>NC_086284.1:139386704-140586704 GCF_963924245.1 Chroicocephalus ridibundus | reverse complement strand
AGAAGAGCTGTAATGAGCCCAAAAGAAGTTGGGAGAGTATTAGCTTACACAAGTGACCAGAATCTGTAACTGATACGGAACAAAACAGTATTTGTGTCCTCTCCATGCTTCAGGTCCAGCAAATCTCTTCACTCTCTTAGCAACGGCCAAACTGAATAGACCTGCAGGACCTTTCATCACTTCTACCAATATGTGGCCCTTGTCCTGCTGCTTTTGTCAGCAAAGACTACATTTTCCATCACTTCTCTTCAGACAGATTGGACAGCCCTTCTTTCTTTTGCTGAACTAATCACCCCCTTGAATGACAAGCCAGCCAGATGGAAGAAAAAAAAGGAAGGTAAATAGCATATGCCTGAACATCCTGCATGCAGGATAAACACATAAAGGAGACTGGAAACTCCATGGTTTTGACTTCTGAAAATATCTTTATTTAACAGGAAGGGGGAGGATTTGACATCCTGCTTTCAAAGTCACGTTGACTTTGAAATGTGTCAGTCTTCATTCCCTTTCAGGGAAGGTTTCTGAAGATCAAGAAAGAAAACAAGCTTTTTTGGCATATGCCCTGCCTGTAGCTTCTCTTGTTGGTCTGGAAGGCTATGGTACCCCTGTGCCTCTCCTGAGCCATACCTTCTCTCCCTTGCAGGAGCTGAACTAGGGATGTCCATGGTCTGCATCTGATCTTGCTTCTCAGGTAACCCTGCTGAAGATGAGAATAGAAAACAGCAGAAGACCAGAGTCCACCCTTACTTTGCTTAAATAACGTGTGGTCTAGGACACTAATCCACCACCCTCTGTGTACTAGAGTAGCGCCAGTAATTTCACTAGGATCTATGCAGACTGTTGCTCTATGCAGGGCTGCTGGTCTGTGACTGCTTTTGAAGCAAGCCCATTCACTTTCAGGGTTAGGTCAAAGCTTTTTGCCTTGGACTGAAAGCATCAGGAAGGTGTTTTGTCTTGATCAAGTCCACTGTCCCTGTATAACCTCTGTGTATGATAAACATTGATGTTTATCTGGTATGGTCATTCCAGCCTGTGCGGATAGACTTAACAAGCTGCTGCCCTTGGTTTACAGGTAGGGAACCGTGGTACAGAGAAAATAAAGGACACATTTCTGGCCCTGTTTCCCTTTGAGTGTTTAAGGGCATCAGTCCCGTTGGTAAGATTGGTATTCAAAAGTGCTTCAAGCATTAAGAGTCTTAAAAGCCAGTGAAAGACAAAAAGGTTTAGATTTCAAACTGCCCAAGTTCTAGCTGAAGATTTCAAAGTCTCTCAGGTGCTTCAGGCCTTTGATGATTGCTGAAAGATTGCTTAGGGCTAATTGGTTGATAGTTAGGTGCCTTTGAGAATCTTGAAATACACTGACCTCAGTCAAGAATCCGTACCCTGAATCAATAACTTGCCAGTAAAGCATGTATGCTTTTCACTGGATGTAATTCAAATAACAGAAAATAATAAAGCAAGGCACCAGATGTCTTAGTACAAGTAAGGATGCCTTAAAAAACAGTTTATTTCTTGTCTGTTTCTCTATAAATGATGAAAAAAAAATCAGAAGCAAACACTTTACTACTTCAGCTCCTATATTATTTACTGTACAAACGCATTTTCCCCTAAGAAACATAATAATGAACTAGCCATCTAAATCAGGCTGTAATTTCAGTTTTCTTCGGAGAAAAAACTACCTCTTACAAGCAGCTCTTAAAAAGCAGAGTGGAAAACATTAGTGAGTCTCTTCAGCAGCATGCCCATTTAAGAGTATGTCTGTCTTTTTGTAATAGGCTCATATGATAAGAGAACATGGGATTACTCCACATGTGCATCCCCATGTCTATAGTCACTGATTCTGAGTGACTGATACCACCAAGGTGGCATCTTAGCCTGATGCAAGACTTTCAGGATTGAAAGATGCACACACTGACAATGTGAAGTAATTTCTGGAAGCCTTTCCGTCTTGGAGGATGTTTATGATGCCATTCAAAATGATCTTTTATCCAGAGAAGATTGTGGCTCATTGCTCACACGTTTTAGTTCAGTCAGCTTTTTCCTTTTGCACTGGGTACAGTTCTTTTCTGTGTTGAAGGCTCTCTCCAGAGGAAGAACAGGCTTGCTCTTATGCCAGTCTTGTCCAGGTGTCAGGTTTAGCATCACAAGGAGTGCTTTGATTTATGCTGCTGACACATGATCGGGCTCTAATTAGTTAAGCAGAGTTTAAGCAGGGGAGTACAGTTCCACTGAGAACAAAATCATCATGAACATTTATGCCAGCAGTGATTTTGGGACTCTAAGATTTATCTATCAACATACCTTTATCAGAAATTTGAATTATGTCTGTTTCTCTCTCAGCTGTATTACTCTTTAATCAGAAGGCTTATGAAGGAGCAACAGTTAGCCTGGAAAAAATCTGTTTCACTTTCAATAGGCGTTGGGTGAAGAATTACTCTGCGTTTGAAACCTTCCCCTTTTGTTAGTGTGCGTGTATTTATTTATATTCTAAATCTTGCTTAAATTATTTTATGCTTGTATATGTTTTGTTTTGGTGGGTTTTTTTTGGTTTTTGTTGTTGGTGTTTTTTTTTATATGGACCTATCCATGGCTTACAGCAAATTTGAGTGTAGTTATTGAAAAAATAAAGACTTTTAATCCAGAGGAGAGAATCAAATCTGCACTGTCTGTATTTCAGAAGATCTCATTTTTTGGGTCTCTTCCTTTGGAAAGAAGGCATTTAAAGTCTCCAAGCCAAATAAATATATAGTATTTCCTGTAGACTGAACAACTGCTGCCATATTAAAATCATTTGGGCGAGCAACTTGACCCATATTTGCCCGTATGTAACAATTATTGATAGATAGAAATGACTCGCCATTGAAGGAAACCTTGGGCCAGATTCACCCATTACATGAGTAGGCACATCTCTATTAGCATTAAAATACTGGCAACCACATATAATAGAAGTGATTTTAGCTTTTATGGTCTTTTTTTGCTTTTTGTGCTGCATATGAGCCAGTGGTTAAGCCCGTCATGCCAGTGGGTACCTAGTAAGGAGATGTTCTATCATAACCAGTTGCTGTACGAACATAACTATACAACATTGACTTTTACTTGGATAGTACTGCATATCTTGCATCACCTTTTTTGTGATACACTTTTATGCCTTTATCTCATCGTGTATGGAAGCTTGTAATCTGATTTTGTCTTGGTTGAAAGAAAAAGAGCTTGTGGCAGCGTGGTGCTTCATTTGTACCCTGAGAGTTCTGGAAATTATTTCAACCCTTCTAGCTCAACGTTGCTCAAAGTGCATTGCTCATTTTATTCTCTTTGGCCCAAAGAAATAAATCAAAGGAAAAACTTAAAAAGAAGAAGGGCAACTTAATGTGAATTTGCATAATACTGTTTGTGCAAGACCATCCTTTCTCAGGTATAAGGAGGAGGTCTTTGCAAACGTGCCATGTCTACATTGGCTCTGTGTAGCACATAACAAGTGTGTCCTGCTGAGATGGGGTTGGGGAGAAGACGGGGAGAATCGTCTTGTGCATGCTGAGGTCTGATACGTAGGCTTTCCTCTAATGTGTTTTATTGACATCGATTACAGAGAATGGAAGTTCTGTGTATGCTGTAGTTTCTGTTTAAGCCTTATGAGACATAAAATGTTATCAATTTTGTTGTCGATATTTTATGCTATTTATAACATTATGTGTGATGGTTGTACATTTAAATTATTATAGAATCATAGAGTAATTTGGGTTGGAAGGGACCTTTAGTGGCCATCTGGTCCAAGCACTTGTCAAAATAGGGTGAGCTCCAGAGATCCAACTCAGAGCTAGACTGGTTTGCTCAGGGTCTCGTCCAGTTGAACTTTGAATACTTTTTCCATAACTCTCTCGACAACCTTACTCAGTGCTGATCTGTTCTCAGGGGAAGATTTTTTTTCTTTATATCTAAGTCAAATTTGACTTTTCACCATCTGTGACTTGCTTCTCATCTGCTGTGCACTTTTGAGGAGAGTCTGGCTCCCTCTTCTCTATAATCTGACAACAGGTAGTGAGAAGCAGCAATCAGATCCCTCCTCAGTCCTTCTCTTCTGCAAACCAACCCCCTTCAGGTGGGGTTTATTTAATAAGCAACGACTGCAGAGCTCTTATTCCTCTTGATTATTTCACGCGCTCAGTCACTCTCTTGCTTCCCCCAACCCAATGCTACAATCTCTAGATCTCAACTTTGCTCCCCAGCAGGGAGGTCACTGCTGGTCTGGGAAGGTCAGTTCCTGCTATGCAGCTCCTTGCATGTGCCAGTCTGGGGGCCTGCTGGTCAAGGTCCCTGGACATCCCCGAGCATTAGTCTCTGCTTAGCAATCAGATCTCCAGGATTTTCTCCCACTTCTAGGATCTTTCCTCCAATCAAGATCTTCATCTTGTTCTTTCCAAGACCCCTGCTGCTTTTTGGAAAACCTTATTTTTAGTGGCACATCTTCTTTCTTGAAGTTAGACCCCTGGGTTTTCCAATCTGAATAGCATATGTACAGAACAGCAACACATGAATGGCCTCCTAATTGAAGGCTCTGTCTCATGTTTCTTTATTAATAGGAGGATTCAGGATTGTTTTCTCTATGTGCTATCTAAATTTATGATCATCCCTTATTGGTTTCAGCTAGCAAGTAGCCAAATTGCGCTTGAGTTTAAAAGCTGAATTTCAGATGTTCACCAACCCACACACATGCAACCAATTATCTGCTGCCTGTTAGCATTCCCGATGTAAGCTCTTTTTTCGTCTATGGCAACTGGGGAACCCAAAACAGGACACAGTACTCCCGATGTGGTGAACAGAGGGTAAGAGGCAATTTCCTTGACCTGATTTCTGCTTCCTGAGTTGCTATGTAGTTAACCTTCATCACTGCAAGGATGCACTGCTGGCATGCATTCAGCTTTTGCCCACCAGGACACTTGCTTTTAAAAGCTGCTCATTGCTGCTTTGTGGAGTTAGTCTGTTGCAGATGCAGGACTTCACATTTGCCTACGTGTTAAGTTATAAAATTACTCTTGGCCATAAAGATTCATAGTAAAATTTACTTTAAAAGGGACCTGTGGAGGTTATCCTGGCCAACCCTCTCTTTCAAGCAGGGCTAACTTCAAAGCTAGACCGTGCTAGTCAGTGCCTAGCCCAGTTGTGTTCTGAATATCTCAAAACTAAAGAAATACGTCTCAAATCTAATGTCTATGGAATACAATTAATTATTTTAAGAAGGGAAGAAGGTCAATTTATAGGCCAGGATCAGGAAAATCCACTTAAAGATGAGCCAGTAGCACACTGCAGACAAAAAAGATGTACTTGCACAATAGTTCTGCAAGAATGTTAACTCTTCTGATTGACACCTTCCAATACTACTGAAGAACTGGTTTGGATTGACTCTCAGAGTACCAGTAAATAAGGATGTTTCTTCTAATTTCTAGCCTTATTTCTAGCAATGTTTTTCTTATCAAAGTTAGATAAAATCAGATACAGTCTCTGGGATGAAGAAGGGAAACAGATTTATGAGGCATCAGCCACTCTGCTTTGTCACCCCAGGATGTAAGTAGAAAGAACGCATGGTAAGAAATTTGTCTTGTATTTTATTATTCATCTGAAGTGTTCAATTATTAGTGCTATGCTAATGAAGTCTCTTTGGATTGTCTGACAGATCTCATGATAAACTCCTTAACAAAACAATAAAACTGGGAGGATGTCAATTGGCTAATTAGATAATAATCAATATTCAGCAGCAGCAGCTGTGACGAGATTGCAGACAGATACTAGGCTCTGTTCAAGGACTGGGTACTTTGTTGGTTCAAGTTTCAGGGAACATGTTGCCAAAACAATAATAGTGTCATATGACGATAGTTAGGAGAAAGCAACAGCAGCCTAATAGTGATATTAATCTAAACTGAGTACTTAGAAGGGCTTTCTCCTACATAGATTACTATGAAATAGTTGATCCTGGCAATTCAAATTTTTTCTTGAGATGGGTATTGGACAGGGCAGATATGAAACGCCCTGGGTAGAACCTTAAATTCATAAGTCTCAAAGGAGCCAGCAATATGAACCCATGATATATTAAATGTTTAATTATAACTCCACAGATACAAAGCTGATCAAAGTAGTCCTTTACATTCTCAGAGGCAACCAGAGCAGGATTTACCTCATTTAACTGTAGGCATCTACAGAAAAGACATAGCCATTTAATTCTGAGCAAGCTATCTCAAGTCCCATGATATCCAGAAACAAAAAACAAGAGTTGTCTGTTCTAATGGAAGTGTCTGCATTATGATGGAGATGAGATATGTCCTGGAAGTCTCTGGTTCTGTTCATTAACTCCAGAAGCCTAGACAGTCACGTCAAGTGCCTGAAGTTGAGAGAGATGAATCTCACCATGATTAACTGCACCACAAATACTAGTGGTAATGAGAACTTGTTTGGTGGGTCTATTTGTATGGTAGCTCAAATGACACAAGTTATGCTTCGCTTACTGATATACAGCTGAAACTTTGCTTACCAAAATTCAGCTTATTCCAAATGTAATTTGGAGGTATGCAAGGGTGAGTACAATTTGGCCTTGCATTTCCATTCACTTGCAGTCCATCTTCATTGAAAAGGGTGCCCCCATTGGCACTGGGTTGGTGAGAACCATACAGTATCATGGACAGGATATTTCCTCAGAAAATTAAGCATGATCCTAAATATTGTTTTAATCACCTAACTGCAAGACATCTTCGTGCAGAAAACCCCTAAATTTCCCAGAATTACTTCCCACAGTAGCTGGGGGTGCAGGGTTTTTTCTGGGCTTGTGTGAGGTAAAGAAGCAAGCAGGAGAAGACAGCGTGGCCTGGATGGTCAGGGCTGTGCTAGAAGCAGCTCCCTCCCGTGTAGTGGAGGAGGCTGTTAAAAAATGCCTCCTGCAAGCTTCTGCCCCTGGTGCAACTTCTCCTGAGGGTTGTGCTGCGCTGCAAAGCACCTCAGCGATTCTTCTCCTTCCCCAACAGTTTCTGTCAGGCCTGGCTTGCACTGTCTGACTCAAGCCCAGAAGAGATGACCACTGCACCTTCCACCTGCCAGCGGCTGAGAGGTCTTCAGTCTGGGCTTGGGTATATGAGGAGTGAACAGCATGCAGCGGAGAGACGCAGTAGCTCCGAGTTTTGCGACTGTAGGGCTAATGAAAGACTCAGGCTTGAGGTTTGGCTGACAAGTGGAAAATAAGGATTGGGGGAAAATGAAAAAAAAGTCAAGAAATGGCAGTACAGCAGAAGCAAACAGTTGACACAGCTTATTGCGTCTTAAAGCAGGTTAGTGTTCCAGGGTTGTACTGCCGGGTGAGTTTGACAGGTTTATGCTGAAAGACACCACTTAGAAGTGTTAACTTCTTTTAGCTTAGCCTTATGGAGCCTTTTCACTGCAGAGTATAAAGCTGGCTATAGTCTTCATAATTCATTCTTAAAATGTGAGGTTAATGTGTAGCTACATTGGATATTAAGGGAAACAGATGGAGCAAGGAACACAGTGAATCACAGGGAATCTGTTCAAGAATTTTTCTCAGTAAGAGAATTTTTCCTTACTGAGTCTGCCTTAAATATCAAAGAAATCTCAAGTCACCATATAAATGCCAGTTCTACCGTCCCCTGGTTGGTATTTGAAGTTTCCAGCTAAATGTTGAGTTTGTCTGTTCGGGTTAGGGGTTACCAAGGAGAAAAAGAAAATTCATTCTCATTGAATTCAAGTTAGATCTTTGTTCCCGGTCTCTCTTGAAAATCTAAGAGTTTGATTTCTCTGGTGACCATCTGGACTATTATGCTTCGTAAACCTTACAGTTTGGCCATAACATGCAGGTCTGCTTATTTCAGCCAGAAGAAGACACTCCCAATTCCTAACACAAATCATACCTCATATCTAAACTTACAGTAATTCCAGACTACCCATCAGCTTCCTGGCCAGCTGCCCCAAGGCAGAGGAAGGCTGTGTGGTTACATAAATAGGGTTGTTGGAAGCATCAAGTGAGGTCAGCTGGCATGGTTCCCACAGTCAGAAAGCCCAGCCAGGATTTCCATTGCTCTTCAATCAGATAGGATGGAGGAAGAATGGCTCTGATGATCTCAGCTGCAGCTGGGGGCTGATATCTTTCCAGAGCTGGATAAATAATAAATGGCCCTGGTGATGGATGTCTCCAAAATGTGCTAATAATTTTAATATAATGGAGTGGATGGTATAGGTGTATGTTTGTGCCCTCGGCTGGTTGGAGCCAAATGATCTGGTGTTTTTCATTTGTGTGTAAGTGAACAGAAAATTAGGGCCCATTGACAAATTTGTGGTTATCCCCTGGAGGAAACGATCAAGGGATGTATCACTACCTCTTAATGTTTTCAAAACAGGTTTGCTTTCAGGAAGTAGAAGCTTTAGCTGAATATCTCTCATTGTGCTTGGTGAAGAAGTGAATGGATGAAATTGAAGTCTATGGAACATGAGGAGACCACACCAAGAGATCAAATAGTCTCTTTGTGCTTAGATTCTACAGAAAATATTTTACCTGTATTTTCTGTTAAGAGTTTTGAGTGAAACTTTTCTAACCATCCTTTGAACTGATCAAAAAAAGAAAAGTAACTTTTTGTCTTGTTCCCCATTTTGAGAAAAACATTTTGTCAGCTGGTTTTCATGTCTCTTTTTTCTTCCCCCCCTGCCATGGCTCATATTGCAGTAATCTGTACTTTTGGAACAAGAAGATCAGAGTTTTGTATATGCCTTTACTGAAATAATCCTCTTGGCTATGATGCGTGGCAAAGTGGCAGGTCTGAAGTCTTTTGTAGCATTTGACCTCACCTGCTGGGTAAGATGCGGTAAGGAGCTGTGCTACTTTGCGTGGAGCTACAGCAAAGTATCCCCCACTGTTCCCTGTGCAGAAACGAAGGCTTTGCACCATGCATTTGGCTAGAACACCAGGCTCATCTTGGCTTACCTCCTCACAGGCTAGTGATGGGGAAGAGTGGATGTGTCTGTGAGTCGGTCCTCCCCTCTGTCAATTCCACCTCCTTTGTCTTTGGAGTGTGAGCTACAGTCAACCAACTTTTAACCATCTAAACCCCTTTTTGTTCCTCTATAGCAAGGAAAGGAAACTCAGCTTCTATTTAGAGGGGACAGAAATCTGTGCTGATGTCAAAGTTCGTAGCTCCCATTAGCAGACATATGTAGTAGTTCACTCTCCAAAAGGCTCTGTCTGGACTTACACTTGGTTTCTCCTGAGGCAGAAGAAGACAGAATTGACACATTTGCAAAGGCAGAGATGGAATTCTGTAGCTGTTCTGCATAAGGCCATAGGTTCACTATACTGGGGGTCATGAGCAGCCTGGAGAAGGTGTAGGCAACCTCCTTTCCATGGCGTCCTGTTGGTTTTCTGCGCTAATGTGGTGGCAGAGTGGAAAACTGCAAGCTGCTGGGCTAGGCAGACAATCCCCTATACGATTCTGAAGCAGGCTGTCTGTCTCTGCTTGTGTGGGGTGTTGGTTCTTTCAGTCCATAGCCTGAATGGTGGAACCCTCAAAATGAGCTAGTATTACACGGCCCTGCAGGTTTATGTGTCACTATTCAGGACCTGAAATGTGCCGAGTAATCAATAAAGAAGAAAAAAAGCCTCATCCTGTCCCTGCTATTTCTCCTTGTAGAATATGCTGTGGTGGCATCCAATGAGCCAAAGCATGGGGCTTCTCTTCCCTTTTCTGTGTGTTGGTTTGCAGCAATGGTGTTTCTGGATACGTTGATACATCTCTGCCACCCTTTATTTCACAAGGTTCCTTCTTTGCCAGCCCTTATGAAACTTGTGACCTTTCCTTAGTATTTATGTCACTCCACATCTTCTGGGCACTAGCAGGATGCAGTGCAATACCAAGCCTGCTGGTGGTCAGAACCCTTTTTAGACCAGAGGTGGCAGGAACACTGGGCCTGGTTTACGCTGTTGTTGTTTCTGTGACTTGAGCAGAGATGTTGCTTACCCACCTCCTCACCTATGAAGTGATGGGAGAGTCAAGGTGAGCATTTCTCACGTTCTTTTGCAGGTGGGTGTTGTGTGGCATGTGGCTTTGGTACCCTGTGTCACCGTAGTAACAGCAAGTCATTGTTTCCTGGCAACTGTCAGGGTTGCTAAGAGAAAAATCGGCACCATTTGTAAATCTGACGTCTTTGACATCATCTGCTCACATTACATTGGGATGAGTTTGATGGAGAGAAGAAGACCTGGTGGCTACTCTCATCTCCTTTAACCCATCTGTTTGTTGGTTTTCATAAATAATTACAGTCTCTATAAGGCATTGGAATAGCCTGTCTGAGAGTCAGGGAACATGGATGCTGTTGCTTGCCCTCCTTGATCCATTCAATAACTAGAGGTAACACTTTCTGCCCTCTGATATAAGATGGAATGAGTTCTGTGGATAAAAATCACTATCTAGGTGCTAAGTGTTATCGCTGATCTTTGATGCTGTGGTTCCCCAGTACATTTCATAGGTGGCTTCACTGAGAAAGAAACTTCCATCGAGCCGTCTACTCTGCCAGTCCTTCATTCTTAAAACATTTTGCTTCATAAACCCACCTGTCCATGGGCCATTGTGTGAAAGCTGTAGTTGAAGTGGGGAGTGTGTGTATGGGGAGGGGAAAGAACAGCAGATTCAGTAAGGTATTACTCCAGCCTAGCTCTGTGGAATTCAGTGGAGTTATACCAACGCAAATCTAAAGCAACACAGTGATGGATTGATAAATCCTATTTGCTTGCATCTGCCCACTCTGAGCCAGAGCTGGAGACATTACTATCTGCTGGTGCCTGCCAGAGCATGTGCAGAGTGAGTTGTTGTGCTCTCTATGGTGCACAGGAGACAGATGGTGAAACCCACCCATTCTGAAGCATGCCTACAGACAGTACGGGTTTTGCAGTGTCGTGGTGCTGGCAGACAATGCCACAGCAATATTCGTACGTTTTAGAGAACTGGCTAGTCTCAGAAGTGCTATTGTACCAGTAGTCTCTTCTGGCACCTTTTTGTTCCGCAGCTGCCTGCACAGCTTTTGGCACAAACCACTGATGGAGACTGGGAACTGCTGTGGCTGGACCAGCTCTGTGATTTAATGTGAGAACTGGACTGCAGGCAAGAAAGCCAGATCATCTCAGCTCCTGAGGTGCTCTTAGGAGAGGAGAACCAGCGGAGTGATGTTCTTCACCCCTTCTGAAATTACAGCAAACCCTCCGAGTTAGCACTGTATAGGCAGAGCTTCTCTTGGTTGCTGGGTGGAGGGCAGAGCAGATTAATGGAGAGGATGTCTCCTCTACACTAAATGGCTAACATTTCTTTAGCTGTACAAGTGGTGCTTGTGACAAGACAATGAAGCCCTGTGCGCTTTTGCAGAAGCCATCAGAAATCCTGGGGACATTCAGAAATGCTCAGTTTTCCACCAGTTCCCTGCAGCTGACAGTACATTTGTGTTGACCTTGGTGACAGCACCAGCCTCACAAATGAAAAGGACATGCATCACTAAGAGAAGAATTAAATTTGCAACGAATGGCTTGTATTTCATTTTCTGTTACTGTCATTTTTATCTGTCCCGGCTAATCCTCGTGTCCCTAGAAAGCCTGCCCTAGTGTTCTGTTTCCTGCAGAAGGAACAACGCCTGTGCCCACAGCAGGGGTAGCTTTCTCAGGTCTTTTGTCAAACGCTGTCGTGTACCCCCCGAGCTCCTTGTTCCTTTGCTAGTGGTGGGGAGCCTGCGGCTCGCTGATGTGGAGTCTTCTGCCTCCTTCTCGGACACAAAAAAAAAATCGGCTCTGACTTTTGAATGGAGTTTGTAAAAGCAGCATTTCTCAAATGAAATTGTTGTTACCAGTTTAGCAGACAGGGACTCTGTATCGGTGTGAGAAGGGGAAAAAGTAATTTGTTAGACTGCAGCTGTCACTTCTGAGATTTTCATCCCTTTTTCTCTTATGTAAGCGTGAGAGTATTACGGACATGAGATATGGGGGTTACAGGCACGTGACATGGCTTCACACACCTATCTAGACATCCCTTTCAGCCTAGCTTGCGTTAGAAGAGGTGGGGGATTAAAGAACACATCCGTTTCTTGTTTTAATAAAATGTAGGTGTTTAGCATAATTACCAGTGCAACAGTGACACTGTGGGTGAATCCAGATGTGATTAGTGTGTTATTTTTCTCCTTTTTTTTTTTTTTTTTGTTGTTGTTTGTATAAAACGCCACTGTGGCTCATTTTTCAGGATTGTGTGATTATTATTTTATAGTGATCTGGCTCGGCTCAGAAATTCCTACCTGGAAAACCTGATAAGGTGAAGGTGTCCCTTAGGACCAAGAGACAGTCACCTGTAAAGAAGTGGGCTAGTAGTCTGAGCTACCTAGAGATGTTTGCCTGAGTTGCAGAGGCCCGTGATCTGAGTTTTGGGGGAGAGAAATTATTTGGTGTCAGGCTTTAGTCCTTGGCTTCTGGAGCCAGGCCAAATCCACTTCCTAGAATTAAATCATAGTAGTCGGGGGCACGATGATAGCTGGAAATGACCAGGTGATCCAGTAGCCTCTCCTGTCCTCCATCAGACATGAGGAGGAAGAGGGATCAGAGCAACTGGGGAATTGAAAACGGAGCCCGTGACAGGTGCCACTCGCTGTGCCCCACTACGAGAGGCTGGCTTACAAAAGAGGGAAGGGCGAGAGGCTGGCTCCTTTCCACCGCGAGCTCACTGACTTTGTAAGGTCATGGCGGGGCTGCCTTGACTCCCTGTGCGCCACGCTTTCTGCTGCCCTGCCAGCGCAGCGACTGCGGAGCTGTGGAGCGGCGCTTCAATTCAGCACACCAGACCGCAGCCAAGTCGAGATGACTTTGCAGATGCCGGTGTTGCGCATGAAACGACCTGAGATGGGCCATGATGCAGCTCTCGCGGCAGGACTGGAGCACTCTACCCAGAGGAACAAGGCGGTGGATTCCTCTTCTAAGCGGAGTCCCTCAAAAAGGGTTTCTTTTGCAAAAGGTTTGGGATTCACGCAGCTGGCCAAAGTGAGAATGCGTTTGTATTTCAGAGTCAATGGGAGTTTTCCTTTACCCTCTGTCAAAAATGAGGGAGACAGAAGAGCTTGGGAACCATGAGAAAAATGTTCCCAAGAGCTCTGTGGATAGGAGAGATTTTGTAGCAGCAGCTTGCTCTTTGTATCCCCAAACAGATCTAATCCAGAGAAACCTGAGCACAGCAAAGCCTTTTTCTTGGCAGTATCCAGCACCATTTCCTCTCTATGGAAGTACATGTCTCCAGTTCTATGCAGACAAAATGCCAGGGCTTCATCTGTCTCCCTCTCTTCTACCAGCTGAGAAGCCAGTGAGTGCCTCTCTAATGAAGGATTAACTTTGCACTCAGATATGTGCTCCTTGTGCCCTCCCCACATACTTATGCAATCATACTCAAAGCATATTAAGACATGCTCACTGAATAAAGCCAGGTCAGGTGTTGAGGTGTCAGTCTGCTGGCTTATAAGTAGCCCTGGCTCCTTGGCTTTGACTTGGCTAGCAACAGCAAGGCTGTGCTACAGGTTCAAAAAAGTACGATTGCAAAGGTTTTGGTCCCCACCTCCCATCTGAAGGCCATGGCTCCCTGAGCTGGCTGGCAGCCTTCTTTTCTCCGTTGTGATCCACATGCAGCCCCCAGCAAAAGTCCTGAGGCATTTAAGGCCCTTAGCGAGGCCGGGGCTGTGCTAGCTGCCGGTGGGTGGAAGAAGAGCCGGGGAGGCACAGCAGTAGCAGTCCAGCAGCAGGGCTGTTTTGTATGTTTTTGAATGTTCTTGGATGCCAGCCCTAGCTAGAAAAGGGGACTTGCTGGTTGGGTGACAGGGAAACGGGAATGAAAATGAACTCTGGGCATTTTTTGTATTAAAACATGTCCCCCTAGCCCTGATTGAACTAATCCTGCAGGACTTGGGGTGCCCGTGTCCCGACAAGCAGGGTTTTCAAGGCAGGTCTGGCTGGTGGGCAGTGATGAATGTGCCCTCGCTTTGCATGCAGCAGGGATGGGGAAAAGAGCCTGAGAAAAACAGTAGCTCCCGCTGCCAACAGCGTAAGGCAGCTGACTTCTCAGATGTCATGCAGATCTGAAACATCAAAGGGGCTTCTCCTGAACTAGCTGACCTTTCATTACATATATCCTTTCGCTAATACCCAGCAGATTATCTTTGCCTTATTTTCGCTACTGTGTTCTAGACGTGTGGCAACCCCCTTGCTTTGAACATGCTCCATGATGGCAGAGAGCTGGTATTCGCAGTGACTCTGCTGCTGCAGGTGGCTCCCAGTGGGTGGCGGTTGTTCCTCTCTGAATTTTTTTTTTGCATGTGTGTTCCTGGAAGTGCCTCAAAGCATGTGCCACCACCCCCATGCTTCAATCTATCTGAGCCACAGGTGAGCATCAGTTCAGCGGACACCGAGAGAAAGTGGGTTTAGCCCTGTTGCTGTGAATGCAAGAGTTGACCATGCTAATACACGTGGGAGGCTGCATCCCAAGACCACTGAGGACAGTAATGTCCAGTGGCTTTCTGTCTCCCTTGAGCAGTCTTGCTGGAATCCACGGAAGGGTTCATGGAAACAGATGTGAGAGAGGTGTTTCTGGGGAATGTGTTACTGGTAACTTCTGGAGATAAACATGATTATGAGATGATGAGATGAAGGAAAGACAGCACAGAGGAGAGAAACCCCCTGCTTTTAAGTACTGTTCTGCTGTGTCTTAAACATGCTGTCATTGGGCCCATCACGTTCTTGTTGAGAGGCAGCTGCACAACGCTGCCATGCCCGCAGATTGCCTCTGACTCTGCTCTCAGGGCTGTCTGCAGCATTCTTTTTCCTGGGTCTGCTGTTCTGGTCCTGGACTTTTTCCAGCCAACGCCTCCCACCTGCATTGCATTCTGGTATCAGTGATTCCCTTATCATGTTCTAATCTGCTGGAATAATTTGCACCATGTAAGCAATTCTTGAAATGTGCATAGAGCTTATCCTTAGGGCAGAGGACAGACACTCACAAAGAATACGAGAATCACTAGAGTAAAAACAGTTCCTCTAGGAAATAAAGGGTAGAAAACTTGTGTAATGTATTACTTGGACCATTAGGAAACCCTGGTTTCTAGGAGAAGAGAAGAAGTGAAAGAGGTGCCCGTGTGAGCCTGCCTGCGTTGGCATACTGGCCCAAACAGTGAGGGTCAGCTTCAGTCTTCAAGAGTCAAGACCCTGGATGTCTGTTGCATTCACCAGCTATCATGTCATGTCAGCCAGTCGTGAAAGCTAGCGGCTTGAGGCTGTGCCTGTAAAAATGGGTGTCTGGTTCTCTCCACTGTCCTTTTGCAGCCTTCAACATCCATGCAACTTGCGTGTCAAGTCTTTCCATTGTGATCTGAATTCATCCTGCCTTCATAGTCGGCCCATGGGGAGAATGTTCAGTACTGAGTTAAATTATCCCCCAAACTGACTTCCATCTACTTGAACAGCCCAACTTTCAATGTGCTTGCACAGGTTATCTTCTTTGCCAGCAAACTAGCTTCACTGTTTGAGGGCTGCACTCTCCAAGTGGCACTCAATTAGCATTTTCACTCCCGTTTGATCAATTTGTTGCTCCCTGCATGGTCTGTCCCTTTCTCAGTATAGAGATGGGCTGCTCAGGAAGGCTGAAGTGCCACCGTGAATGTGCTCATGTGCTACGCGGAGGAGCACTGGAGCTGACAGAATGAATAATTCTGTTGGGCATGGCTACAATTCAAAGTACTCTTTGCCTCTTTCGTCTCCTGGGCATCTATTGACTACCATCCCTCTACTAGTCTTAAAAGAGGCAGGGGTCCCTACCATACCAGGACCAGTGGATCAAACCTTCTAATTAGCTCTCTGTATATTTTTTTTCCATTTTTCTCAACCCCAGTGAGTTTTCCTGATTGAAAGATAGGTTTTAATGCTGGACTTAATCCTTAAATAGTGAAGCTGAACATTTATATAGGGTCTTAGTTTCAGGAAGGATGGCCAGGAACTCTACTGACAGCAAAACCACGGTGATTTTTGTTGTTAGCAAGAACACAAATAATAATTGATTATAGTTAGCTCAGGTTTGCCATCTCAGAAAGAATCTGGGAGCCACTGGATGAGACATAGAAAAATCAGGCAAAGCTGTATTTGTAGAAGACATGCATGAACTGTACGAAAGGTAGCCTGTTCTATATAGGGATAGCTTTGCCTAGGCTATGAAATATTATTGAAACAAAATTGGAACAATCCAGTTAGGTCATGCAATGAGATATGTGATTTATGAGGGTAAAATCAACTCAACATCATCTTAATGACACACTATTAAATACACATTACTAAATTTGATATCTCCAGGAGCACGCTGCCTGAGAGCCAGTGTTCCTATCTAATTAAGTGGTTTCTACTCATTTTCAAACACATTGCATAGCCATAAGAAAAAGAGTAGAAGCACTGTTTTGGAAGGTTACTCTTCTGGATACAGGTAAAGGTATACAATTTCCAGAAGCCTCACTTTTGCACAGCACCTTTGTTTTGACCTCCTGAGCAAAGAATGACTGATGTTTTAAGCTAATACACCATATATAAGGAATGGCAGCCAAAGAGCCAACCTATGTTCGCTTCTGTTTCCCCTGCTGCAGGTAAACTAACCTCTGATTGCATCATGGGTGGTGGCAATGTCTTAAACAATCACAGCTAATATAATGGCTTATCCATGGACCAAAAACATAGCCAAGCACAAACACAGAGTTACTTAGACTTTCCCTGCTGTAGCAAGGAAGGGAAATAGTGTAAGACTTCCTGTACTTCATCTACCTGAGTTACCTAGATGACCTTTCCAATGCTAATTAAGCTGAGTCAAAGATGTGATATGAATAGTTCTTGAACACAGGAAAAAGCAATAAATATACATACAGAGTTCTGAAAGCTCAAATTACTCTTCCTGATGCAGAGAATGTCTGTCCCCTAAGATAAATGCCACCAAACAATGCTGGATTCCTGTCAAAGTGGCAGCTGATGGCCATTCTGGGAGCATGACTACCAATGGTTCAGCATCTGACATCTTGGCCTGTTCTGCTTCTGCAGGATTCAGGCATCAGTTCAAGTTGGCCTCTCTCAGCAGAGCTCATTCCAGGGACTGAGAGGCGGAAAATCCCTTGCATATAACATACCTTTGACACCCCAAACTTCTATCCCCTCTTGAAAACTGGAAGGTGTCCTGTGCCTCAATTTCTACATACGAGGAGAGAGCTCTTTCCTGTGCTTCTAAGGTTTTGCCCCAAAGACCACAAAGTTCTTCCGTGCTATTTTGATGGGAATCATGTGGAAACATGACATAGATCTTTTCCTTATAATTGTAGTTTATGATTTCTGTCCTTTTCATGAACAACAGCCAGAAAGAGGAAATGAGCAAGCGGTTTATTGGTATCGAAACTTGCTTTTCTGTTCTTGTGACCATGCAAAATCCATGGGGTGTTGCAGCGCTCCACATCCAAGCAGAGTGATATCTGGTGATACTCCAGATGATACCTGGAGTGCAGGGGAATTTGTGAGGAATGTCACAGCATCCTAGAAAGCATTCTTGGACCTGCAAAGAGGACCTGTTCTGTTACAAAGTCAACTGAAGTTTCTAGGAACGATATAATCATGTGAAGGGAGACCAGATTTAAATTACCAAGTCAGTAGACGTCATCTGGAGGAACGCAGCTCTGAGGTGAAAACAGATAGCAGTACCAGGGTGAACCAGAGTTCATTTGAATTAAAGGGCACTATGCATGAAATTAACTATGCTTTATGCAAAGCAGTTGAGTGGATGAGCAGCCAGCAAGCCCCTGTAGAAGTGCAATAGGTAGAAGGTTATGTGTTGATGTCTAAAGCAGGACAATAAGTTATTAGTCTCTAGGGGCAAACTGTCACACAGACTGAGTTGCTGGGCTGGGTCCAGGACAGACATACAGGAGAGAGGACCACTGCTTCCTACAGCAGAGCGGGCCTGCGTCTTCTACTGCAGCACAAATACTATATCAGTGTCCTGAAGTGCTCCATGAAGAGGAAGAGGTGCCTTGGTAAAAAGGTGCAGTAGTGGTGGGATTAGCATGATGCTACTGGGTGAGATATGCAGGTCATGTAAATACGCTTGGTATCAGTGGACCTCCATCCACCTTCTGTTTGTCATCGGCAAACAAACTCACTCCATCTCCGTTCTGTCTTCATCCCCTTCTCTGATCACACACGGCGAGTCAAACAGCTTGGTCTGTGCCAGCCTTTGGGTCAAAGTTCTTGAACCCAATATCAGCTCCACTGAACGCTCCTGTTAGCCTGCATCTCAGAGCAACCCTCACTGTATGCACTAGACTGTCACGTTCGACAGACTATTTTCACACTAAAAGTCCCCTTGCGTTAGATTAACAAATGACAAATAAGCTGCTGCAAGTTCTTATGAGAATCCTACAGGATATGCCAGTGTGGGGACATTTTTTCTTGGGGGAAATCCTGTCACCTTCTATGCATAGAGAATTGCAACAGAAGGGTCCATATGGATTCACAAAGGAAATGCTTCCTGAGCATTTGAGATGGCAACAGCAGACAGGATTCCCTGTCAGTATAAGCGTATGAATGTCCTCTGCAAGCGCATGAAAGTGCCAGAAGTTCTTGGTGTCCAGTCTTTTCATTTTTATTTTTTTGGGGGGTGACTTAATTTTAGTTTGCAAGTGCATCAGGTCTCTTCCCAGGCACTGATAGTCAGAAACCCAGGAAGACTGAATGTGATTTACAGTCATTTCCCCATAAAAGTTGGAGGGCCAGCACAACCAGGGTCAAAGACTGAAGTAATAGCAGCTTTCACAGTAACAACCAGTCTTTCATTTCTAGATCACTAGCTCACTAGAGTAGCTCCAGGTAAATTACGACAGAAAAAAGTTCTAGGCCAACTAAGCCAAGTGCCAGAAACGCCAGAATGGCAAAAGGTCTGACAGGAAAGAAAGTAGCCATTTCTATGCCACCTTCCTCCCAAATATGCACATAAAAAGCTAAACCAGGAAAGATATGAATGACTGGTCTTCATTCTGCCTTTACTTAGAGCATCCTTATCTGAATTTAATAGTTGACCACAACAGCTAATATCAACATGAACAACAGCACAACAGCAGCTGTAGCTTAGATGTTCAGGTCTATATTTCAGGAGAAATCTTCCTGTGGTGTTAAACAAGCCTTTATCCTTCATTTTCCCAGTTCCCTGTTTCATAATACCAGTAAATGAAGCATATCCTCCTGCTTCATGTGATTTTTAGACTGGCCATTAGGAAGCATTTCTGTACCAAGAGGGGGGTCAAACACTGGAACAGGCTTCCTAAAGAGGTGATTGATGCCCCATGCCTGACAGTGTTTAAGAAGCATTTGGGCAATGCCCTCAATAACATGCTCTATCTTGGTCAGCCTTGAAGGGGCCAGGCGGTTTGACAAGATCATCATTGTAGTTTCCCTTGCAACTGAAATTATTCTATTCTATTCTATTCTATTCTATTCTATTCTATTCTATTCTATTCTATTCTATTCTATTTTTGCTGTCATTGCCTCCCCTCTGAGTCTGGATAGCGGGGGGAAAAGGGAATGAGAGTCCCAAAGGGCACAGCTGTTCATTGAAACTATGGGTAGCAGATTTCAAGTGAAGTGGCTGCCAGAGCAGTCCACACATGCCAGGCTGTCAAGGAAGTGCAGCTCAGGAGCGAAGCACATTAACAGCACTGCAGAGGCTGCTTACCCAGCACCTGCCTGCTTTGAACCTGGCTTGAATCAAATACATGAGCCTGTGAATGCTCACAAGTTCTAAATCTAGTGTTTAGTTTCGAAAGCCCCGTAGGAACTTGCTTTTCCTCCCCCCTCCACGCCTTTCCCCTGTGTCAAGCCTTTCTCCTCAGTGACTCTGCTGTGTGGGCTGGGAGCAGGATGCTGAATCTCTGCTACCCACTTTGCTCCCGGATGGGAACAGGAAGGATGCCACCATACCGTCGCTGCCCTGTGCAGGCTTCCACTTCCACAAAAAGACATAAGCTGTGTTTGCATGCAGGGAATCTCTGTGTTTCCCATGCCTGTTTTGTTCCACACCTAAACCTCTTCCGAGTGTGTATGCTGAACAGAAAGCTGGCAGAAGCAGCACCTCCATCAACTTAAGAAGAATTGTTCTTTAGTTATATCCATACAGTAAGAAATTGAAGTGCGGGGGAAAAAGTGAAACTTGTCATTATTTCAAGTGTACATATGTTTTACTGCATGGAATCCTGTTATTAAATAACACTCTCTGTGTACATACATAATAAGAGCGAGTGTATTTGCATGTGTGTCTGATTTTCCCAGCAGTCCCACCGTATTTCTCTTGTCAGGAAGGCGAATGATCATACTTTGCACTATTTTTTCAGTATATGATGCTCCTGAAAGAGTTGATGCTTTACTTAACTACAATTTGATGTGGCCATTCCTTCTCTTATAGAAGGCAGAGGCTTGTGTTTTTAAGGCAGTAGCTATGCTGCTTCTTTCATTTCCCCCCATAATTTGCTAACCTAGGATTATAAGCATTTGGTGATTTCCTGGCTTGCAGGATTTAAGCACTGACTATGTTTATGTTCCAGAACATGGGTAGCTCCTGCAAACCCCTTGTTCATCTGCAAACTTTCCGTCCTGCTTGTTGACAGGTGGCTTTTCACTCCAGTCAAGGTCTGAGAATCTCCAAGCATGCTGATTCCACGGTAAGTCTGGAATACCCGTTCCAGCGCTGCACCACTCTCACTGTGATTTTCTTTTCCTTATATCTAGTCAGCGTATCCCCTGCTGCAGCTTCTGAACAATCAACACAGATTAAGAATATTTTGACTAGGGTTTCATGAGTCTGAAATACCTCCATGGCTCTGCTGGAATAATTTCATTTTGCAAAGTCTGAAATACTTTATTTGTATTTGGACCTTTTCTAATGTGTTGAATACTTTAAAATAAGCTAATTTTAAGTAAAATTTGAAGCTCGTAGTCATCCTAAAATTAGGGAAACAACATTTTCACTTTTTCACTTAAGCAAATGTTGTTTTAACAATTTCTGAGGATTTTTCCATAAAATTATCAAAGCCAGCCTTTTACTTTTTATATTTTGGTATTTCAGTGTATTGTGGTTTTTTTGTTCTGTTTTGTTTGTTTGTTTGTTTGTTTTCAAAAAGTATGTTTTAGTCAAAACATATCCCACTGTATCAGTTCAGGAGCCCATGGAAATATCTGCACAATCAGGTACTGATGAATCTAATGCTAAGTGTGCACTGGTGGGACATGATCCAAACTGATGAGCTTTGATCCAAACCTGTTAGTCAGTGAAGGTCCAGGCTCCACAGGAAAACCTGCTGAGACAGAGATAGCTCTCTCTTCTTTCATATTTACGGTCTAGATTCATTCTGCATAACTATGAACTCTAAGTAGGTTAGTGACTCCTTGCCCCTCTGTTGCATCTGAGGAGAGAGAAGCATCTAGAAAGGGCAGCTCAGACCTCATCTGACCTGGTTTCCCACCATAGGTGTCTGCCTCCCTGTGATAACTACCCAAGGATCTCAGCTTGATCCAACTGCTAATTTAAATGCTTTACAGAGGTGGCAAAAACCCACTGCAGCAAACAAGGGCTCAAATTCCCACAAGGCAACTCCCTTCGGCCCATTGCAGGTATTTTCATCATCTGTGTTAAGATTTAGAAGCCATTCGTAAAACGGACATTAAAGACTTGGTTTGTTGCACAGAGATTGAGGAATGAGGGGATGTCTCCAGAGTACTAATGCTTAAGCTAGTACTCTCCGTCGGGACAGTATGAACACCTTCCTTCCCAGAGAAGGTGGACAGAAGCAGAGAAGGTGTACTTGTGCATCTTTCAGTGGTGGTTTGAGCTCGCTTTTCTAAAGGATATTGGTGTGAACATCCATTTTCTGTGAGAAGGCTTTCCAGAAGTGCTAAAGCAAGCTTGTTGCAGAGTTGGTGGTGATAATAAAATTTGGGACGTCAGGTTTCATCTCCAGCCCTGGTTCCTGGGCTGTTATCACCTCCTTTTCATCTGATGGCTCCCCATGTTTTTTCAGCGTAGCGTAGCGAGGGAAACAATTTGCAACTGAGTCACACTGAGGCGTTCTGCCTCCGTCACCAGAAGGCTTAGTTTTGCTTTTTATTAATTACAGGAGTTGAGTGACTGCTTAAAATGCAACAGTATGGCACTGGTGTCCTGTGAAACATATGGGCCCAGGAGAAAGGTCTGACCTGAGCCTCAGCTGGTGTCCCCTGACGTCAGACCAACTACACCTGTTTAGAGCCGCTGAGGGAGCTGGTCTCTTGTGCGCAGAGCTAAGCCGTTTGCTAAAGGGCAGCCTCGGCTAGGCTGAAGGACTTGTTTTGGGATGAGAGAAGGGATAGTTCCGTACTTCCCACCTATTCTTTTGCAATGTTTGCATCGGCTTACCGATGTGGTCTTGAGAAAGGGAGAAAGCAAGCCTTCCCTGATGACTCCAGTGGTGCATGTATTCTTTAGCAACCCTAGAAAGGGAATGCTGGCTTCCTACGGTGAGAATTTCCATGAGTTAGAAGCTGATAAGTTTCCCAGGGTCACCGAGTCCTCTGGCTCTTCTGCTTTGTCAGAACAAGTAAATATACAACTGTGCCAGGGACACTGAGGCTTAGATGGTCTCTGTTCCCTGGAGTTACTGCACCAAATCTATAGCTGGGGAAAGGCAGCATAATTCTGCTTTGCTCCGTTCTCCTGTTTGAAGCTTCAGCCCTGAGGATTTGTTTATCAGCGCTTCAATATGCCAATACGCCATGTTTCAATATGAAAATTCAGCATGTTACAATGCTAACTGGAATGACGTTTAATTTTAGAAGACACCTCCTTTCTGTGTGTAGGAAGATGGGATTTGCTGTGCGCTGAAGTGCATAATAAGGCTGTTATCGAACATTCCCATGCTGGTGTGAATTAGAAGCAGCACAGTTTTAAAATCAGCAAAGCTGCACCCACTTAAAACCAGCCTGCTTTCAAAGTCTTTACAGGGGCATTTTGCACTCAAGTGACCAAGTACATATTAAGGGTCATCTTTTTTCTGGAGCCACATCGTTTTATATCAGCTGAGAACCTGACTTTGCACCTGTATTCTACCAAGTGTGCCAGATTTGCTATGCGGTTGTGCAGCAAATGCCTAAAGACTGGTATGGTACCTGGAGCAATGCATAACAGGACTCAGATATGCCCGTGACCAAGCAGAAAAAGTCACTTTCTGGGGAAGGACTGTGAGGGAAGTCATTCATAGGGAGAAGGAGGACTTTTTGGATCACTGCTAAGGGGAGGGAGGGAAAGGGGAAGGAAGGGAAGAACGGCCCATGAAGCTTTCCATGACAGGAGCTGTGCGAGAACTAGTGCAGAGGAGGATGAGTCACCTTCAGGCTTTGGCTTGGGTGGCAAGGGAGGCAATTCCACCCCCCAGACTCCCCCTTCTTTTGCTTTATCACTGCTTTTCTGCTCTCAGACTCTGCTGTGACCCCCGATTCTCCGTTCAGAGAGGGATGGTGGCAGTGCCACACATGTGGGAAGAGCAGAGCAGGGAAGCACAGCGCCTGCTGTGGGGGATCTCAAAGCCATGCCTTTTGCTGGGCTTTCAGTTGGCTGTTAGAGGGCTGGCCTAGGGGCTGTGGGTAAGTCTGACTCTCCCATGTTTTATGTAGTCATTTTACACCCACAGAAATGGGGAAGGAAGCACCAGCAAATCAAGAAATCTCCATTTCTTTACACTAGACTTTGCTTGCTTTGCATTATATTCCACGGAGGGAAATTACTGCACAGAGCCGTAAGCAGAGACCTTCAGACCCTCATGTTTTCAGTACTGCTGCTGATATACAAGACTGGAGGCAGCGAAAGTGACATTTCGCCTGACTTGAACTATCTAACACTTAGGCATAAAGTCAGTTAATTGTCTAGGCTCTTTCTGTTGTTAGTAAAAAAGCTAGGCACTGCTAACGGGTGATTCATGCCGCACTATGGTAGATCTGACAGATAGGCACGGTGACTCACCTCCTAATAACCCTAGTATGCCTCCGCTGGCTGTGGGTTTGCTGAAGACATCTAAATTCCAGGTGGGTAAACTTAGGTGAGATGAATCTTACCTCAGGAATCATTTTTTGCTGCCATCTCTCACCTTCCTGTGCAAACACTTTCAGTGAAACATGTGCGGTGACTTGTGAAGAAATAGGCTTTTCAGTATGAAGCAGAACCTCCGAAATGAATATTGTGAAATGTCAGTGGCTCTACCCATGTACCTATGGCCAGCTTGTAAGGGAGTAACGGTTAGACCTGGAGTTGGCAGCCTGGAGCGTGTCAGCAGTAGAAAACCACCAGTCCGAGTGCTCGGTTTGTTTTCACCCACAGAGATTCAATTACAGGCTGAGATCTCACTTGTTCCTCTGAAATCCCCAGAAAAAAAATAAAAAAATTATTTATACCCAAGGAAAATATTTCCCTATCAGAGCAAAGCAGACTGATTAAATGGCCAAACCAACATGAAACAAAAAAACCCCAAACATTGTAAACAGCACTATTGTTTTGGAGATATCCATCTCTTATTAGAAGAAAAAAATATTTATCTGATAGCATTAAATATAGCCTTTATACATAGGTGAGGTACTTTTTTCAGACTACCAACAACAGGGAAGATGTCAGATGTGCTGTATTTGCAGATCAAATGCGCAAACATCCTAGATGTGAAGATTTATTCCTAAATTTCCATTTATTCCAAACCTGAAACTAGCCGGCTGGGTGTCTGTTCAGTAGATTCCAATCTGAGCAATATTACACATGAGTTTTAAAGAGAGCTGAGGAAAGTTTCTCACATGCATAAATAGTATCTGATTTGATTATTAAGGGTCCTCTCATATTAAACCACTGAGAAGTTACTTATTTGAACTTGCTCTGTCATTGGCAGAGAGTTGTCTTTGGAAGTTGAAATTAAATATGTAGAAACTTCTTTAAAAACATTATGCAAATTTGTACTCACAGTACTGTTGTGCCACTGGCAGATAATGTGGATTTTGCCAAATGCACGGCACATTACAGGCCTCTAGTGGTAGAAATAAAAATATATATATTAGGATCCATCTCTGTAACAGTTCCTGATGGTACTTACTGCAGTCTTACTAAATTGCGTAATGCTTTCTGTTTATAGATTTGGCCTGCTAGTTTGCTCACTTGAGGGATATGGAAATTCTGCAGAGCTCAGAGGTGTCAGTGACAATTTTCTGTTAATCTGAAAACCACAATAAGAAAGTAAACTAGGTTGAAAAAGAGAAAAGTACATAGAGTATGTACGTTTGCTACTACTCTTGCTCAATTTCAAGGGCTATTTGCAGTGCCCAGACATGGCAGAATGCAAGCCCTCCCTGTGAGTCTGGCAGGTTACAACCATGCCACACCATATATGCTGAGGCTCAAGCCTTAGCACTGCTTTTTCTGCCAGGTCTGTGCATGCACAGGGGCCTACCAGTACATCTCAAAGCCTGGCCATTGCCCGGTTGGTATCACCTCCCTGACAAATTTGAAGGTGTTAGTTGTCCAGAGGCATCCTCCTTTCAGTCCTTGTCAAGGAGCATACCATCCTGCCAGGGTGATCTGGCAGCATTTAACACTTTATTTGCCCAGCGCAAATTTATTTGTCTTGCACAAAGTACAAGACAGTGACTAATCAACTCCCAGAAGGTTCTTCGGTGGTTTGTCTTGGGTTTTTTTGAGAATTACAAATTTTCACTAATATTGAGAATAATACTCTCAAACGTGGCTTCAATTCTAAGATAAACATGATGTGTGAATTTATACCTCCCAAGGCTGGACTTCTGTACCGTTTCCACTACCTTCTTTCTTCTCAAGCTTGTGTTCAAAAGGAGCTGAGAACTGCAGGTGAAGAACAGGAAGAGAGATGATTTGGAGGATGTGAAGGTAATGATTCCTGTGTTTTGGATAGTATTAAGTGGAAAGTGATAATGAAACCTGAAGAAGATTGGAGGTGTTGGGGGAAATTATGTCTGCTTGGTAGAACAGAGATAGGAATACTTGCACATATTAAATGCTGATGGTAACAAGGCCAGCAGTTGTTATACAGTGTCTCTAAATGGAAGAATTTCAAAATTGTGCATAACTGCTAATGAGCTAGTAAGGCTCGCAGGTTGCCTGTAATGAAGTTATCCCTGTTTTATAGGAGTGATACCAAAGAAAGCGTAAAGGTAAACACAGCCCTGCTCACACAGGAATAACTCAGAGCTGTGGGCTGTACTGTGTCCAGTGAACTGGACTGACATGGTATAACCAGGATCTAGGATCTCCAAATGCTGGTGCATGCCTTAGTCTCAGCATTCTACTATATTTATAAAGGAGTTAATGGTTCATTAAATATTGTTGATAGAAGTACTATATGTAAAAAAAGTGAAGAGTGTCAGAAGAGACTGAAGCTAGATAAACTATTCCACTCTTTTTCCCACTTAGGTGTTCTTTATTGGACAGTGGGATTCATCACTGGTCACTGCATTTTAGTGAAGTAGGCAAATTTGAGAGGCTTCAGAAGAGAACATACTCGGAAGTGAATACGTTACTGTAAGATGCATCCTCTTGTGCTTGAATTTCTTCAGATCCTCTTATCTCCACTTATCAGGCAGGGGAGGAAGTATCTACGTTGTTGAAGTTTGTCAGGTAGAGTAAAAAAGAACTTGCTCATCCTTTTATTGCTTTCTTTTGGTTTTCTCTGTTACACTCCTTTATCCTGTCCAGGGGATGTGTGAGTTTGGTACACAGAGCACCCACATTTCTCAAACATTCCCACTCACGATCCACAGTGAAATTCTAGTGACCTGCAGCCACGAACTTGGAAACAATCACTCTTTGTGTTACCTGTTTGTAGCTATGTTTGAAGACAAGTTCAATGTCTTTGGTGGCTGTCCAGTGAGATGAAATTCGGTGACCTACTGGAAATCATATACAGTTCAGGAAATTCTGTGGGAAAAGGGAAAAGTCCTACCATACTATTAAGTAGTACCTAGTTATGATAAAAAACTTCCTTCACTTATCCCAGTAGCCCAGTTGCAGGGCATCCTGCCGTTATTGCTAAGCCAACTCACACCAACATTTTAAAGAGATTGTTTTTGTAGCAGATCCAGCTGCTTAATGTTCCCAAGTACAGAAGAAGAGACTGTCGTGTCTGAGACACGAACAAAGGCTCATGGCTACATGGCAAAAAAAAAATGCTCAGCTAATAAAATAACTGGCATCAGTCCCTAGTCCACAACTGAGCCCTGGCATCTATGGCTGACTTCCAAGCAGCTCACAGGGAATGAATGTTTGCCTGAGATCTACATGATAGCTCTGATAATCCATTTAACTGATGTGTAAGGGACCCAACAGAAGTGATTTCCTGATACTGCCAAGGGGCAGGTTATTCTATTAATTTAGGACCACAACTGGTCTATCCTTTTTATGACTAATCAGTGCCTCTCGTGGGAGTGGAAACCTGCTTGCCTCCCCTCCACTGCTGAGTGAACTCCCTTGATGTATCACCACGTTCCCAGAATGACTGCAAGCACTTAGATGTCACTTTAGGCCCTTCACTCGTCACCTTTTACTGTGGCAGATGTTGTTTGGCTAAGCTGTTACTCCTGGGGAACAGGGCTGGGCAGACAAGGCTGTGAAATCCCAAAGCGAATCTATTTGTAAGTGGGTTGAGAGCGACCTACTGATGAATTATGTGGAGGGCGATTATGACACTGCACAAACCAGCCTAATCACTACTTCTGCTGGAAACATGACTTCACTATCAGAATCCTAAATGCATACCTTTGGATATGCTTTTGCAGGGAGCAGCAGGAAACCTTTAAATCTGTGCTTCTGCCTTACCTACTTAGTATAGAAATGGAACTATTAAATTGGGCTTCAGCACATTATTCTAATTTCAGTGCACAATTTCTTTAGTTCAAAGGAAGCCCGTGATCCATGTGAACATTTTTTGCAGAAACAGGTCCTTTTTATTCTATCTGCTTTCTTTATATCATTCATTTGGGCATTGCTTGCTATACAGTCATTATATCATGTTTTAATTATCTAAATCTCTTCATGACAAAAAGGCTTCCTTGATATGCTAGGCATGAAGGGAACAAGTTGTACACCATCCACTTTTTTAACGAACAAATGAGACCGAGGTATGTGATCTGCATGCTCAGAAATAGTCTTTCTTTCCAACGTCAGCATCTGCTTTGTATTGCATTGTATCTCCTGTGGCAGAGATCAGCATTTTCCTCTCAGGAGGGTAGTGGGTTGACTTCCAATTAGGAGTGTACACTATCATTAAGAGTGTGTTTCCTATACTGAAATATAGAAGATTGTGTCCCAAAGCACTGTAAGGCAACAAGGTCAAAACTGCAAGTCCAGGAGCACTTACAATCCTGACTTGATCAGTTACAAACTTCTTACAGTAGTTAAAATAGGAAGGAAGACTGAAGTATATTGCAGCTTGAGGTACACTGAGCTACCAAAGCAGGATGGCTAGTCTACATCATCACTCAGGATTTGGCTGATAGCCTGTAAATATGACAAGACCTATGACTATAGGCTAGGTTAAAATTCCCTAGTATGTAATGCTATTGAAGGGCAATGGAAAGCAGGATGTTTCCCATTGCTGCATACTGCAGCAGGAGGAGAGAGAATTCCTGCATTCCTCTGGCTAATTTCTTGTCACCTTTATGAGGACTGTACTGGCCAGCAGCAACAGTGACATTAATGATGCTACCCATGAACATATTGTCTTTTATCCGAAGATCTTTCAGCATATGTAAACAGTAATTAAGCTCCATAACACCTCAGGGAGTCACAAAGGATTCATGTCACTTTTAGGATGCAGCTCTGCAGCTGTTTGACTGCATATGGCCTTGCTAGTTATTGATTGATTCACCACGAGCCTAAGGAGTCTGCCAAAACTGGAGTCACAACTGCATCCGTTTTCTGCAATAAATGGAGGGGGAATAGCACTTTTTTTCCCCCAGTGATCATACACACTGTTTTCATTGCTGTGAAAGCAGTGTATAGAATCCAGCCCAAGTCCTCTCCAGTTAGGAAGTTGCCACTCTTTCAATTTGAAGGAAGGTATGATGCCTCAGTAAAGATTTCATGTCACTATGCCTTTTGTTATGAGTTATATTAACTCAAGACAAAGTCTTCTATTTCACATAGGCCATGCATAGATAGACGCTAAGGACGGGCAATAACAAAACTGAATCTTTTTTGCTATTGTAAATATAAGGCAATTTCAGGAATGTGTCTGCTGTATTCCAAACAGTAATTGCATTAGATGGACAGAGATCGGAACATTATGTACTACCTATTGGCTACACAATCCACCATTAGAAATTGGAAAGTTGAGTTGTTCACTTTCTGACTCCGATAAATATCTGCTCTGTTTGGCTTCCAGAACACCGGGAGCAGATGTACCAGATCATTAAAGGTGGAAAGAGGATTTTGCATCCTCAGCTTTTATTGCTACTATAAGTACTTTGGTAGTCACTGCATGGGGAATTGGACCCTGCAGAGCTTGCAATCTGCATGTTAGACACGATCAAGTGCTTTTCAGACATGGGCAGGATAAAGGTAGGAGTAGGCAAAATGGAAATAGAAAGTAAAGTCGTAAGAGTTAGGGAGACATCCTGGTTTGGCAGTTGCCTGTTGACCACCACGTGCCAGCAATTTGCAGGCATTAGTGTGAAAGATTTGAAGATGAAAAGGAGCGAGACATTTCCATGAGGAGGTTTCTCGAGGTGTAAGGCTGAAACAGAAGGGGATGAAAGCATGGTGGCATCACAGAGAGATTTGGGTAAGACTAATTTGATGTAGACATCTTTGCAGAGGGAAGATCATATGGGTATCTATCTGCTGGGTGAACAAGAAGAGGTAGAGATGTCTTAGACTTTCAGAATCCCCATGAGGCTGACAGATGTTGGTATGGCAATTCAGAGCATCTGATTTCAAAACCAGAATACATTTTTTGCTTCTAATGCCAGTATTTCAACTATGAGAGCAACTTCTTTCCTGTAGTGGGAACCCCAGTCATTTTTAGGTAGCCCACACAAAATCTGTGCACCGTTTATACCTCTTGTCAGCCTCTGAAGTAGCATCTAGTATGACTGGCATGTTTGATCAGGTAGGTCATATCTCTCTTCAGCCTCTGAAGTAGCATCTAGTATGACTGGCATGTTTGATCAGCTAGGTGCACACAGTGGAGGAATATCAGAAGGCACGGTACAGGCAGAAAAAATTAAAAAATCCCTTCTCCAATGGCAGTGGATGCTCAGTTGCAATTACTATTATGTACTTTCCCTTTGAAAGGAACAGCTGGTCAGAATTAATTTCTCAGTTCACTGCGGTTGGTTGTTTTGTGTGGGAGTGAAATGTAAGAACAAAAATTCTTAAAAGAATTGAAACATTCAAGTATTACAAAGAGAGAGGTTTATAAAGGTTTTGTATCCCCTTGATTTCACAGGGGAAAACAAGAAATAGGGCTCATCATTCCAGATCAGACAGTATGGTGGTGCAACCTGCCCTCCACCTCTCTTGGCCACTTGGTGCTTGGTGTGATTCCCCGTCCCTGGGCCACATATCAACCTAGAAGTCAGGCATGAATTGCAAAAGACAAAGGACCAGAGTGTTAAGGCACTCCCTTAACGCACCTGGCTTCTGCTTCCACTATTCCTTAGGAACGGTAATGGCAATCAATCACCCCCTGACAGCCTAGTACATCTCTACCTGGATCATGGCCAAAGGGAGGTGATACCAGAACTCCAAGATCTAGCAAGCTCTGGACTTGCACAACTGATGGAAAGTACCAGAATATTCCATCGTCTGAGTTGGGCTGGAGTAGAAAAATACCTGACGAAAGTCAATTATCTCCCTATAAGTAGCTATTCTAGAGAGACCCTTTGAGCTCTTCTGGATCACAGCAGGCTGTGATCAGCATCTCTCCTGAGTAGGGATGCTGCTCAGGTGGACACCTGGAGGATTAAAATGCCGGGGCAAGTCAACCCTCGAGTCTCAGTTATTGCCTGCTGAGGAATGCTGATGCATTGTGACTACACCAAACTTGAAGATGGAAATTTTAACTGTAGGCTAGCCTCTATTTCATCCACCTCTCTATGTACACATTAGCTCTTATGAGCATGGATGTTCTTATACTTTACTGGATCCAAATATCTCTCTGTGCCTCCGTAAAAAGGGGCACCTGTTGCCTAATTGGAGTCGTCTGTTGCGAAGGGACCTTTGGTCCTAGCAGTTAAAAACTCCTATGTGTGTGTGTGCACGACCGCTCAAGTGGTGTGTGTTTGTATGTTTGTGCTCATATGTGTATGTATTGATTTGGGAAACCTTATAGTAAGTTAGTGTGAATCACATCACCAGTCACAGTCCAACTCTGAAACAATACCGATTCAAGACACAACGAAAGGTCAGTAGATTTTGAGGTGAAAGTCAAAGGTTTCTGAGTTCTCTAGGCCTAAAAGTTGTTTGGGAATGCACTTTTGGAGATGGGTCTGCTTCAGGCTCCAACAACCAACACTGATGCTTGGTCACAAAAGCACATAATGAGAGAAGATTCTTACCTCAAATAACTGGTCAAGTAAGTAGGTAAGACTGACAAAAGGTGGGCATAGAAGCAACAAGGACTCAATTCAGATGCTGACACATAGGTATCTATTGCCTCTGGAGATGCCTTAAGATAGCTCTGATATCCATGTGGAGCTCCCAGATATGGCACAGAACCTGCAGGAATCCTTTGCAGGAGCAGCAGGAGATTAGGTGAGGTACCTTAGGGCACACTGAATGTCAATAGGTTCCTATGTGTGGGCAGCTGAATCAGTCCTTACAGCTCCCCTAAATATAATAGAAGCTAAATCAGATGTAGATACCTATAGGTAGACACCTAAATTTTGTATCATCTTGTAAGATGATTGCCATCTGAAATCAGTTGTCCAAGGTCACAAAGACAATAGCCTCAGAGCCAGAAGCAGAACCCTGTTCTTGCACCCAGATGGGCAGAATATGGCTGATATGGCTGTACACTAACTGCAGGTCACCTTCACCACGATCCTATGAGATAGGCAAGTTTTCCTTCTATTTTACAGATTTGGAAACTGAGGCATAGGATGACTCTTCTGAGATGACAGGGTATGCCTCATATATCGTATGCAGAATAATGAAACTGAAAAATCTATGCTGGTAGAATTAAAATTCTGGGGTTTAAGACCATAATTTACGCAAGAGCTGCTGTAATCTTCCAGTCCTCTGCATAGAGACAGGCTGCTCAGTACCTCTGCCAAAACCTTTCTTCCTGTAATCTGTGCTAAACCTTCCAAGGTCTGTGCAATTGGTTGCATGGTGTGTAAGTGAGGCAATCAAGAAACAGAATCCCTGTGCCAGAAGGAGCTTCTTCCTTCAACTGCTTCACTGTGCATCTTAAGGGCTTCTGTTTGCTCTAAACATATATGGGTTTGGATTTTTCATGCACAAGACCTTTGTGGACTGGACCCAAATATACTGAAAAGTTTGGTTAGGTTTTCAGAGTGGTTTAATGATGGTTGATTGTCACCTAAAATCACTGTATTTCTCCAGAAACATATATGAGCTGGTAATTGCATATTAGCAAAACAAACTGAGTCATTCAATTATTATTCTGTAGGAAATTCTATTGCTGTAAAACCACCTATTATTATGTTACCCATTGTTGAGAGAATACTCATAAAAACAGCTGTTATTTATTTCTGTTGTTAGCAATTGAAAGTTGATGTGATTGTTAAAGAGCGTGAAGTAAGGGAGATTACATGAACCCTCCTCAACAAATAAGCTCATGAAGATGCCATTTCAGGAGTTCAGAGCTTTCTTTGGAGGATGGTCTTGCCAAGGATTAAGGTAGTGCTTCATCTGCTGGTAGTGTTGACAATCTAATCCTGTCCTTGAACTTCTTATTACTTAGGTACACCCACCCTAGGAGGTATGTTATTCCATAACTACCTGTAGACCTTGCTTAGCAAGAGTGCAGCTGTAGATATGAGCTGAATGAGAGATTTGGGTTCCTTCCTGTGCTGTGGCATCTGCAGCTCTGACATTTACATCTTTTTGAAGCATTTTTCCAGCTCCAGGACCCTCCATGCTAGATGAAGCTGGTCATGAAAGTGCCACCAGAGATGTATGCTGCAAACTAGTGGCGTACATCTTCCTTTGGACTTCATTCCTGATCAGGTGGCATCAGTTTCATACATAAGTTACAAGTAATTTTAAATATCTGCATATAAAACACTGATATGAATATCTGCATGCATAAAACACTTGAGAGATTTGGCTCAGTTTAATTGCATATGAGATGAATTTGATGCCATTCGAGTTTTCCAAGGGCCAGGTATATGCAAATTTTAGAAGGTATCTGGCCACCTCAGATCTTTAAATGTGTGCTGGTAGCTAAGGTTGTGGTGCCTTAACTGGTTAGATATTCTTAGACCCAACTTAAAATTCCTGCTGCTATTATTTGGTGTTTTGTTGATTTCAGCAGGCTGGCGATATCACTTGAAGGTGTGTTCTGCTACAGAAGAGATCTTGTCTGTCACTGGTTTCACTATCACCCCATGCATCCCTGCAGTTTAGAAGCTCATATAGAAAGTCAGTTTGCTTGATTGGTAAACTTAGTCATTTTTTTTCAGGCAGATTTCTTGTTGCTTATTGGTGTTGTATGAGCGTGGCTTATACCTTTGTAACATTGTGGAAATGAACAGAAATGGGATATCGGATCTAAGACTTTCCTGCCCTATAGGACTTGGCCTGGATTCGGCGGATAACTGAAGTAATAACATATCAATGGTTCAAAGATCAGATAAGTTAAAAATAGGTCTTAAATTTGGTGAAACAGTTTGATTAATAGCAAGAAGCAGTTCTCATTTTTCAAGCAATTTTATCTATATTAAAAGAAACTTTTTAGGTGGGTAAGTAATTTTGATCAAAGAGAGCTAAATTGCTATTGCTCACAGCTACAAAGAGCATTGCTACAAGAGATGAGGTTAGAACCCAGTAGGTTTTGGACTTCGACAAAGTACACCTCCTTCATATGAAGTGCCGGTAGGAAAAGCAAAGCACCCAGGCCTATCAGATCTGATAAGCCTCTGCTGTGGTGTTGAGAGCATATCCATGACGTAGCCTGGATATCCAGATAAAACTGGCCCACTGCTCCTTGTTTTTTTCAAGTGCTGAAACAGGTCTGTTTTGTTAATTTGTGCTTTTAGTACAGTTTTCTTCGGAAGGAACAGCAATCAGAGGACCAAATCACAAAACCTGCATCGTCTAGAAGCTCTCAAAATTGTTTACTGTTGGTATTTGTTATTGGTAATGATTTTGTGGCAAACACCCATGTTACATGCAGGAGATGCCCAGCTTTTAAAATAGTTAGAATATGCAATCTTTTAAATCTCTGATTGACTTATTTGAGCTGTCACATATTGTACATAACTGAGTTGCTTATTACTGTGGCATCCATGTTCCTGCAATACCCTTTTTTTTTTGACAAATCACTGAACGAAAAACCCAATTCACTTTGGCATTCAGAGCTCCCCTGATACTATTTCAGTGAAGGAGCAATGTTTTTTCTATTGAGTTTTGGCTGAAACTGAAGGCCCCAATGGCTTTTGTGTGTGGTCCCCACAGAGCTGCCCTCACAGTTGTACTCACATCCATCAAAGGACGCCCATTCTCGGAGTGTAAAAGTACCATGTTACTGATGTCATATCTCCATCTGCCAGCCATGCTAGTGAACACCTGCAACAGTACCACTGGGAATACTTCAGGAACAGGGCAGGTTTTAAAAAATGAAATACGGTTCATGTTTGGTTTTTTTTTATCATTTCAGTTCACATGAACAAATAAAATACTTTGCCTCAAATGCAATGTGTTTGTGAAAATTCACTTCAGCCAAATGTTTTTCACCAGGGTAAAAAAGTTTGATGGAAAAGTTTGTGTCTGTAATTCCGAGTCTTATACATCAATTTAAATAGTTCAACAAACATTACTTAAAGTTACCAGACAGGAGTAATAAAATACAGTCCCATCTACAGATAATAGACAGGTAGAAAGGGCTGGTCTGATTTATTACCTCCATTGATTCACACAGATAAATAATCAAATCTTTTTAAGGATTTGGGCACCAAAACTTTAGAAATTAAACCTGTTGGTTAATGAGCAAGTACAAACTTCAAGAAAGGGCCTTCATAGGAAGCTCTGCAAAAAATGGTATGTTCACTATCATTGTGTCCCTGAACCTGAATCGACAATCTGGATCAACAGAAAAAAAAAATCCAATATGTCACCAAAGGTCAGTCAAACCTTATCCTAAACTGGGTTGCCCTTCTGAGGCCCCCACCCCTACAACGCAAAGCCTACACCCTAAATAACCTTTTCCAAAAGTATCTGTTTAATTTCTTTCATAGTTGCCACAAGCCATGGAAACACAGTAGTTGTCCATCAGCATCAACAAGTGATGTGTTTCAACGAAAAACTACCACCACGTGGCATGTCTAATTATCCTGCTTTCAAAAGCTGATCTTTGGCATTTTGCCCTTCAACAGTATTTGTGATGTATCTAGTGACAGACACAATGCAGTGGTACATGGCATGATGCTACCCTCTTTTTTTCAGAGTTCTGCTAGTAAAATGTGCCCACTGGGAAAATAAGAGGGCGTATCTACACTGCAGGTGCAGGTGCACTTCAGGTGACCAAGCAGAACCCCATCATGTGGCTTTGCATTATTTCCTGGTGGGATGGGGCCCAGGTGCTGGTTCTGCGTTGGTACCTCCACGTGGGACTGACTCACACGCACTGCAATTACTGACTTGAGCCACTGCCGACTAAGGCTTTCTGTGTTTTTCCTTGATATGGTTGCTGGAGATCACGAAGTGGGAGACTTGGTATCACTGTCAAACTCCTCACAATTTTTTCATATATCTTTAAAAACAGTAAACGTGACTCCCCTAGGGACAGAGGCTGGATACGAAGGGGTGACTCCAGCTGACTGTGCTCTGCCCTCCCAGAGTGAGTGAGTGGATGGGTGTTCCCACCATTCTCTGCTCCCTCATTTTATGGTTTGGACTTACTTTGAATGCACAAAAGGCTCATTGACAGCCCCTTGTGATGGGCTGAAGGAGTGCTCCGAACAGACTGTTTTCCAGGGTCTTGTCCAGGCATGATTCCTCATCTTTTACTATTTGAAACGCTGTCATGGCATGTCCTGAAGAAAACTGCAGAAGAAATGCTGGCCTGGCTCCCACTTGGCCAGGCTCCCAAGCGTGACACTAAAGGTCAGTGGTTCACTCCTGGGGAATCCCAGTCCTCTTCCGCATTCGTTTTCCTCCTCTTTCCGGTCCCCTAATCTGATAAATCATGTGGGGAGAGGCAAGAGAGGGAGGGGGAGGAGTATGTGATGTAACCTCCACTCCGGCAAAGTTACGAGACAACACCACGGTGCCTGCAGCTCGCTGTGGTTTTACCAGTGGGTACTGCTGGGAGACCCTGAATCGTGCTTAAGAGGTGTGAAGACCCACCACCCCTGCGTGAGACCCAGCAGGTGACATACTCACCTCACCTGCAGAGAAGAAAGCCGAGGAAAAAGGCGCCTGCTTTTTTGAAGCTGCTTAATTGCAGCTTCTTGTTTTGCTGCCTGCCACATGCAGCCGGAGTGAGAGAAGCAGCGGCTGCGTGCTGAGGACGCCCCTGAAGAAAGGGAGGCGCGAAGCCAGCTGCACTGCTGGGGTAAGTCTGTTCCTGCTTCCTGGGTTTCCCCCTTCATTACAGGCTGACGGCTGGGGGGAGGCAGAGGAAGCGGAGTGGAGTGAGCTGGAATGCGTATGGATTGTTTGAGGGCATGTTAACCATATGAAATCCCTGCTGGATTGACTCTGAGCCAGCTGATAATCACTGTCTAATCTCTCTGCTGGCAGATTCGGCCCGGATTACAAGGGCGTGTGTCTCTGTGTCAGGCTGCGTATGACATGTGTTTGTGCTGAGGGTCTCGGGGTGCGTGTCAGAGAAACGCACCAAAAAGGGTTTTGACTGCAGTGATTGACTGCCGGAGAGAAATTTGGGCAAGTATGCTTCTGTCACCCACATGGTGCTGTATCTGCGGTCGCATGCCAGGCTGTGAGGTCTGCAGCCAGGGGGGCGTAGGTTTCGTTGCGTGTCACGTTTCACCAGAGTGAGTCTGTATACAACTAGGATACAGCAACGCCTTGTTAATTTGAACAGGTTTTATCCAGATGTGCAAAGTCAGAAGTACAGTTGGTAAACGGTGCCAGGCACGCTCTATGCACTTGTAGTTCCAGCAGAACTATGGGGTCTGGGTGTTAAGAAACTGTTCATATTAATAAGGCTCCACAAGACACATTTATACTGGTATAAGAGGCCTTATATTGGGCTACAGTTTTCTCTGCTGTGTATTGCACAAGCAGTAGTGCTGTTGCAGGAGCCCAGTGGGCACAGGAGAGTAGGGGACAGGTGCAAAGGAAGCGCAGCTACTCTTGTACTCAGCAGTCTGTTAGAAGTCAAAGGAGAAAATGTGCTTTTCTCTATACTGGGAGGAGATGAAACTGGAAGGAAGCTGGTCCTGTGTATTTGCTAACAGACAGAACTAGGGCAGATAACACAAGCTGTTGAAAGTAACCGCAGTAAAGTGTTTTCTAGGTGAACTTCCAAATGCCATTAAGAAGATCTCCCTGCTAAAGGAAAGAAGGGAAGAGGAGGAGCATCATATTATATATGAGTATGCTAATTTCATATACTATATTATAGAATATATACAAGATGAAGCAAAACAAACTTAACGTATAAACCGGGCCTCAGAAAGCCAAATGACCAACGTAACTCAGTTAACATCTCTGGAGTTGCAGCAGTACTGAATTAATCCCAAACTGCCTGCTAGCAGTGCGAATCTCCAAGAATGCCTGCAGAAGGATGCAGTTATGCCACCCGGTGTGTGTCCTTGTGTGAATGTTGTGCCTACACTGCTTTAGGAAAAAGTGCCACGTGACCAATTTCCCAACATGGTACACAGAGCTCTTGGCTCTGGTATTTTGCAGGCAGCTACTCAGAGTATTTTTAGAGGAGAAACTTCAACAAAATATCAAAAGCTGGAAATAGAAGTTAAGTAGCTAATCATTGCAGGGTGTTCTCTTCCTTCCTTTTTTAAACCTGACCCTAATTCTGGTACGAAATTTAAATTTCTACGGAGAGCAAACTATTTTCTTTTCGTTAGCTGTAATCCTGAGCCTTTGTCTAAGGAGGCTCCTTATTCAAGACTCAGTCAAGGCTAGGATAAAAGTGGTTAATCTGATCCTGGAGATGCTAATTTTAATTTCTTTCCAGAACTTGTGATGGCTTCAGTTTGGCAGAAAACTCAGCAATTCTACAACTGGATCATTGAAAATGGAGGTAGGTGTAAATGCTGTCTTAAATAGGAATTTCCACATAAATAGCGTGAACGTGAAGAACAAACCTTGAAGGACCACGATCCTCATATGAGCACACTTTTTTACATATGAGCACACTGAAAGGAGGTTGTAGAGAGGTGGGGGTTGGTCTCTTCTCCCAAGTAACAGGCGATAGGACAAGAGGAAATGGCCTCAAGTTGCACCAGGGGAAGTTGAGGTTGGATATTAGGAAAAATTTCTTCACTGAAAGGGTTGTCTTCAAGCTTTGTAACAGGCTGCCCAGGGAAGTGGAGGAGTTGCCATCCCTGGAGGTATTTAAAAGACATGTAGATGTAGTGCTGAGGGACATGGTTTAGTGGTAAATTGTCAGTGCTAGGTTAATGGTTGGACTTGATGATCTTAAAGGTCTCATCCCAGCCATAACAATTCTATGATTCTTGACACAGCCCATAATAGGAATAGTAAAGAACTGGAAGGTTTAGAAGGGATGGGGAGTAAGAGAGTCATGTGGACAGGGGTGGCATTTAAAAAAAAAAATACCCTGAGGTCCATGAGCTCACCAGTGAGCCAAGGACCAAAATTCAATAGAGGACTTCTGCGAGGATCCCAGGCCTAGAACAGTGAGAGGGGTCTAGGGCTTGGGGCTGGCAGGTCCAGAAGCAAAGGGAGATACTGAGGGAGTTTAGCAGAGCAATGACCAGAATGGGAATAGGAGATGAAAACATGAATGGGAACTGTGATGTTTTTGCAGATATCACGAATCCTGCAGTTCTGTGTGTCAAGGATGAGGCAGGTTTAGGAGGAGGTGGCATGACAGAAAATCCGTTGATCTTTCCTTTGCTGTAGGACTGAAGAGCAGTTTTAGCAGGGAAAAGTGTTTTTCCTGTGTCATTTTCCATTGAAATGGCGTGCTTTTAATAGAGTCAACCCTATGAGGAGATGTGAAAATGAAGGGGTGGAAAATTTCAGATGTCTTGAGCATTGTGGGGCAGGAAGGAAATAACACCAGTCATTGAAACAATTTTATTGTTTAGCTGTAAAGATTTACACTCCTGAAGCGCCAGGAACCGTTTGGTTTGTTCTGTGCATCCCTGCTGCTTGTCTCTTGAACTACTTCTTTTGCCCATGTGTGTGGGACAGTCTCACAGCCTGTGGTGGGGGCTCCAGGTCCTGACAAGAAAGGTCTGTTCCTTGCTGTGCTGCAGAGGGCTGGTGCTCAGCAGAGCAGTCTTCTAGTATTCCAGTCCCAAACTGAATGTCGTGCTGAAGCCTTTTAGCACAGTCTGGCACATGGAGCTCCAGGGGAGGAGAAGGACTGTGGTACTGCCTTGTACAGACACGTGAGACACCAATTTTCTTCCTGCCAGAGAGCATGCTGCAGAGACCATGCTAAAGGGAAGTAATTAAATGTATTTGCCCTACAGCGTATGTGATGTGCCAGCTTTGCCTGTGTGTTTTGCTTTTCAGATCCAAGGACAGATCCGTGGCCTCTGGTCTACTCTCCACTTCCAGTCACACTTCTCTTTGCCTTCTACCTCTTTGTTGTGGCTCTGGGGCCCTTCTGCATGCGTCAGCGGAAGCCACTGAAGCTGCGAGGCCTGCTGATTGCCTACAATCTAGCCATGATGACATTATCAAGCTACATGTTTTACGAGGTGAGGAGACGGGATTGGCTCCTAGGTAAGCATCCGGGAAGTGTCTGAAAGCCAGAGCCATTTCAACAGCTTTTGCTGATGGACTCTAATGAAGGGAGTGGGAGCTGACTTGGACATGTCCAGGTTTTGCTACAGGAAAAGCAGTATTGCCCCGTTGAAAGCATTATTTCCAAAGCATACCTCATTTCCTCTCATTTCTCAATCTTCCTCTCATTCATAAAATTAACATTGAAAGGTTCCCGACTGAATGAGTTGAAAGTTGAGATCTCCCTGGTAGACACAGAGCATACAGAGGATGTGGAAACTCCTCATTTCGTCTTGGGTCTGGCTGGTGAGGGACACATCTCTGAGAAAGAGAACTGCTTTTCTAGACTTACGCAGTCCTCCCCGAAAGTGCCAAGCACACTTCAGCTTCCTGCTGCTGAGAGTATCGATGACATTGTTTTCTGATTGTTCTCAGTACATAAGCCTGTCTACAAGCCTTTCCCTAGTTTGTGTAGGCCACTGAAAAGTCTTCAAGGGAACATGGCTGAATAGGTTTGAAAAAGCATTTTGATGTCGACAAACTTGCCCTTTTAGTTTATAACACAATCATTACATTTAGTTAAAGCAAATTGCAATATTTTTGAGCAAATACTACTCAATCGGAGGACAGGTATGAAAACTGCTTGTCTGTGCTTGGTTGTTCAGTTATACTGGTTACTCGGTCCAGGTTTTGTCTGTCCAATTAATAGGCAAATGCAACCAGCCAAAATAAAACAGTATGGAATCTTTGCAAAGGAAAACAGTGTAGTTTCAGAAAGATTCTGAAGCCTAGAATTCACTGTTCCTACTGAAGTGTTTTTGAGCACACCAGTGAATACATAAAGAGTTACAAATATGCCCATACCGAATTTTCTTTTTCAGATTCCAAACAGGATGTGAAGCACTTTGTTTTAGGTTTTTACTATTTGCTCCACTTTATAAATTACAGGGATTTTCTGTCAGTGAGTACTAGATTAATACCCTATTATTTTGGCATTAATAGGCACATCTTTTTGGAACAGATGGTGTTGAACAGAAAAGGGATCTCTATTGCTTTTCTTTTATTTCAGTTTCTGGTAACTTCAATCTTGGACGACTACAGCTACCTGTGCCAGCCAGTGGATTACAGCCGAAGTGAACTAGGAATGAGGGTACAGTTCTATACAAAGCTTGCCTTAGGCCCTGCTCCTCCCATGGGTATGCAGATTGTTTTGCTCATAAAGAAGGCTTTTACTCCAGTTTGTTGCTTGTAAAATCTATTTCACTGAATTGTCTGCTTCAACCGTTGTACTTTGCTTTAGTTGTCTATAAATCAATCATCTCAGTCAACATAGCCATCGAAGTTCCCTCTTTGATCACTGGAGAGAGGGTGATCCTACCATCTGAAGATAGATGTCTAGTGTAGATATTGCAAATTATGTCTGAAATATATGTGATTCTCCATTGACTATCTAAGGATTCTGGGTGATCACTATCAACACGAAAATCAATTTGCATGACATAAATCTTACTCAGCATTGCTTTTAGCGGAGGGCTTTGGCTAAAACTATTCCTTTTCTGGTCGTCACAGGGTGAGATGGTTCCCACCAGCTTCACCTTTCCAAAATACTGCATGAGTTTTTTGTTTGAATTCAAACCTATTATGCTTTGCTTCCAGATATAAATAGGCTTTGAACAGATGCAGTTTTTTTAATACTTGCCGTCAGGCTAGAAACAGTTTCTGAGCAGCTCACCCTTGCCTCATCAAAGAGCAAGCAAATCAGCAAACCAATCATCTGACCAGCCAAAGCAGCCCTGAATGCCTATCCTCCCCACAGATCAACAGGAAAAAAAAAAAAAAAGGCAACAGCCATAAAAAAAATCCCCTTAGTTTTTCCCTTTCGCTGTCGATCCCAGGTGGGAAGCCTTCACATAGTGCATAGTTGAAAATCTCAGGCAGTGAGACTGAACAGTGATTGCTTTGAGGTCTAACAGCTTTTCCTTGTGCTGCCCAGCAGATGGCAAGAGTGTGTTGGTGGTTCTTCTTCTCCAAAGTCATCGAGCTGCTTGATACGGTAAGGAGGACTCGGCTCCGCTCCATGGTGGGACTAGTGCTGTAAATAAATCGCTTCCTTGTCGGAAAGGGGCAGGGTGCCAAAAACTAGTGTCCTCAGTTGATCCTGTATTGATTTGGTTGATGCTTTTCAGTAAATGCTGTTTTCATGTGTTCTGCTCTGCCTGTTTGTGGGAATAAGGCTAATACTGTTAAAGAAGAGGGTTCAGCTTCATTGTGCTATTTTTTGACAGCATTTGGCCTGCAAGAGTCCAGCACCGCCACTGGCTATCATACTGCTAGGCTTCCTCAAAAGCTCCTTTCCAGAACAAAAGAACCACTGCTGTCCAGTTTGCTGGTCTTTGTCGCAGTGGCTGCACGCATTCGCTCCCCAGCACCCTTCCTGCGGGTGGGCATTCCCTCCTAACAACAGCGCTAGGGGAGGAGCTTTGATGGTGGCTATTGCCACATGGTCCCCCAAGTTATCAGCTACCAGTTGATTAAGGCTGCCAGACAGTATCCATCTGTCTGAATAATAGCGGTTAGCTGGGCAGTAAAGAAACTGGAAATGTACAAGTATGTGTCCCAGTATTTTTACTGCCACAGATAATCCCAAAGTTGTGGGTTAAAGGTTTGTGCCCTGTGTGAAATTGAAAGTTAACCTGAAGACAGTACCATTTTGTAGCTTGTCTTCAGGTGTCTTGTATTATAAATAGTTGACTGAACAAGGGAATCCCATCTCTCTGCTTGGTCAGCAGGAGTAAACTGTGTCCAAGCCTGTCTAAGACTTCACAGACTAGTGCTCTTTGGGGGATAAGTTGACAACACACTGTCTGAAAAGTGAATCAACATGTGGAGCCCTCCTAGGCCTATTTCCATCGGGTTGACCAATTTTGTCACTGTTTCCATCATCAACAAAAGCAGCTTTATGTCAGTCCTGAATCCCTGAAAAGCAGATTCACTTTGTATGTGTGTGTGTGTGCATGTGCGTGCTGAAATACAGTGACCTAACACGTATTCATCTGCCAACATAATTCTCTTTACTATGCAAATTCCAGAAGAGCTTGGGCATTCAACACAACACAACACTTTTTCTGTGGATCATTCTCTGGTACCAGTAAACATCTAACCCATGAACTGAAAAGGACCAGACACAAGCAGCTGCAAATTATATGGAAGCTCAGTCTGACACTCAAGTGTGTCTCCTTTGGACCTTGGGACCTGAATCCAAAGTTAAAAATTGCTGGGGTTCAGTGGAAGAAATTCTACCTTCCAGTTCTTCCCCATGCCAGATAATATACGATCTATTGCATGTGTTGAAATTCAGCAGTTTTTATCTGCAGCAGAGGAAATGGGTTTGGGAGATTCAGAATCATATTCATACCACATTTAGTGTAAAATCTTTTGTCTAAACACATCAATTCAAGATTTTACTTTGTCTCTCTTCTTTCAGGTTTTCTTTATTCTGCGCAAGAAACAAGAACAGGTGACTTTTCTGCATGTGTACCATCATGGCACGATGCTGTTCAACTGGTGGTCAGGGGTCAAATATGTGCCTGGAGGACAAGGTATGCTTCTGTAGAAAACCTTGTGTTTCAATTTTTCTTCTGCTGTGGAGATAGCATAAACAGTGCAGATGGCCTGACTGGCAGGTAGGGAGCTCACCTACTTCCAAAGGTGTGAAAAATACGTGTGTTTCAGTTGATACCATCTGCTCAGCTCTTTGGGCTATTTAGACTGCTATATTCACCGCCTCATCCAAAATGAGAATGTGCCACTCATTCCTTGTCCAAATCAAACAATAACATCATGTAGAAGGTCTACTTATATATCTCCACCCATACCAGTGCTCTCTCAGTCCCTGTTCAGCTGGGCCTGGTGCAGCAGCCCAGGTTCTAGCTCTCCTGCTCTGAATGGGTCCAGCCTAGTCCTCACTCCTTTTCTAGTCTGTATCCAGGCTGATTCTCCTTTTCGCCCCACCAAAGAGAAGCACCTGTAACTGACAGAGAGAACTAGACCACTATAGGTAGGCCCTATACAACATTCTGGGGTATTTCTTTTTTGGGAAGTCATTTTGACTACACGGTCTTGATACCAAAATGATATGAAATGCTTAGGTCAGAAGATCAAGAATTCTTTCCTCTGCCGTTGAAGCTCTCTTCTCTGTCTCTGAACACTAGATATGGGATGGAGATATTCTGAAAGGAGAAGGGAGAATATGACGTTCTTCCTAGGCAGAGTCTGGATTGAAGGTTCATGCATAGGTGTGATGTGATGTATTTTCACAGCATCATCGTAGTGGCTGTGAGCTCATCACAGGGTTAGTCTTAAATGGTTTGTGTGTCTTCTTCATCCTGTCTTCTTTACTCCTCAGCCTTCTTTATTGGGATGCTAAACTCCTTTGTACACATCTTCATGTACGGCTATTATGCCCTGGCCAGCCTGGGACCACAAATGCACCGTTACCTATGGTGGAAGCGTTACCTAACCATCATGCAGCTGGTAATTAATTTCATGTGTTTGTCTCTGCACTTCCATGTCTCGGGTGTGATGACCCCTGCTGTCTATCTCTGTCCCTCACTGGCTCAAGTCTTTCTGTTTGCTGCCTATGGAAATCACTGTGTCCTTAGGTGTCCCCATGTACCACTGCAAGATGTGAACTGATTGGTGACCTGCTCTGAATGGTACTCAAAAAACCAGCAAGAGGCCTTCAGTGACCATATCAGCTAATAAGTCCTCACCTGTGTAATGGGAAGGAGAGAGAAACATTAAAAATTACACATCTCTGTTTTCTGTTGTATATGGCAGGCTTTTACCCTCTAGAGCCCTGAAAACAGCTTGATTTTGAGAGGTGTGGGGCAGTAACTAGGGAAAACTTCGGATTCTCAGGAGGGCAGGAGAGTGGGCGGCCTTCATTCTGTTTCTTCAAAAAGGAAGAGTATGTCTAACTGTAGGCAGAGGCGAGTTAAAGAAAAATATGTGAGTTTTACTCTTTCTGTAGAGAATCCCTTTGGATTTTCTTTCCCTCATCTCTGAAGAGGTGACAAATCCTGACAACCCTATGGTTTTTCAAAGATACAGCATAAAAGCAATGTTCCAGACAAGGACAATGACTATAGTTAAGCATGTGGGAGAGTTAATTCCATACAAAGCGAGGTTTCGCAAACAAAAACTGCAGTTACCAGAGAAGAGGAAGAAGAGTTAGGGTATATGTAAAATAGTGGTGTACTGAAGGCTGGTCCAGAATTCTTATTTATACTTAATGGCAAAAGCAGAACAAGAAAGCATTGCATAAAGTGCAAAGGTATTTGTCATGCAAAATATAGCACAGGAAATCAGTTTTTATTTAACATATTTTCAGTAGGTGAAACTCATTGCTTCAGGATATTGAGACAGGTGAGTTAGTTAAAAGAAAAAAAAGGATTAATGTTTAAATTAATAGAAGTAGCATCTGTAGTTCTTCTATGTAAGCTAAAATACAAATCAAAATCTTTATGGGTATAGTAATATGATTACCATCAGCGAAGAGGAGTCTCCCACCTTTATTTTCCATATTCCAAGATCTCAGCTACTGGCCCATGGCAGAGAAGTGGCACAAGGGCAATGGTCTGCTTCTAGGTGGGAGAGGCTGGGTTCCAAACCTGCTCCTTGCAGCAGTGGGCAAGCCTCAATGTTTGGTGGACACGTGACAGCCTTTCATGTTGGGAAAACAGTGTTAGGCTTGAAAGTCAAGTTTTTCAGGGATGTCACTGCTAGTTTGTTGTGATACTTTTGGTGACGGACCAAACTGTCAGTTGAGGTATGTCTCATGTAGGATCCCTAATCTGGCTGCTTCTTTTTTCCCCCTCTTCCAGTGCCAGTTTGTAGCCATTGCTGCTCATTCTTCCTACAACCTCTTCACAGAATGCCCATTCCCTGATGGCTTCAACATTGCAGTCTTCCTCTACATTCTCAGCCTCATTGTTCTCTTCCTACACTTCTACTATCGGACCTACATTAGGGGAAAGCAGGAGAAGCTAACTTAAAGAAAATCAAAGAGGAGAGTGAGCGCAGTCCAATGAACCTGCACATTCACTGCTGCATCTAACATGACTGCATGAGGAAAATATATTTGGGGAGTGCGTGCAAGGCTTTTGTGTGCAGACTCGCGGTTGCCTTCAAATATCTTAAGTTAGGAAGAAAAAAGGAATGACATAAACTCAGGGACTAAGGTATTGAGGAGTACACTTAATTGAAACTGATGCAAAGCCAAGCCAAGTAGTCATCAACATAGCAGCCTTCATGAAATTAGCACCAGAAGATCTCCTCCTTTCCTTCTGTCTGTTAGTTCAGTTCACAAGGTCTACCATTCAGCCATGACTCCTTGTCTCATTTCTTAGGCTATAAAGGATTTTTTTGCATTTCTAAGACTCTATCAGTTTACTGTTCTAGATCAGGCAGGGTCAGGTGCCTCCAGCCTGAAAGCAGCGTCCAAGTAACAACAGCAGCCAGGAACTCACTGGAACTGCAGGATGCACTCACCTGTACGCTGCATCCCAGCCTTTCCTATTGAGAAAGCTCCCACTAGGACTGGGGTGAATTACAGATATATGGCCCTGATGGTTTGACTGTATATTAACATAAGCAGGAAGGAAACTGGACATTACATCCAACTGGACAGATGCCTCTGTTCCTTCACCATTCTGAAACTAAAGAAGGCATTATTAGCACTTTCATTGTAAGAAATAAACTAATGCATGATTCCATCACGTATCACTTTCTGGAATGCTTGTTTGCCTTTAGTTGTGCTCCTAACAATAGAGACCGTTTAATGCATGAAGACTACTTGGCATTCCTCCTTAGAGATGCTGTATTTTTTTAATAAAAAGAATAGATTGAGATTGCCTATTAATACCTTTTTCCCTCAGAGTTGTTGTTGTTGTTTATTATTATTGTCATAATTTTAAAATTTTGCTTCTCATCAAAGATAAAAAGTCTTACATCACTATAAGCAACCATGTCCGCTACCAATGTGTACGAGTATTAATACAATATGTATAAAGTCAATTCACTGGCTAGTGCAAAGATACATAGCTCCATTGACTTTATCATGTCCCTTATTGGCTCCTTTTTTGCTTCTAAATTGACTGCAACTAGAATTTGCCACTTACATTCATCTGCAGACAGTAAAATACTGTTAAAGTCCTGACCTGGTAGTGCTTTGAAAATGCTAAATTCCGATTTTAAACTACAATGTGATATTTATTGACTGCACTCTACTTTTGTTGATTAAAACTAGTATTATGGAGCAGTGATTTTTTTCACAGTTGAAACACAAAGCTCTTGAAGGAGAATATTAGAATTAGTAATTTGGATGCATTGCCATTGCCAAGCCAAATTCACCTCAAAAGTATGAAAGTCTAGCTCCTCTGGGAATGTTCAGATGCTACTCTGAACCTAGCAAATGGGCGTGCACAAAAGAAAAATTGTGTGCTCTACCCCAATCTGGAATTTAGTGGCTATGCAAAAGAAATGCAACTTGTTCATCATCGGTCTGTATTCACCTTTCCTTTCACCTTGCCAAGCCTTTCCTTTAGCTACTGCACGCACATGTATAAGATAAAACAGTATTCTTCCATTCCTTGCCCTCCTGCCCTTCACACACATACGCAAAGGATTCGTTTACATTACCACAGTGATACATCATAGATATAATTTCATTGATTTGAATAGTCTTTCTTCTGATTTTCACTGGTGAGTATGGAAGAAAATCCTGCTGTGTATCTAACATACTGTATTCTTGTTGAGGGCTTCCCCAGAGACCTCTCCAGTACTGAAGATTTAGTGCAAGTAAAGCTGTTTCATTACTCCTATGCGCTTAATGATTCACTTTTGGTCCCCTAGTTTCATAGTAGAGTGTACCTTCCTGCAGCTGGATAATTTATCTGTGCTTATAAAGAAATCTAATTAATTTAACTCTTTTTTCCTATATGTGAGGGGATCATGAGTACGTGTCAACCTTAGTTTCCCTTCACATAAGCTTTTTCAGATTGTAGTTACTAATTTCAAGGGCTTCACTAATAATTTTATACCAGAGTAAGCATCACATATTTTGATTTTCCTTGATTCATTCATAGTTCATGACTGCTTAAAAATTAGAAATGAGCAGGAAATTTGGATGTGATTAGTCAATATTTTTTGCAAATCCACTCCTTTTTAAAAAATATAAATTTGTAAACACATCATTTAGCTTTTTCTTAAGCAGCCTGTGAAGCTCAATTTGCGTCCGTGTATAACTGAGCTTCCTGCAATGGATTCTGGACTGTGACTGGCCACAGAGCTGGTAACAAAATACAAAAGTATGAATTTGCTACCTAACAACTTGAAGTAAGTGACTGATCCCCTAAATCACGTGCCAGTGTAACTATTTGTCCTAGACATGCAACCTTTGATCTATCTGTTCCACTCACAGCCTGAGTGAGTGGCCTGATCTTGCACTTTTGAACCAGTAAGAGCTTTTTGTCAGTGTGACTTCAATGGCCATAGGATGAAAATGAAGTATTTGCAGTTGGGTGATAAGAGGGGATCAAGTTTGCCCAGGAAGACCATGCTTTGCATACCTAAATATTGGTATGGAGTACAGCCATTACAAAAAGAATCAATGCAAACAAAATTCACTTGTGTGAGTACTTGCACTAGCAGTGAAGATTAAATTGCATAGTATAGCTGAGTGGCTCTGCAGGTCTTGATTCTTTCCTCCTTTTGATTGCGCTCACTTGTCTTCATTCTTCTGTTTTACACTGGGATATCACAGTTGGCATTGTCCACTTGGGGCATCCTGTTGTGACAAGAGCAAAAAGCCAAGAGTAGAGGTACATGTTCCTGGAGTTTAAAAGAGAATAAAGGCACAGAATGAGATTTTCCCTTTAAAATCAAGTCCCTAGAGTTAAAGATTACAGCACAATAAAGCACTGTAAGTCAAAAAGGCTGGGAATTACAAATGGCAAGTTTGGATGATTCATGCTATCTGGCAGAGTCCAAAGCTTTGCGGGTGAATTGAAAATACCCTGTCACAGCTGGATTTATAAAAACCTCTGGGCCAAATGCTGATTCCACCAATATCAATGAGAAAGCCCGCAGATTTCACTGGAAACAAGATAGCACAGCTGTGTGAAAAACAATGCACTCCGCTACAGGGCCTGGTTTGCGTGTGAGCAGACTGGAGTGTTTTTCAAGCTTAATAGATGACTTTTAAGGGCACGGTTGTGGGCAAGTTTCCCCCTTATAAAATGTGGGTCATTATATGTTCTTGGAGTAGTTTATATTCACAAGATGTAAAGCATAATGCAAGTAGTCTGTTTAAATGAATAAGCCTGATATCTGGTAGTGCTCAGCATCTTTTCTGCTGTTCAAGTCAATGTAAATTATGGATGTTCTGATCAAATTACTTTTGAATTAACCAGACCATTTACTCAATGCTTACTTTCTCTCTGAAGATAAATGAGAGGGATTCTCATTTTAATCAAAACAAAATACAGAAAAGAAAATCAATTACTATTTAATGTTTTTTCCATCAGTGTATGATGGAAAGTTTCCAGAGGAACTTGGGTTTAAAATGGCAAAATAATATAAAATGCAGGAACGTGGTTGGGGTTTAACTATCGGATTTTTATTATGTACTATCAGAAATTATGACAGTGTGTGTGGTTTTTCAAAAAAAGCAGAAGAATTACTCTAAACAACTAATTAAGCAAAACCAGAATGCAGTAGATTGCTTGTACAATAAATAAAAATCTGTTGATACAGATGTAAAACACCTCCAAGCCAAACATAAAAAAAGATCAGCCGACTCTATATATAGAACAGTGTGAATTTGCTGAATTCATTAATGAATAACTTCATGGATTAGGCCTTGATAGATGGAGTGCTCACATCCAGATGTTTACTGTGATTTGTCAATGGCCTTGTACTTAATCCTCCCGAACAGGAAATAAGAGTCTTTTCTCTGGGGTCTCCCTTGGGGACTGTGGCAGTCTCTCGCTGGCCTGAATCATCTCAACATAGGATCAGGCTGCTGGGGAATTAACCAAGTGGAGGAGGCACAGATTTGCCTTTAACCCCTTCGGTTTCTTCTCAGCCTCAGATGGCTTCCTTGCCATCTGCCATGATGGGAATGTTATTTAGTCATGGTGAATTAAAAAAGGAGTCACCCATGTCGTCCCGTGAGGCATATTTGTGGGGTCCCTGTCCCCACAAAATGTGTCAAAGCAGGCACGTCTAGTCCCACCGCCACTGATGGGGAGGGCTGAGGGCAGATCAAGCCTCTAGATGCTGGTGCATGCCTCTTCACATCTCAGCATCATATTTTTTATTTTGGTGAAGCTGCAGCGCCACAGCCACTGCCAGTGATAAGGGATGGCCCAAGAGGGAGTATTTGTGAAAAGACTGGATATCCCCAAGGTGTCCTTAGTCAGGTATGCCAGAGGGTGTGTAGTGTGTGTGTGTGTGTGTAGGTAGATGAACGCAGCCTCTGCAGACCACCTCTATTTCTCATTTCTCAACATGTGAGACACCCACATGGGATGGGTTACTCATTTTGCTGTGTGCAAGTGTCCCACTGAATGAGAGCTCCCAGCAGCCACACCACTGCCGCTCCTGCTATGTAATGATGTGTATTTGGTGCTGCTCATGAGCCCATGATGGCTTGGATCAGCCAGTTGTATCTGTCCCAGCACCCAAGAGCAGGGGCAGGTGAGAGAAAAGCTGAAGATGCAGCAGGGCTTTGGGTGGCAGTTACAGAAGTCTCATACCTGGTGCACATGATTACACTGGTCTGAGCACGGGCATGTATTATTCATGTCTCCTGCATGACGGCTGCACAGGGCAAAAGGATATGATCCTTCTTTTCTCCCCATGCAAGAGTTGGTAACGTAGCATTGGGGATGCAGCCTGCCTTTAGGCGAAGGCAGATAATCTCTAGCTTGGACAGTGTTTCTTCTTCTGCAATGCCTGTATGAACCTCTCATAGGCGCTAGGTGGTAAAGTAGGGAATCTTAAAAGATTCACCGTTGGGCAGCCCCTTGATGCTGCCTAACCAGGAGAGTCCCATTTATTAGCCGCCTGTCCTGCCTCAGGAGAAAACCTGCAAATGAGTCTGCAGGATAAGCCACTAATGGTGCTGTGTGGACAAGGTGGAGGGGGGGAAAGCAACACCCCAGTCACAGAGGATGACAAAAGGCATTATAACTGGATTAGAAGAACTGAGTGTCAGTGGGAACTGGAGAGAATGGCAAGTTTTGGTGTGGATGTGCTGGAATGTAAGGGACTGATTGCGTGTGTGCATGTGCTCAGGGCAGAAAATACTTCTTGCTAAAACACAAGTAGGGGGAGAAATAAATTCTTTGTCAAAGTATGCCTGGTTAAAATATTAGTAGGCTATTTCTTCAGCACTTGATACGTCCTGCTATTCTCCATGTTATATTTTCTCTCCAGGACCTTCACTTTCTTCGGTAGGACTGCTCTTCAAGAAACTGTTCAGTGTCTTTTCATCACATTCAAAAAATAAGGGATGCTAAATAAGAATTGCCATTTGAAATTCCCTGCTTGGAGTACATAGATGTTTCTTCCCCTTTAACATCATCCTTCCACTTTCTCTTCATCCCTTCTTCCCCTCTTCCTTTGTATGCAAATATACAGATACCATACTAGATTCTCAGAACTGTTAAAGCTGCAAAGAAAGTAGTTATATTCTACTCAAACACTATAGAGAGCAGCGATATTTTCCTGCTATATCAATTAATAATGTACAATTTCTTCATAGGGTTTTCAGTGAGGCTTTCAGCAAGGTGAATGGGGGCAAGTCTGTCTTTTTCTCCATACTTTAGCATTATCCCATCTGCCTGCAAATTGAGGACGCGAACACGCAACATTTGGAAGGGCTAGAAACTTGGGTTTAATCAAGGGCGAATTTAAAATCAGTGTAATCACTCCCGGGCGTCAGAGAAGTGCTGCTCCCCGTTGTTGATGAAGGAACGGCAGAATGGGTAAAACCGTTTGAGAGGCAGCAAGTTTAGCAGCCCTCTGTGCACTTTCTTCTACCCTGTACGGTGTCCATCAGCCTCCCTGGGCTGTGTCCCCAGAGGCTGTCTGCCACAGTCCTGAGGACGCCTACTGCATAGCAGAATTCTTGAAAGCGACTCGAGGAGTGGGAATTGAAGTGTAGGAAGAGGGTTGAGAATGGATGGGGTGAATTTTGTGAAAGAGGGGGGGGAGATCTATGATGGTTAGCATGTAAATGTCCATCTAGAGGGCTGGGGTTTGTTCTTGGGGCCTGTGGGGACTTGTCTAATGCAATGACAGGTCACATAAATGCAGGGTGATTGCAAGCAAAGGCAAAATGTAACCCTTGCGGGAGGAAGTCCCTGGAAGGGGGTTTTGCAGGTGCGGACAAGGGTGTATATGTTCAAACACATGCAGAAACAGCAGACTGAAACAAAAAAGTACAGAGGTGAGGGAGCAGGCACAGATGCTGGCAAGTCACCTGTTTTGTGTTGTGTTACTGGTTATATTCGTATGCAGATGAAAGCACAGATGAGCGTCTGTGGATGCCTGCCACTAGCCCTGTGGAAGGGACATACTCGCTGAGCAGACTCCAAAGGTGTTTGTTGTGATAGCCAGGTGCCACGGTTCCTGCCATGCAAGTTATTAATTTTGACTGGCGTTGCCTCCGGGAGATCTATATGAACTTGTCTAGGGATGTTTCCCCTTGAAATAAATGATTATTCCTGAGGCAAGGTTTGGAGGGAGAATATCTTGCATTAGAGGAGCTGACAGAGCTGGAAAACCAGAATAATTTTCCAGTTGTAATCGTCTGGTTATAATCCCTGACGTGCATGGGTAACAGATCAGCCGTTACTTGTTGGGGTGCACAGGTGTGTATGTATTTATTTCAGTGTTTGCTAGTCCCAAAGGGTATTATGCTACATTTTGCAGGTTTGATACATTATTCCATTAAATAACTATAAATCAAAGGGCAATTATTTTCAAAGGGCTCCTTTAGGAAACTTACCTGTAATTTTGCTTCTAGCAATTACTTGTGTGAGTAGAGTGGTCCTTTACTTCACCGGCACAGTGGTAAAACAGGTCAGTGATTCTGTGCTCAGTTCTCAGAGATAAATTATTGAATACGACCATGTCATGGGCAAATCATCACTTACAGTAACCATTTAATATGTTTTTTTTTATTTTGGCACTGTTTTTAATATCTTTGGGCATATTTCATACACAGAGATAATATTTTAAATTAAGTGAAGCTAGGTAAACTATTCGATGGAGCTATGAGTACTACCACAAGGATATAGTAAAAATGTCACTGCAGTGAAGCCAACTGGAAGGCAAAATGGTTTTTCACTTACTTTAGTATTTTCTATACTTGATTTTGTTAGAAACCCAGAAACTCCGCAAGAGTGGACTGGTATATATATGTATAGGTTTTAATCCTACAGTATTTGTATACGTTTAGGATATTCCCCTGTGGACCTTGAATAGAATAGATGAGTTCATGGTTTGAATATAGAAAATAAGATCTTAGCATTGATTGTATTACTGAGCTGTAATTGAAGTAATTGTGTAAAGCTGCTTCAATTCCTTTTCTCTAATAAAATATGCATCTGCTGAAATGTACCAGCCTTGGATGTGGGTTTAAGAATGCATCAAAGGGAAAGTACGGTCCCTGTCTGCAAATGCTAACATGAAGGTAGCCTGGTAGAAATATTGTCATCTGCTGGCTTTGGAAGCACCTTTTGGAGCCGCACCAATTCCATGATAAACTCGGGGGAGGAGGAGGGAGAGCAAAGCAAAGCGAAAAAAAAAATATACCCAGTCCCTTCCTTTGTTCTCATTACGCTGGGGAGGGGGAGGATGGAGGGGGGGAGGGGGAAGATGGGGGGGTGAGGGGGCACACGCCAAGAGGCGCCAGGAATCCCCGGGGCTTTCGATTATCATTTTCATTATAGGTGAGTGGGGGTTTACAGCCAGAGCCCTCCCTGCGCGGCAATCCCTTTAGCGAGTAATCCACGCGTGGGGCCCGCACGGTAATCCCCCGCTGCGGGGGCGGGCGGCGTGGGGGCTGGGGAGCGGGCGGAGGGCCGCCCCCTGCCCCCCTTCCTGGGCACAGCTGCCCCCCGCCACCCCCTGCGCCCGGCGTCCTTCTCCTCCGGAGCGCCCCCCCCCCCCCCCCGCCCCGATCCCCCTGGCACGGCGGTCCGGCGGCACCTGTGGGCATCCGCAGCGGCCGCCCCGCCGGGGGCCGTCGCGTTGCCGACGGATGAGCTCGGCTGCCGCGCTGCGGAGCCCCCCTCGCCGGGCGGGGCGAAGGGGGATGCGCTATCTCGGTTCCCGGGGGAGGCTGCCGCTGCCTGCACGGGGGCGCGGAGGAGAAGGGATCCCTTTTGACGTCAAGTGACCATAATATAATGATGGCTCGTTCATATCCGGGTCCCCGGGCGGCTCCCCCGGGCCGCGCTCGGCTGCGCGCCGCCGCGCAGTGAGGCGGAGGCGGGCAGGGCAGGGCAGGGCAGGGCAGGGCAGGGCGGCAGCCCGGAGGTAGCCGGCGGCGGCGGCAGCGGCGGCGGGGCGGCGAGCGCAGCATGCCCGCCGCCTCAGACGCGCCTGCCTCCTGCCGCCGCTGCCCATGGAGATCGCGCTGGTGACTCTGGAGAACGGCGGCGCCACGGCCATCGCGGGCGGCGAGGATGCCGCGGCCGGCGGCGGCGGCGGCAGCGCCCGGGCTCGGCGGCGGAGCGACTTGCTCCACATCGCCGGCTCCGCCGCCGCCGTGCCGCGGCTGAGCGACGGCAAGGAGGGCGCCCCGCCGCTGCCGCCGCCGCCGCCGCCGCCGGACGAGGAGCGGGAGCGGCCCCCGCCGGCCCCCCGGGGAGGCGGCGGGAGGCACCGCAGCGGCAGCGCGGGCAGCCCCAACGGCCAGGCGGCGGCGCGCGGAGCCCCCCCGCCGCCCCAACCGCCGCCGCGCGCCCCGCGCCCCAGTGCGGCCATGGAGATGGGCCCCCCGGAGGAAGGGGGGCACCGCCGGGGCATGGCCATGGCGGCGGCGGGCGAGGAGGAGGAGGAGGCGGCGGCGGCCAACGGGGGTGCCATGCACCACCAGCGGGTGCTGATCAACATCTCGGGGCTGCGCTTCGAGACCCAGCTGGGCACCCTCAACCAGTTCCCCAACACGCTGCTGGGGGACCCGGATAAGCGCATGCGCTACTTCGATCCCCTCCGAAATGAGTACTTCTTCGACCGCAACCGGCCCAGCTTTGACGGGATCCTGTATTTCTACCAGTCCGGTGGCAAGCTCCGCCGGCCCGTCAATGTCTCCATTGACGTCTTCGCCGACGAGATCCGCTTCTACCAGCTGGGTGAGGAGGCCATGGAGCGCTTCCGGGAAGACGAGGGCTTCATCAAAGAGGAGGAGAAGCCCCTGCCCCGCAATGAGTTCCAGCGCCAGGTCTGGCTCATCTTTGAGTACCCCGAGAGCTCTAGCTCAGCCCGGGCCATTGCCATTGTCTCTGTGCTGGTCATCCTCATCTCTATCATCACCTTCTGCCTGGAGACCCTGCCGGAATTCAGGGATGAGAGGGAGATGCCCGTGCCCCTGCCCCCACAAAGTGGAGGTTTGAATGGCACGATCGGGGACTCCCCACCCATGCAGACACCCAGTAGCCTTGCTGACCCTTTCTTCATTATCGAGACCACCTGTGTGATCTGGTTCACCTTTGAGCTCCTCGTCCGCTTCTTCGCCTGCCCCAGCAAGCCCGAGTTCTCCCGCAACATCATGAACATCATTGACATTGTGGCCATCATCCCCTACTTCATCACCCTGGGCACCGAGCTGGCACATGAGCAGCAGCAGCCTGGGGCTGGCAGCAGCAATGGGGGTGGGGGCCAGCAGCAAGCCATGTCCCTGGCCATCCTCAGAGTCATTCGCCTGGTCAGAGTCTTCAGGATCTTCAAGCTCTCCAGGCACTCCAAGGGTCTGCAGATCTTGGGACAGACTTTGAAAGCCAGCATGAGGGAGCTGGGCCTCCTCATCTTCTTCCTCTTTATTGGGGTGATCCTCTTCTCCAGTGCTGTCTACTTTGCTGAGGCCGATGACCCCGAGTCTCATTTCTCCAGCATCCCTGATGCTTTCTGGTGGGCAGTGGTAACCATGACCACTGTGGGCTATGGGGATATGCGACCTGTCACTGTGGGGGGCAAGATTGTGGGTTCCTTGTGTGCCATCGCTGGTGTGCTCACCATCGCCCTGCCTGTCCCTGTCATTGTATCCAATTTCAACTACTTCTACCACCGAGAGACTGATCACGAAGAGCAAGCTATCCTCAAAGACGAACACAGTAGTGCTCAGGGCAGCACAGCAGGGGGAGATGCGAAGAGAAGATCCAGTAGAAACTCCCTGAACAAATCTGTTGTGCACTTGGAAAACAATGAGGGGTTCAACAATGACACCAGCTCCTTAGAGAAAACCAATATCAAAGCGAAAAGTAACGTAGATCTCAGAAAATCCCTTTATGCACTCTGTCTGGACACCAATAGGGAAACAGATTTGTAAGGAGAGGAGAGAGTTGGAGATGGGAGATGCAGAAAGATTTGCTGGTGTCAGAAACTTACTACTATAACTATTGTTTTGGTACCAATTAATTTTTTAAATCAGGCTATATTTTATAAATTGATCAGTGTCCTGAGTAGTCCTCCAGAAATACATGTTTTTATGTTCTTTTTCCATGACACAAAGGGTCACCTATTTTTAAAATAGACTAAGAATAAGCTACGCTCCATGATGCAGGAGCTGGTAAATTGTGACAGTGCAAAATCTAATTTGTAGAAACTTATTTTAGCAAATGGTGGTTGGTTTTAAATGGGTCATTTGTAACCAATTCAGTTGCTCCAAGTTTAGTATTAAAAGAGTTGGGGGATGTGTGTGTGGAGAATGAATGGACCGGGGGGGGAGGGTTTTTGTACTGTAGTTTCAAACTGAAATTATTCCGATATATTTTATATCTGTATAACTGTATGTATGGTTGAAAGGGGATTTCTTATTCCTGTGAAATACGACATCGTTAAAGCACTAGAAACATTAGCAGATAAGCACTTTCAGTTTTCCACTTGTGATCAGTACAGATCTGGTTATCTAGTATGTGAAGTGAATTTGGTGCTTTTAACCCTATAGCAGAAAACTTTTATTGTCATTGATATGTTAGTTTCTTGTGAGCCTTAAATTATTAAATATTGTAGATATACTTCTTTATAAATAATTTTATTAATTACCTTACCGTTTCAGAATTTCTAAATAATTCAGTCCTGTGCTTACTGTCCCCACTCAAAAAAATGTATGTGCAGCTTTTTTTTTTTTTTGGTAGTTTTACAGTTTTATACCTTTGTTATATTTTTGAGACCGAAAGAAAAAAATTGTCTGCTGTTACTGGTTTTGATCCAAGTGCACAACAGATCAGAAGAATGAGGGAATGGATAGATGTAACAAGAAAGTAGAATACGAGTGCAGTATCTGCAAACCTATTTTCATTGTACACTCCAGATTATTTTGGCATGTGTATAAGTCACCTTCATGTATCCATACCATTTGTGTACACAGTTCACTCTTTTTAGTTATCATAGACTGGAAACGGACGGCACTTAAAGAGTCTAACATGGCATGCCGTGCTACTTAAATAACCGTTGCGTGGCTTATATCTTGGACTCAGATGGAAAGCATCACCTTTCATCAAAACACATGCTTGTTTTCTTTTATTTCCAAACAAAACCTTTTCAGTGCTGTGGATTTTACAGATAAGATGTTTCTGAAAGACGAGTGACACATTATCTTCATCGTGATAATACAGCACTGTACAGCTTACTAGTGAAGACTGACACAAAGTTGCTTCTTTACTTTAAATCAAAAAGCTGTGTTACCATTTGCAAAGGACATCTCTGTTTTCCCCTCAAACTGTTTTATTGCTGAAGGATGTCTCATGCCTTTACCATATACAGTGGCACAGCAAGACTAGCAGAAAGAGAAGTCTTGATTGTCAACGCTCAAGGTTTGTTTCTAACAGATTTTATAATACAACTAAGTAAATACTAAATCAGGATTATAATTTATGCAAGTACCTCAGATATATGTACTGTGATAATTTTAAATCAGCTTTACAAAACAGTGCTTTTATATTCTTTTGTCCAGACACAAATTCTGCTTGCCCATCCCTTACCATGCCGTTTAATGATAATGGCCAAATGCATGATGTTTTTCTTTCCTATTCAGTAAAACAGGCATGGTAAGGGCCAGGCAAGTAGTATTTTTCATGTTTGGTATAAAGAACTGTCACACAGAGCTCAGCCCAAAACCCAGGGGTGAGGGGGAAGGAGGTTGAATCTGATTATAGAGAACAGGATCTCTCACATTAATTGTAGATGTTGGTTTCTTGGTTGGTTTGCGTGTTTATTTAGACGGGGAATGATGCTGTAGTATGCTGAGAAACTGCCTGCAAGAAAACCAGCAGACAAAGTGCCCAATCCGGCTGCACTTGAGATACAGGCAGATATCCTGTTTGCTTTAGTGAGAGTTTTTCTATCCCGGTGAAGTGCAGAATTGGCCCTTTGGTGAGACTGAATCTAAAATGAAACGAGGTGGTATTACTGCTTGTTGCACATGCTGAGATCTAGGTCGTTGTTGGACTTACATTGAAGCTTTTTGCTCAAGCAAATAGTTTGATTTACTTTCAGTGATTAAATCCATGTGACTCACCTGAATAAGTACCAAACACTGCAGTGAGTCTTTTGGGATCAAATTTTGGTTGTGTCTTCCTTGAATTACTGCCCCCACCTTCCTGACCGCTTTTACCTTCCATAGTTTGCTCTTCCAGTTGTGCGTTGTGCTGAATGAGACCGTCAGCTCCTCAGAGCCTGGGCAATGTCTTTATTATATACAGTCCCTTATTTAACAGTGGAACCCTGCTTATGGCTGGAGCTTCTGCATATTAATGATCTGAATTACATAACAGTAATTACTGCAATTAGTGGAGTAACACCAGTGTAAAACTGATGTAGGTGAAAGCAGATCAGGGCTATGGGGAGTGGGTTGATCTGATCTTAAAAGCCCATTTCTGATGGAAAGGGAAGGCCTTGTCTTCCTCATTCCTTTTCAGTTTTCTTCCTCCCATTGTGCGCCCTTTTGTTGCTTACCCTGAACTGGTTCTGTCTTTGTGCAAGTACGTGTGCAAGTGCTGCCTTCTCTTCCAGGAGCTGTTTGAGCTCACTAATCTGGCAGAAAATCCAATGGAGAAACAACAGCAACAACAACAAAGTAGATATTTTTCTGTCGAATTAGTGAGTTGGAAAGCAAGTGAATGCCAGTGCCAGTGCAAGGAAGGGATGGGGAACGTCAGTGGTGCAGGGAAGTGAGGAAAGAGGGAGGAGTGAAATCCTCACCCTTCAGTGGCAGTGAACTCTTAAGTTACCATGGCTGCTTGTTGAACCCTAGTTCAGGTTTGCAGAGATAACACAGGACTTGGTCTTGCAAGGTGCTGGGGGCCTTTAACTTCTCACTGGAGCCAGTCTGCAAAATTCAGCTCTGGATTCCAGCGTATGTGCCCTGCTATAACTGAGAGGAGAATTTGTCCCAATCAAGATCTAGCTCTGTGAGAGCAAAATACCCTAATTGCTGCACAGGGTTCTATGCAAGCTTGTCAAATCATTCCTCGACCTTCAGTTTGAACACGCTGCGTTTTTCCATAATAAAACAACAGAACTTTCCAATAAAAAGAAAACCAATTATTCTCAGAATATGGTTGCAAATATTTGTTTGGCTTGGCTTTCTAAACAGTCGTCAAGCACAGTTCAGGCAAACTCAGCTTTGACACCTTCTTTACAAGGATGCATAATTTCTATTGGCTTATAAGGCAGTAAAGGATTTGCTTTCTAATGAGAGAGGTTGCTGCCAGACACTGAGTAATACGACCAGAAACATGGTTAGATCACAGTTCAGCAAAGCGCTTAGCATGGGCTCAGCTTTGAGCACATGCTTAAGTAAAGCATTGTTCAGCAGGTATTTTAGACACGCTGATCTTTGAGATCATTACTTAAAGATGAACTATATACCCTGCTGAAAACTTAGAGCCGTCTAAGTTCCCGTTGGACTTTGGTGCAAATAATTAGGTACGTGGTACAGTTTGTGAGCCTGAAAACAAGTGGTGCTGCAGGGCACTGTAATCGGAACACCGGATTCTTATTACAGAAAGAGTGCCTGTTCCTGCAGCCACTACACATCCGAGCAGTCCTCTTGATGTGATCAGTCGCAAACCGAGTAGAGAGATTGTCTGCATGAAGAATTGCAACTTTGGCCTGGCTGAGAGTGTATTTTCACTTTCCAGCAGTGAGAACCTGCTTTTGCTCTAATTGATTTTGGTGTCAAGAAGCTTCATTGAGTTCAGCAGGCAGCATGTATCTGTGCCTGGGATACAAGCAGTGTAGAAGCCTCGTAACATGCGGATGCAAATTTCTGCCGCGAAAGAACATGAGAGAAAGAGAGAACCAAATCACTCCGAGAAAGCTCCTGTAAATGTGAAACAGGAAGAGAGTTTAGGCTATGTATGCCAATTCTAGGCTCATTACAAGAAAGAAATCTGTCCAAACCATTATTGATTTTATGTTAGCTGACCTGGAATGAAAAGCAAATGGAATAAAACCTCTTTGGAATATCAAAAGCCACAAGATATCAGAGATTAATGAATAGCAAATCATTGCAAACGTAAAAAAAGACCCAAACCAATGCTTTTTTTGTAAACTCTGTTGACTAGGAGCTACATCACTGAAGATTTCTCACCCCACACATGCCTATATGCTATAGTTATTAATGTCTTGTCATTTTGTGTGGGACAGTATGTACCGGAATGCATTACCCTTCCATTCTTCCATTTTGGGGATGCTGAAGTGAATAGTCTTTTGGGTCACCAGTAATGTAAGTTTAGTTTGCTTAGCCTGGCCCCAAGGGGAGTCTACATTCCCATTTTACTTTTCCATCATTCTAAAAAATGATAAAACAGTAACTATGAGTTATATAACACCATTCATCTCCTAGTGCTTTAATAGCACGATGATCTTCTATATACAAACCTGGTAAAGAAAAGGCTGTGGAAGGGAAGACCAAGCCTTTCAAAGGGGGAGAGGGCTAGGAGAAACACAAAAATGAGTGTGCTTGGCTGGACTGGGACATCTCAAATGTGAGATCTCAGGGAGGGAGGGAAGGGAGGAGAGAGATTCACCCTGTGGTCTCCTTTCTGGTCTCTTGCATAGCTCCTGGTGTCTCTGCAGGCAAGGGCTGTATGCCAGCATCTGTGCACTGTGACCCATCTGGTGGGGTCACTGAACACAGAGGGATAGTTAACGCTGCTTTGAGCAGCACAAACAAATCCCTCTTTTGTGTGCTCTTTTTATTTGGACTCTGTAAGGAGAAAACGGCACTTCTGCTGCCTGTTGCCTGGCTTCTCGTGCTGCAAACACCACTGTTCTGGTGGTGGTGGTTATGGGGCCTCTTGATTCACAGCACGCTGAGCACTGCTCTGAAGTAGCTTCTCTTCTCCACGCACTGCTGTTCACCTCTCATTAGGTAACAAAGGAAATACCAGTGCACTTTCAGTCTCATGAAAGATATATACGTATGCAAAAAGCCTTACTCTTCTGAAATTTATCAGTGAAGCTAGTTCTGAGGTAAAACAGGGAGACCATTTAGTGGCATGCAACAATGCCACTTAGCCGTAGTGAGGAATGTAGCTACCTAGCTGAGATTTGTTCGGGTCACTTGGAAGGATGTCCTGACCAGCAGTGGCATTTGACAAGGGCCTGCAGGCAGATTGCTGCTGCACTTAGGGAATAATGAAAGGAGGACTTTAAAGACCGTATCAAGACTCGCTACTTGGCCAGTGATGGGATTGGTATGTTGTATGGCAGTGTGTTGGAGAGACTAATAGACAGACACAGAGCTGTTGTGAACCAGTGCCTTGAAGATGGCTTGTTTACCTGGAAGCATTTTTTTTTTCTCAGTAATACCAGTTGATGCAATAAAAGCTCGTTTCTCTCTTCATAAGTACTACAAGTAAGCACCTTTGTATAGTTAGCATAGCTTTGTTGAAAGCACCCAGTAACTGCAGCTCCAGATTCTCACCACAGTATCAGCACTAACTGACTTTGTTCTGTTCCCCACTGTTGTAAATACGTGGGACTTGATTCTATGCTTGTGCCAGCTTATGTGCCACTTTCCCTTGAACTTACAGCTCAGCTGCCCTCTAAGATAATCACATATTTTTTGACAATGTGATGAATCCGACTCAGCAAGGAGTTTGCCGTTGTGTACTCTGAAATCCCACTCCAGGGCACAATGAACAGGTAGTCCAATTTAGGAATAGCTTTGCATTGCCACCATTGGGGCTTTCTTTAAGAACTTTGTGCTAGGGATAGATACCTGGATTTTGTTCTCAGTGATGCCTGGGTGAATCCAAAACAGCATTGTTAAAATCCAGTGGCTCTGACTGCAATCTTGTTTCCATTGTTCTGAAAGAGATGCAACATCCTTTGTTTTCAGTTAATTTCTCCTCACTTGACTTGACTTGAGATGAAAATGAGGTTACCCTTTCCAATGGAACAATGTTACTTTGAATTTTCAGCTAATTGACCTGATCTCCAGAAATTACCTGATCTAATAGTAAAACTAATAACCTTTCTAGCTGACAACAAAGTGTTTCCATTAGAGCATGGGCTTCCCAGCACACATAGTCTATATGTTTACTGCAAAATTAATAATTTTGATTTTATTTATAGATAGATAGATAGATAGATAGATAGATAGAATTTAAAATTTACCAAAAGCAATCTGCAAATTCTCTTCTGTAATTCACTCATGTTCACTGTCATCAGGAGGATGTTTCCACAGAAATCAGTGCAGGTTGTAACACTTGTGTGACATGCAGAAGGCAGAAAAGAAAGATATATCTCATTTCTGTGTTTCAACTACAGTGTGCCAGGGAGACTGCTACTTGCAGTCTTATGGGAAATGGCTTTTAAGCAGCCAAGGATAACTCAATTTTTTTTAAAACATTCTGTGGTGTTTTATTCTATTTAGTTTATGTCACCCATTGAAGTCCTTCTCACATGAATAATGACTTAGACGCAGGGTTCCCCAGTCTTCACTGATATTATCTGAGAAGATGCAGATCCAAGATGAAGAGTTGGTTCTGCAAATAGGAGTGATTTGCATTTTTGCCTTCTCTTCCAACTCCCGTTAATTTGTTCTTGGATTACTCTGGCTCTTACCCTTTGGATTAATACCTCAGTGCTCACTTCCTCCCTTCACTTTTATCACGCAGTATATTTGATGGTGATAGCAGTCCTTATTGCAAAGCAGTAAGTGGCAGAGCTATCCTGCTGCTGTATGTTGTAGGTGTGATTAGTGCTGGGCATTCTACAGCTCTCTCCTTTCAGTTTCAGATGGATGTGTTGCTAGAGGTGGTTGTGTTAAAATTGACATAGGAAATCATGTTGCTAGAGAAGCCACGTTGGGTGGAAGTCCATAATAATTCCCCTCTCAGGACAGTAGTAGTTCTGCACTTCTCCAGTTTTCTGACAAAGACAGTTTGGAGATAAATGTTGAAATATACAGTCTCTTCTGTCAGATCACGTCTCCAACCCAGTCCAGGCAGTGGTGGTTTCCCTGTGGTCTGTTTCCTGTAGGTAAGGAGTACAATGAAGCCTTGAAGCTTTTCTCATGAGAATACAGTTGCATAATAAATACTCATATTCAGTGTGGCAGTTTGTATGAAGATCCTGGAAGAAGTGGTGCAAGTTAAATAGATTGGTAGCGCAGCTATCTAAGGGTCTGAGGTGTGTACAGGAACCAGAGGTTGGTAATGTTAAAATTCCTTCCTTTGTATGGTTTCACTTCAATGGTGGTGTCCTAGCACTTAGAAATACCCCCAGAAAATCTCACAAATCCATACGAGGGTTTTCTTTGTTCCCCCCAGAGTTAGTAGGGATTAGCTAGACTCTGCCATACTTAATTCTCTTGAGCAAGTTCAACAAACTTAAAATCTCCTCTTCCTCTCCCTCCTCCCTGTTTAATTGTTAGTAGAAATGCACGTGACTGGGGGGAAGGGGGGCAGCTGAAAATTATATGAATTATTTAATCAGTGTAGCCTTATTTTTTTTTTCTATCTTGTTCAAAATTATTTGAAGATGTGAGGGGGTGTAATTGAAGGAAGCCTTTAATGTGAATTTGCAGTGCAGATTTTATGAGTTCCTTAGTTCAGAAAACACTATAATTTTCAAGGCAGTGCTGCATAAGAGGCTTACTTAAAGACACAAAATATTAATGTGAAAATACATGTTGTTGTTACTGTTTTATTATTATGCAATTAATTTTAGGAATGTTTTAATTAGGAAATATAATCTTTGATGTGCTGAGAAATTCTGGCCATGCAAGAGGACTGATGCAAAGAAGCAGTCAATTTGGAGGGTGACAAAGATTGTCCTGGGAAGGAATACCCTCTAGCTAAAGCTTAACCACTATGCTTTGAAGGAGACAACATTCCTTGAGCCAAATAAGAAGCAAAGGGAAGAGCAAGAGTCTATAGCTGAGATATCAGGGCATTTGCCTAAGAAAGCGAAGGTGAATCCCAGAGTTGTTTCTGGATTTCAGCTACTGGGCAAAATACCTACACAATATCTGTCAGGATCATGTTTCAAAAGTCTGCTCAGTGATTTGAAAGAAAGGATACAGGTACCCGTCTTTAGGAGAGTGTGCTAAAAGGTGCATCCAAAGCAGACACTGACATCTTCCTGCAGGCCTGGTGGAGTAAATCCCAGTAAATGGCAAAATTCAATTCAGATTCCCAAAATGCACTTTTCTCACAGGGTATCTCTAAATGACCTATTCCTTGGGTTAAGATGCTAACTTTAGGGGCTCTGATGCCAGTGTGTTGAATGTTTAGAGATGCCCCATATCTCTCTGTGGGCAAAAATTCTGTAGCCAAGGCATTTCAATCTGGATTTCTCTGGAGCTGAGAACAGCACCCATTCTTCAGTGGCCCTATCTATCTCTTTGACTTACGAAGCACAGAGGAGCACCAACAGGTGTGTATAGCTCGCTCACATACAGTGGTTGCAACAGGTAAACTATTTCAGCAATGCTAAATATTATTATTATTACACAATGGAAAAAAGTAATTTATTATTAGAAGATAATTAATTTTCTAACTTGGTCTGATAGCTTTGCTCTGATAGCAGAATTCATTTAACTGCATAACAGAGTGTTCACAAGCTTGTCCTGGTTGTGTTTTGAAGGATTTTTTTTTTTTCTTCAAATTTTAGCTGTCGTCTTGACATTCTGAATTGAAACCATCTTAAGGGGTCGCTGGAAGGTGTACCAGGAGATGTAAGAAGGATCTCAGTGACGCATACTCAGCAGAGGCTGAGGAGCATAGACTTTTTGTTTTTTCTCTCTCAGCGTAGAGTATGAGAGAGAAATCCCTCTGGAAGCCTTGGAAACACTGTGCGTTTCAAAATGGAATTTGCAGTTCTTCTTGCTAGTGGAAAATGGGTTAGGTTTGTTCTTAATAAGGAAGGTGGATATTCCACTAAGGAGGACATACGAATTCTCATAGACATCCTGACTGCATCTATATTAGAAAATGAAACGTGCCCAGGACCATTCTCTGGCACTGAGGCCAGTTGGCATACAGCAGCCTGTGTTCATACTGTTAGACTTTCCCTCCAAAACAAAGTGGCCGGAGAGAGACTGACTAATAGGCTTGGTTCCTGGCCTGTGCTGATTCCCACATCATGCCTAGGATTTGGGAGAGAGCTCTCTGGTACAGACTTACAGCTGTGACCAGGAGCCTTTAACAGTGTAGTTGATTGTGATTAATTGCCTGTGAATGTTCCCTCAAACTGTTTTTAACTGACAAATGTAGATACCACTCAGTTTCATACTTAGGGCTGAGAAGTATGCCCTGCTTTGATGGTATATGGCATCTTGCCCTCAGACAATTTTTTGGAGTATCTTAAAAGCTTTACACTTTTCCCCTACCGGTACTTTCTTACCTTAGACAAGAATCAGTCTCTATTCATTAAGCACTATTATCTCTGCAGAAATCTGCTCTCATCTAATTCTGCTGCCACCTGAGCAGAGTATATGCAACTATACTAAAAGTCACCACACAAATCCCCAACTTTTTAAAGTGCAAATGGAAGAGCATGAGTGAATCTGACAGTGAGAGCAGGATACTGTGCTTTGGTTTTGACTGACTGATTTTCCTGTTTGCACACCTCTACTGTAGGTTATACCTTGTGTTTCAGTCACTGTCACTGCATCTTGTAATTCTGTTTAGGAACTGTGATACAGTTGAGCCCCTGGTGGCCAAGCGCATCCCCTGTTCTTGCTATCCAGCAGGCTGCACTAGAAACTAACCGGAAATGAAAAAAAAAACACAATCAAAACAAAACAAAGGGGCTGAGGAGACAATCCTAACTGCATGCAAAGAAATACAGGAATTCAGGCAGTCTGAGAACTGCAGAGATCCCACTGAGGCCAGCCTCCTTCCCAAAGAGGTGGTCAGCCTCACCTGAAAGATCTTCTGCAGATGTTAACCTGGCCTGTATCTGACACGGACAAGGCCCTTCTGTGCTGGTCCATGGTGTTTACACTGTGAGTTGAGTTTCCTTCCCTTTGCATATATGCCAAAATGATAATTTGGTCCTAAACTAATTGCAATCTGAAAAAGGAGTAACTGAAGGTCAAAACAAATACACACTTTCTGAGAATTGTTAGCTTCCAAATGGCTTTGACTTGTCTAAATCCATTGAGATAGCCTCAGAAAAATGTGCGTGCAAGTAAGGACTATTCTGAAAGCATCACCAAGCTTCTCTTACAAAGCATTGGGATTTTAGATGTCATACTGGAAGGAAAGCTAATACAAGCATGTGTAACTGTATTACTGCTTCTAGTGCTGTAGAAACCGCGGACCGCCCAGCACTGCTAGGAAGTGGACCACCACTAGAATTCTTCTGTAACTTCAAGGTGAATCTATATACCAGCAATTGCTCTGCTGGGGTCCCCAAGGACTGGAACATATGTTAAGTTCTGTCAGACTAAAGAGTAAGAGTGCATGTCTGGAAGTAAACTTCCACTTGAAATCTTTTCTGATACTGTAATTTATGGATCTGGACAGCTCTAACTGCAATAATTTAAGATGTTAATGCTGCCAGCCACCCCAACAAGTGGGTGAGAAGCAAGTCCCTCTGAAGGGACCACTAAGGACAGGTGAACCTATCAATGACCTTTCATTTTTTAGTTTTTGTATACACAAGCATCCCATATGATCTTCCACTCAACATCTCCTTCCTTCTCCTAATGACTGTTTTCTCCTTTGTCTCCTTCTCTGTGTCTGGAGTACTGTGTCCAGTTCTGGGCTCCCCAGTTCAAGAGGGACAGGGAACTGCTGGAGAGGGTGCAGCAAAGGGCTACCAAGATGATTAGGGGACTGGAACACCTCTCTTATGAAGAAAGGCTGAGGGATTTGGGTCTCCAGTCTGGAAAAAAGACAGCTGAGGGGGGACCTTATCAACACTTATAAATACTTAAAGGGTGGGTGTCAGGAGGATGGGGCCAGGCTCTTCTCAGTGGTGCCCGGGGACAGGACAAGAGGTAATGGGCACAAACTTGAGCATAGGAAGTTCCACCTCAACATGAGGAGGAACTTCTTTCCTTTGAGGGTGGCAGAGCACTGGCACAGGCTGCCCAGAGAGGTGGTGGAGTCTCCGTCTCTGGAGACATTCAAAACCCGCCTGGACGCGTTCCTGTGCAACCTGCTCTAGGTGACCCTGCTCTGGCAGGGGGGTTGGACTAGATGATCTCCAGAGGTCCCTTCCAACCCTATGATTCTATGATGATTCTACGATTCTCTGACAGAGGTTGTCATCCTTCAGTAGGAGTGGCAAGAACAGACTTCTGAGTACTGAAGGCCTGATTGATGATGGCAAATGTTCTGGACAATAGAACTTGCTGGCTGAGGAATTTCTGCTTGGAGGTGGTTTCCTCCAGCTGATGGATAGGCAGGGGGCTTAGTGCAGTGGTCATGTCTTAGGTGGCTATGGCAAAGACCACCAGAACTTGGGGTCTGGAATGATGAGGACCACCATCTGGAAAGTCTGATGGAACTTTTTATGTCAGGGAATCAGTCTTTAAGGTCTGTTTCAACAACAAGTAAGGTTAAAAACTCTGTTTATCATATTTATGTATTATTCAGTATTTAGAGACAGGATACGTACTTTAAATGGACGTGTAAAAAACATGTAGATTTGCAAGAAAGTATAATTCAAGAGCCAAACGCATCCCAAAACCATTGGAGCCAGTAAGGGGAGGGAGCCTTTCTATTAATTTCCCCTAGAAAGAGAAGTTGTAAAGTCATTATTGCAGCATTCATGGAAAGTGAAATATATATCTAAAGTATTTCAGGAGCACATCCTGCTCTCTGTTCACTCTGTAATTATGGATTAGTTCTGCTGAAGTCAACTTCTGTTCCATTCCAGGAGAGCTACTCAGATAGACTCAAGGGCTGCAGTCATATCTTCTGTTTTCCTTGAATCTTGACAGACCAAATTAAATGGAGATCTCTCTTACAGTGATAGCATGCTGACGGCATGTGCTATGGGGAGAAGGGAGTGTGGAAACAATCCTGCTTCTTGCTCGAACTCAGCTTGCAAAACGGCAGCACAGCATGTCTTGTTAGTCTACACTAGTTTCTCAGGCAAAGCAGGTGATGCTGGGAAGGTGTGTGAAGGGTCCAAATTTGGAAGAGAAAATAATCGGAGACTGATGACTGGAACAGAATTCACAAGCCAAAATGCTTCCTCCCTGGGGAAGCTCTCCCACAGTCAGATGTAGTGTTGTTTAGCTGTCTGGTTTTAATTCCAGGACTGCAAAGAAAGCGCGGGTCTTAAGGCCCTGCCTGGGACTTTTTTTTGTGTGCTGTTGGGTAATGAATCCAAACATATAGGGATCGTGCCTGAATAAGAATCCCACATACCATCCACGTCTCATGCCCTAAACCCATACTATTCCCTTGTCTGATTTTCTGATTGAATTGTCACGGGTGTAAAATCACACTTTAAAATTTCCTCCTGTTATTTGCATAGAGCTGAGAGGCAGGAGCCAATGTAACATACTTTGAATTTGTTTTCCTTTTTAGAAGGGGCCTGCAGTTTGGATTTTTTTTTCCCTTGGGCTAATGTACATCTGATGTCAGGCTTCCCAGATGAGAGTGGTTAGACTGGCGTTGACATTTTTAGAAATATGTGCGAATGGAAAAATATCCTGGGAGTGCTGCCAATGGCTGATTCTGTAAAGTTTTAGTCTCTGTTGAATAGGAAACATGAGCCAGGTACCTTTACTGAAAAGAAGCCTTACTCATGAAGTGTCTGTACTCAGGTGTGTGCCATGCATGCCTTCTCAGTTTAAGGAGAGGGCAGGGGCAGGAGTGAATTCCAGCAGGCTGTGACTCATTCAGGCGATATTCAATTCCCCTTTCTGACCAGATGATAAACAGACAATTAGCATCCTTCCCAATGGGAGGAACAGCTACAGCAAAAGATCCTGGCAAAAAATGGATTTTCCAAGGTTTAACTGTGAGGGCAACAAACAAAGTGGCTCAGACAAATCTCCTGCCTGATCCGTGGCTGTGCCTTCCAGTTTGGTGCTGACGTGACTGGGACAAAACAGCGCAGAGCTGAGCTGATTTGCAGTGAATCAGGCCTGCAGCTTTCCATTTCACAGCGAGATGGTAGAATTTGGAGGATGAGTGCAGCTGATTAATGGCGCTATGAATGTCAATAATTTTTATAGGCTTCGCAGTATGCTCATTTTAACTGCCTCATCAGAGTAAATGTCTCGTTAACAGATAGTAGATTTTCACACAGCGCAGGTCAAATGCGGCTCTCCCTTGAAGAGAAGCAGACCATCCTAAGTGAACAGGGGGTTGTACAGGGGTTAAACCAGTGCAGGACGTGCTCTCAGGGTGCAATATCACTGCTCGCTAAGAACACATTGGCTATGCCTATATCCAGGGCTACAGCCGGCTCCTGCTGAGTTGCTGGCTCTGTTCAGTTTGGATCTCAGTAGGAGCCTGGAGCCAGGAGCTGGTGCTTTTCACTGAGGCAAAACAGTGCTCAGTGAGTGGCAGGGCCTTGCGGCTCCAGCTGAACTCGGTGCTGAGCCCAATCTGCTGACTGGCAGCATCTTGCCTCTGTGAGAAGCAGAATCTGATGAGTTGCCCCATGGCTCAGTACTCCATGGGAGCTTTGGTGGCTGTGTCGCATGCAGCTGTCCCGCCGCCCTCCCCTGATGCATGGCAGGATGCTTGTTTGCAGCATGGTGTTGCATGCCATCGTTCTCCCAACGCTGTCTCTCTTTCGCAGAGTTAGCAGTCTCTTTCTCCTCATCATCTCTCTTTACCTTATGCTCACATGTTGACAAGGTTGAGTGGATGCGGCTGCACCTGGTGCTGCATACGCCAGCCCGTGCATTATGGAATGCATATTCTGGCCTTGGCCGGCTCATGTTGTGGATGACTCCCCACACAGGGACACTGGCTTAGTGGTGGCCTTAGCAGGAAGTTTAGATGCAGCTATCTTCACACATTGTTTCGTGGTGGGATTGCTCTGTAACTGCTGCGTGGAGCACCCCAGAAATAGATTCTATCAGCTTTACAGAAAACAGTATGTTGAACTGAACTGGATTCACTCTGCGTCATTCTGGGGAAGGGTTTGGTGGTTTCCAAGGGAAACAAAGTTTTTTTAGTCACTCTTTTGTTCATCAGTAACTTTTGAGCTTGTTGGCTATTTTCAACTAAATATGGCAAAAGAACACCAGCCTTGAAGAAAAGAATATTTTTGTTTACAACTTTTGTAAAGATAGATGGTTGCACGGGGGGAAGAAAGACCTGAATTAATACTGTTTCTTTTAGGGAAAAGCTGTGGCATTAGCTCTCCTAATTGTTGTTCTGTCAAAACAGGAAAGACATGGTGAATGAAATGCACTATCAACCTGGGTATATTCACAGACTTCTCTGAAGTGTAGCAACTACTGATTAGATGGGATTTATAGAATAACAGTGAGAAGCAGAGTTGTGCTTAGAAATATGTCAAATAGTGCTGGCATATGGAGACAGAATTCTTTCCTTTCATCTAGCAGTACTTTCAGAATGTTTTTCAAACTTTTAACTTGTTATAAAGCCTGCTGTAGTTGCAGGGGGAGGGAGCATGGAGAGCGAGCTTGCTTGATTTCAGTGAGTTTGGGGTCAAGTTCATCATGGTCCATTCTCATGCCATCCTGGTGTTTTAAAACATGAGGAAACAAAACCTTGACATTAAAGCTCATATCCTTTTCTGCTCCAGTGCAGTAAGGAGCTTGGAGGGGTAAGAAGATGAGAGGGAAGAATTTACAAGAAGACTCTATCTTTACTATTGGAGTATTTACTATTGGGCTATTTCTATTTAAAATAGACTGTTTTAAGTAGATTGGCTTGCATGCCCCTTAGCAGCCCTGCACAGCAGCTGTACCAGCTGCAGCTCCGTTACTTCCTAGAGCTGAGTAATAGTTCATCCTATTTGCTTTTCTAAGCATAAGGCACTCTGTAGAGTTAGTTGATTCTTCACTACTCACTAACCAACTATGCAATACATATTATGCCCACCAGTGGCATTTGCTATAGGACTTTCTGGCCTGATTTGACAATGGACAGGAAGAAAAGCAAACCTTTTTACTGTGCCATGTTTAAGACTAGACCTGAAAAGCATAACTGAGCTCGAGGCAACTTTCCTGAGATCACACAGTAGTGGGGTGCAGAAGAGAGGGCACATTTCCTCATGGGGAAGCTTAATTTTAAGGACCACGTAGTCACACTTTTTGCCCACAAGTTTTACAGTCATAAACTAAAATGAATCTGTAAGGTACACCTAACCAAAACAACTGTCACTTTACTGCTCTCTAGCAGGACAGCAGTTACATGCACTTTTCTGTGTTATCTGCAAACATGTTTATCGCTATAATCACTAGACTTTACCGTTCTGGTCTAGCCAATGCTACCTGTTTTATTTACATTCTTATACTGTATTCACCACTGATTCTGTGGATGAGACCCTTCCAATGATGCCATAAGAAATATACCTAATAGCCCTTGTGTATTGGTTCTCTCAGTCTCTTCTCATGAGAGCTGTGAGCAGTGAAGTAGATGGAGGTTTTAAAAAGAAAATATAGATACATACGTATTAGCAATATGTGATTTCTGAGAAGGAAGTACATCTTGGAGTTTATTCTTTATCCTCCAGACTTTGGCCCTATCCTGAAGGAAGCCTTATTTCCTGGTCCCTTATGGTAGGAGGTTTTGCTGTGTTGAGGAAGGCATTCGCTTGCTCTAACTATCAACTTGGAGCTCTTAGCTGATTTTTTAAATACCTTGGACCAACGTTCTGTTTCCTCAGTGTTTCCTCAGTTCTGTTCCAATATATTTATCAATGATCTGGATGCAGGAGTTGCACCATTAGGAAGTTTGCTGATGATACCAAACTGTGAGGTGCTGTTGACCGTCTTGAGTAGAGGGATCTAGATAGAATGGAGCTTTGGGCTATGATTAATGGGATGAAATTTAAGAAGTCAAAATGCTGGATTCTGCACCTGGGATGGAGTAACACTAGTCACACGTATAAATTGGGAGAGGAGTGGCTGGAGAGCGGCCCTGCAGAAAGGGACCTGGGGGTGCTGGTTGACAGCAGGCTCAATAGGAGTCATCAGCATGCCCTGACAGCCAAGAGGGCAAACTGCACCCTGGGGTGCATCGAAAACATGAGAGATGCTCACCAAATCGGACACTAGCAATATTTCTAACTTTAAACCATGCAAAAAATACAGTATCTCTAACAAGCCAAAAGTAAACAGGAAGAGCCCCACATTTGAAATCTGATTTTTAAATTAATCTTATGATGCTGTGAAGTCTGACTCATGATTGTTGAACACCCAGACTATCCTATTCTGTCAAAAATCAGCCTTATTTTGAATGGTAAGAAATGGTAAGAAGGGCTGCAGAAGAGGGGCAGAGTCCCAAACATGCTGGGCCAGTGAGGACTTCGAGGTTCTAGAAAAATCTTCAGTAAAAGCCTTGAGCATTATTTGGTTTCCCTTTGTATTCTTTTACCACTACAATATAAATATAACAGTCTGCTGCAAAACAAATAGAACGTAAATCTGCCATTTTCTCTTGACCATTTTGAAATAGTCTGCTAGAATAGCCAAAGAATGGCATGCAGGCAGTTTGCAGAATCATTTTGCATGAAGCGATTTCAAAAAGCTTCCCCAAAAGCTACCTACAAGTTATTAACTCACATTTGGGAACCATCTGCCCAGTGGCTTTTCAAAATAATGCTATAAGGACACATGCTAAAAGCAAGGAATGTCTTACAAAAGCATATTTTCCAGAAATAAAGAAAAGGCAAATCCCCAAATAGTTGAGCCTTACCTTTTGTTATATCCATAGGTGATAAATCATAAGGTATTTGGGAACAGAAGTGTATCTGGGGCATTGACACAACATATGTATGTTCTGAGTATCATCTTGCAGTTTCTATTGCAGAATTTTGGTGCAGCTACGTTTGTTTGGGGAAAATGCAGTGTATGTAACAGGAACATTAATATGGCTCTTCAGACTTTACAGTCAGGAATTTACAGCAATTTTCCTGCTGCAGAGAAGGACCAGGCATTGGAGATAGGGTTTTTCTAAAGCTGTAAGGATTTGTCTACATGGGAACACTTGAGAGGTGTAATCTGAATGAAAAAAAAAGCTAGATCTGAAGTACAATGACTTGAAGTGGAGCATGCCCCTCTGTGGGTAATCACGTTTGGAAGGTAGGCCTGACTCATGTGTAATTTAGTTCACTTCAGAATACTAAAACAAATTTAATCCTTATTATTTGAAAGGGGAATGACTGTGCAGGGACTAACCAGAATAAACATGGCTTTTCCCCAGGAAGACAATTGCCATTTTTAAAAGTCATCTGAGAAGTCAGGAAAGACACTGAAAGTCATTGGAAAACAGACGTGCCATCTCTGCAATTTGCTGCACACAAAGAGCACAATTCAACAAGGTGCTGAGCAATATTTTTTTTAGGCTCTTAATTCCTTTTTCATCTGTAAGTGTTGAAGGCAATTTGGTATCACCCATGGTGCAGTACAGATGGCATTGAGAATGACCTGTGCTACTCAATATGCAGACATATCATAGCTCTCATCAAATTTCATGGCCATTGAATGAAGAGTAACTTAATCCTGTAAGGTATGAAAAAAACTTTTTGCAACTGGCTTCAGCAGATGTAGGATCGAATAGTACTGCTGCTGCTTTTGGTAAACTTTCACACTACTGGTTGGACAGAGTAGCAGTCGGTCTGAACCTTGTTCTGAACTAGTGAAAAAAATCACCGAGCGCGCACTTTGAAAAAGGGTGGGGATGAGATAATTATTATTCACTGCCAGCTCTGAGCCTAAATTATGATTCAGGCTGTTTCTGTGCTCCCTAGAAAGGCATCACATGGCATTATATAAGGCTGGGTGTCACTGTCAGTAGATAATGCTAAGCCTGAAAAAAATGGAGCTGCAGAAGATAGAAGGAAACGGAGGCAAATGGGACTTCTGTATTTCCTTAAGAAAAGTTATCTGAGGGGTTACAAGTAACAAGCTGATGTTTAAAGGCCTTGTGTAGCATCACGGCATGCCAAGCTAGTACTAAGTATTTGAAAAGATAGCTGGAATAGTAATCTATTCCATGTTTTTTTTGTCTGTAGTTTATAATTTTGGATAATCTGGATATTCCCATAAGTGTCCAATCCCTTTGGAATCCGGTTAAGTTTTTGGCCTGTATGATCGCCTGTGTCACTAAGTTCCATAGCTTAATTACATGTTGTGTAAAGAAGTGTTTCCTTGTCCTGTTTTTAAATTTCCTGCCTTACATATTTGCCACTGTCTCTGGATATACATTTTTTTTTCTGAGAACAAAAAGTCACAGTCTGTCTGATATACTAGGTTCTATATAGCATACATTTTGCCCAGAGTCTTCCTATTTGTATCCTTCACGAGGCAAATAATCCAGTCTTCCCAACAACTTTCAGTATGACAGTTTATCGTGGCCCTGGATGATTAGCACGTTTCCTGTAAGCCTTCTCATCTGTTTTGAGCTCCAGCATCTAAAGCTGCACACAGGGTTCCAAAAGGGGCTGATCCACTGATTATTGTAAAGATGACGTGACATTTTCAGCTTTGTTTTCTTTTCCACAAGCACCCTAGCATCTTTGTAGCTCTGACTGCAGCTTGCATAGTCATGACAAGCCTTCTCTTTGCAAGTAATAAAGGCCGTGTCTACACTGGTGGTCTCTCTCAGTAACTGAAGTAGAGCACTGACCTGAAGTGGTGGCAGCCAGGTCTCTTGAATGTTCACTGGGGCAAGTGTCAGGCTGATTCAGATTTAAATGCCAATGTTGATCATTTGGGCTAGCTTCTTTTTAAACAGCTTGTATAGACATACCCAGCGGTGCTCAAGCCCTTTTTTGGAAAGCATGCAAACATTTAGATCTCTGTAATACATGTGAGGAATTTTTCTTTAGAAATGATACAGCTGCAAGTTTCACTGGCCATTTTGGCATGTATTCATCTAGCTCGTTCCTCTTTCTCTGAAGGATCTCAAAATTCCTTTTTGTCCCAACTACTGTAAATAAATTGAGCATTTGCAGGCTACTCTATCTCACTTCCACCTTTCCAGAGAAAATGTAAATATTCAGTGAAACAAGATCATAGAATCATAGAATCTTCATGGTTGGAAAGGACCTTTGAGATCATCAAGTCCAACCATGCACACACAAAAAACCCAAACCCTACAATCTCTGTCACTACAGCATGCCCTGAAGTGCCAAATCTAGACATTTCTTAAATACCTCTAGGGATGGTGACTCAACCACCTCCCTGGGCAGGCTGTTCCAGTGCCTGACCACTCTTTCAGTAAAGTAATTCCTCCTAATATCTAACCTAAACCTCCCCTGCCACAACTTCAGACCATTTCCTCTGGTCCTGTCATTATTCACCTGGGAGAAGAGGCCAACACCCACCTCTCTGCAACCTCCTTTCAGGTAGTTGTAGAGGACAATGAGGTCTCCCCTCAGCCTCCTCTTCTTCAAGCTAAACATGCCCAGCTCCCCCAGCCTCTCCTTAAATGACCTGGTCTCCAGACCCCTCCCCAGCCTGGTAGCTCTCCTCTGGACATGCTCCAGCGCTTCAATGTCCCTCTTGTATAGAGGGGCCCAGAACTGAACACAGTACTCGAGGTGAGGCCTCACCGGTGCCGAGTACAGAGGCACGATCACTTCCCTGCTTCTGCTGGCCACGCTATTCCTGATACAAGCCAGAATGGGTACCCTTTCCTGATCTTCTTCCATGATTACAACCGATGTGTCCCTGACAGTGGACATTCATCATTTGAAGCAAGTCCAGACTTCACAGGAACAAATTGCTAATGGAAGACTGTCCTTTGAATATGAACTAGAAGATTATCACCTGCTGGGATCTAGTTGTGTTGGTCTAGTTATTTCTCTAGATTTTAGGAGGCCAAGCTAGGCTGCTGAGTGCTTTAAATGGAACAACAGTCAATGATTAAGGACTTCATTGGACACTGACTGTGTCCATTAGCCATTCTGAGTGCAATGATCTTATTTCTGAGATATTCAAGTGTTGTAGTGAAGGTAAAACTGTGTATCTTGGCTGTGGGTGTGCGGGACTCTCCTGAATCACGCTTTCATCTTTTCCTCTTCTTCAGTTTGTGAATGGCTTTGTTCTTTGTACAACTACCAAAGCCGTTAGCGAGACTGCCTTATCAAGCTGTCCTGCTAGTTTTGACAGGCTCTGTGAGGCTCAGAGAGATAACACCTCCTACAGGCTCTAGCAACACCTGTTGAAGTTATATGCTGTCAGACTCAACATTGCCTTACCAGCATGAATTTGCCTGTGCAGATAGGCAGCTGGTAGCTGTAGGACCATGAACCTGACCTGATACTACATCATATTAAGGGAGCTGGTATTGTTTCAGCAAACCTTGTGCCTTTCTGATGTGATGTTCTGGTCTACATTCCCAGTTCACAGAGAAAAAGTCTGTCCTCACAGAGCCTGTGTAGAAGCAGGAACAGAGGAAAAGTGATGCCTCAGAATGATTGCTCTCATACTGCTGAACATATCAGGGCCAATCTAATTAAACTGCATGCATGGAAATGAAGAGCTAATCTATCCCTTACCACGGCAGTCAAAGTGTGCAGTTTAGGTAATTGCCAGTGTCTGTCTTAAAAACAATAGTCCCAGTCCTGATGCAGTTGAAGACACTTGGCATTGTGCCACTGACTTCACGGGGGTCAGAACTGAGCTCAGTGTTCTATTTTAGACAGAGCACAGTTCAAGGAGAGGATACTGATCTCTGTCAATAACTTAAAACTGAATCCAGTTGCCACAGCATCAGGTAATTTCTTTGGAAAGTTTGCTAGGCTTTTCAATATCAATACTGGGTTTCAGAGGTATATTTGCTGAATTACTTGTTTGACAAAACCCCTTAATAAGCAAGTCTGCTCTCCATCTGGTGCTGATCTTACTTAAAATACAGTGAGATTGGCAACTAATTAATTGATGGACAGAAAAAGAGTTGCATAAATCAGTTAATACTGGTACGTCCAGTATTTTGGACTGGTAAGTCCAAAACTTTCTTGTAGTTTCTTGAAAAAACAAACTGTGAACCTTTCCTCTTAGGACAGAAATGCTTTGTAAGATGTAGAAGTATCTCACACACTTCTGGTGCTGAAATACTGAGTACTGATGTTTGTTTTTTTCAGATTCCTTTCTTGCTAATTCTTGTTCCAAATATAGTACCATACTTGTCTTGAGACTGGTTACACTTCATGTTCAAGGCAAAATTCTTGCACTTTCAAGATTCAGTTTTATCTTTAAGGCTTTAATCTTGCATCAACAACTTTAATTGCTTTCCAGCGATGCACTGAACAAGGAACTAACAGTCGTCTTTGTTGTTTTCAGTGCCAGATAGCATTTATATCAAATGGTGGGCCTCCTTTTGCCATGAAGATGAAGTTACAGAGATGCAGTGTACAGATGTTAGGCAATTTGATCAATGCTATCCAGAAATTATAGTGATTATATACATTTTAGGATTTAGTTTCCCTTCCAGGTCCCAACTCCTTCTTCTGCATCACTAAAACGAAATCATGCTAGTTTTATTTTTTTCTAGAATCCCTACTAAAAATCTTGTTTAAAATGAGTATGGGAAATACACTAGATAAGGTTGAAATGTTGGGCAGAGAATGGCTTGAGAGCAGCCCTGAGAAGAAGGATTTGGGGGTGCTGGTGGATGAGAAGCTCAATGTAAGCAGGCAATGTGCACTTGCAGCCCAGAAAGCCAACCACATCCTGGGCTGCATCAAAAGAAGTGGGGCCAGCAGGTTGAGGGAGATGATCCTGCCCCTCTACTCTGCTCTCGTGAGAACTCACCTGGAGCACTGTGTCCAGCTCTGGAGTCCTCAGCACAAGAAGGACATGGGGACCTGTTGGAACAGGTCCAGCGGAGGACCACAAAGATGATCAGAGGGCTGGAGTACCTATGCTATGAGGGCAGGCTGAGAGAGTTGGGGTTGTTCAGCCTGGAGAAGAGAAGGCTCCGAGGAGACCTTATAGCAGCCTTCCAGTACCTAAACAGGGCCTACAGGAAAGATGGGGAGGGACTGTTTTCAAGGGCATGTAGCGATAGGACACGGGGTAATGGCCTCAAACTGAAAGAGGGTAGATTTAGATTGGATATCAGGAAGAAATTCTTTATGGTAAGGGTGGTGAGGCACTTGAACAGGTTGCCCAAGGAAGTTGTGGGAGCCCCATCCCTGGAAGTGTTCAAGGCCGGGCTGGATGAGGCTTTGAGCAGCCTGGTCTAGTGGGAGGTGTCCCTGCCCATAGCAGGGGGGTTGGAACTAGATGAACTTTAAGGTTCCTTCCAACCCAAACCATTCTGTGATTCTGTGAAAATTCCCAGGAATAGGATTAAAATGGGATGAGTTCAGAAGAGAAAAGTACCTGCATGACTTTATGACTTAACAGTGACAAAAGACATTTTTTCAGGTAAGGATGTAAATATCCAAACTAGAAGGCTGTATTGACACAGTCATAGAATCAGAGCTTTACTGATCTTCTCATTGAATGATCAGGAAGGGAAAAATGGTTGGTCTTGATGTCTCAGGCTATCAGACGAATGAAACCTCCTGCAGGCTTGAAATAGTGAGAAAAAACTGTGAGCTGCTCTATTTGACAGCCAGTTGACCTTTGTGACCCACATTAGAGTTCCCTGTGTACTCTATTCCCCACCCAGTAATTTCTGTTTTCCTTTCTCCATAAGCTCCAGCCATATGATTTTTCACGCGAGAGGAAAGGAGAATAGCACACCTCATCAGCGTGACAGACTCAGGTCTATAATCAACATTTGATGCTTCGGTTCAAGTTCCTCATCAGAATGCTGGCAACTTGGGGTTTGAACTGGCCCTTTATAATTCCAAGGGAATATCTGATAAAGGGTTGGATTTCTACTGTTGCACTCTCTTTTTTTTTTCCCCACAAGTAATCCCATCCAGTGCATAACATGTATCAAGGAATAGTGTACGCCAAGCTTCACTCAGTCTTCTGGCTGAAGCATCTGGGAATGTGGCAAGACACAGCGATCCTCCCTCTTAATTTCTCTTTGTGATCTTCTGCTGTATGCTTGATAGCGTTCACTGTTATCTTGTGAAGTCACATTGAGCAAGACCATTCTTTGCATTGTTTTAGTTAGCAACATGTTTAGGCTGGTCCAGAAAAAAATTGTACAGTTACCATCCAGGATACGTGGTCTTTCAGCCTACAGTGCCCTTGTGGCCCATCAGCCACGTGCAAGCAGCTATCACAAAGGGATGTTTCACGACCAGCCTGCTTGAGTTTGTAGGAACTGTGAGTTATTGTCTGCTAGAGGTAGTAAAGAGCCCATCTCCCATCTGACTGAGAAAAATTTTCCCAGAGAACTCTGAATTGAAACAGGCATGTTTCCATGAAAAATGTCTCTTCTGAGGACTGAAGATCCTCCAAACAAAACTGTTCACTGAGGAAGTACCTTGCTTTGCTCTATCCCATGTATCAGTTGACTACAAGTGAGCACAATGGACTGTGCCCCTGCATCTTCCTTTCCTTGTGTTTGAAAGAGACAAGTGGGAGGAAGTCCAGTATCCAGAATACCAACCTCATGTGAATGGAGAGCTCCTCTTTAAAAGTGGTTTCCTGAATTTTCTGAGCAATTGCTTTCATGGCCTTTTGTGTCTCTCAGATGACAAGACGAAGCTGAAAAGTAAGATATTGTAAGAGTCCCACTTAATTTGTACAGTCGACTTAGAACAGCTGCAGACAAATACAGGTTCAGGACAAGAGACTGCAGCTCAGGACAAACATTACTCCAAAGGACTGCTGATATGAGTTTGACAAGCAAAGACTTGTTTAAGTCAGTAGTACCAAGGAGCCTGTCTATTGAACAGAAAGCTCACAGCTGCTCACAGCAGGACACTGCTGTTTTAACAAGATTTTCTGTGGCTGCTCCAATTCCCTTAAGCTTTTTTTTTTTTTTTGGTAATCATCTTTCAAACTGCAGCAGCATTTGCTGTCCTGAGGTGCTCACTCTAGTGGAAGAGATTCTAGTGGAAGCTTCTACTGCAGTTTGCACAGGCTTCATTTCAGGTCACTAATCGCATCCTCCTCAGGCTCTCCTCAGGCTCTTTAATTGGTTGTCTTCCAGCTGGAGGAATTGTCTGAAAGAAGTGACATGACTGGTGTGTTGAGGTCACATTTTTAGATTGCGGGTGCACTGAGGGAAGCTTCTGCCCTTTGGATTCAGGGAAGACCTGACATTTGAATGTGGTGTGGATGTGCAAGCCTTCAGTCTTCCTTCCCTACCATGCACATCTGCTGCCCCCTAGGGCAGCCAGTTATGTTGAGAATGGAAAGAAGAGAGAGCAGAGGATGTGATGGGTGACTTGAGCTGGTGTCTGGATGCTAAGCAGCAAAGTGTCTCTGCTGGATTAGGCTACTTCACCAACAAGAGACTCATTGACTATTCTGAGTCACCATCAGAAATTCACGTGAAGCACTTGAGTTGAGGTGACAAGATAGGAAGTTTGCCCCAAGGCAAATGTGGAGAACAAAGCAGTCATAGAAATAAAACATGCTGTATGTTTTCTGGTGTTACCTGTATAACTAGATTTGACAGAGTGGAAAAGCAGGAGGCCAGAGGATCTAAAAGCATGAGATGAAGGTCTATTTGAGATCCTTTGGTACATTTTTCTCTGAAAACTGAAGTAACTCAACGGAGCACGAGCGATCCTTACACTAACCTTACTTCAGAACCGAGCTGACTCCTACCTACCATCTCAGAAAAAAGGCAGATTACTTTGGCAAGATACACACTAAGGTCCTTGGAGAACTCATTGCTCCAGTACCTACATGAGAGGAATATTGCTACTGAGTGGAATTCTCATCCCTGAGTTAGGATTTTATTCCCTGTTCCCCACATAAATGCCTTTTTTGGCAAGAGGTAGATATTCTGTGGACAAGGCTTCTTTGATTCCTTCCAATGAAGTTCATTTTTTTAAAGTGACAGGGCAAAAAAGGAGAAAACATAACCTTCTAGCCTGAGATTTACTGGTTAGTTTCTGGTAAGAATGTTTATTTGAAGGTGTCCAATTGCCAATTCAAATGGTATTGAAGTACTCCGTCTAGCTTAGGGATTATTTTCTTGTTCATATAAAGAGTAAACCCTCTGATATTGGCTTCTAACTGTTTAGAAAATGCCCTCAGAAAGATGGAGGTGAAAGTTCAGATACAGGCAGACAAAGGAGGGAATTGGGATTCTTGAGCAAGAGGTCTTAACGCTCAACTTGGAGGCAAGAGAAAATAATTATGCTTCCTCTTATCACTCTGATTTCTGGGATGTGGCAGAACTTAGGTTCCTAACTAGTGAACACCTGGTTACTTTTGGATTTAAACAGAGGCCAGAGCCTATGTACTTGGGAAACTGAGTCCGCTAAGAAGTATGCGTGCAGGGTTATACAGCAGCAGACCGAACTGGGATTTTGATGTTCTACATTTTGGATCACAGTAGATATGCATGTAATTAGTAAGGATTTAAGTATCTAATTTGTCTTGTGGCCTGGCCTTCCCATCCCATATCAAGTAACTGTGGTTTGGCCTCATGAAGCATAGATCCGTCATGGTCTGTCTAGTGTGGCATCGAAGACTTATATCCCTGAGGTGATAAAGTTAATCAAGAAATATGTAAGGAACAGCTCTATTACTGATGTTGAATTTCATTAATCTGTCTCACAAAAGCCCTTTATCACCTCACAGGATGAGTCTTATAATTTTTCTAAAGGTTTGTGCAGTGCCATCTTTCCACATGACTGTCTGTAACTTAGAACGCTTTTGCCACCTATGTCACCGATGCTATAAAACCAGGAAGAACTGCAACCCTCACGAATACTGAAGACAGTTTGCTAAAGAGGCTGCAACAGTCAGAGCAGTTATGCAATAAATCAGTGAGTGATGTTGTCTCTCCTTGTTTCTAAGAGTAACCTGGAGCTCGTGCATCCAGATGGTTTTCCACAGCATCGTCTTCCGTAACACACCAGTGAGCCACGAGACTGAGACAGAAATTCCAGTGTGGGGAGGGTGTGAGTCATGAGATGGTGAGTGAAAGAAACAGCAGGATAAAAATAACAGAGCACAGTATGATGCAGAATATTAATCTCTTACCCTGTGTTATCCTAGCTTGTATTACATATACTACTGTGTTATACCGTAGATGCTCTACTGCTCAAAACAGATCTCTCTATGCTACTCTGAAAGATTATGGCTCAGGATGCCAGATTGCAGGGACTTTTAATACTTCTGCCTTTAAGTTGGCTGAAAATTCTTAATCAAGAATAAGTTCCTGCAATAGAATATATATAGTGAAAGAGTATCAAAATGCCACTTCTGCAATTCATATTTTTTTATATTTTATATGAAAAAATCAACTTCAGTTAATTTAACATCAATTGAATAAATTTATTTATTCAAAAATTAAAATTATGTCTCTTTTAAAATCCCTCTCCTTTTCCAACATTCCTTTTTTAATTCTTCCTTCAGGAGGAGAAAAGAAAGAATAAAAGTATTAAAATACCATGAAAAACAGACATAAAATTCAACTTTGATTCTAGCTAACATGAACGAGTAGAAAAAAAGGAAAAAAAGTAAGAATCAGTAAAATCAGAAGAAAAGCCAGGTGTTTTATTTTGAAATATGAATCCCTATTTTTCTAGTAAAATTTGCATTTCTGTCCTGGCTGAGCTTCATTCTGAGATCACTCACAACAAAATCAGGAGCCCTTCTAGGGAGCTATTGTTTTCAGCTCAGCTAGTTCAAAGTATTTGAGTAAAGTATCTAACCCAATCACCTTGACATCTCCTATAATCACGGGAGCAAGACAGTGATCTTCAGAGAGCTATTTGGAGCTTAGGAAGCCTATTATCATGTTATTTTTCAATTCAGTCAGGAATCTGGGCATCACAAAGACAGCAGGAGCTTTTCCTTTAACTTCAAAGGGTGCCAGCTCTGGCACTGAGTCTTCATTGCAGATTAATACATGGACGGCTCTTTTGATAGAAACTGTGTCTCTGTTATTTGGGAGTGGGGAGAAATGCGTATTTTATTTCCCACAGATTGAATTCAAAATCTTTCAAATGGGTTTATTTTTGCTTTTTTTTTTCATGTAAGTCACCTTCAGGCTTTGTCAGGACTGTGGAAAACTTTGTCAAAACTGGGGAACATAGAACCAAATGACCGGGCGACCTCCTCTGACAAGCAGTGGTCCCTGTGATGCAGCACTTAAAATGTGAATGACCAATCTTTGTATGGCTCTCCCTCCTCTTTGCCCTTTCAGGACTGCCTGATGAAGTGAAGCATTTGCACACATAGTGAAAAAAGATGCCATTTAATCATGATCAATTTAAGGTCACTTGATTTAAGGCACATGTTTGTGTAGAGTAGTATGGTTTAGATATGCAGTTATGGTCAGAATACTCCTTGCTCCCTTTTAGATCCTGTTGAAACCTATTTCTTTGATCCCACTAAGTTGAAACTTCTCTGAAAAATCCCATTTTTTCTTCTTTTTTTCTGTTTTTGTCTTACAGAGGCTGCCTGGGAAATTACTTGGGAATATCTTTCTGGTTTTTAAATACCATTCTTAAGCAAACTTCTGCAATTTTTTAAGTTTATATTTCCATCTATTAACTTATTCTTGTGTATCAAGTCTGTATATTTTCCAATACGTAAAGAAAAAAACACTTATTTTTTAAGTTATACAAAAATGGAAGTCATTGTAATCATGATTTGATGTCCTTGGAACGTATTTTATTTACTATTCAATAGCCACTGTTTTTATTAGGACATTGTTTGAACGTAACTTTAAGCCCAATAAAGTTCCAGGACTAATCTCCTGGGAGAGGATATTTATGGTCCATATTTTCAGAGAGGGAGATTGGAAGTAGAAAAAGGCTTAAGTATTTAGGCCTCGGTTCAACTCTGAAGTCAGGGGAAATCTGTCTGTTGCAAATAGTCATTTGACCAGTTGAAGTAGTCAGTTGCATGTGCAAATGCCCAGCTTGGAGGGGTAGTTGCATTCGGTGTACTCATTGCAAGCAGGAACGTAGGCCTCAGACTGTGTATACTACTGCAGGGGAAATGACCTATTTTTCTGGAGAGGAAAAAAACCTACCATAAAGATCTAATTTGCAAGAACTGTAACAGTGGAAACAATACTTTTTTTCTCTAGGATATTTGGTTATGCAAACAAATTGATGAAGACAATATTTCCAGCCGGAAAACCACTAATGGTGCTGGGTGTCACTCAATTAATATTGAAAGGAAAGTGAAATAGTGGTGCCTCTTTCACTTGTTTCTAAACCATAAGTCTGTATCCAGTGTGGAGCCTCATGATTTGCTCTTGATATTTACTATAACTTTTTGCATTACAGAATTCTGATTGCTTTCCTCCCGCAGATACTGACCGTTAGGAAGACACTGCTGCAGAGACTGAAACCAAGCCCATTTATTCCTTGTTCTCAAGTCATCTTGGGTTAGAAGTTGCTGAAAAATCGTCTCCTGGATAAATAACTGTGATGTCCCCATCAAGCATACATTCTCAGTAAGCTGGATTTCTTCATTCAAATTGTTGAAAATCTGTTCTGCTTGGAGGTTTCTCTTGCAGAGGAATTGTTCATCACCACAACAGGAGTGTGCAGGGGTCCCATAAAAGTTTAAATGCTTTGAACTCACTCCCAGGAACAAAAAGACTTTACTACTTCATATTTTGTTTGGAAATAAATGAGTTCTTGTCATAGATTGAGCATCTTCTACCATGATTCTCACATATCAAAGTTTCTTAACATTCTGGAAGTTGATTCAAGTATTTGTTCTTTTTCTTTTATCGGCATGTTTGTTTATTTATTTTGTATTCTTGAGATGTGTTGCATCTCTGGAGTTTGTATTTCTAATTTTAGCATAAAAATGCTGTACATACAAGTCTAGAATGCATCTGAAGTTTAGTCTAATTTTTCACGTGACTTTGACTTGAACATTTTTCTGTTTATGTTTATATTGCTATTTCAAAAATGTGCATTACCTGTACTCTTTATGCCTTTTCCCCATCTATAACTCAATAAAATTATGTCCCCATTCTGCAGAACCATATCACATGTGCATAACAGTGATAACAGTTTTTGAATAATAATGACCAATAATTGTAAATGGATTAATCTATATCTATATTTATATTTGTATCTAATCTATATTTATCTGTCACGCCCTGAAATTCTTCTGATGTAGGATTTGAGATAGTGAAAAAATTACCAGGGAGCGGTAAGCTCAGCTCAGGAATAATTCTTCATAAGGCTATTTGGACTTGAAAGGTAGATTTTTCTGTTCCTTAAAGGTGTATGTTCTTTATTTCAATTTTCACCATGGCTAAATTTTGAACTGGTATTAGCCATGTGAGTCAATGGAGTGTTACCCATTTCATCAGGCTGCTCGTGTCTTTTGTGTCTCTACAGCTCAGGGATAAATAAATGACTGCAATTATGTCCTTTGTCACGGAATATGCAAGTTTCTAAGGAATGCTAGCTTAACCTTTCAGAGCTCCTAGTCATTGTATGATTAAGTGAGATTATAGTCCAGGAGTTCTGCCACAGGGCTGGAACAGCAAAGGCTTGTGTTATGTTGAATGGCCTAGCATGAGTTGTCTTTGTGAGAGCAGGTATATTAGATGAGTTCCAAGCATATGTCTCTCATAGGAAGTTAACAAATACTAATTTGAGTACAGTACCTGAAATTTCTGTGAGAATCCATGTCTGCTGACTTTTCATGGACCCTACATTTGAGACAGAGCACAGACAAAATCAACGCCTTCTGATGAATGGCTGTTCAGTGGAGGAGCCTAGTAAACACCAAAGCAGCAGATCCAAGGATGGAGATTGTTTTGGTCCACCGTTTGAAGTTAATGCAAAAGAAAAGGCTCTGAGATGTTTGTGTGAGGACAGTACTTCCCTGTGCTACTTTTTGAACTGAGTGCTGTAGGACCTGGCTCTGCCTTTTCAGAGTCTTTAAGGCAGATTCTCAGCTGGCATAAACTAGCCTAATTTCTTTGACATTAGTGGAGCTCTTCTGATTTATACCCATTGAAAACCTGAGAGCTTAGCTGCATTTCAATGAAACTTGTTTATATGAAGCACAACCTTTTTAAAGGAGAATCTGTGGGCTGATGCAAGCCTTAGGCCTTTAACTGGTGGACCTTCCCTCTTGTCATGTGGATATTAGAGTTCTTTACAACTCCCTTGATTTTCTGTGCTTCTATTTTGTAGTGGGTGGATATAGTGACGCGCTCAATTCTGTCCTTAAGTGTAGCCCTAGCTGACATCAACAGACTGCACACGTGCACAAATGGATGCAGGACTGAGGCTTTAATGAGTAGATTTTTGAGTGTCTGGAAATAGGCTTTGATCTTAGAGTGAACTTATCAAACTTCTGTGGGCTATGAGCATTCAGAGACATTAATACCCTCAGAGCAAGGACATGAAAACATCCAATGTCTCTTCTGCTTTGTGGAGATTCAGCTTTTCTTGGCATATTTGCTAGAAGATGTTCACTGCCAAGAGAAACTTGAGGCCATTATACAATAGTAGCTTTTTACTGCTGTAATATTCCTTTGGGTCTCCAAAGTTTAGTGAAGTCAATGGGAAATTTTCTATCAGTTTCAGTGTTTGGGGAACATATCCTTGCTACAAGTAAGACTCCCATCAAATACAGTTATTTACAAAGCATTCAAAGAGGGAAAGACATTTCTCATTCTTATCCGTTTAATGCTGTATGCCAAGCCTGTGTTCAGGATTCTAAATTGTGTAAACTGAAAAGTGTCCCATTTAAATAGAATGAAGTCTGAACCAATTTATCTGCTTCTCTAGGATAATTTGCCACAGGGAAAGGGCAGTAGGACCTCCAAAGAGATGTCTGAGGACTGTGAGAGATGATAGTGGTCATGATGACAGATGACTAGTCTGACTCTATAGACTTACCTACTCCAAGACATATCTTCCTTGTTCTACCGTTGACTGCAATCATATTTTCTCCTGTACCCAAAAATGACGGATCTGACTCCTGTTACATCTTGAAGGTATAGTATACACATCTAGACATCTCCAATCAGTAACAATATATATTCATGTGAACAAACAGCTGGGGCTGGCTTATAATTATGTTACTAGTTATAGGACATCTTCTTTCATTTAGGTTAATTACTGCTGCTGTCTTGCCAAAAACATATTCATTAATTTCTTTCTAACTTCTCCTTGTCATTATTAGAGGATATAAAGCAAGTTATGACTTCCTAGAGGAACTTGTTTGCATTCCCAAATTGCTTTTATTAGGTATGGCCAATGGCCTTTCTCTTTATTACTTTTCTTGCTCCATTTTTCTGATAAACACTGCCAGGACAGTCATGGCTTACAGTGTCCACTGTTCTCTGTTCTCACAATCTAAATATAACACTTCTCTTTGTAATTCAGTTGCTGCTGTAACTTATACAGAGATCTGACAAATGCAGGGAATTGCAATTTATGCACAGTAAAAAAGACTGAGGACTTTGTGCCTACTTCTTGTTATGGAAAAGCCAGCAGACCACAGCCTGGATAGAAATCTTGTAAAAGAAACAGCTATCATAGTATGCAGCCCTCAGTTCAGTCCCCTAAAAGTGACTGACTGGGGCCAGGAGGATATCTTCTGATTCTAACATTCCTCCTTAAGTATCTGCCATAGGATGAGTAGATTTTGTTTTGCTCTAGTACAGAATTTCTTGTTCAAGGAGGAAAATAGTAAGGGGGCTCAAGCAAAGGATAACAAGAAACTGATAACAATTTGAATAATTATCATCTTAGCTATGTGGGCTGCTCTAGTAGGAGCTGTACATCTGGATGGATCAACGTTTCCATGGTAGACTTGAATGTTTCATGCGCAGGATCAAAGTATATAGGTAGCTGAACTGGGTTTACTCATTCTTTGAGAATTAGGAGGTTCTGGGTAGGATTTCCACTTTGGTATGGGATGAAAAGCTAAAACATAGCTAAAACATGTTCATGGTTTAAAAAACTTATAAATCACTTTGATTCTATTTATCAGCTTTTAATTTACAATAAAAATTCAATTTGAATGAAAATATCTTCAACCTGAAAAAGGGAGTTTGCTTAGAAATTGACTCTGTCCCTAACTAGCTCCTAGCCCTGTGCTTGGGCTTTGTGGCTATAATTACAGGAAGAAGTCCAAGGTAGGCAAGAAACAAAACAGAAAATTCTCCTAATACTAAGAGAGGTGATAGACTGAAATTCACGGAGGTGAATGTGCTTCAAAGACCTGGCTACCATAGGATGTTTAATCATGGGATTCAGATCCATAGGCTTGTGAGCGTGCTTACAGCAAAGAAACCTTGCAGAGCATGTGCTTGCAATATGCCCAGCTGAATCAGCTGCCAACACTCTACTGAACGCTAAGTTCATTCATTATTATTGCTGCGTTTTTAGGAGGCAAGATGAGCAAAATCAACATCAATCTCCAACAGATGGGACTAGAGAAGGGCAGCTGCAGGCGTACAGTGTACTACATAAGGCATGCAAGTGCATGTGGAATCCTCTGCCCCCAGAGCTCTGGTGTTTCTGTTACACAGGCAGCAGGAAAATACAATTATCTGAATTAACTGTCACTCCACAAATCCCTTTACTTTGTGCTGTCCAGTCGGAAAAATAGGCAGGACTCAGGGAACACTCGGTACAGAGGTGCAATTTGTCACGTGGCAGCAAGGGCAGCCTTGAAAGAGCATGTTACTGCCTACATGAGATGAGCGAGGACATTACTGTGAGCCTCCTGCCTTTTCTTTTTTGTTCTTGGTATCTCGTTTTATTTTTTTACCTTTGGCGCTGAAAAGCTGGTAAATACGATTACAGCACAGGCATACAGAAAATAAAATATAGTGGAAACATGTGTAAACAAGATTACTAGGCCAAAACAGTGCCTCTCAGCACATTAACTGCATTGTGGGGGATGTACAGCTGGGGCAGGCCTTGAGGCATTTTTGCCTGGGTACAGCAGATGCGGGTGGAAAATACTAATGCAGCGCTCTCAAGAGAGCTGCTCTCATGCCTGTTCATTAAGTGTAGACAAACTGAGGGTGGGAAAGAAGCACAAGGAGTCTGATCCGTTTGGGGTTTTTTTTATTATTCTTTCCCCCCACCTCAGTCATCTTAAAATCATGTTGGATTTCCACAACTTTAAAAGGATCTCAGCTGTCATTTTGCTGTTGCTCATGCATGTACCAATGTACACTTGGTATGACAAAGATAAGACATCAGGAGTTGCCTTAGGGTAAGAAATCCAATAAAGACCAAACATATTTTGTTGATGATAGGGAGGGGATAATTTTGGGTGGGTTGTTTGTTGTTGATTTAAAATGCTTGAGATTGTTGATACAGCCCCTTTCTGTCTAGCCTGGTAACCTGTCCGTAATATGGTCTGAAGTGCCATGAACGCTTATCTTCGAGAGGTCTACATGAGGAAGGGGCCACAGGAGAAAAAAATTAGCTTGTATTTAAAAAAACAAAACCACATCACGACAAACCCTCCACCTTTCTGCTTGCTGGCAGAATCTCTGCTCCCTCCCACGCAGCCCCAGCTGCAGAGCCTTTACTTGCAGCAAAAGCTACCCTGCTTGTGCCAGTCTCCAACCACTCGCTGCTCCCTCTCCCTTCCTCCCTCATAGGGAGCAGCAGCAGCAGCTGCAGCCGTGGCAGCCCTCTTTTCCAGCTCTAGAGGGGTGCCCCACTTACGTAATTTGCGGAAGGCAAAGGAGGAAAACATTTGTTTGCTGCTAGATGGGGTCAGGGTGAGCATCCTAGCTGCAGAGATTAACAGCTCCAGTTCTGCAGTGAGCATCCTGCTTCGCTTTCAGGTTGGAGTGAAGTATTTCACCCAGGCCCTGAATCTGTCTCACCCATAAAGTCAAGGCAGAGGAACTCTGTGCTCACGTGCTTCTGCATTTAAAGATGCCTTTCAGGCTATAGTTGAACCTGGTGTTTTGAGTCAAGGCAAGTTAATAGGTTGTGAGGATGACGGCCATGTGGGAGCTTTTGACTGGCAAAAGCTGGTCTACTTTGGCAGCGGAAGGATCAGTGCTGCTACAGAGGGGTCCTCTGGTGAGAATGCCACCTTATTCCCCTCTCTGTCGAGCAGGAGAAGGAGAGACTAAGTAACTTATTGAACCATGCTGAATCCTGGCTGAGTCATGGGTCCTTAGTTTCTATCCATAGTGAGTGAAGTTAAAAGTAGCTTTTGGGAAGAAAAGGGGGTAGAAGGTGGGAATTAATTTTCCTCTGGTAACCCTGGGGTCTGCCCCATTCCCGCCCATCAGTGAAATGCACGCTAGTGTGAAAGTTAGAAACAGATGTGTGCTCCACTACTTAATGAAGTGTGAGTGACTGTTTCCCTTCTTGCTTAGGGAGCACAGCAGAGCTCTCGCTTTTGTGCCACAGGCAAGTCTCCAGTCTGAACAGTGACTCTGAAGCTCCAGTAAGGCTGCTAGAGAAGAAGTGTCGAGGAGCGAGGAATGAGCTGAGCAGTCTTTGGGAACTGAAGGGGTGGCAGCAGCTTCAGTGCTATTTATATGTAGCTAAGATCTATTTTATAAATGGATCACAGCTATCATTCCTCAGCTGCACAGAGGTCACGGACCTCTGGGAAGGATAACCAGTAATTGGGATTAACTTAAACAAGATCACTCAAGGAAAGAAATGCAAAATGCCATTTTGAGAAAAGTATGCTCCTAAAGTGTAAAAAAGATGGAAAGCTGACCAAATTGACAGATATCTCTTATTTACTTTCCTGTGAACTCACCAAAGTACTTAGAAAGCTGTTTCTCTTCATGTATTTTTGTGATTCGGCTTTTTGTAGAGCTGGAGGCTATAATGACTTATTAACATGGATTGCCAGGTAACTGTGCAGTAAGAGGGTTATTGCAGACATTTTGAAAGAGCTTTAAGGTGTCAGAAGTTCACCAGATATGAGTAACAGAAAAAGAACGACATGACTTAGAGCAGGCAGGGACACATCATGGCTACTGAGTTACAAATAGAAGCCCCCTCAAGCTTTACAGTCATCTGCAAGAGTTTGGAGCTGAGATATCCATATAAACAACTCATCAGAGAGTCACAAATAAGACTGTTGGGAAAAAAGATCCCATCTGACAGTGGAGAATTCTCACACAACAACCTGATTCTGCTGTTTGCTAGGATTTGTTACCCTCATATCCCGTGAGTTTCTTTCGACTCTTTCTCTCATTTTCTCTTTACAGCGCAGGCTGAAAGGCAAATAGCATGTAAGAGCAAACCCTTACCTATCCGATTACAGCAAGAATTGTCTCTGTTCAGAGGTGCATTAGGAGAAAAGTATACTAGAGAAGAAAACTCTCCCATCAGAGCCCTCACAATGTTGTTCTCCATCCTGTGTTGTGCATACCTGGGCCCCACTGCCACTGCCTGGCTAAGCAGGTGGAGAATTCCCAGGCTCAGCACCCCACCCAGGGGAGCTTCTGGGTTGCTTCGGCTTTGCTGGATTTTTCCATGCCCTCCGTCTTTCATCAGTGTGACAAAAAAGCAGTCTGCTCCCTACATGTATTTGTTACATAGAGAAAAGAATAAAGACCTTTAAATGTTGTGGGACATATTTTTCTTCTTAGCTTTTTCCAGCCTGCTTTGCCAAACTGGCACTCCCAGGTCAGCCTCTTTTGGAAATCTCCACAAATAAAGCCCGTACTAAAAAAACGCTCAAATTGCAAATAACCATAAAGATGAGTTTGACAGTTCATAGCTGACCAAACTTTTCTTCACTTAAATTGGGGTTTTGTTAAGCAAGATTTGGCATTCTGGAAGAGAAAACTCTAATAGCAAAATAATTTTAACATTCTCTGAGGCTGCATCTGGAGTACTGTGTACAGTTCTGGGCCCCCAGTTCATGAAGGACATGGAACTCCTGGAGAGAGTCCAGTGGAGGGCTATAAAGATGGTGAAGGGAATGGAGCACCCCTCTTATGAGGAAAGGCTGAGGGGGACCTTATCAACACTTATAAATACTTAAAGGGTGGGTGTCAGGAGGATGGGGCCAGGCTCTTTTCAGTGGTGCCCGGGGACAGGACAAGAGATAACGGGCACAAATTTGAACATAGGAAGTTCCACCTCAACATGAGGAGGAACTTCTTTACTTTGAGGGTGGCAGAGCACTGGAACAGGCTGCCCAGAGAGGTGGTGGAGTCTCCGTCTCTGGAGACATTCAAAACCCGCCTGGACGTGTTCCTGTGCAACCTGCTCTAGGTGACCCTGCTCTGGCAGGGGGGTTGGACTAGATGATCCCCAGAGGTCCCTTCCAACCCTATGATTCTATGATTCTATTCTATGATTCTATGAAATATCTAAAGGGCGGGTGTCAGGAGGATGGGGTGAGGCTCTCCTCAGTGGTGCCCAGCAAGAGGACAAGGGTCAACGGGCACAAACTGGAACACAGGAAATTTCTTCTCAACATGAGGAAAAAAATTCTTTACTGTGAGGATGGAACAGGCTGCCCAGAGAGGTGGTGGAGTCTCCTTCTCTGGAGACATTCAAAACCTGCCTGGACGTGTTCCTGTCCAGCCTGCTCCAGGTGAAGCTGCTTTGGCAGAGGGATTGAATTAGATGATCTCCAGAGGTCCCTTCCAGCCCCTACCATTCTGGGATTCTGTGATAAAAATATTTATTTATTTTTTTTATTTTTAAGTGTTTAAAGCATTTTAATGCCATCAGAGTGCAGTTCACAACACATATATAGAGGCAGCTTTTTTATCACTGTTGATCATCTAACAGGTTTTCTGTGTGGAATGTGAATATGTGGAATATGTGGAATATATGTGGAATATATGTGGAATATGAAGAGATGATGGGAAAAAGAAAGTGAGAGGCAACAGTTAATGCTAGTTTTTAAAACTAACAAACCAGATTAGTGCAGTTAAGTAAATGTGACAGCTAAAACTCTGACTTCCCTGACTCTGTCTATATGAATTGCCGGTAAAAGAAAATATCTTGTCTACCACTGAGATGAACACTTTCCCTATTATAGTGGTGTATGTCCTGAAGAACTCAATGGTGAGCATTGCCATTCTCTGGATTTGTGCTGGTGCAAATAATAATAGAAATTCCTCCTCACAACTTTCTTTATTCATGATATAAGGAGATTCCAAGAATAAAATCTAGCTAATTATCTCCTGACCCACCCTCCAAAACATGAAGCTCAGGCCTAAAAGGACCTTACCTTGTGGTTGTCTAGTTTAGGAATTGACAATTTTTATTAAGATTCTCATAATGTTCAGGATAGGCACAAGGGAAAATCTTTCGATAGTCAACCTCTTGAGAGCTATATTCTAAGTAAAAGCAGAAACACATGAAAGAGTGTGGATGGGATATGGGATAATAATAGATTCTTTTGCCAAGGCTGAAGGCCAAGAAGTTGGGATGGCTGACAAGCAGGTGGAATTAGATGAAAATGAGGTAAAAATATTATCTTCTCCCCTTGGACACAGAAGCAGGGCAGGTCTATTCGAAAGAAAGTGCTTAGCTTAAATTGAAGCTATTTTGAGGCTACATAACCCTTCCCCTTCTCTGTGTAGAAGCGAGCACCAAAGATAGCACAATCCATCTTAGCAAACAAATGTACCAAATTCCTAAAGGGATGGGTTACTCTAGAGGCTGCTAACAGCCTCATGAAGAAGGTATGAAAGGCTTGGAGACAGAGGGCTTATAAAAAGTTGTACAGCGGGGAAGAAAGTAATAGGGAATAACTTTAAAAAAGAAAAGAAGAAATTATTTTAAGCCTCCAAAATTCAGTGCAATAATTGACATTGCATCATGGGTGTCTCCCATAAAGAGTAGCGAAGTACCCAACCTGTGAATTTTAAAAATAGGCAAATGATGCTTAATATTGCATTTCACAAATGATGTTATAAGGCCAATGAGATCCCTTGTTTCAGCTTGTTAACATAAAAATAATGTGGGCTTGCGGGTGCCTTGAAAGCCAGCAAGCAGACTGTTGAATCAGCCTTACCTTTTCCTGATTTGATATGAATGGTGTAAAACAGTTCTTATTAAGTGTATGTGTCAGTATCATAGAATCACAAACTTGTTGGTTGGAAAGGGCCTCTGGAGGTCTGGAGTTCAGCTTCAAAGAAGGACTCCTGTCAATGCTAGATTAGATCAGCTGCAGCTGCCTCCACCCAAGTCTTGAAAACCTCCAAGAGTGGAGTTTCAGTCACTTTGCTGTGTCACCTACTCCAGGGCTACACTACCTCTTGGTGAAACACTTCTCGATGACCAGCTTGGACCTCCCAAGATCTAAGTATATGAGGTGAAGTGAAAGAAAGCCTACCCCTTCTGATGAGCAGGACCGGCAAACTGGTAACAATGGACAAGGAGAAGGCTGAGGTACGCAACACCTTTTTTGCCTCAGTCTTCACTGGCAGCCTCTCTCCACACACCTCTCGAGTGCATGGACCACAAGGCAGGGACTGGGGGAGCAAAGTCTCTCCCACTGTAAGAGAAGATCACTTTCGTGACCACCTGAGGAACCTGAATATACACAAGTCTATGGGACCTGACGAGATGCATCCCAGAGTCCTGAGGGAATTGGCTGATCATAGAATCATAGAATTATAGAATCTTCATGGTTGGAAAGGACCTTTAAGATCATCGAGTCCAACCAAACAACCTACAGTCTCTGCCACTAGAGCATGCCCTGAAGTGCCAAATCTAGACGTTTCTTAAATATCTCTAGGGATGGTGACTCAACCACCTCCCTGGGCAGGCTGTTCCAGTGCCTGACCGCTCTTCCAGTAAAGTAATTCCTCCTAATATCTAACCTAAACCTCCCCTGCCACAACTTCAGACCATTTCCTCTGGTCCTGTCATTATTCACCTGGGAGAAGAGGCCAACCCCCACCTCTCTACAACCTCCTTTCAGGTAGTTGTAGAGGACAATGAGGTCTCCCCTCAGCCTCCTCTTCTTCAAGCTAAACATGCCCAGCTCCCCCAGCCTCTCCTTAAATGACCTGGTCTCCAGACCCCTCCCCAGCCTGGTAGCTCTCCTCTGGACCCGCTCCAGCGCTTCAATGTCCCTCTTGTACAGAGGGGCCCAGAACTGAACACAGTACTCGAGGTGAGGCCTCACCAGTGCCGAGTACAGAGGCATGATCACTTCCCTGCTCCTGCTGGCCACGCTATTCCTGATACAAGCCAGAATGCTGTTGGCCTTCTTGGCCACCTGGGCACACTGCTGGCCCATGTTAAGCTGGCTTCACCAGCACCCCCAGGCACCCCCAGGTCCTTTTCTGCCAGGCAGCTTTCCAGCCACTCTTCCCCAAGCCTGTAGCGTTGCTTGGGGTTGTTGTGACCAAAATGCAGTACCCAGCACTTGGCCTTATTAAACCTCATACAGTTGGCCTTGGCCCATCAATCCAGCCTGTCCAGGTCCCTCTGTAGAGCCTTCCTACCCTCAAGCAGATCAACACTCCCACCTAGCTTGGTGTCGTCTGCAAACTTACCGAGGGTGCACTCAATCCCCTCATCCAGATCATTGATAAAGATATTAAACAAAACCAGCCCCAAAACTGAGCCCTGAGGGACACCATTGGTGACCAGCCGCCAAGAGGATTTCACCCCATTAATCACAACTCTCTGGGCATGGCCATCCAGACAGTTTTTTACCCAGCGAAGAGTACACTTGTCTATGCCATGATTCGCCAGCTTCTCCAGGAGAATGCTGTGGGGGACAGTGTCAAAGGCCTTACCACAGTCCAGTTAGACAACGTCCACAGCCTTCCCCGCATCCAGAAGACGGGTCACATGGTCACAGAAAGAGATCAGGTTGGTTAAGCAGGACTTCCCTTTCTTAAACCCATGCTGACTGGCCCTGATCCCTTGGCTGCCCTGCACTTGCTGTGAGAGCTCACTCAAGCTCAAGATGTAGTTGCCAAGCCACTCTCCACAATATTTGAAAAGTCATGGCAGTCAGGTGAAGTCCCTGGTGAGTGGAAAAAGGGAATCATTGCACCCCTTTTTTAAAAGGGTGGAAAGGTGGACCCTGGGAACTACCGCCATGTCAGCCTCACCTCTGTGCCTGGGAAGATCACGGAACAGATCCTCCTAGAAGCTCTGCTAAGGCACATGGAGGACAGGGAGGTCATTTGAGACAGCCAGTATGGCTTCACTAAGGGCAAGTCCTGCCTGAGCAACCTCGTGGCCTTCTATGCTGGAGTGACTACATCAGTGGACAAGGGAAGAGCTACGGATGTCGTCTACATGGACTTCTCTAAAGTCTTTGATGCGGTCCCCCACAACATCCTACTTTCTAAACTGGAGAGATAAGGATTTGATGGGTAGACTGTTCAGCAGATAAGGAATTGTTTGAATGGTCGCATCCATAGGGTACTGGTCAATGGGTCAATGTCCAGATGGAGATTGGTGACAAGTGGTGTCCCTCAAGAGTCTGTATTGGGACCAGTACTGTTTAGTATCTTCATCAGTGACAAAGACAGTGGGATTGAATGCACCTTAAGCAATTTTGCGTACGATACTAAGCTGAGTTGTGCAGTTGACATACCTGAGAGACAGGATGCCATCCAGAGGGACCTAGACAAGCTCAAGAAACAGGCCCATGTGGACCCCATGATGTTCAACAAGGCCAGGTGCAGGGTCCTGCATCTGGGTTGGAGAAACCCCCTTGTATCAATATGGGCTGGGGGATGAAGGGATTGAGAGCAGCCCTGTGGAGAAGGACTTGTGGATGGTGGATGAAAAATTGGACATGAGTTGGCAATGTTCTCTTGAAGCCCAGAAAGCCAAACTTATCCTGGGCTGCATCAAAAGAAGCATGGCCAGCAGATTGAGGGAAGTGATTCTCCTGGTGTGCTCTGCTCTATTGAGACCCCACCTGGAGTGCTGTGTCCAGCTCTGGAGCCCTCAGCACAGGAAAGCCATGGACCTGTTGGAGTGGGTCCAGAGGAGGGCCACGAAGATGATCAGAGGGGTGGAGTACCTCTCCTGTGAAGACAGGCTGAGAGAGTTGGGGTTGTTCAGCCTGGAGAAGAGAACGCTCTGGAGGGACATTACAGCATTTCAGTACTTAAAGGAGGCCTAAAGGAAAGATGGGGACAAGCTTTTTAGCAGGCCTTGTTGTGATAGGACAAGGGGTAATGGTTTTAAACTAAAACAGTGTGGGTTTAGACTAGATATTAAGAAGAAATTTTTTACAATAAGAGTGCTGAAACACAGCAACAGGTTGCCCAGAGTGGTGGTAGATACGCCATCCCTGGAAACATTGAAGGTTGGGTTGGACAGGGATCTGATCAACCTGATCGAGTTGAAGATATCCCTGCTCATTGCAGGGGCTTATCCTTTCCAACCCAAACTATTCTATGATTCTATGATTTAAAACTAATTTCCCACCATGCTGCCATAGTAATTACCTTTGTCATGAGATGTTCTGAATCAGACTGCATTATGATCTCTCTGCTTTGTGCTGAGAATGTGGTTCCGTTAGTCACAGAACAATGCATGCAAGAGAAGTGGGAAGCTGGAAAATTTGCACCAACTAGTATTCAAAATCAACCTCCTCAACACAACTTTTCGAAAAAAGCCTGACGTTCAAGTCATCTAGGGCTTCGTGGTTGTTAGGGAAGGTGTTTCCTACTAAGGACTTTCCATACAGAAAGAAAAACACAGAAGTGCTCATTCATTAGCCTGCATTTTTTGAGTGAAACCATCTGTTACCTGTTTCAAACATACTAGCTTGTGTCAATGAACAAGCACTCAGAAGCAGAGCTGTAGCATGCACAGCATCTGCCTACTGAAAGGGCTTGCGTAGGTGTTGGTACATATTTGAGTAGGTGCACATCAGCTACTTAGTGCACACTGCCTTGTAATCCTGCATCTGCAACAGTAGCCTCGTGCCTTTTAAAATAAGAAGGATAACAAGAGCTAACACAGAATTGCATACAGAATGCTGGGATTTATCACAAAAGACCGTGTTAGGAAAAAAGTTACAGCTAATGAACTCAGTGAACTGAAAGGCAGACGCTGACACAGTGTTATCTTTCTTTCCTAGGGTGTATTGATTTCATCAGCCTTTTCCTTTCAGTAAAATGCCTGAGTACAAGTGATATTAGTATCTCTAAACTGGATTCTACTGATAATATCTCAAATGAAAAAGCCATAAGATGTACAGGAAGTTTCCATAAATCTATTGTCTCAAGTAGCCATGTTGCTGAGAACAGTTTTCATGATGTTTTCCTGAAGGAAATTGCAAAAAGCATCTTCACTCCAGGGCCACATTACCCATGTAACCGCTTTTTAAAAGAATCTAGAAATAGTATAAAGATTTGAGCTCCATTCCAACATAAATTTCTGATCATGAGGCACACTGCGGTGTGTGTGACTTAAAACACAAACTGTGTCAGAAAGACTTTTGGCTTTCTCCTGATGTGGATTGATGCACAAAAGTCATTCATAGGAACTCACTTTTTGTATTGCTTGGGAAATTCTTACGTCTCATATTTTGCTTTTTTCCCCATATATTTTGTCCTAAATTTAGAACAGAAATAAAGATACTTAATGAAAGGAACTGACAGTTTTGAAAGCTCAAACTGCATTATTATATAAGCTGTATGTACACACAGGATGTGTATGAAATTATGGTTACACTTAAATAATCTTATTTGTATTAAGTGCCGTAGAAATCAGATAAGAAGGTGAAACAAAGCTTTACTGTTATGTAGGGTGAAACATCTCCATTCACCTAAACCATGTTGTCCAGCAGAACGTTGTTCTGATTTTTTCCACTAGTTCCCTTTTTGCTCAAAATTGCGTGAGACATCTCCCATTTGCCAGGAAATTAAAGACTGAGAAAACTACAGTGATGATCAAGACAGAAACTGAGAGTAAATAAGGTCTGCATTTATTCTACTGTGGAAGATGATCTGGTCTGATGTGTGTGGTCAGCTTTTTGTGGCTCACATCCAGGATCTCCATCAGGCTCTTTGTAGGCTTTCTTCTGTCCTTGTAGTCTCTAAGCACCTCCAGCAATTCATTGGAAACCACAGAAAAAACAGGTCCTGCACTGAATATGTTGATCTAACTCTGTGCTGGAAGAGTGATGTGGAAATATGAAGAATAATCTACGAGGAGAGTAGTCTCATATTTCTGATCTCCGCTCTGGGAATAACATCATTCCCTTCCAGTGGTACAATTACACAGGTATCTGTGTAATCTAAATTAGAGTGAGTAAACATCCCATATCTCAAAGTGTGTTTGTCAATGCAGTAATATAAGGAGGAAAAGTATGAAAGACCGGAGACTTTTGATAGAGTTAAGAATAATGAATAGGATTAAAAAAATACCAGCCCTACTGACGTAACAGCTCTGGTGTGCCTCACCCTAGTATTAGAGCCCTTGTGTTTGTTTCTCTATTGCCAAAAAGCTTAATGGGGGATAAGGTTTCTATCAGTACTTAAAATTTTGTTTTGATATTTCAGATACCACAGAACATAACTCAGGGAAATAATAGAATTTCCTTTAAGTAGCATTGATCCAATTTGTACCTCATTATTTTGAGCTCTAACAAGTCAGAAGAATTATCTTGAACACAAAATAAGACACGCCTTTACTATACATAGATTAAGTGGTGTGATTGCATCTCATTCCCTTATGTAGATTAAGGTAAAAGTAGTCTGACACCAGAAAAGAGTTCTGAAGTGAACACTATTTATGCAGATACTCTCACCTGCAAAAGCTCCAGCCTTCACAAAAACCTAGTCTTCAAGCTTTGGTAAATATGGTAAGGTTTTCTGCCCTAACCCTTCTTAATGTCCTTCAAAATATATATATTTTTTTTTCCTCTTGATGGTAGTTATTTAGCATTTCTTCTTAAAATATAAGGAAAAACATTTTCTTTTTTTTTTTTTTGATCTACATAATCACTAATTGTGTACATTGTCATGTTATTGTGTCCCATGAAGTTTCCGTATCTCTGTGGATTGTTCTTTGTTTACTCATTGTAATTTACACTTAGATGTTAAAGAAAATAATCTTTATACCTACAGCTGTGAAACTTAGATTGAATGACTGTGGTTCCCTACTAATGTTTGGTGGTCAAGGTGGCACAACAACAATTATTTTTTCACATGGGATTGAATTTACAGTGTTCTCCACCCTAACACTTACCTGATGGTATCTGAATACGAAATGAGTGTGAAAGACTACAAAGTTGCACTCAGTCTGTGTAAGTACAAATAAATGCACAAAGTAAGGACCAGTGGAAAAACTCTCTTCTCTTTATTTGTCATGCTTAGAGAAGTTTAAGGGCTGGTCTTCAGATAAGTTAGTTCGGTTCACATCAGGTGAGTGGGAGAAGATTCTGGGCCAAAGAGATTGAACTGATCACAATGTGAAGAAAACTTGACCTGACAAAACCAAAACATGCCCTTACATTGGCTGCAGGATCAGTGACCCCAGTGGCTCTTTCCCCTTTCTCTCCAGTGATTTGCTTCATGCACCATGAAATGTGCATTATTTTGACAGCCAGCAGAGCACTGAAAGACGGAAAACAAATATTATAAATGTAAAGTTCTTGACTCATTGAGTTGATCTGGCAAAGTAGATGTGTTTTGTCATGTGTGTTGTTCTTTAAACTCGAAAACCATGAAATGACTTTAAGAAGACTCTGAGACAAAAAGAGATCTGTTTAAATCCCTAATCAGCCTTCTAATTTCTGATTTCTTTCCTTTCTTTCTTGTCCCCTGTCCTTTGCTCACAGAAAACTATTAACCAGAAGTCAGATGCTTGAAACAACTCAGAGCATTCAGTGTTTGCAGTAGAAACTTTGCTTCTGATCACTTGCAGTAAATGCTGTTTGCTCCTTGTCTTGCTTGAAGATAAAAGATTTTTCTAAAAGCAGCTGCCTGGCTAAGAACAGAACGTAGAGAGCTGAAATTCCGGGGATTAAATTGGATTTTCCCATGCAAGAGCACGTATACAGTGAGATACATGCCATTCTGTTTACTCCTCTATAGAGTCCAGTGAAGACATTTTCAAAAGCTCGCAGAGAGCTCACATACCAGGAGAAGTTACTTCTCGGTGATGAATCCATACTAAATTTATCTCAATTCCAGAGCAGCAGTTTATAGTGCTATAGTTTATAGCAGTTTATATTTTAAAAAAGAACCCTCTTTCCTTGCCTTCAGAGTCTTAAGTTTCACTTGGGAAACTTCTCTCAATGGCTGTGTTTTTTTTTCTCTTTCAAGTAAAATCACGAGCTGCTGAAAGGTCCCAATTTAAGTTCTGTGAGACGGCAGGGCCCCCCAAGTGGTCTCCGCCAATATGACTCTTGGCAAAGGCCACACGCCTGCTCTTTTATTTGATTTCCTCTGTGAGGGTGAAATTCCCACCACAAAGACAGCAAAGGGCTGGAGAGGGAAGGTACTATATAGTCCTGGAAGTCAAATAGTCAAAACATTAACCTCAAAGTAGAGCTTAACCTCAAAGTGATGGGAAGGAATACAGAACTTAACGGGTACATGAGGCAGATAGGTAGGGGTACAAGTTGTGGGGATACAATGAGAAAGAGTAAGGGGGACATTGTGTTCTACTCTGTAATAGTCCACGTAGTCAGTGGATGCCGCTGAAAGGAAATCTGCCTGGGTACAGGATATAAAAAATAATTAGGAAGAGGCCCCATAGTCAGAGAACGTCATTATAGGAAGTATTTGGAATGACTGCTCTGTAGCGTTTTCATTCCCCAGTGAAATATATGGAAGGTACATGGGGGATTTGTTATCATAGAGGTTTCTCATCATTCTCAGGCTGTCAAGCTGAGCAGAGAGAAAGGATCCTGCAATCAGATTGGGTATGCAACTGGCCTGATATCTTTCTGATATGCGGGTTTGGGGGTTAGTTTTTTGCTATTTTATATAGTTGTCGAACATATTTTGTAAAAATGTACCCAGTAGTAATAGCTGGAATGCAAAATGTCTCTGCCTATTTTTCTACAATTTCTCCTTTGAGACTTAAGCCTGGAATGAGATCACTGTAAGTGGACCTTTTTGGCCCATGTAGGCTCACATTGTTCCCTCTTCCTCCAAGTCCACTGAGTTTGATGGATTTAGAAGCAGGTGCCAAGAATATATCAGATATAGGTCAAAGGTATTCATTTTCAGATATGTGATGCTTCAATGTGTAGGGCAGTTTTTGTGATTCTAGGATGCTAGCAAACTTGGTTTTAAGAATAAATTTTAAAATAAATGGTTTATTAAAGAAGTATTGTCAATAGCTTCTCCCTGAAAACAAAACAAAGGGATTCTTTCATTTCATCTGAAGACTCTGAAAAGAACCTGTAGGTTTTAGGATGTGGGTAGATCTGTAGGCCTGTCCAACTCATGTCTGACCTGAGTGGGAGCTCTTGAACATCATGGTAGGAGACATATGTATATAGTGTAAGTGCCAACACACTATCCAGTAGAGCATGTGTAAAATATATTGGTTATGTGATGTCAGTAGGTAAAAGATCACCAGCTCTAGTGCATATTTTGGTCTATGTGAAATTGCAGAAAAAACAGAAGTTACACATAAAGTTTATGTAAGAAGTGCAGTGGAAATGCAACCATTTGCTTCAAATCCTGTTCCCAGCTCTGTAGTGACAGCACGTATTTCTTTGTTGCAGTCCTCAATAGTGAACTTTGAGTAAAAGGAGGAGAGAGGAACCGTAGCTTCTCCCAAGAAAGAACCGCACTTCTTTCTTGGGAGAACCACTCCATCCCTGAGATGTGCAGCTGAGTAAGTTAGCATGAAAGTCACAGAATCACAGAATCCCAGAATCCCAGAATGGTGGCGGTTGGAAGGGACCTCTGGAGATCATCTAATTCAATCCCTCTGCCAAAGCAGCCTCACCTGGAGCAGGGTGGACAGGAACGCGTCCAGGCAGGTTTTGAATGTCTCCAGAGAAGGAGACTCCACCACCTCTCTGGGCAGCCTGTGCCAGTGCTCTGTCACCCTCAAAGTAAAGAATTTTTTTGCTCATGTTGAGAAGAAATTTCCTGTGTTCCAGTTTACCTGTTGACCCTTGTCCTGTTGCTGGGCACCACTGAGGAGAGCCTTACCTCATCCTCTTGACACCTGCCCTTTAGACATTTATAAGCATTGATAAGATCCCCTCTCAGTCTTCTCTTCTCAAGGCTAAACAGACCCAGGTCTCTCAGTCTTTCCTCGTAAGAGGGGTGCTCCATTCCCTTCATCATCTTTGTAGCCCTCCACTGGACTCTCTCCAGTAGTTCCCAGTCCTTCGTACTGGACACAGTTTGGGGAGCCACACTGGAATTCAGGATAACCTTTGCAGGTATGGAAAAAAAAGACCAAAAAATTAGGATCTAATTCAGCAAAGAAATGTCTGTGTACTTAAACTCATATAGTTTCCAAGTTTAATCTAAATGCAAGCTGGAAAATGACTGGTGAAACAATGTTTCTGTAGAAAAGGACAAAAGAGTTACACTGGTATGCAAATTGACCATGAATCTGCAAAATCATAATGGAAAAAATCTAAAAACCCTGGGAATGTGTAAATAACTGTGTTGAATGAAATATCCTTGAAATAATCCTTCCTTTGTACTGAGCATAAACGGGATCTTGGCTGGTGCACTCTGTCTCCAGGTCAAGGAAAATGAGAACAGACTGGAGGAAGTCCCCATCTGAGCAACAAGAATGAGGCTCAGAAAACATGCCTTCTGGGCAAGAATAAAAAAGCTGAGTTTGTTTAGTTTGGAGAGGGGAAGTGTGAGGAAAGTTTTGATGTCAGGCAAAGAGGAGGATAATACTGTTTTGGGACACTTTGGAAGTGGGATGAATGCTGTAAGACATTTGTGAACGGATGCAAGACCAGAGCAGAGGAACACCAAGGTGATTCATGACGTAGGATGAAGTGATGGGGGAGCTGGGTTTGTTCAGATAGGAGAAGAAAAAGCTAAGAGGGATATTATTGCTTATCTCCTGTTACCTATTGGGTGGTTACAGAGAACAGCGGGTCACATTCTTCTTTCTTGGAGATGCACAGGGGCAACAGACATAGCTTGCAGCAAAGAAAATTCCAACTAGTTATGAGAAAAAGAAGAGCCGTAATGAAATCCATCAAACACTGGAAGAGGTTGTCCAAAGAAATTGCGGAAATTGTCAAAGTTCAACTGGAGAAAGCCCTGAGCAACCTGATCTAGCTTTCAAGCTATCCCTGTTTTGAGCAGAAGGTTAGACTATAGACTTACAGAAGTCCCTTCCCACCTAAATATCTCTGCAATTTTATGAAAAGAAATTCAGGTTAGAAATCAGGTGTGCTTTTTTAATATTAAAAATAGGAAGAGCCTGAAATAGACTGTGTGGAAACAGTGAGGTGTCTCAACTGCCAGAGGTTTCCAAGAACAGGGTAGACTAGCATCTATCAAGAGAAGTTTAGAGACAATACTTCCTAACTCAGAACAGAGAAAAGCTCTAGATAATACCTTAGAGTCCCTTTCAGCTCTGTTGTCTCTGATTCTCTGAGAAAGGTAATAAGGATGTATTTATCCAAACCCTCATAGCTTTGGCTCTCTCTTTGGCTTATGTATTTGTCCTAGCTATAGACAAGAATGGCAAAAATAGTTTCTGGACTGAAGTAGTGAATGCCTGATAGCGACACTATACATTTCACTGGGTCTTAGATATGGGGGCTGAATCATAAATTTTCAGGAACTGGGCACCTTTAAATCCTCAGCTTCAGAAATTAAGCTATGAGAGGGAGAGCTCCAGCTTTTCCTTGCTTATGTTTAAAAGACCTTCCTGTCTTCAGAAAACATGCTGACCATATGAATGGACCCATCTAAGGAGGCAGAATGCAAACCCCATCTTTTCCTCTAGTTGGGGTAAACAGTAGTGTGAGAGTTGAGAACAAGACTCAGGAAGCAGGCTTGTTCTTGGGTTTGTATTGTGTTAATTAATTACCCTAACAATGCCAGTCCTGGGAAAAGGAAAGAACTTGTCATCTACGACCATATAATCATAACAAACAGTGTTAATGGTGTGCACCAGAGGTACATTTGTTTCCAATAGGATTTTTCCAGTGATGCCTGTGTGTGTTGAAAAAAGTGCCTCAATAGCAAGAGTCACTCTGGTATTCCAAGAGGAAAACAAAACAATATCCTGGTTGAAACTATATCGGAATGCTGCTAACCATGTGGCATAGGTTAGCTGTTAAAGCCAGAAAAAAAATAAGATTGAAATAATGTGAGGATTACCTGAACTGCTCCCCTACCCCTGCAGTCTGTCCCATATGCTAGAGGAATAAAGCAAGATAACTGATTGACGATGCAACTTCACTAATTCATTTTGAAAGGAAATAATGCCCTATTAGGTACTTGCCTGCTTGCATTTAAATAACAAATACTTACAGTCTCAAGATCTTAAGGGCTGCAATCTTCTGTACGGAGGAAACCATCTTTAGTTTAGTGATGAAAAGAAACAGATGTTCTCTCCTTTATGCACTAATCTTCCTGTATGTTTCAGAAAATTAAGGTTTGGGGAGTGGAGTTGGCGGGGGGTGGGGGTGGGGGGTGAGTTCTTCTTCTGGGAGAAAAGATTCAACAAAAATCACTTCAAGTAGTTTCACTAAAATTTGTCTTTCTATGGTTCAGTAGCTTGCAGGCAGATTGCCAATCGCTTTTCCAGAATATTAACAGCTTGTTTTAATGATTCTGTATTATGCAACCTTTTTGTATCCATCTCCTCTTGAGCTGTTCCCAATTTAATATGGGCTATATTGTGTCAAAGCAATGCTTTCTCTGCTGCCAGATTATGTGCAAATTCTACTGTGGTTTAGTGCCAAGTGTACTTTAGGGTGAGGAAGGCAGATCCTCATCTGGGATTTATTCTTATTCTGCTTCTTTTGTGCACTTGAGATGAAAGACTTTCATAATAAAATTGTGTATCTGGAGACGTCAGGCAATTCTGGGCTAACTTGGGTCTAATATATGTTTTTATCATATAATGTTTGATCTAATCATATACAAGTAGAATATCGCACCTCCAGTGGCTCTACAGGGAGACTTTTCTGAGTGAGGCTTTAATCTGTTTCCTGAGTTTTTGGATGGGTTTAAAGTTTTGGGTCTGTGGTGGTTTTTTTTTTGTTCATTTGGTTGTTGTTGGTTTGATTTGGCATTTTGACATGTGGCTTCTTTAAAGAGGTATCCTCAAGATCCCCTCTGACTCAAGTTTGTATTAAGAAATAGAAAACTGGCCAGAAGTTTGGGAACCTCAGGGTTATATTTGCCTTGTGAACAGTCTATGCTTGCTAAGGAAGCACCAAAGGAGGAATTCTACCTCCTAGTTTTCTTTTTTTCTTGTTCAAAATTAGTTATCAATGTAAGTAGAAAACACTGAACCTATGGCAATAGATCTGAGAGGACACTTGGGCCTTTCTCAGTCACGTATTTGTTCTCAGAATTCTTTAGGGTAAGGTGGCAGAAGGTAGTGCAGGTAGAGTTTCACATTATTGTGCCATGGTAATGCATGGGAGATCAAGTGACAGCTTGGAGGCCAAAACTTACAGAGATGTTTCAAACGTGGGTCGGGTTAGTTGTGACCTTTCTGCTTCTGAAGGGCTCTGCATATTGAGAGTTTGGCCATTACCAGCTATGTCGTCATCAGGTTTAAATTTATTTTGGGGTGGGAGGTCCACACACTGTATGTAACACCTTAGTAGCAGTGAGGCTAACTTAGTTCTTTCACAGATGTAGGTAGGCAAACTTAAACAGGACAGCAAGTAATCTGTCAGGTGCATGCATGACTGACGCAAAATAACTTACAGTGTGAGCTATCTAGCAAGCGGAGTGCGCAGGTTATTTTGCTGATAAATATGCCATATTCAACAGCGGAGAAATGTTCCCAGCCTCTTCCATGAGTAGTAACTGTACGCTACCAATTAAAAGAAAAAGGAAGAAAGCCCACATGCATCTGGAACTTCCTTGAATTAAATGTTCTTGCTTTGGAAAAGACCATTTCTATACTTGGAGCTTGACAAAGCTGGAGGTAAAAATCTGAAAAGTGGGGAAGTGAAAATTTTCCCTCAGCAAATTTAGAAACAAAAGGGAAAGTTAAAAATATGTGAGAGCTGACATTACCTGCTTCTGTACCCACTGGACAGAATTATGAAAGCTACTTTGTGGAAAAACAGAGCAAACTTTCTGCTGTATTTTGGTATACTCTTTTTTTTCTGGCCACGTTTCTGATTTTTCACTGCATGTGCAGGAATAATGAGGGCGTGCAGGCTTCTGTGGTCACAAGGGTTTGTTTCTGTTTCCTTACATTTGTCTGAACATGGCCACGTGAACTTCATTAAACTTATGGTCATGATTTTAAAGCATAAACAGAGAAACACTTTCCACATTTCCGTCTTTCTGATTTTAATACAGACAAGTGATAGGAGAAATCAGTTAGTACAGTGGTGTCGTGATGCTGCATCAAAAGCTGATGATATTTCTTCAATATGTTAAATAATGAGGCATTGCCATCACGACCTTCGAAGCAAGGTTATATAACATTCAGATGCACACATCATGACTTGTGAATTAGTGTCGTGATGGCAAAGCTAGGTTTCAAGGCCCTTTGAAATTAAGTTGACTGAGACTTGCTTTTCTTAAAACCAGCTGTTGTGCTGCACTGTAGTCACCTTTGTTGCTGATTCTAATGAAAAGCATTTCCAATGATACGTGATATAGCCTGCTAACGTTTTGGAGAGGTGAAACCAAAGGCTGGTGCGGGGTTTCAGTTAAGTGATTTCATAAATTAATTTTAATGTGACCTGTAGTTCCTTTGTCAAATAATAGATTAGCAAATGAATTTGAATATGTACTATTTGAAAGATGAAAGCTAATGCTAGCATCTGAACGGAACCTGGAAACCTGACAGGATTTATTGAGCTCCAGTCTTCTTATCATATCTGGTGAATAATTCATGTCCTGAAGGTGGCGGTGGCAGAACGACTGCATAAGCAGACAAGAGACAAAACCAGACATTTACCTCATCCCATTCTCACCTTAAAGTGTGTGTTCAGGCACACACAATTTCTACTCAGAAACTAATTTCCTTAAAGCGTTGAGTAATTCACAGCATCTCGATGCAGCCTTCCACATAAGGGAGTGGACCACATCACTCTGCCAGACAAGGCAGCAGGGGTAGAAGGCAAAAATGACGGTGTTTGAAGTCGAGGAGGGTAGCTTCCTACATAGCCAGCACTCCACTGCACAGTGAGCTTCTCATGACCCCACTGATAAGGGTGTGCCAGGAGATTTGCTTCAGGCATGTGACATTTTCCCATCCTAGATAACAGACAGGTGAGAATAGATACCATGCGGCTGTGGGAACTGCACATTTAATTCAATATAATACTGTTGTGTATAATTTTAATACATAGTTTATGCAGCTGTTGCCCCAGATCCTTGCAGGTTAACATAGCAGAGTGAACTAATCATGATCTGGGAACATGATCAGAATAGGCCTGTGGAAAGAAAAGGATTGTCTTTTCCTTCTGCTCGTGGAACACGATGACAAATGCTTCTACTAGGAACTAAGCTGAGATCACAGAGTTTCTTTTTAGAGCGTGCATCAGGCAGGAGGAGCCAGGTGTCTGGTTCTGATCCAGGTCTGACCTCACTTTGAAAGGCTATGGGGCTCAGTGGCCATTCTCAGGCCTATTCAGCCTTTCAGCGTGATGTGGTCTGTTGCAAATAACCTGCTTTCTGGAAATCACTTAGTGGATAATTATTGAATTATTTTCTCAATGAGATCAAGGAAAGAAAACACGGTTGAGACGCATAAATAATTGATTCTATTGCTTGAAAATACCCACTGAAACTGATGCCATGACTGAGACCAGTTTTTTATTCAGAAAATAAAATGTCAAATTAAACACAACTCTATTGATACACCGAGAAAATGTTTCTTGGTATAATGCCAACATCAATAATTATAAAGGGGAGACAGCAGGCTAAAAGGCACGGCTGGCAGCAGTTTTAAAATATTTGTCCTTGGTGGGACTGGAGACTGCTTTAGTTTAAATTTAGATTCCAAAGAAAACTAACATCTCAAAGGGCATATCATAAAACTTACTGTTTTACTTGTTGCAAATAAGAACAAACAAGGTACAATGGAACAAGCTTATATTGGCTTTAAAATACTGTTACAATGGTGCAGTCAGATAAGCGAGTCAATTTGGTTCACAGTTGCTAAGGATTTAGCCTAATAAATCACAAATGGAAAGGGAAAACAGTGATATGAATTTATGGAGGCACACATTTGCTTAACAGGTACTCCCCCAGGCAGTGCCAAGCAAAGCCTCAAAGGCTCTGTACCCAGTGTGAGCCTTTATGATGAATAGACACTGGTCTTTTCATCTGCTGATATTCTCAGGTGAACCCCTGCAGACCAACTGAAAGATCTTTGATTTTTTTTCTGGTTGGTACTTGTCAATGGCTACATAAACTATCACTGTTGTCAAGGCATGACACCAGCATTTCTGGGGCAGGGGGGGTTTGAGGCTTTTGCTCTGCAGGTGATCCTAACAATCCCTTCTGAATCAAAATGCTTTTAATCTCTATGGTGGCATTATTTGAAGTTACAATTGAGTTGGCTCTTAGTGGTGGGAGAAAGGCTTGCAGGGCACAGTTCTGCATGAGGAAAGATGGAGCATTGGGTAGATTTCAGGACTTAATTGTTTGTGGGAAGTTTCTACGTGAGGCTAGACTGTCCTGTCTTTGAGGAAGAGATCATGTTTTCAAATCTCTGTTTGTCAGTGTCTATGAGCATGTAGTATGTTCCGGACAGTCCCACAAAATGAAGAAAAGAAATTTAAATGGACAGATTCTGTCTCAGTTATGCCTCATCTCTTTATGATTTATCTCAAAAAGGAAGCAGGTCCTGAGTGTGGAGGGCAGACAAAAGGTCTCCAAGCAAATATTGGCTATTAAAGTCTATTGAGTGGAAGTCTGCTTGTAGTTTATCAAGTGGTCATACACTTAGACAGTTAAGGCAGAACCTATTGCCGGTGGGTGATCTAAACATTTTCTGTCAGATCCTGAGAGAAATCAATATGACTGAGGTTAGTGAAAGAAAAAAACTTGTTAGTTCATTCAGCCTTCTCCAACCTGTAGTGCATGAGCCAGTGACGGATCAAAGCACAAACATGGGCTGAGCTGCACTGGATACTCAAGTGGCACAGGTGAGAAATACCTGGAGCAACCCAACTTGTCAAAATAAGCAAAAGAATGTTTATTGTAACTTCCTGCTGCTCCTACTGCTGCAGCCTGCTCTTTTCGTAATACAGAGAACACATTACACAGGTAAGGAGTTCACCTCTGGGGCAGCGAGAATAATGTCGCTGGACACAATGGAGATGACTTAGTCTTTGGGCCCAAGGCTGACAGGAGTGTGAGGTGCAGTGAATGATCTTTCGTAACCATTATTTGATACTTCCACACTCTCAAAGTCATGCCCCTCCAAGGAATAAAATAAATAATGGTTTCCCTTTCAAGGCTACTGCAAGCAGCATGTTTTTCCAAATTTATTTTGTCAAAATTTTGCCAAAAGGTCTAGAAAAGAAATTTCTACAACTCCCCTACAACTCCTTTTAGGAAGATAGTACCCAAGTGGGGATTCTTGGAGAAAGTGATTGCCTAGTAGCTCCCTTGTGAAATGGTTCTCTTAGAACTGATTTACCACTATTTTGGGGGAGAAAGCTGTTGTTGTTGTTTATAAGAGTGCTGCAGGAGTGGTTTTAATTTGTACCATGAAATACTGCATTCATTAAGATGTGAACTGTTTACAAATGGTCTCTCATATCTCACTGCTTCTCAGGCAACTTGCAAAATACTAACTTAACAAAAAGTGTTCTACATCAAGCTGATGCCTACTCTAGTGTAATGACAAATGCTATTTTGGAAATACTATGTTTCTGTCAGAGATAGTTCGTGTTATCACAATGCATGGGTCTAATAACCCACATTAGATTACAGGATCAGCCCTTGAGGATGATTCCTTCTCAAGGATGTTTCTTGGGGTTGGAACTTCCTGAATACCAAGCATGGTGATGTCGTTAAAAAATAAAAATACATCATATTTCCTTTGGTCTTTCCCCTGAATATCATATTTTCTTTTTTGACTAGCAATCACCTGATCTCACATATTATGCCTAGTCCAATAGTTAAAACAGGAGTCTGATCCAATGTCTGAACCTATAATGATGGCAAAAAGGATAATTTTTCAAGAGCACACGCTCAAAAGTTATTTTAAAGTCTTACTTCTTATTCAAAATAGGAAAAAAAGAATCAAAGCAAGAGGCTTTCGTCGTCTCATTTTAAATGAGCACTCTGAATTTCCAAGTGTGACACCTTAAATACTGGAAAAATGCAATGTATATTAATTTTCCAGTAGTTAAATTTGAATTTGCGAGGCATTTTTATGATTACAGTGTTTTTATGTTTTCTGAAAAAAAGACATTGCCCACTTACTACAATAACTGCATAGTCCCAGATGCCACAAGATGGCTAAAGACTTTTTGCTGTGCAGCCACAATTTTCTTTACCTTCCGCGTTGTGAAATTACTTTGCAAATGGATAATTTTTAAGGAATTATTTAAGATTGTAATTTGATTGTGTTCTTTCTAGCCCTATGTTAAGACTTGGTCCCTTGTACCTACCAGTAGAACTGCAATTTCTCCTGAAATTTTTTAAATATCCATAGCATCATGCCAGGTCACATCAAGTCATTCAGGCTTTCAAGACATAACATAAGCCTACACAATGTGACATGCTTGCTGCATCATGTCACAAATCTTCAGAGATATTATATTTTTTTAAAAAATTAATGTGGAAGTTACCATGGCTACAAACCTTCTTTATTCTGCTCAGATTTGAAACATTTTTAAGTATTGAGTAAACCACTCTTTCCTTTCCAGCAGCGACACAGCAAGTGTTTCACAGGTGCTTATTGTCAAGTTTCGCAGATGAAGGAACCCCCAGCATATTTCCATGCTTTTTTAATCAGCTGTAATTTCTCTCCTTGGGATAAGTGTAAAACGTGAAGAAAGGGATTTTGTTGCTATGTCAATGGCAACTGAGAGGACTACAAAGAAGTGCTTCTTAGCTGCTGTAAATCAGGATGACTCCACTTTACACTAACAGCCTCAGTGGCCTGTGAAGATCAAGGTGTGTGTGGGTTAGAAAAGCGCAGTGTCTGGAGAAAGAGGCAGTGCCCTGTGAATGTTGGCCATCAATCCTACTCAGTAATTCTGAGTTTCGTAATTGTTCTTATTCTTTCCTTAGAGTTAATCACAGAGAAATTAATGCAGAGCAGCTTGTCAGGAAGCCCTCTGCCCTGTCCTGCCATGAACAGCATGATGAAGAAGCTTCATTTCCCACCATAATACTGGTGGGGATTTGCCAGTTTTATTAGTGAAAGTGCTTTACCTCCTTCTGCAGGTTCTAACGATGGTGCATTGCAGTTGCTATAATGAACAGAATGGGGTGAAATAGTGCAAAATTTCAGCTCTATGAACCTGAAGCCTATTTGCCCTCCTGCCTGTGTGTAAGGTACTTAGGTGAATGTAGGATTCAGCATGCTTGTTCAAATGTGACATTCCTCTACTCCACACCTCTGCTCTGATGGTGGCCAGCATTGGGTGGCCCCAAGGAAAATGAAAATACTTTAATGGGGAAGGATGTGGGTTATGATTCTCAGTGTCAGTCTAGTACTGATCTCTACTAAGGAGAGACCTTAAAGCAGGTGGCTTAATAAAATTGGAAGGAATCTCTTTTTCTTTCTCTTAGTTAGTGTGCTGCTGTTTTCCCCTCTTCCTTCCTTCCCATTTCTTTCTCCTTTCTTTTTTCTGAAGGCAGAGCTTTTTATTTTCAGTATTCTGCTGTCCTCCCCTAGCAAGTTCCAAAGTCTGACACTCATTCCAAGAAAGCTTGTATGACTCTTCTGAGTTTGCAGCCAGATGTTGGGAGTTTCAGAGTCTGGGGAGGAACATAGCCTGGGAAAATAACCTCTGCAGCAAGAAGGTAATTTTCTGAAATCATTTCACCACAGGGGGAACGGTCACAGTACGTCACACGACACTTTGCAGTGACAGACTAGCAGCATGGGATCTTACTCTTGGCCCCAGCATTCTCGGCGAAAAGAAGCCTTTAGGTTCTGGTTCCTTATTTCTGTAGTAAACAAATCACAAAAACTTACCCTTAAGTTGACACAGTAATTGCTTCTTCAATTTTCTCTGAATGTGGAGGGAGCCTGGAAAAATGGCATGTGTAGTTTCCTCCTTAGTCTTGAAATGTGATTGCTGTTTTCTAGTGCAGTCGTAGTGTGCCCTTACACTGATCTAAGGAGGCTTCTAAAATGCTGTGGAGGCAACCACTTCTGGGAGAGAAATATACAACTGAAAATGACAGACAAAATATAGATAGCTGGCCCAGTGGTTATAACACCTTCTTGCTACCATGCTGCAGGAGTACAAGCGAGCAGGAAAATGCTAGCAATAAGTGGCATGAGGGTTACATATATTTGAGGATCAGATATCGACGGGCAGTTGCTGGTCCTTTCACTTTGCTGATCACAAGAGCAAGGACGCATCTGGGATAATCTTCCCTGTGTGTAATTCTGGAACACACCATGGCTGATCTCACTGGGTTGAAAGGAAAAAGACTTATTTATCTGTTGCCTTCTTAATTTTTATTTGCTTTTAATTATTTAGACATATTTTTAATTTAATGACTGTATTATTGAATCGATCTTAGTTTTAACTAAAATAAATCACTTTATGCCAAGTTTTTTTTGCTTGCTCTCCGTAATGATTTCAAATATTTTCAAAAGTAATGAATGGGAAATTTGCTGGAACTTAAGCAGATGATTTAATACTCCTTGTCATAATTATCTAATATCCATATGATGTAGATGTGAAATCTAGGAATTAAAAAAAAAATTGAATTCTATCATCCTTTCCGTCTGGGGATTCTGCACACATTACTGTTTAAGGGCTCTCCACTCCAAAAAAATATCTGTAAACCCACTTACCCTAGCAATTTGAAATGGTTTTCTTTATTGCTAGGAAAATTGCTAGGACTAATTGCTAGGAAAGTAGCAGTTGGCAGGATGGAAGAGCTTGAAGGACAAGTTTTAACAGAAAAGCATCTATATTAGGAACCTTTATTCTGTTCTTCCTCATTGTCTTCATAAAAGTGGAACAATGGAACAAATTTTAGTGATTAAAATTGTTTAAAGAGAAAATCTTCCTTCTCAAACATGCATACAATTGTTGATGAACTCAGAGGAGATAAGCCTACTATCTGTCCGACAGCAGCTACATCAGACTTGCATAGTTTTATTTACTGAGAGTCAGTGTGCAGTCTCTGAGTCCTGCAGCTCTCATTTAACTTATTTGCAATGTATTTTTCCTTTGTATTTTATTTGGTTGTTCCTTCCTGTGGTTAGTTTCTGTAAATTCCTGTGACTAATCCATTTCTTAGGTGGCTCGTTTTGTAGTCAAACCTCATTCCCTGTACGAACAAGACTTTGTCTGAATCAGTGGGGGCTGGCAGCATCTGAAAGAAGGTCGATGAAAGTGATGCAAGGAGAGACAATTCACAATGGCAGGGAAGGATAACTGATGCTCCGATTTTTCTCCATCAGCAGTCTCCTCACACTGGGTATGAAGGGACCATTTTTGGTTCGTTCCTGTTCTGTGCCAATTGCATCTCTTTATAATCCATCACCCGAGACCTTTTAGCTTCTGTAATCTTGCTATCCATTTCAGAGGGAAACCTAGATGGCCCAAATTTAATAAAAGCTTTACTGGAATCTGATTTCTTTCATTTCTTATACCCACTCTATCTGGGTATGAAGGGATTTATGGTAGTGTAATGTAAGTAGCTGGGAACTGCAAAAAAAAGAGAAATGTTATCATCCTCCTTTAGATAGTTCTTTGGTTTGTGATCAAAATCCAATTTGAAAAGAAAGAGCAGAAAAAATGAGGTATCTCATTAGACTACAATCCTCGTCGTGGGGCAGCAGGAGAACCTCTCCCACATGGTGGTTTACTTACTCCTTTGGTGTTCCAGTTTCCCGTAAGGCATGAAACTGGCTCATACCCTCTATGCAACATGCTATTGTGTGTAACTTCTTTGAAATGTATTTATGTTGTGTGCATCTCTGCATGTGTCTGTGTGAACAAATGGATGGCATAATCAGAGGTAGGGTGAGAAAATCTTTGGGAATTTAACTTTGATTGGTGATTTCCAGAATTCCAGAAACCTTTCTTTTTTTCTGCCTGATGTCAGAGAGTGTCAAGGCAGGCTGACCAGGGAAGTGCTTGAGTCACCATCCCCAGACGTATTTAAAAGACCTGTAGATGTAGTGCTTAGGGACGTGGTTTAGTGGTGGACTTGGCAGTGTTAGGTTAACGGTTGGACTCCATGATCTTAAAGGTCTTTTCCAACCTAAATGATTCTATGATGCTATGAGGGAAGGGAACCTGCAAGCCATGGAAAGGCAGGCAAGGGTGGCACCCTCATCGATGAGGGCACCGTCCCACCAATGCAGACAAGAAGATCAGAGAGGACCTGTGATGATAATCAAGATCCTTGGGTCAGCCAAGTATCCAGTGATCACCAAGCAGGTCTGTTCTGATGAGGCAGGTCTGAGATCAAGCCAGAAGGTCGAGTCAGTGATTGAGGATTGTGGGGGCACAAGACAGGGCACAAACATAGCCACCATGCAGCTGCAGCCAGCCAGACTCCCAGCAGTGGGGCAGCACTCTGGGCTCAGGCACTTGTTTGCTGTGTATTCTGCTTGCAATGCAAGTGCCAGCCACGAATGAAGCTTTGCTGCGGCACGCAGGACAGCAAGTCACACAGCCTGATTCTCACAGGACCTGCCTCTGGGCACGTGACTGAGGTGGTTATTTACTGGGACCCTGAGGACACTAATTGGCTTTCATTGCTCTAAGCAGCCCTCTTCTACTGAGTGGATTTTCAGGACTGACCTTGGACTTGACTTGTTTACCTTGTCTGATGATCACAGGACCATCAGGGGAACCTGTTGCTATCACCCCCCTGCTCTACTTACCCCCCTCAGGCCCTGCGGGTCATGGGGGTTCTGCATGTGCCCGTTTTGTGGTCAGTCTTGATTTCTTGCTTGCTTTCCTTCATAGAGAAGCCCAGTTCCTGTTGCTCCCTGATACTACTTTGGGGGGTCTGGTGCCTTTAGACCCCTATTCAGTCACTGCCAGGAGAGACAGGCATGTACGGAGGAAGTTTTGTTCTCAGGTGGGTTTGAATGGTGCTTGGCAATGCCTTTATTGCTCTTGTCCCTGCAGAGGACGCCTAGGAAGTCTGGGCCCCCAGGATAGGTAATATGTATAGCATGCACAGAATTAAAAGAGTATACTGTCAAGAAACCTCAGGTGTGCTGCTTTTGAGACGATGAAAAGAAAAAACTAAGAAAAAGGGATGAGGGGATCAAAATGGTAGAATAATCTAGAAAGGGAAGGTGTTGAATAGAGCTGAACTGAAAACATTACAAAGAGAATGCATCACAAGAGTTGGAAATTGCCAGCCAGCACAAGACTGAGAAAGACCAACCACAGACATGATAAATGATAAACCTTTCTGTGGTTGCTTCTGTCATTGCATATGAGCACAATGTCATGATGTCTGAATCCTCTCTCTGCAAATTTCACCTCAAGACAAATGGCACATGTTTTATCCTCAGGCCAGAGGAGGTACCGCTTGTGTCCTCATTGCTCTTAGGAAGCCTTCCTTGCTTAACTCTGGTTTTCGAACAAAAGATAATCCTGGTGGGAACTCCCACTCAGAAATTCTGTGACTGCTTCTGTATCTAGTTCTGCAACATCAATCCTGCGTTCTGAATCCCTAGTTGTGGGAAAGATATTCTTGCCCTCTGTGATTGTTTGGCTTTCCACTGGGACACAAAGTCATCCTCTCCAGTAGAGTCAGTGTAAGGATAGCAGAGAACAATCCAGAATGTGAATATGTTCAGATCCATTGGCAGATGGAAGGTGATGGGGAAAGGCTAGTTTGAATAAAAAGAATAGCTGGGCTTTGGTATGGCTGTGCTTTTTCAGCATAATTTCCCACTGGTGGGGTCCTGGAGCACAAGAGCTATGAACTGCCCCATTCACAGGAAAGGCACAGCCCAGCCCTCCAGTGTGTCTTTTCCTTCCCAATATGACAATGTGTATCACTCACGGGCTGTCTTACCCCAGAAACTTGTTTGGTTCAGTTTGGCCACAGGAAGGTTACACACGCTATTTAACGTAAACAATAAGTAGCCTTGACAGTGCTTTTTAAAGACCTGGCGATAGCACAAGGAGGGGATTTTATTACTCTGCAGACTGGTTCTTCTTACAATGCAAATGGAACCAAATCTTCACGTTTCTCAAGAGAGTCCTAATACCTAAAGTGTCTGTTTTTCTAACACCCCACTGAATGATGACTATACATTTCTAAATGAGAGCTATTTTAAAGGCACTGCACTCATTACAAGGTGCTCCAAGTATGATATCAACGTCATGGATTGGATTCTGGCAGTCATCTGCCTCTAACCCCTTAGCCAGCCAACGATGTAGAAAGGGGATCATTTGGTGGGTTAGGCTTGTGGGTCCAATCTTCACAGGTTGAATTTTGACTAGAGATTAATCCTGGTCTATTGTGAAAACTGTGGTCTGACTTCACCATGCTCTGTACTGTGCTGTAAATCCACTGCTTCTCTAACCACAATCAGACAGCTTTGGCTTTTCCTGGAGAGCTGATGGTGGTGCTCTAGGGAGAGGCCAAGTCGCATCTGTAGAGCTTTACTGGTGAATGTTGCTTTCAGTTCCCAAATAAGGTGAATGGGACCATCTGCTGCTCCCCTTCCTCAGAACAGCAGAAGTAAGCTGCTAGTCAGGTGTTCTTTCGTTCAGCAGTACATTGACCACTAATACCAGCAGACAGAAAGACTAACCATCTGATGAGAGTTTCCGTCTCCTTTGAAACAATGCACTGTGGAAAACTTGCACATAGCCCTTGAGAAATTTTAAGGCAAGTGGATGCTTCTCTATCTGAGCAAACTGTCCCCTAGCCAGGCAATCACAGCTGATTACAGCCACTGCACAGGAGCTGATGAGTGGTTTATAACTAACATGCATTGTTGCAGGGCAAATGCTCCCTTTGCAAACAGGAGTCTGAGCCAACCAAGGGAAGACGGCAGGCTGAAGCAGCTTGCCCTTGCCACAAAATCAGGATGATAAAGGTGGTTTTCAGTTTAATCCTTTTAAATTGAAACTGGAAAACATTTTACTTTCCACTGGGGTTTGAATTCCTGGTCCTAGCTCAAAGTCTGGCCATTGCAACATTTGCTGCCTCTTTTATTTCAGAATTTTATTTTGCCATGTGCATGTATTTTTAAGCTTCCATATGAGAACCCAACACACAAACAAATTAATAAAACCCAAGTATTATTTGTTTGCTAATACCTGCTCTTGGATATGTGAGGGCTGACTCCACTAAAAACAGTGGAGCAACATCTGTGCCTCTGGTGTACTGATGCAGAGCGCTTTGTGCAAACAAAAATAGCAGATGAGAACAGCAGAGTTGTGCTGCTGAGCTCTTAGAAATCAAACTCCCTCAGATGATTTAATGGTAGTGACAAAAGCTATGTCAAATCATTTCCTTGTTTATCTGATAGCATCTAGATACATCAAATATTAGAGCTCCATTGTGCTAGGCTCAGTGCTGATATATGATAATAAATATCCCTTGCCCCAGAGCTCTTGCTGTGTGGATGTACAAACTGACAGGAGGACTGCATGGTAGCTGTGAACTGATTAAGATTAGTATAATGAGCAGCAGCCATGGTACACCAGCTGTCCTTTGTCTAGAAAGGGTAGAGTAGGGGCTAAGTCTTAAAGAGATATGTGAAGAAAAATATGACAATGGATTTTCACATTATGACTGGAAGCTTTTCCCATGCATAGAGGACAGAATAAAAAATGAAAGGGTGGGCATGAAGAAAATCTAACAGACGGTCAACAAAGGCAGGAATCAATATCTGCTGGGTAACCCATAATTGAAGATCTGTTATCTGTACTTCTTCCTTTTTGATCATAGTAAATTATTCTGGATCTCATTTTCTTTGAATGTAACACACACACCCACCAAATACTTCAGACAAATAATTTTCAGCCTCTGGATTGTTTGTGACCTGTTAATTTCTTTGCTTTGCTCTTGCTCCTAAATTGCATGCCATTTTTTGTTTCAATTACATAAGTGAATGAGGTTAAATAGAACAGCTGATAGTCATTGATGAACGTTCCAGAGTGGCTTTTGTTTTACTAAGTATTCTGAAGTGCATGAGATTTTCATTAATAAAGACCAAAGTGTCTGTATAACCAATTTAAAAATATTTATGTTCTAATCTGTGTGGGCTGATTAAAATCTTCCTCAACATCTTCTTGCATTTACAGAAAATATCTGTATGTTTTGCTGTCCAGCTAGCAGGGCTAGCAGTAACTATACGTCATCTCTAAAATGTGAATAAATATCCTCTGTGATAGAAGTCTCCCAAAACATGCAGCTACAAACAGCACAAAAGTTAATCTAGGGTGATATCCAGTGTGAAGGGAGACAGACTCTCTGCCTGTACAAGTCAGGGGTCAGCTGTCACATATCACGGTCAAGTCCACCAGTCCTCTGTTCCTATAGCAATGTGACTGGTGCGATGCCAGAGTTCAGGTCTTGAGATACTTGGTTGCTTTGGTAACTACAGCTTATTTTCGTGCTGAAATATGTGGGCTTTAGCCAGCAGGACAGTCTGTGTTCTGCCACTAGAAAGTTTCTTCGCAATAAAAATAAACTCTGCTGCGAGTTCATCAAATGGATTATCTTTTGCCTCTATTTTCAGGTTTTTTCAGGCCGCTGGCGTGACTGACTTCTGGTGGTGCTTGTGTGTCCTTCAGTATTTGTCTTCCGTGGTAGTTTGGATGGGACAGATTTGTTTGTTCGTTTGTTTCCTTTTTCTCCAACAAATTGGTAGCTTGCATTTCCCCCCTTTTTAATGTCAACAGGACCGTTCTCTGTGTTCTTTCCCTTCCGAATTTCAGGAGGACGAAAGGCCCGTTGCAAGGTATCTGCGGCGGGAGACAGCGTGCTCCCACGTGGTGCTGGCGGCAGCTCAGCGCAGCTGAAAAGAAGCTGCAACCAAATCTCCCAGCGAGGCTGGCAAGGCAGGGAGCCGCGCAGATGCACTGCGCTTCCCTGGCCCAGCGCGCCAAGCCTATTCCCCTGCATCGCGTTTCCTGCAACGTATCTGACAAACGCAGCTCCCCGAGGCTTTCGGCTTGTGCTGAGCGCAGCTTCCTACGGCAGAGCAGTGGCTGCAGGCGTTCTCTGAGCAGCTCGCTCACTCACTGTCCTCTGGGTCAAACCCCAAATGCTCTTGCATCGAATAAATCCTTGCAGCCGGGTCCCCTCTTGGGACTGACCTCTCAGCAGGCAGCTGTAAAAACATTCCCTGTGCTGCAGAGCAACGGGGATGTCCCTGGGGCAGGTGCGCATTTTGAAGCGTGTAAATTTGCATTATTTTTTGTTTTCTTTTCTTTAAGTGCTTCACATCCCAGTTTCAGTTTCCGCCCTTCTTTCTGGGTCTTTTTTCTCTTGTTGAGGAAGTGGTATGACTGGAGTGCTCTGGTGGCACCTGTGGCCAGTATTTTATAGGATTTTACAGAGTGATGGGGAAAAGGAACATATCTGACTTCTGTTCTTGGGACCCAACATAATGTGGAGTTGTATGAGTTGCAGATGGTACAGGGAAGTTTTTGCTTTATCAGCTGTGGAAGAAAGTGGGATTCTGTGTTTTATGGCAAGGTATTTAGTGGAAAAAACGGCTACTCTCCCTCACCTCCCCCTGTGTGCCCTATAAGCATGTGAAAAGGAAGAAAACAGGGAGTGAGGGTGAGAATATTTTTGCTTGTGCACGTAAAAGCTAAGGTTAACTCTCCGCTTTTCTTGATGAAGTACAGAAACAGCCAAACATTATTGCATGAAAAATTATTATACTTTCTTTTTTATTATTATTGTCAGAGCTTCTCTCAAAGCCATTCTAAGTACAAGTATTTAAAGGTTAGAGTTTTTAAAAAGAATGAAGAAAAAGATCTGGAAACGATTTGTTTTCATTCTGCCCAGGGTTGTAAACTTAATAAGACGAGGCCTCCTTTTGCCCCCTTTACTGATCTTGACAAGTGCTTGACTGAATGTCACGCTGCTAACAAACATGGCCATGCCATGGCCCTGGCCTCTTCTCTGCGCTTGCTGACCCCATCTGTCCTGTTAGGACAGCCTGCTTCTGAAATGGACGGTGAGGAGCTGTGCAAAGGGTGGGAAGTTTTTATGCACTCTATTTGCCTGTATACACCTTTCACATGAGCACGGCGGCTTTTTATGACTTGACTTCAAAACTTCTTCAGGCTCAGTGGATTTTCTGCTGGAGCTTGTAAGGCCTGGGATGAGCTATATGGCTTTTCACCCCCTCAGCGAGGTATCTTTGGAGCCTGGGTAACTTGTACCTTAATCATGCATTTCATGCAACTGACAGGTTTTGCACATGTCATTTAAGAACTGTTTAGGTGAAGACTATTCAAAGGTGGGCAAAGGGGTTTTTAATGGTCTACAGCAGAGGCCGTCATGATCTTTGAAGAGCTTGTAACTGACTGACGCTTCACAACTCCCTTAAATGCTCTTTGGACTGCAAAAGCATTTGGGTAACAGACAACTATTTGGTTGTAAAAGTCCATGGAGAATCATGGCCTTGTACAAGAAAGAATACCTGTGTGCCTAATGGAGTCAGGTAAGAAAAGGTTGTGAGCCGTCTGTGTTCTAATCAGCCTGCCTAGCTCTGGAAGCGCAGGCACAACTTGTGCTTATCTCTGCTACTGCACCTCACCTGGCTCACTGAAAATGTGAACCGTGGGTTTGCTAGGAGGTGCCCTTCAAAATGTGTTGTACAACTTTCCTTTCCTTAAGAAGGGTCAGTGCTAGTCCTAAGCAGCTTGGCTGTGTTCCTGTTAATTAAGTAGCTGTCACTGATTTAAAGGATGAATCAGCAGGGTGTTCATTCGTTGCTGGCTGAAAGCATCAAAGCAGTCCGTAAAGCTGCCAGGATGCATTTATTCCTAAATATTCCTACACGGTCTCCTACACGTGACACAATTTTGTGTGGGGCTGAAAGAAGTCTGGCTCCACGAAGCTGACATGAAATGTCAATACTGCAGACCATTTCTGATATGCTTGAGCTTATACTAATCCAACTTAAGGTTTATGCAGACCCAGTCATTCATAAGTCTGTCAGTCACCCAGCCCTTCATGTGTGCTCTGAGCCTCTGGAACACAGAGGGCCATCTGTTGTTTTAATGGAGGATTAATTTCTAGGAAACTCCAGTGTCTAGTATCAAAGCTGCCATGCTTACATCCATGTTTGGCTAATTTTTTTTAATATTTTTATTCTGGACAATAGTTGAATCTCACTCAAGATAAACAAAGCACATGCATATCTTGAGATTGGGACAGCATGTGCAGTTTTCAGAGCAATACAGTCGGGTTTGCTAAATCCTGTGACGCCAGGTGAAGGCTTTGTCACTTATTTTCCTGGTCCTGTAGATGTGTATGGAGATAATCAGGTATTGTGTCCTTCTGAGGAAGAAAAACAATGCAAAAGAGAGGTAATAAACCACAACATGATGTCATATTGAAGCCAATTTATAAGATAAATCTATTTACTTTATTATTATTATTTTTATTAGTAAATTAGAATGTGTGTAGTGCTAATCGGAAAATGCTTATAAAAGGAAGGAATGCCAACGAGGAAGGCACTGTCAGTGTAAGGCAGGGGCCTTCAACTTTGTCAAGTGGTGTGGTGAACTGGCTTTTTAATTTGAAAAAGATAAATGTATCTGGAGGCGGTGTTTAATTTTGCAAGCAAACTTTACAAGGACAGGTAAATAAAAATTTGTAGCTGCTCTGAACTTCATTTGCAAAGTACATTCGCTGGGGACTGTTAGCACTGCTGTTACCCAGTGAAATGCAGCAGGAACTGGTAAGGCCATAGCAGCAAAGTATCCTCCTAATCATCAGCTTCTGGGAGAATTAGGTGATTATTCACGTGCCAGGAGAACCAGCCCTGCTAAGTTGCCAGGTCTATACCTGCCTATGCCCTCTACTACATGTGCTGTGGTGTTAGCAGCTGGCACGGCATCAATACACTGCCGTGTCTATATGGAGTCTCATTTACTTGCTTCACATGTGCTTTGTGTTAGTTCAGTCGGATTCTGTATCCGGTGACAGTGGCAGACTAAGGCAATCTCAAAATTCTCTTGGGGTTTCTGGATGGAAATTTGGTGATTAATTTAAGTATGATGTTTTACGGGAAGTGTCTGGTTTCCTCAAGCTTTGCGTTTTTCCTTGGGGGAGGTGGTAGGGTTAGGGGGTAGGCTTTTGTTGTTCTTTATCAGCATTTTCTATGGTATCTTCTGCAGTGGTGGTTTTCTGTGTTTCTAGTACACAATTCTAACTCCCATTCATAAAGTATCTAGATGAGGATGGCTTAAAACCAGTGCTTGGAGCTCTGACTGGTCCCATGGATTCAAACTGTACCTGAGCGCTCCACCTTCAGGCAAGTTTTAGCAGGATCCAGCATTAGAAACTAACACACAAACCTAGGCTATATTGGAATATAGCCTCATGATGAGCGATCATATAGGCCTTTTTTCTTTTTTTCATTCCTAATAGTGTCAAAATGGAACAGCTTCTCCAGACTTGACATGATGTGTCTATTTTAACTGAGGGATTGAATGCTGTGCCATGGCCCTTGTTAGTTCTTCTGAGGCTCACTGAAGAGGTACAAAATGCAATAGCAATAGCTCTTTTTCAGAAACAATCACCATCTTTTTTGGCTGTTCTCACAGCTTGGCTACATCTGTAGACGGAAGAGCTTTTAAGTAAGAGTTCGAGTATTGATTATGGGTAAACTTTAGCCTCTGTGCTTTTGCTAAAGGCTAAAAATACCTGTCTTTCTTTTCCTCCAGATTGTTTTCTGCCTTTTGATCTTGCTTCTCTGTTTTTCCTTCCTGTTCTTCCATCATTTTGTCTTCAATAATTTTCTTCCCTCTCCAGTTTCTTACTAGTTTCCCATATGCCTGTACTCTCTCTCCCCCTTGCTTCCCATCCTTGACAGCCGTTCTGCTGCTCCTGTCTCCTCCAGCTCCTAGTTTTCCCCAGGTGTTGAACAAGTCTATGATTCATGAAGTCCATTGGTGTTGTCTCCCATGGAGGGAGGAGGGAGGCAGAGGAGGGAAAGGTCCCCATGCCATCTACTCCATGCCTCACTGGAAATGAATGCAGGGAGAAATGCAAGAACGGTCCTCAGAGCAGAAAGTGAACAATCGTATTTGCAAAAAACTCTAACTTAGAGAACAAAGCAAGGCAAAAAACTAGGAGGAGGCCAATGACGTTGGAAAGACATACATTGTAAGAGGACTTTTTTTTTTCCAATGGTATATAGGAAATTGTTAAAAGGTTTTGATACGAGCGATAACATAAATAACCCAGATTTTTATTTAAAATCACAGTTAATGATGAGAAATATTGTAGAAAGGTTATTACATCCTATTTCTTAGGCCAGTTTCTTTTAGGGATCAGGGTAAATTATGATGTTTGTGCACAGGACAGGGTGAAGATGACTGTCCAGGCAGATTGCTGTACTGCAAGTTTGTTAAGCTCTCTGCACAGTGTCTGAAAAAATGTGACGGGCTGGTTGGAGCAGGGTCTGTGACACCCTGACCCACCATGGTCCTCAGAGTCACACCTTTAAGAATCCCTGGCGCATATAAATTGATTTGATCAGTGCTTTTGCAACCCCGTGGTGCAGCCACACCGTAGCGGTGTCACTGACTCCTGTCAGAAGTCCTGCTGGCAGAAAAGCCATAGGGGAGGTGGGCAGGAGACTGAACATCCCTACGCTCTTCCCCTGCTGACACTGGATCATGCTGGTATTGCTCTGTGGTGTGATCCAGCTGCTGCTGAAATAAAGCCTGTGCTGAGGCATGTTGACAGTCTGTCAGTCATATACTTCTTGTTGATTCCAAATTCATTAAAAAAAAAAAAAACAAAACAACACAACAAAATTGAGCAAATCTTTGATTAAAAGGGCAGTTGGTCAGACTAGCCTGACCTATCTCCTTCAGTTTAACCTACCATAATCAGCTTGCTTTCTCTGGTAACAAGAAATCATTCTGCAGCAGTTTACATTAAGCCCAGAGTGTTTGTCAAAATATCTGAAAAGTAGGTTAAATCTGATAGAAATATAATTTGATTTTTTAATTTTTTTTTTAATGACATGTTTTTGAAATAGGATGGTTAATGCTGCTTGAACTAAATTACAATGGAGAGAGAGGAATGAGAAGAAACCAAATATAAAATCTGTAAATTGGGAACGAGAATGCTGAGAACAGATTTGCCTTGACCTGGTGTCTTTAATCTCTTCTTTTTTTAATATTCTTCCTGAACCTATGGAAAAAATCTCTTTTACGACAAATGTATAGTTTGTTGTCCTGAAGCGCAAACAGGAAAGTAATCTAGGATCATACCGATTGTCTGACTGTACTTGTATGAAGTAAGGAAAACCTTCATGGAATACAACACGTATGTTGCCGTGAAACCCTAAGCCTCCACATTAGAATAACAAACATTTTATTTTTATCACTTTCTTTAAATAATCTGCCCTCAGCCCCCCATGGCTCCACCCACCCTTTTATGCTGTTTGACTTTTTACGCCATCCTGAGGTGTGTGTAAGGCGTGCCTGTGTGACTATTTTTGTTTTTATTTTTTAAACCTTGCCTTGCTCAGTTCAGCATTGCCCGTGGGGATCGAGGCATATGTGATCTCTCCAAGTTTATGGCTTGATTTGCTCCCAGATGTGCAAAGTCTATTCTGATTGACTGCACTTTCAGGAGCTACAGCCAGCTAGCCTGCTCCAGACTTCCAGTAGCTTAGTGGCTCTGACCTTGGATTTGCTCAGGCACTGCGCCACGCAGCCTGGTTGTGTCATCTCCTCTCAGTTGGGCACATTCTGACAGTCATAAAAAATAAAATTTATTAAATGCTTGTATCCAAAAGCAGTAGTGTAGCTGGGCAATGACTGGAATGCTTTGAAAAGATTTGGCAATCAGTAAGATGAATATTTTATGTAAGCATATAAAAAAGTGAAGGATGTCTTAAAATCCTGTCATTGAGGTATTATTGTATCTTATTATATATTAAGATATTAAAAACACAATCCTTCCTCCTTTCCTCAAACCAGCACAGATGTCACCTATGGAAAAAGATGTAAATAGTGTCTTTCCCTTGGACCGCTTGGAGTTTGCTGTGAACGAGAGATAGCTGAACTGCAAAACAGCCTTCATCACGTAGCTGATGCTGCCTGTTGGCAGAGACAGGATACCAGTCTATGCGGGACACTGGTGATTTTTTAGGTGGAGAAGAGGAAATGGAAGCTGGCTAAGATCTGCCACAGTCCCCTTTTAGTCACACGTGTACTTCCCACCAAAGGGATTCAATGGGCACTGAAAATGACTCCCTGGCTACAGCAGCAGTGAAGTCCAAGCCTTTCATTTTTCCCACCGTTTGGAACAATGCATGTTCAAGGCTAGATCTGCTGGCTTTGGGTGTTTTCAGACCCCTCCTTCTCTTTGACTGTCCATGGGCAACAAGCACAAGACAAGGAAGGAGGATCAGCTTATGTGAGAAAGGAAAGGTGGAGAGTTATTTCAGACTGCAGCCTAGCACATGTGCCTTTGTGCAGGAGACCTGCAGGGCCACCCGGCATCCTTTCTGCTGTGTTGTCCATGGTTTCTAGCCCCCTCCTCTGCTGTGGTCCACACACGACCACGTTCAGAGGATCAGGCTGATATGCAGCATGCCTTCCCCAAAAAGGGCTGAGAGATGGCAGGTGTTTTTGGAGTGTGGCCCCAGCTCTGCTGGTTCTGAGCTCGTAGCTGTTCTCTCTGCTGCGAGGGTGCAGGGCATCCCCCTGCTAAGAGGCAGATGCCAGAGCTGTGGCCGCCTGGAGTGAAGGCTGTTCTGCTTGCACAGGATTAGGAGTGGGTGACAGATGCACAAGGTGGCCTGAGGGCTTGCAGAGTGGCTGGCCAGGCATAAATACCACAGCAGGCTGCGCACACAGCTTATGCTGCAGGATTCGGGAGTTAGAGAGATCTGGGTGATGCGGGGATGTGGAGCGGGGAGGAGAAGTGGATTCAGACCCTGCTTGGTAAGAGGGAGAAAGGTAGCAGATGGGTTTTAAGAAGGTGGAAGAAACATAGCCCGGTTTTAGGGCTTTGGTTCAAGGAGAAAGAGCCAGTGTAATAGTGTGGTGAAATTTTGGTTTGGGAAAATGCAGTGGGCTCAAAATAGCATGTGAGGAAATAAATCTTGAGCTAAAGGCATGTAAAGATTTATGTATAAATGTGAGGCTTTTGCTTATATGCGCATCGGATCACAGCCCCTCGTGTTAACTGATGCCTTTGCTTTATGGGTCCAGCCATCCCGCGCGTAGCAGAGGACGTCCCCAAGCACAGGACGTCCCCAGTGTCCCGGGGGAGCCTGCAGCCGGGTTAGGTCCAGCGGGCAGCACGGACCAGGACGCAGCAGTGCCACCCGTTTGGGAGCTCCCGGCTCTGCATATGCTAGGTCTGTCCGTCCGTCCGCCCGTCCGTCCGAAGCTTGCCGGCGAGCGGGCGGTGCGGGGCGGCTACAGCCGCGGGCCGCCGGCGCCACCTGCCGGGCGGAGGGAGGGCGGCGGCGGCTGCGCCGGGACTGCGCTCCCCGCGATGCTCCGGACCCGCGGTCGCCCTGAAGGGGGGGGATGTGTGCGTGTGTGTGTGTTTATGCGTGTGCGTAAGCCCACAGTTTAGCTCCCAGTGGAGCACTAGGGATCACTGAGGTCTCTGCCTCGAGGCGGCAGGACAGAAACGGAGCACGTTCAGGTCGAGAAACTGACCCCAAAAAAATCGTTGATGGCAGAATTTTCTTCAGGTGCAAAAGCACTGCGTAAAGGTGCTCAGCGTTGCTCACGGTTCTTCCTTCCCTGTCTGCTCGCAGACTGATGAATATGTTGTAGGATCCTGAAATCTGTAAAAGTTACTGTTTTTCCAGTATATGAGCTGGAAGATGCCACTTGCTTCAATATTTTTTCTTCCCTTGCTTATCAATTTTCAATTATTTAACTATTATTTTTCGGTGTTAAAAATCCTCCTTACAGGACCAAATGCTGCTGTATGTTAACCTGGTTCTGTTTTGATGCCAGACTTCAGGTAAATGAAATAAGACTGCATCAAACTGAGTTCAAAGAAATTCCAGCCGATCTTTGTGAATGGATTTAATGAGCACTACACTGTAGGTAGGCTATTTATGCATAGCCATGGTCTTTTTCTTTTTTCTTTTCTTTGAGTTTTTTTGTTTGTTTATTTTCTTTGATAGAGGATGAAGAGTCAAAAGAAAACTTCTGGCTTTCCTTACAAAATAAGTTACATTTCTGTATTTCTGAGTATCTACACTCAGTTTGTGCAGCTTCCTAAACTGGGAGCTTCCAGGAGCCCTAAAGCAGTGAGTTTTGCACTGAAAATTGAGACAATTAGACTGGTTTGATTGGTTGATCCATGTATCAACCGAATACACTGACAAGGATGTGGCCACTCAGCTGTGTTTCCTTCTTTCCTTCCTTTGAACCTTTATTTTCTAGTAATGAAAGCGTGAGGCTTAGTCGATGACCCTCTTTGGCTCTTTATATGAGGAACATACTTGCAAATACAGTACCATGTATTGAAACACAGTTTTGTTAGTTTGAAGATCAGTATTCGTAACTTGCAGAGTTGCAGGCCCGTGTAGTGGCTGTAACTGGGAACCATGTGTATTAACCCATCAATAATCTCCTCAAGAACAGTAGTAGTGTCTTGAGGCCCATCACACTGTTGAACACTTATTATAACCCTTCTGCAATGTGTGTGTCTCTGTTTTGTGCGTCATCTGAGGGGGAAGAGATACAAGAAATCCACCGAGTAGAGAAAGAACAGAGGATCGTTTTTTGAGTTGCGTTTGCGTTTCATACAGCCAGCTTACAAGGCAGCCACACAGACAGTTGAATCAAGCTGTTTGGGGGCGGGTGGGAAGAAGGACTGGGAGTACAAAGCGGTCAAGAGTGTGTCAGCGTGTAACTGCATCCTGAATACTAAGACCTACAATTCAGAGTTAGCATAGCTTTTATTTATACCCATTATGGTTTTATTTATGCCCATAACAGAGCTGGACCTAAACTCTACCAGCTGCTGTAATATAGAAGAGCACATTTTCCTGCAAACCTTTCCACTTATGTCCTTGGATCATCCCAACAACGCTGTTCATACTGCCTGTACTATAACTTTCAGCTCCATCCCTGTCTTTGGTTTGCAGACCCTCTGAATACGGGAGGTTTATAAAGCTGTTAAAATGCAGAATATTGTAAAGGTTGGTTTTCCTCTGCGTACTTTACTAAGCCAGGTGGACAGGGTTCTCCACCAACGTTTCACGGTGTGAGGTGAAATACGGCATCAAGTCAGCTTATTCTTGTTACAGTATTAGGCACATATTTTTATGCTTCTCTCTGCTAGACACTGAAACAGGTAAGTTTTGCAAAGGTTAATGATTTAAAGGTGCCAGGAATGATTTCTACAGAACAAAAGGCCTTTTTTAAAGGTGGAAACAGCAGAGAACGTGGAAGCTGTTAGTTACCAATATGGGTAATTGACTGGGAGAGCTCGCACTCCTCTAGACCTTGCACAGACAGCTTGGGAGGGACTCTAATGGATGTTACAAGAATTGGCTTCAATTATCTCTCATAAAATTTGCAGTACTTTCTGTCAGAGGGAAGTCATACTTCTTGACAGCATACGAGATTGCTGCAATTCTGACTGGAATTTGGATACTTGCCACAGCCTGTTAAACAAAGCAGCACACTCTGGTACCTTTGTCAAGCTTGTCTTTTCATTTAACTAAGATTTTAATTTCAAAAACAGTGAAATTCTTGTGTGACCATATTTTTAAATAGATCACATTATACAGAAGTGACTAGGGCTCCTAAGTGCTTCAAATTCTGCACGTGCAGCTTGATGTCTTCAGTGGGGAGTGATTTTTCTTCCTCCGCGTTCCACCCCCCTGCCCCGTGGGTGGTGGCTCCCAGAACACCAGAGCAGGAGGGAGGCTATTATGATGAAACCTGAGTGGCCAGTGATTTCACACTAAGGTGATTTTGCGACCGAATGCAATATAGAAAACTCTGCTTTGGAGAGTTTCTGTTTAGTGGAACCTTTAAAAAGCAGCTTTCAAAGTAAAATTCCAAGCAGAAAAAAACCCACCCAATTGCTGTAGGATGCAATGTGAGTACCAAAGTTTTCCTAATTTTTGACAAATGAATTTGTAATCTTTTAATCCTTTCTCATTCTCACTCTGTTCTGAAACATTTCTCCTGCACCTGTCATGGGAATTCATAAATATAAGCACTTGATATTTCTTCCATGTTTGGCCTGGCAACTTTACGATTTAGAGAACGTTTGCTGACCTCTATCTTTATTTCTGAAAAATGCTGATTTAAAAGCTTCAACTGGTTACAGAAAAATTTAGCTTCTCAAAAAAACTCAAATATATTCTGAGGAAAAAGCTTCAAGATGGTCTGTACTATGACATAAAAAATTTAAGGATTGTGTGTTTTTTTTTTTCCCCAGCTTAAAAGAACTTTGCACAACATTTTTTTCAAGATTAAGCTCTATTTTTTTAATCTTTAAATTTAAATGGAATACTTAATTTCCTGAAAAAAAAGATCTTTTTTTTCCTGCAAAAAAATCACTCTTCTTGAGATTTTGTGGTGTTATTCTGATTCAGGAAAGAAAAAAATAAAAATCGCCATATACAAATTGTTAGTAAGATAGGAAACCATTGCCTAACTGGAACCATGGGCATCTAAGTCTATTTGCCCAGATTTTGTCATTGTAGCTGAAAGTTCTTATACTGTGGACTCTGGATCAAGTCATGGGGGTTGGAACTAGATGATCTTTAAGGTCCCTTCCAACCCGAAACATTCTATGATTCTATGATTCTATAATTTTACAATATTTAGAGGAGAAATCTGATTTGTGTTTCTCTTGTCCCAGGACGTTGTCCTCCCAAAGAGGATGTTGTCTGAGTTCTTCAGAGGGTGACTGGATATTTTTGTTCCATGTTCAGCCTGAGTAACCTGAACTGAAGCGTCGTCTGAAAGTCTTACACAGCTCTGTAAGATATTCTGATGAAATGACGTGAATGAATTTTTCACTAGCTCTGTTGCCCTAACATGAAAGGATTAGGAGGTGAAGGCATCAGAAGGCATCTTGTCCTCTGCACGTGAAGAAAGAGAATCCTTTGCAGTTATATATATGGTATCTTTTTACAACGAAAGTTTCAAGTTCATTCATTGGTACATCAGTTACACCAATGCCCATATGCTTTGTTGTTCTTTCAGATTAGGCTTGATGGAAAGGGAATGGAGCCTGTTCAGACTGTTTACGTTTCTTAGGTGTTTGTGCCATACCTTCTGTGTCTCTTTTCATTTGTGAAAGGATAGGAAGAATGTGAATGAAATGTGGGGCCATATTTCCTAATTACGTTGACAGGACTTGGCAACTCATCCTTCAGATCAGCTTACAAATGAGATTCAGCAAGTTTTTCAGTCTTTCCTGCTTCTCACAAACTCTTTGAGTTTGATACCCTTTTTATTAGAGACATGTTTCTTTTGTAGCCTGTGTCTTCAAAGTCCCTGTCTGTTCCCCATATTTCTTCTCCATTTATTTCCTCTTGTCACATATTCAGGGTTCTCTAGGGGCTTTTTAACATTTCTCTTTGTTAGTCACAAAGTATCTGCTATATTGGTGTTCCATCTAAGGAGTCTCTAAGGGCTCCTGGGAAATATAAAATTGCCCAGCTCTGTCTTCAGATCATCATGATAGTCTTCTAATCCCAGCACACAATATCAGGATACTTTGCTTTATGCAGGTGAACATTACTATCTGAAGAAGAAACAGGATTCCAACTCCAGCTCAGTTAGGTATTTCCGAGCGCAAGCTCTCATTCTTCCCATCACCAGGTATAAATTTGTGCTAGGTCATTTGAGAGATGGTCTACTTATAGCTAACTAACAAGCTCATGGCTTGCCAGAGGATGTGGTTTAAGATCAGCTGCCTTCAAAGTTCTGCAAGGGGACGTAAATTTAAAAGATTCCCTAGGGAAAGAGATGGGAATGTTGGTAGGAGGGAATAATGTAGGTCTGTTCCAAACAGATTACATTAGCTTTAGAAAACTTACCTAGAAATCAAACATTTTTTTAACTGAAAGGAAAGGTCTGTGCAAATGCAAAGGTAGCATTGACCCAGTCAAAGCACTAAAGAACATCAAACTGGATTATGTTTTTTTCAAATATAAGGTTTATTTATGAGTGATTTGGTAAGATAAAGAGAGATATGGTATTACAGCATTGTCCAAGGGAAAGGAATACAGAGATCTTTCTCTTCCACTTTGGCCATTTTCATGATCTGGCCTTGCTGCTATTGACCTTCTCATGAATAATGTTGCATTGAGTACTATGAAAAAGTATTACCCTCTCCACAGATACTAGCATGAATCTGGGCTTGCATCAGACAGGTGAGATGAGATCGCTATTATTTCCCTATTTTCCTACCACACAAAACAGGTGTTCAAGGCCCTCTTCTTGCTTGTTATGTGGAGATCCCATCCTCTGTGGGTGACTTGGACTGGCCCAGCAGTGATAAAGATTCCTGAGCAGGACACTGGGATTTGGAGTATGCTGAAGAGTAAGGTGAATGGACAAGTGATCTCTGCAGCATGAAACTAAACAAAGTCCTGTTGTGTTGCTTTGCTATGGTTATTTATGTACGTGGCTATGTGGAGATTTTCCTGTTTCCATTCCCTTCCCCTTTTTGCAGTCTCAGTATTGGTGGCTCTATGCCACCAATCTGAGAATTTTAATATTTCTGAGTGGAGAAAACCCAATGGCAGTGCTGATCAACACAGTGTGGCATTTTTTCCCTACAACCTGAAATAAAAGCAGAGCTTAAGGAAGGGGCTTGGGGTTTTTTTGGGTTTTTTTTGGTTTTGTTTTGGTTTGGTTTGGTTTGGTTTTTTTTGTTTGTTTGTTTTTTGTTTTGGTTTGGTTTTTTGTTGTTGTTTTTTGTTGTTGTTTTGTTTTCAAAAGCTACTTAGCTGGATTGATCCTGGCAGCAGGCAAAGACTGCAGATGAAGCAGGACTTTACGATCCTTTCCCAACTGTTAACCTGCATGTGCTACTGCTTTTATTTTTGAACCAGGGAGCACCTCTCTCTTCTGTTCAGGTACCTCTGAGCACAACGTGTGCCGGTCAGTGGTGATAACTCCACAGTTCTGCAATAATCCAGAAAGCCCTTATTCATAAAAAGAACATCAGGAAAATTTCAGTGTCCTTGAGATTCTCCTTTGCTTTTTCCTCTGCTTTAGCTAATATGTATTTTTAATTCTGATTCTTTTTTTTGCAGCTGCCAGCAGAAGTCTATGCAGCCTTGAGTCTTGGAAGTCAGATGTTGGTGTTATGAGTCCTATTTTTGCTCTTAGTACTGGCAGGGCACCCCGAGGCGGTCTGAGATGGCTTCAGTTCATCCTGTCCCTGCTTGTCCTGTCTGTGTGCTAGACAGAATGACTCTTCCTCTTGACTAGCTTTCCTGTTTATATTTTTTTTGTGTTTTCAAATTACTTCTCTTTTTCTGGATTTAAGCCACTTGATAGCAATTAACAGTGCAAATGGCAGGCAGTTACAGTCAGTCTTCTCTTATGCTCCCTTGGTTCTAAAGGGATCTGACATAAAAATAAATAATATAATTACAGTGTAATCTGTTTATGGACAAAGTTCCGAGTCCTGCTGAGGATTTCCCAGCAGGAGCAGGAAGGAGGAAATACCTTCCATGCTATGAAGAAGTAGCACCATCCTACTGAAAGGAAATTTTACAGTTACAATATCATTTCCTATGGACGTTCTGTTTTCTCCTGCTACAGAGGGAGCAGCTGCTGGTTTTTTTGGAGGTGAATTGTAAATTGCTATGATGTTACTAGTCTTTTTTCCAAATACCCGCTATGTACCAGGGCCTGGTGCATGGGTTTGTTGCACTGAAGAAGGTTGAATGTTTCTTTGCAATCACTTCCCTCTGTGCTCATATATCCATCATTAGTGGCATTTTGTCAGGCTCCCTGTGTTTTAAGTGCAGAACACGTAAAAATAGGCAGATCTGGATTTTCCTGAAAATAAATGTATACATAATTGAAAATGCAAAGTTTGTAGGGATTGAAAACTTTTTCCCCATTGGCTGCAAGGACTCAGGCCTCTGGTGATGTGACTGGGATGGGCAGATGTCTTTCAAGTCTCCTGAGTCTTTGCTCCACATGAAGCTGTGCAGAGAAGAGAGAGCGAAGGAGGAGAGGAAGAGGCAAAGCAGTAGCTTTCCTGCAGAGGAGCTTCACTTTCTGTACCAGTGGTAGCAAAAGCTGGGACTGCAGGCAAGAGGTTGCTGTGATCTTGCCTTGTTCCCTGGCACTGGACCATGGCTTTTGCTAGTGATCTCCTTTTGAGGTGACGTCCAGTCTTCAACACTCAGTGTCTGGCTCGTTAGAGTATCTGCCTTCTAGATATATTGGATTGCTTTTATTGTTATTAAAATTAGAAGAATCATTTCCAAGAGGAAGCTGACCAGATGTCCTCATTTAATCGGAACAGATCCCGTTTTTCTGTGTAACATCCAGCTGTCCTAGCACTTATCAAGAGCAGACCTATTAATCTCAGTTTTCTTGGTGATGAGATTCCCGAAAGCTGTCAAGAATTGCTCACTAATAATTGCATCTCTGAACCTTTCATCAGGAGTGAAATATGACTTGAAACTCTAGGAAATACTGGTTGGTGCTCAGAACTTCTTTAATAAGGAAAGGAACTGATACTCTATTTGCAAGGGAATGCTTCAGTCTCAACTCCGGTGTAAAATATTTTTAATAGAGTTCATTGTGAAAGTATTTTTGGTTTCTCTTTGATTTAGCTCGTGAGCTGTTTTTTCAGACTGTAGGAATGTGCCCTGACAGAATGTGTACGGGAGAAAAAATACACATTTTTACATACTGGAGAGCTGGAAGACTGGGCAGGGAGCTGACTTTATCTTGGAACAAGAAGGGAGGTTTTCCTTAAGAATGACGGCCACTGTTGAAAATGAGACTGATCCACAGACTCTGAGTAGCATGGAAACTAACTCCTTGTCTCTGCTAACAGCATAAACAGAACAATTAAGTTGGGAGGATGCTTGAAGCTATTTTAATTCCAGTCATAAGGCCCTGGTACATTGCACAATTATTTTGATATTAAGTATTTTATAATATTTGGTTTATCTGTTTTTACCAGATTGGAATAAACTACTTTGGGATAAACTGTGCTTTCCACATTTGATGCGGTTTTAATTGAAATAGTGTATTTAATGAACAGAAATTCTTGGTGCACATAAGCACTCAGTCTGAAAAGGGCAAGAATGGGATATATAATCCTAGGCAGCTACCAATATGGGCACTTCCTGTCCCACAGAAATCTGCCACTCTGCTCAGATATTTATTGTCCACTATAATTACGGCAAATCTTTAAATCCGTTCAGATGTTATTTAGATGCTCTGGGGGCTCATGGTTGTTGTTTTCAAAAATTGTCCCAGGGTGTCTAATTTCCATTTGGCAAAACAGCCATGGTAGGCAGAATATGGATTAGATTTAAAGTCTCGGGTGACTTCTCACAGCAGCACCTTATATATGCATATTTACTTGACTGGAAAAGTATGTTCTCGTATACGGGAAGATACTTTTTGATAAAGTTCATTGTCTATGTTGTTTGCAGTACACAACAAATTCTTTAAACAATTAATGAAAAGAAAACAGGCCCTAATTTGTTAGGACTGCTATTGACCTGGTGCTTTTTGATCCAATCTGGCACAACAGAAGACCAAGGAGATTCGTGGCAGTGACAGCAATTTGAGCAAGATGATAGCAATTTTTTTGGACATTGTGGTTTGTAGTGTGCATTACAACTGGCATACATGGTTATGATGGTCTAGTCACACAGAGACACCTAGCTATATGGCCAGAGGACAGGGTAAATGCAGTAGGCTCAGATGCTCAGCTGTACAAGAGAGGACTATGGGAAAGGAGACCGAAGCCTTTTTCACCAGAGCAGGGAAAGAAATGTTGTTCCAGAAAACCATTCTAAACAAAGTACTTACTGTGTGTTGGGGATAATCAGTGTGTGCTGGACAAAGCTTAAAAAGGACCTTTCATTGTCAAAGAGCAGCAAAAGCAAGGGAGGAGTATTGTCCCATGGATGAGGAGTCAGTCACAGTATATTTTAAGCAGCCAGCAATAGACCCTTTCATACCTAAAAATAAAGATCCGTGGGTCTTATCCAAAACCCATGGAAACAAATGAGATTATTTTCATTGACCTTTGCATTGGCAGCCATAAATAGATGTTTTTTCCCTTTTTGCCCTTCTGCTGGAGAAGAAGAGGACATTTTGGGTTTCATAGCTCTTTGAGCTAGGCTGCTGAAAGACTGTGTCTGCTGATTGTTAGGCACAGATCCCTCTCCACTCCCGTTCTTGGGAAAAAGAGCACTGCTGGTGGTGAGGTGAGCTGAGAAGGGGTGAATCATAGGAATGACAGCCTCCAACATGCCTAAGCATGAGGAAAAGAAAAGTAAATTATTTTTATACAGAAAACAGCAACTGGGATAACTCTGGTCTCATTGGTGGGGGTGAGACACTTGATTATTTTTTTAAGGAGGGAAAGGAATAAATCTTCAGATACCTGCTCTGACTTTATAACGTGCTATGAAGCCATGGTCATCAGTGACCCTAGGGCTTCTGGTTGAGCAGTAAGACATTTTAGAAAGCTGATTTCTTGATTTCAAAGCAGTGTATGTTTAAATGTCAGAAAGCGTAAGGTGTCTGACTGAATGAATACCATGTATGCAATTCTGCATGGAAAAACTTGTCTCTCAGTGTATTTACAGAAGGCTGTCCACTATGCAAGTAGTAATGTCCTACAGTGTTATTGTTATAGTACTGTTACTCCTCATTGTACTAAAAAATCAGTGCAATGACCTTAGTGCCTGTGCCCTTACAGGCTTAAGGCACACAGTAGCTTGAGCAGGCAAAGGACAGATCCTGTGTTGGCTTCTCAGCATGATATTGGCAATCTTTCTGCTTGAGAGTAGATTCCAGTCCTACCGTATCCCTGCAAACTCTGTCTATGTGGATGACTAACTCCCCCTGTAAGAGCTGCCTGGAAAGGTTTTGGATCTACACACAGTGGTCCCTGGTTTGCTTGATGTTTCAGTCCAGTCACTGAATTCTGTCCCTCCACAAATACTTAGCCAGTGTTGGGAACCAGACTCCTGGTACCCCTTCCCATCTCCTACAAATGGGAAACATCTCCAGTTGGGCCTGAATTATTATCAGCAAACCATGCTCCATGCTGCTGTATTTGTCTTTAAAAGTCATTGCTGAACCTGACACCTCTTCACTTTTTTGATGCCCCGGGCTCCCTTGTTGACTCTAGAGGTGTTGTATCTGTTTCTTCTTTAATCACTTTCTCCTGGACATAGCAAAAACCTAGGACGTGTGGAGTCAAAGCAGCCAGAGCAGGTGTGGTGATGACTTCCTTTGAAGAAGAGGAGATTTGGGGTGTAAAAGAAAATGCATTATAACTTTCTGTAAGAAACAGAACAGCAGCAATAATGACAGTCCATGAAGGAACGATTAATAGGACTGAAGTAACTAGTTCAGGCTGAGTATGTAATAAATGTCATCTTTTCCATATTTAAAAAAAAAAATAAAAATTACTATTTCTTTAGAGTGATGTTTGAAATTCTTTGGATTTGGAGAAATTAAGAGCAATGTACCCAATAAAACATTCTTCAAGACAGCAGGCACCAGGAAGTGCCTGTGGTGAATGCTCAGAGTCTAATGACAGAGCAGCTTTGGCTGAGTGATGAGGGTTGGATTTCCAAGCAAATGGAGGGGGGTACATGTTAAACTGCCCCAAAAAGTTAGCAGGACTTGATTGTCCAAAAGATTCTTTGAAAATCCAGAGCTAATATTATTTGTCTAGGTAAAGCCTTGGGCATTAGTGTGGATTGGAAGATAACTCTTTCTAGTTTCTGTGAAAACTTTTTACAGTTCCAGGTGTAAGAGCCAATTAACTAAATATTCCTAGGATCAAATAGTGATGGCTTTTTCTAGAAATGAATTCAGCTTTCATTCTTTCTCATTTTTAAAAGTTTCTTACAACTACCTTAGACATATTTCACATGATAGTTTTCCATACAAGCTTTCAACCTACAAACTAAAAATGATCATTTTGGCTTGTATGGCTCTCCTTTTTTGTGGGACATGGGAGGGTGGGCAGGAAGGACAAGTGCAACATGCACCTTGGATAATTGAAACCTGGAAGAGGACCAAGAAATATTTCTACATCATTCTCTCACAATTTATTGTAGCTACCATTGTCCTTTCACAAGATTACATTCTAGAAAACAAGCTACATCTGTGCTGCTGTGTAAAATGTATGTGATCTGTTCTCTGTCTCTTATGTAAAATGGCATGTCACAGCTCACATCCATGCAACTAGGTTGCTTGGTTTTTTTTTCCTTTCCAAAACAGATTGAAAAGATTGCAGTCTGCTTACTGGGAACCACCCCTGGCTCCCCTTGTCACCCACCGTTCCCAGGCACTGTCTGGGAGAAAGCATGTTAACAGTTTAAATAGCATGGTTAGTATTTGAAACAGTGTCCTGGCCCCCTTTTATCTGCAAATACAGACTTAGGCATGCGCAATGGTGCCAGAAATGTCTGTATTATTGAAGCGTATATTTCAACAAACCTATGTCAATGTAAAGCAGTGCTGGACTGTTTTCTTCCCTTTATCCCCATAAAGGAAGTTCAGAGGCCTGGCCATCATCTCCTGCCAGGTAACTGCAAATGCTGGTGTTAAAGGATTCATCCTCTCAAGAATAGAAGCTGCTTGGTATGTCAACCCCAAAGCATGATTCTCTTTATGTACTCTGAGAGGATCTACTTGATGGGATTTTAAAATACATGGTTAACTTCAGGCATGCAGCTTCCCCTGAGCCAGTCAATGCTCATGCTCAGAGGTAAGTACTTACACTGCAATTCAGCAAACTGCTAAAGTAAGCTTGCCAGGCTGAATGAAGAGAGCAGGAAGAGTCCTGCAGATAGCCATGTCCTTTGGTATAAACAAACTGGACCTGTGATTTGTCTCATGCCCTGATTCTGTCCATATTCTTATGCTCTGATTCTGTCTCTTCTAACCCTGAAAGCAGGGTTTTGCTCATTAATGCCGAATTCATATTTGTCTGTCAGCATCCCAGTCTCCAAGCATAGCCTTAGAAGATGCAGATGGTTACTTGCAGTGTGGAAGAAAGAGCCAGAAGGTGATGGTTTTCCTTCATGGTACTGTCAGTTAAGTATCCATACGCCTCTTTTCTTTGGTGAGAGGCAGGAGTTTGAGAGGGAAAAATATCTCATATTTTTCCCCAGAATTAAAACAGTATTTGAAGGTTTATTTAGTTATTTCTCATGAGAAGTAGTTGTTTTGAGTTTCCAGCCAGCTCGTCTCAAGCATTTCTTTGAAATCGTAGGACAGTTATTTGCTGTCCTAGAGCAAGTTACTGTTATTTAGGAGAAGCTGAATTTATGATGTGGCTTTTTTATATCAGTGCCCAGCATTTTAGGAGAAACACTGTGCTGTGAAGCTTATTATTAAATTGCATTTGTTAGTAATGCAAGAATTTGCTATTATGAAGGAATGAAGAATCAGGCCTCGGGAAGGGTATTCTAGCACTGTTAAAATGGATTATCGAGATTTAGCCTCACATATTGACTTTCTTTTTTTTTCTTTTTGCCTTTTCTTTTTTTTTCCCTTTCTTTCCCCCCCCCCCCCTTTCTCTTAGCAGCTACCATGCCACCTGCTCAGAAAGCCTTGTTTGCTGTTGGGCTGTCTGGGTCTACAGAAGATTGTTTTGCCTGTCATTTAGATAATGTTTGAATCACCCTTCTTTTCAAATGCAATAAAAGAGGGCTGTAAAGCACTCAGTAATTTGCTGTGGTCTTGGTACTGTCCAGGTCCACTTTTCTGTCTGTTAATTTACTGTAACTGGCTTTAAGAGGCTCTCCAGCGGTAATGTTCACGAAACAAGAACAAAATAAGAGCTCTTCTTCTTCCAATACAACAGTGAGAGAAATCTGAGTTAGTAGTTAAACGAGTATCTGCTTTAAAGAGTTGCTTTGGGAATCTGTCAGATCTAGTATTAATTTGTAGTACCACCTTAAGCATGTAGCCTTTGGTTTTCAGATCTCCATCTGTCAAGGTAACACTTCACAGGGATGTCATAATGAGTGCAGAGCTCTTTCTGATGTGGTAGGTGCTATGGGAGGACACTGTTTCATGATTAAAGGGGTGGGTGGGAATCATGGAATTTTAATGAAAAACTAATTTATAATCCATACACAGGACCAACGATGTTTGTAACACTTGGATGCTTTTTGTGATGTGGAGCCGAATCTTTTGAACTCCAGCCAGCATTGCTGGTCATGCTCCTGACATGCCTCCTAGCTGATTCCATGGAGATTTCCTTGCATTTTGTTCAGAATGTCTCCTCTCAGATGGTGTTTCATATTCTCATGACTTCAGTCTGCCTGTTCTGAAATACCAGCATGCCTGCTGATCACTCCTATATGGTCTACTGACTCAGTAATGCTGTTCTCTGGCTGGTGTGGGATTTCCTTCTGTTTCTCAGGGATACAGTGTCAGCTTAGCTGTACTGAGTTTATGTGTCCTGAAAGCCTATTTCCTCATCACTTGTCAAGCCACATCTGCCTTTTCTCCTCCTCCTACCCCAGACCTTCTGTCTCTTTTTTGTGATGTTGTTAGACTTCCAGGGCCTTGAACAGTTCACATGTGGAACTTACTTGAAGCTGAGGCAAAGGTAGTTGAAGGAGGGAGGGAAAGGATATATCCATTAAATTACGGGGACTCCCTAGACGAAAAAGAGAAATATTTATCACTGTAATTTTTCTGCAGTTTTGGGGTGGGAAAGGTGGTTCTCTTTTTTAAGTCAGAGACTGCTTTTTCAGAGCTTTAGCAGTAAAGGAAATACGTCCTTTAGAATATATGATTGCATACAATGTACTGATGATTTCCTGATGGAAAGACTACACTCTTCACAACAATTTTTGCTCTGGCTCAACTTCACAGCCCTCAGGAAGTCCCAACAGTGGAAGGAAGGCAACTTGGGTAGAGCCCCACCGTTCACACTGGGCAGAACCTTGCCTGTAATTCTGCAATATCCTTGTTCCTGTAGTCCTTCACCTTTCACAATCAGTCCTGCACACTCTATGTGAAGGAAAAGGAAATAAGCATAACAGGGAACCTGAGAGAACCAAATTCTGCATTCACAAGAGTGCTTAAGTGCTCTGGTGTGGTAGCAGAGTTTCTTCTTGGTGAGGAAGAACACATTAGATAATTGCCTTAATAACTTGCCAAATATCCTTCCTAATCAAGTTTTCCATAGCACTTACATTATTTACTGTGCCTATATTTTATATCTGTCTTCTGTAAGCAAGATTTCTACTGCAGAACTTTCTGCCTAATGCTGGGCTTCTCCAGCTTACAACTAAACCTTCTTCCCTCGTATGCCAAATGCATCTGTTGTGCCTGCTGTACATTTTTTTTTGTATCACTGGCTTATTTGGATGGACAAACTGAGGCACCAAAGGGAAAGTGTGACTTAAGACCTTGCAATGAGACAGTAACAGATGAAGTAAAGATTACATAAGTCTGGTCTCCAACACTAAACCAATGAGAATATACACTATGTCTCATGCCACGAAAAGATGATAGCAAGAAACATAAACTGCTACCATAAAAAGAACAATTTAGGGTATATATATTCCCTGACATTTGGAAAGTTCTCTTTCCATACATAAGAGATCTAAGTGGGGTCCTCTAGGTGGTATATATCTATGGTGGTATCTAACTCATATATTCAGGCTGAAAAGTGTCAAATATAACATGAAATTGCAAAAGTCTGATACCGAAATGATGATAAATGCATGGTAAAATTGTGGGAACTCACAGACCTAAATGCTGAGTTCCCATTTACTCTGGTAACATGTAATGTACACACCATGTACTTCATTATAGCCATTTTTATATTAGTGTTTTCATTTGGTTGTTTGTTGTTTTTTTTTTTTCTTTTTTCTTTAGGCTGTGATACTGGTTATTGATTACTGGTTATTTATCTTCAGCATTTGTACAGGCTGATAACAAAGGACAAGTAAAGTACAGATACAAATGATTATTCAGTACCTTCCATGTCCATTGCCCAATTGTTAATCTTGCAAAACACTTTAATCTGTAACGTGACAGATATAGTTTGTTTGATGTGACAGCTTTGAAAGTAAAATGCTTTTGTGCTCAGTGCTCTACAGCTTTAAAGTCAGCATGCACTCTTTTGTACTAAGGGTCATTTTGTCCCCTGAAGGCCAAAGCCTTTACCACTTGAGGCACAGACTTTGTCCTCTTTCACCAGCTGCTTCACTTTTCTCATTTTTTTAATCATTTTAGATGGAACTTCTACTTTACAGTTGGTGGAAGAACAGAATTCTAGCATTAGAGTTAAACACTTTCTGCCAACATCTCTCTGACTTTTTCCACCTGCATGTTTGAGTGATGATTTTTTTGATCAAAATAAATAATTTTATTTTAACCAAGTAATGTATACAATGTGATACTTCACATAAAGATTACTAGGATCCATGGAGCAAAAGAAAAGAAACCATTCTCTGATACAGATCTTGCATTTTACCTTATTTTTTCACTACAACAGTTTCTCGTTTGTGAAAAATCTCACTAGGGATCTCATGAGAATAATCTCATTCCTGCTATGGTAAATGAGGAGCCCCATCTTCCTCCTGGTATCTTCTTCTCACAATTTGGGCAAGAAGAAATTTATGTTACAGCCGCTCATGACCTACCTGTTGGAAGACTCACAGAATGGGAGTGCTAATTGTTTAGCTCAAGTTCACGTGTTCCCCTCACATACTAGGGCATCAATTCAGCTTTTTTTTCTCTTTCTTTCTGCTACTATTCCTGAAACTTGTAAGAACCTTGAGTCTTTGAGACTTCAATTCCTCTGATAATTTTGAATAAATATGGGCAGTAAACTGGAGAGATAGGGAAGGGATAATGCCCGCTATTATGCTATGACTGTATTAGCTTCATTGTCTTAGGAAACCATGCCTCAAAACTCCGCCAGCTCATTCTGTACACACCAATAACTCCTTACAGAAGTGTAAAAGTTCAATCTATCTTACTGGTATTAGAAAGACAGAACTTACGGCCATCTCAGTAAATTCTTGGATTATAAGTTTTTTTAAAGTAATTTAGGTAGTTTGTCCTCCAAACTCCTTTTTAAAAATAGTTAACCATTCATAGCCTTAATTTCACTAAAATATTCATGGAATTTAGGAAGCCTGGCTTATGAAAGAAGTTCTGTGATGCAATTGAATAGGTATCCGAGTATCTTTAAAAAACTGAGACCATGACTGTCTTTGGAAAATAATTCTTGAACATGTGGCATGGTACCCTTCCCCTTATCAGGAACACATCTTCTGTAAGAAGACAGAAAGCAGATTCTGAATGCTTTCCCACAAACTTCCATGGTAATGGAAAATGAATCAGGCTTAAAGGCCACAGAGACTAGACTATGCAACAACAAAAGTGATACTCTGAGGCAAATCAGTCCATATCTACAGTGTGCCATGTTTGTTGTATTTCTTACAGCATCACTATAAAACTTTAATCCTTCTGGGCATGAGTGTTATCCCACTAAATATTAACAGTATCTCCATCCTTGTTTCCCAGTGTTATCTTGTTGATTCGTATCTCATTAATTCCTTGACTTTCACTTCTTTATCTTCCTCCTCTGGTAAGGCTTGCTTTCTGCTTCCAAAATGGGTGAGGTGCATTTGAGCCTGCATACGTCTGTGCAGTCAGCCCATCAGGGTGCTCTGGTATGCAGCGTCATGCAACCAGCTTTCACAAACTCTCTACTCCTATTATTCTGGTTTCCCACCGCTTTCCACCCTCTTTCTGCCAAATGCTGCCTCATTCTGGGTCTGACTTGTGGATATTCAATCAGTTCTACTTTCTGCAGCTTGCATCCCACAGCTGCTATTTGATCTTATTTCCCCCTTTTTTCCCCCTCCTCTCCCTTTCAGTTTTGATCTAGTGCCAGAGTTTCATTATCTAATTGATTTGTTCCAGTAGACTTTTAATTTCTTCATCTTTTAATAGGTCTTATGAGGCTTGTTTTCTCACTTTGGAGCTTAGTGATGTCTGCTTTTCCCATTAAATACCTACAGGCTGCCAATCACTTCTACCAGACTTCGTCTCAGCCTGCAGCAGTCTCTATTTGGTTCATGGTTGTTTTCTGGTCTTTCCCAGTAGTTGTTTGTCTTAGAACCAGGAATGCAAGAGAACACAAATGTCCATGTGATGGTCTGCCATTGACATTATAAGACAATTGCCAACTTTGGAGACTTTCACTCTAGAAATGCTAGGTTCTCTACATATTGCTGGCTATGGTTAATTTTTGAGGTTTGTTTTGAGGCAGACTGGAGAAGTTCCTGCAATAAAAACATATTCAGTCACCTTCTTGCCAAGTTTCAATAGGCAAGAATCAATCGAGCCATGCATCATCTTATTTATGATGGAACAATGGTAGACCCTGAGAGCTACGTGCTGAAAGGTATCAGTTTTCTGTACAGAACTTGGGTCTCAGTTTCCAATCAACTTGTCTCCTAGTTATATGTATTTTTTTTTCTCTTTACAAGAGGATGTTTGTCTCATCTAGGGCTTCTAGATGCTGCTGTAATATAAGTGTAATATAAAAGTAGTTTTAATAAGTGTTATTTGAATGAACAAGGATGGTGACTAAGAACTTGAAAAAATTGCATTTTATATGAGTTGCATCTTACCCGATGCACATGTATTTATTTAGGTGTTTTAGGGTTCTTCAGAAATATTTAGATCTACTAGGAGTATCGTATTGCTTCGACATGCTACATGAACAGCATAGAGGGAGGGGGCAGGGAGAATCATAGAATCATAGAATGGCCTAGGTTGGAAGGGATCTTTCAGATCATCTAGTCCAACCGTCAACCTAACTCTTGACAGAAATCATCACTAAACTATATCTCTAAGCATTCTATCTACCTGTCTTTTAAATACCTCCAGGGATGATGGTTCCACCGTTTCCCTGGGCAGCCTGTTCCAATGCTGAACAACCCTTTCCATATAAAAATGTTTCCTAATATCCAATCTAAACCTCCCCTGGTGAAACTTGAGGCCGTTTCCTCTTGTCCTATCGCCTGTTACTTGGGAGAAGAGACCGACCCCCACCTCTCTACAGCCTTCACTGATCAAGTGAATTATGTGATTTTTAATTTTTTTCCATATAAATGCTACTGATTTCTACAGGGAATAATGATCCATATTTAGAGCTGCTTGGAGAACAGAATCCTTTTTTTTTTTTTTTTTTTTCCTGGAGAAATGGAGGGAATGTGGAAATTTCTAAGGTTATATACAGTTCAGTCTTACATTGGTGTCTTACAGGTGTTCAGTGCTGCCCACACTGTGGTAGCAGTGCCATTTTTCTGCTACTATTTAAAGAACATTAGGGTACCACGGTTTTAGTCAAAAACTGAAACTATACTTACGCAAGAAATGTACTTAAACTAGTTTATTCTGTTCACTATGCGTTGGTTTTATTATTTTTGAGGATTAATCAATTCCTTGACTGAAACTTTGAGTTGCTGTTCTGTAGTGATAGAAGAGAAAGCCATACTACTTTCGCCTCCATATTTAACTGGCACTGTATTTTACTTTAACTCCAAGTAGCTTTTTGGATGGAGAAGAATCCTGCTTCAGAATGAACGGGTAAGACTGTCAGTTGATGTGAACTGGTGTAGTACCACTGAAGAAGGTGGGACATCTATAGATTATCAGCTAGATGTCTGACACGATATAGTCGTAACAAAAGCTGGCTTTCTCAGAACTGCCTTCATGACAGTTCCTCTTGTTAGTGGGGCAAAGTTTCACAGGTTCTTTTAGTCAAGCAATTCTGGTCTACCACCAAATGACTGCTCAATGCTTCATCCGTCTCCTTTTCTAGGATGAAATGCGAATAGTGAGCCTGTCACAATGCTGCTTTATCAGGAAAGTCCTTAGGGTCTGGAAGGAGTAAGAGTGAAAAGGCCACATTGTTTGATTCCTGAAAGAAGAGCAGGGACACTTTGCAGTCACCTTCAGACATGGTTTTGCTGCTTGATCTCTTTCCATCTGTCCAACTTCAGCCATTTAATAAATAAGAGTGGCCTGTCATCTTTCTTGCCACTGATGTAAACTCCAGGGCAATTCTCACACAGGCAGTTTTATCTTGCTTCTCTGGAAGAAAACTATCACTAAAAGCTTAACTACAGGGTTGTATAGCTTTCTTGTGACTAAATTCAGATCTTCTTAGCTGCCTGACAGGCAAGAAATAGTACCAATATCTTGCACTTTTCTCATAAGGGAGTTCTGACTCCAAAACTGAATTAGTGGCTTTGAGGACTGAAATCCACCCGGCTTCTGCTAGCTTCCTGCGCTGCTCCAGAGCATGGGCTTCCATTGTCAGTGAGTTTGAGGGTGATGCTGTACTGCAGCCAGCCTTTGGGGTGGGAAATTGGCGGGAGTTTTACCACACTCTTCAGCGGGATTAGTCAAACCAACAGTGAAAATCCCCTATACAAAGTGGATTCTGTTATCCTGTTATCTTTACAAGAAACCAAATAGTGATCTAACCAAATGAGAGGAGCTGCAGACAAAGAGTTAGGAAACATAATTCTGGATTAAAAAAATCCCACTGTAGAGAGAGATACATGTAAGCGCACAGACAGACCACCCTCAAAGTATTCGAAGAGTTTTACATAGCAAAATTCTGGACTGTAATGACAGACATCCAATGTACAAGCTAGTTTAATAAAGGGTAAGAAGCAACAGCAAAATTAGCCGTGCCTCAAATAAGGGAAGTTTCAATGTCTGTAGAGAAAACAAAAAGCACGTACGCTTAGTATGAAGTAATGTGGGAAGGAAAACTGCTTTGAATGGCAACGAAATCTTTGATTCCACTCTTGAAACACACAAGAGCTTAAAGTGGTAAGAAAGGGCAAAAAGCATGTCAGTCTGCCTTGAATTTTAGAAGTTTCTTTTACAACCCTTTGTCAAAGAGGTGCTCAAAGAGTGGCTACTTAAGTGACATGAGGTTTTAATGGGTGTTTATGAATCTTATAAACAAAAAAATGCCATCTGACTGTAGAACTGTTAATTTGGATTCTGATTCTAATTTTGCATGTTAAACTTTGGTGAACTGCTAATTTTTCTGAACCTTGCTTTATTCATTTGAACGAGATAGTGAGAAGCATTGTGGGAAACAGCTGATTGTGTGTGTATATGTGTCTTTCAGTCCCTTTTATTTACCAAATGAAATTTCCTCAGAAAAGTGTGGTATTTTAATTCTTCTTTTCATTCTGAATGCCGGGGAAACCATCTTTGTAAGGCTTTCCCATGGAAAAAAAATGACAAAAATGCATATGAAAAGTTCATATTTATTTTGATAATAGACTGAAATGCAGTTGAATGTAATGAGATATATGATTGTACATACTTCGATTTAGTTTTGAATTTTGGCATGAACCTAAAATATATCAAGTATACAAATTAAATATTTAAATATTATCTAAATTAATTGAGAATGTTAAAATACATTGTTCAGACCTTTTACTTGACAGGGAATTAAAACAAGTTGGCCTTCTTCTGCCAAAAGTTCTGATAGGAAGAAAACAGATTTTTTTCAGCAAATGGTTCTGCTTCTTATCTTTCACTAAGTAGGTAACTGACCACACCTTAATTCTGTACATCCAAAGGTGAAGCAGTTTCATTAAAAGTTACCATAAAATAAAAAGGATTCAGCTTTGCTTAGGATGAGCCAAGGCCCTGGTAAATTTGAAAGATTTTAAAACACAGATGCATGAGATGGTTAGTAAAAGATGATGGAAAGGGTTTCTGGTTTGCTGAAGCTGCCTACAGCTTGTTTCAACAAGTAAACTAAGGTTCTGATCAATTGTAGTAATCACTACATGATGAATTTCTCTACTAAAAGCAAAGGTATTAAGTGTCTTTGATCTTCAGCTTTGGTAGTTACACTCTGCTTAGATTCCACTTTAAAATTTTAATTGCATACACTGTTCATTTCCTTCTGCATACATATAACTTCCTTTCACCTTCTGCATTAAATTTGGGACCCCATTCTCTTCTCTTTTTTTTTTTTTTTTTGAATATGACTTTTGAAACCAAGCGGACTATGAAAGCTGAGCTGTAGGACTGAATCCTCATCTTTGAAGTGATTGGACATTTTCTCTTTTGAAGGGATCTTCAGTTGCACCGTACATACACTGTGGGCACAATGCACTATATCAGTGGATCTATAATTTTATCTTTGATCATCCTTACATGAAAAGACTGTCTTGTTGATAAATTCTGCCTGTGAGATTCTTGTAGGATAAGGTATCATGTGAAGTGAGCAGGGAAATGGAAGTTACACTCCTGGAAAACCTTTTTTTTTATTTTAGCTTGACCTTTCTCTTCAAAGTAAAGCAGACATTGGAACATAAAAGCTTAAACTTCAGTATGGATGCTTTAAAACTTCCTTACATGAGAAAAAAAAAAGCAATAAAATAAATGCAAAGCTCTTTGCCAGCAGCTGTTGGACATTCTTTTCAGACCATACAAACAGTGTTCTTCTTAACTATAGCTCTGCAGTTTATACAGTTTGTATCCACATTCTTATTTTATTTTCCAATTAGAATTTGCAATTATTCATTCTATTAAGGAACAACAACAAATAAACCCCCTATAACATGCTGAAATTCATGTTGGTGTGTTTGCACTAGTCAGTGGAATGGTGTTTACAGTAAAAATAACTGTGATGTTTAGTACAGTATAGAATTGGCGCGTCTGTGATGCTATGGTTTACTTTGCTGCTATATCAAAACTCAGCTGTGTGGGACATTTTTCTCCTTTTCCAAATGTAAGGTCATGAACAGTTGTTTCTTGATGAGGATAGACTCATTTTGTGTGGATTCCTTAAAAAGACCTTGATTTCTTTCTGACTAATGATACTTGGTTTCTCTCTCTTTCAAAAAATAACTTTTTCTCTCTGAGATAATCTTTATTGGAGTACGTGGAGCTTTCACAGAGACTGCTCTATCACTTCGCCCATAACTGAAAATGCACAGATAAATGGAGGATGGGGAGAGCGGCATCTATGTCGTACACAAAAGGGAATTTTCCATTTTAACTATGTGAAGGAGATTTGGAGGCAGGCAAGGAGCTGGTCTGGAAAGGTTCAGTAATGTCTGACTGCACTAGGGAACATTTTGTGGCCACCATTTTACTGTGCTGCAGTCTTCATAAATTAATCATATCTTGCAAGTCAGAATCTTAGAAGAGCAAGGGTATATGTGAACAGTCTTCTAGAACCACTGCTATGGTTCAGAGAACATAAAGGATTTTCAAAACTTTTTGTAAATGTGCAGAAAGTCCTCTTCTTGGGGAACTACTCCAGTTCTGATAGCTCTTGTTAAATTGTTTCCTTTGCTGTTTAGGAAAAAGGAAAATATTTGTGAAACCAGGCTTGTGGAGTCCTTTCTCATTCTGTGTCTTCAAGTCTGAAGTTAGTAATTAGGTTATTCTAGCTTAATGAGTTACTGCTCATCAGCTCAAACAACCCCCTAAAAGTACGTGGATGTGTGGATTTTTGTTTGCTTTAACAGCAAATTAAAATGTTTTAGGCTTAAATCTTCCTGAAGAGAGTTTAAAGGATTGAAGTTTACATTGTGAACCCACAGAGCTGTAAGACTAGTTATGGGCTGGGTGGAAAAGTTAAGCAAAAGTAACTTAGTGTTTGCAATGGTCGTCTTCTGCAAAATGTCATATTCCAGTATGACATTATCAATTTAAGATACACCAGTCCGAAATCATTTGGTCTCTTCGGTCATGTGTACATTTTATTTTTAGAACCCAGTTTTATATTTTGTGAACCTTTATTTTATCACAGATTTAAATACTAACTCAAGAGAATATGTTCCTTGTAATTTCTTTATGCTTAGTAGTTGACCCTTGATTATTTCCTAAGAAATGTTTTCTTTTACTTGTATAATGGTTTAACCTGAAGAAGGTGTTGATTATAAGAAAACAAAAATGAGAAATGACCTAAAAAATTCAGGATTTTTTCAGTCTTTGTGTTGTACTCTTCCTGCATAGCATTTATTATTCAGAGTGACTACTCAAAATATTAGTAGGCTCAATCATTGAAAAACTCAATTATTTCCTGAATTTCTGAGAAAATATTTCTTGTTTCATTTGAGAGGATGCCACATTATGGATCAGTTCTTGGAAATAACTGAGTTTCTTCAGGATATGTTATCTTTTCTGTTACACATGAACAACATCATCTCTTCCACATTAGGTCTTTCAAGTTTAATACGCAAACAGGGGATTGTTCAGGGTAAATTGGAGCATAGTTTAGCTCATGAGACCTCATTATCACAAGAAAAAAAGTAAAGCTTCATTTGCCAGAGGCCAGGTTGAGAACCCTGCAAAAAGTTAGAAAACACAAATGTTTTGTACTGCAAACTGACAAGATACAGAAGTCAGCAAGGCCATTTTCACAATTAAACTCAACAGTACAGGCTAGAAAGCAGGGGAGAATTATTAGTTTGATTACAATATATTTGGCATGAATTAGAAAAGAGGAGGAACTCCAGACATGCCGTGCCAATCTTCAGTGTTTTTTTTATCTGATGTTCTTCAGAGAACAAGTGTGACTGGTCTAAAATAGGGAACCTGTCAGAAAGCTGCATTAGATGGCTTTATTATTTTTTTTTTAACCAGGAGATTAATTTAGCCATTAGAATATATTTAGTGATATTTTAAATTTGAGACAATATTGAAAGTATCTAATGACTATCTTCCTCCAAATTGTTTCCCCTCCAGATTCTAAGTTTACACCTTTTCCAGTGGCAACTCAGCCCTTCCTTATCTGAAAAAAAAGGGCAAAAAACCCCAACTCATCAAAAAAAACCCAGCCCCAAAAAAACCCAACCCACAAAAAATAAAATAAAAAAGCCAAACCCCAAACAACAAAACCAACAAAACACTCTGTATTGGGAGACTCAAAATAAGATTGTCAGAGTCCCATATGTGTAAATAGGCAGCTGTATTTTTTACAACTTCCAGAAAGATTTAACACCCACTGCGTCATATGCAGAATAAAGATCATAAAAAAAGTTCTGTTGCTACATTTTCCATGAAAAATGAGGGGTTTGAGTGAGATAACTTCCCCCCCCCCCAGGACTTGGCTACAGATGGAAATACGTGCATTTACAAACTGAGGTATTTAAGGCAAAAATGAATTATATGATAACTTACTGTTTTATTCTGTGATCTGGGAACACAATTAGTTTGAATAGTACACAGGGCACTTCCAGTAGACTGTAGAAAAACAGAATTTGTCATTATTTTGCTATATAAACATATTAGCTTACTCTGTCAAAGAGTGTGTCAGGACAGTCAGTGTGAATGCCGCTCACTCACTACACCACGGCTTCTCCACTTCATATCAACTTAAATCCCTGAAAGGTCTCTTTCCTGAGAGCAGCTGAGCATAGATGGTTTGACAAAACGGTCTGGGCTGAAGCAGGCAGGTAGGGAGACATAAGCAGGATACCTGCAGCAGGAGAGTGACAAAGAAGACAGGAAAAAGTATGGGGGACCTACACGCAGCAAGGAGCAGATCTGAAGTGTGGCTTTGGGTGAGACGAAAAAGAACAAATTTTCCTTATTCAGGCAGTTACATTTTGTACCAGCTGTGTTGGAAAAGTTAGACAAAAAATATTAATTTTTGAGTTGGAAGTCTTTATTGTCCCACGTTTTTTACTTTAAGGGGAGGATGAAGGACTTCAGTCCCCAGGCTCTGGCTACATAGACGAAAGGGTTGTAGGGGCGTATGCACACTTCATGGACTACACAGTTCAGCCAGGGATCCCAGTTCTCATATGAGGATGTAGGCACAAGAAGCAACCAACGTGTCCAGCAAGGCCTTACAACTCCTGTATGTAGTCAATAATAAGAATATTTTCAACAAAAACATTTTACATTTCTAGCAAAGAATAAAAAAGCTTAAAATCAATTGCACAAGTTCAGTGAAAACATTTCCCCAATTTATCACAATTTAGCTATGTTAACTTAGTGCAACTGAACCTTTCGTAACAAAATTTAGGTGGATGGAGCTAAACAAATAATTTTCATTGAGTATTTCAACAGGGGAAGCAATCAATTTTGGACAATCTGTAGCAAGGAGCACTCTGGACAGAATGCATGCGGAGCTTAGGGACTTCGTTACTCACAGGAGTGAGAGCATTTTGATGTAGTGAAGAGTCAGTGTTATGGCCTGAGAGGTCTGTGCTTTGTTTGATGACTGTGGGGTCTCCTTTTGTTTCCCCGAGTATGATTTCGCATATCAGACTTACAGCTCCTCTAATTGATCTCTCTCCCAAGAGATCTCTTCTGTGCAGCAGATTGTGTAGGAGTAAAACTTAAGGACTGTTGTCACTTGCAGAAGGTGCCTGTCTCTCTCCATTAAAATAGATCAGACCTTCAGGATATTTTTCAGCTTTTCTTGATTTTTCATTCATGATATACCAGAAAAACTTTTTTTGCAAATGGACAGACTGTCGTTCCAATGCGTGGCTGCCTCTTAAGACCCATCAGTTCTTCATGCCTTCCCATGTGCTCTTCCATTCTTTGCCTACAGTCTTGCAGGTCCTCCTGAGTATTTACCAATTTACAGTTCTGCTTTAGCACCTGGCTACAGGTTTGGATGTGGATTAACTCACAGAACTGAGAAAGGTAGCACAGCTTTATTTAGTGTAAAAAGGGTTCTTAGTTTGTAGCTTTGATATCTGTAATTATTTAAAAGAAAAATTAAACCAGCCAAGGGTCTCAGACACTGTGACAAGTCACATGTATGTTAAACAAAGAAACCCCTCCTTACAAATAAACTAGTGGACTTTATGTGTCTTTTAGCCCCTTTTATTTATCAAATGAAATTCCGCCTCCTTTTCCCATCAGCCTCTAAAGAGTATGAAACATGTCCTCTTATTCCACATTTTGTTTGCTATGGTGAAACAAACAGGATTTGTATTGAATTTTGTATTGAAGTTTTTTGTGTTGAAGTTTTCCGAGAAGCTGCATTCAGCTCAATAGGTAACAAGGCTCAACAACGCTGATGGCTGATGCTAGTTCAGAACAGCTCTGCAGGTACTAGAGACTGTTCTTGTGAGATGCAAGAAGTTTGACATAAATGTAACTCCCAGCAGCTCTCAGCCTCTCTTGTTCTGCTGATCTTTCTCTAGAAGTCTAAGACAATTCAAAATGGTGACAAGAAAAGCCTCTCTGAATGTAATTATTAATTTTTCAATTAAATCTTAATCTATAAAATCAGTGAAAATCAGGCAAATGTGTCACAAAGTTGAGATTTGTTGATCATGAATTTGAGCAAGTAACAGTCACAATTTACTGTCTGAAAATCAGTGAATTAAGTGGGAAATAGAGGAGATCTGTCCATTAGCTGACATATCAAATTAATACAGTCAATAATCATGTAATGAAAGTAACACAGCATGAAGACAGATCTGTAAAATACTAACCTCTAGAGAAGAAACTTTTCCATTTAATGCTAAATCTTTTACAGGAACGTTTACAGCGAAACAATTTATTGAATTAATTAAACATTTTTAGTATCAAACCCAAACTTGTTTATGCATAAGCACTTCAAACAAATTTAGACTCCTGGATCTCTATATACTGAATACGATATGGTTGATGTGGCCCCTCTCAATTTACTTTCTTTTTGATACTGTGGCAGTTAGCTGATTTCACTTCCTCCTGCAAAGTACAGCATGGCCTTTGTCAGATCTTTTCAGTCAAATGCCTGGCAATTTTTAAAGTAGGAATTGTGTAGCTTATAATTTTAGGAAATGGTGCAGACACCTTTTTCGTAAGAACTTGTCTGTGTGTGCTCAAATTCAAACACATGCTTAGAACTTTGAAAGTGTGAGAGAGAATGGTAATGGATGATATTCCACCCTGTAGGAAAATAGGAAAAAGATACAAATAGTTCCTTAAAATCAGAGGAAAGATTCATTCATTGATTTGCATAGCCTTTGGATGTTTGTGGCAGCAGGCAGTGGTTCAGAGAGTATGCTGACATCATCCATTCATGACTCACCTTATGTTGAGGGCATCAATTTTCGGTGCTCGGGTTGGTTGAGTAATTGCTTCATCTTCTCTTTCCACAGGATCAAGCTCAGAAAGCAGGTATCACTCTTTCTTGATGCTGCAATTGCCTGAGAAAGAGCACCATCTTCTGCCTTCATCTTAACCTTTAAGGTTGTGATTCTGACTTGTACTGCCATGTAAGCACCTCCCCTCAATGTCTCCCCCATGAATCAACCTACAGCTCTCCCCTTTCCCCTGGCATAGCCTGCTTGTCCTCATAACTGGCGAGCATGACCCTTGTCAGTTGGGAAAACAGCCCTGAATCTGGCAGTTCCTTTTCAACATCCCCTGTTACAGCCACAAGCAATGCAGGCTCCAAAAATAAACATGGAGTGGGATAAACAGGAGGTGAACTTACGGAAGCTGCCTCAGCCCCCACTTCTTGGTAATAGCTAGAGGGTACCACTTGACACCGATGTGCGGTCATTTTCCCTCGCCCACACTCTTACCTTTAAGGGTCTTCGCATGTTCAGGAGTATGACTGATGGTCCACTCAACAGTTACTGTTCCTTATCCATGCTTCAACGTCTCCATACATTTTCATATACCTTCTTAATACCTCCTAAAATAGATGTAGATGCATTCTGGGAACTGTCACATCACCCTTTTACCAGGCAATGAATTAGAGAATTCATAATTTGCAGCTTTAGGCAGTACAGGGATATACAATACTACTATCAATTGCTAACCAAGAAACAAAGTGCTAATTTAGATTCCTAGTAATAAAAACTTCATACAAGGTAAAGAGAATTAAACCGTAAGCGAACACGTAGTCTGACTCTTCTGTAGATTATGAGTCTGATGGTAGGTTAAGATTTCAGCAAATGCACCTCCGTTATTGAATGTTTTTTGCATGAGAAGAGTATAAAATACTAAAATGTTACTTAAAACATTACCGTATTCCTAATACAGTAAGAATGTAACAAACTGGTGTGTTAAATGAAATGCTTCAAAGATGAATCAGTGCAAGAAACCAAAAATTGCCTGTGGACTTTTCCTGTGGACATGTGCTCACCTTGTGAAACATTATGCCCTTTTAAATTGGCTGAAAATGACTGTCCTGAATTGCTAATCAATCCAGAAACTTGCCCACTAAAAAAATTAATCCACAGTGCCCACAATTTTACCCCAATTTAGAATGTAGAGTATTTCTCATTACTGCAAGTTATTTTACATTACTAGCATTACTTTTGTTAACAGCTGAATGCAAACGAGTTTTAAGTCCTTGAGCTTTCTTGAAATTATGAATCAGCCATCTATTTGTTTAATTTCACAGAATCACGGAATGGTAGGGTTGGAAGGGACCTCTGGAGATCATCTAGTCCAACCCCCCTGCCAGAGCAGCGTCACCTAGAGCAGGTTGCACAGGAACGCATCCAGGCGGGTTTTGAATGTCTCCAGAGACGGAGACTCCACCACCTCTCTGCCAGTGCTCTGCCACCCTCAAAGGAAAGAAGTTCCTCCTCATATTTAGGTGGAACTTCCTATGCTCAAGTTTGTGCCCATTACCTCTTGTCCTGTCTCCGGGCACCACTGAGAAGAGCCTGGCCCCATCCTCCTGACACCCACCCTTTAAGTATTTATAAGTGTTGATAAGGTCCCCCCTCAGCCGTCTTTTTTCCAGACTGAAGGGACCCAAATCCCTCAGCCTTTCTTCATAAGACAGGTGCTCCAGTCCCCTCATCATCTTGGTAGCCCTTTGCTGCACCCTCTCCAGCAGTTCCCTGTCCTTCTTGAACTGGGGAGCCCAGAACTGGACACAGTACTCCAGGTGCAGCCTCACCAAGGCAGAGTAGAGGGGGAGGATGACCTCCCTCGACCTGCTGGCCACACTCTTCTCGATGCACCCCAGGATGCCATTGGCCTTCTTGGCCACGAGGGCACATTGTTGGCTGATGGTCATCCTGTTGTCCACCAGGACTCCCAGGTCTCTTTCCACATATTTGGTGATCTGTGAAATTTGGTGAAAAATAATTTATTCCATCTCCAGTAATGACACCTATCTTATGGTTCAGTGCTGCTGTAATCATCTGTCACAGGAAGAAAGGAGCATTCTCTTCTGAAAAGTTCAAAACCTCAGACATCTCCAATCACTTTTCATTCTTTGAAGATCCTCCCCAGAGGCTTCTGATGATATGAAGTACCACGTCAAGCCCACACAGTGGGTTATTATTAACTTTTATTCTGAAATTGTTAAACTGGTTTTATGTGACTTAGGACATCTAATCATTCAAGCCAGTAGCTTTTACATTACGTTGATGTTTCCAGCTAAGGACTCAGTCAAAGGGCATTTTAACTGCTGGCCTGATCCATCAGCCTGAACAGAAATGGGATTAGGGTGCAGAAAAGGAACAGCAAAGAGCAGAGATGTTTAAAGAAGGGGTTCAGCCATCCTGTTTAAACACACTAATGAGACCCATGGAATCCCAGCACGTTGTGGACGGCTGGAATTGGCCTCTGCCCTTTTGCAACTAGTGGCAAAGGCAGGCTGGGCTCTGTAGCTGCTTGAATTTTACACTGTGGCAGGCAGGCGTGGCTGAGCCGTAGAGGGCAGACTCTACTTCCTTTTCCCACCGATTCAAGATACACTTCTTTTCTTTTTTTTTTTTTTTCTTCACCCCTCTTTAATTGGCTCCTTTTCAGAACTGATTTAGAAGCAAGACTGCAGCTGACCTGGGTGTGACTAATTGGAATTGGGTCGTCCCACCTCTGATTCATTTCCTTCCTAAGGTCGAGATGCATCGCCAAGCTCCATGAAAGGTAAAGGTTTGTGATGTGCTGCTGGACTGGAGGGCATGGCTGCCAACCCAGCTTCTCCTTTCCCTTGTACACCCTTTACCACCCCCGCTTAGTTTTTAACGGTGACTGAATGCATCTTTATGAGGGTCATTACTAATATGAAGTCTGGGAAAGAAGACAGTAAACAAAATTTGATCAGGAGGTATGGGATGAACACCTACTTTACCAAATGCATTGTTACAGTACATAGGAGGCGGTGGGAAAAAATAGATCATACAGAAATGCTGGTGAAAACTATGTTTCCTTTTCTGGTCCACTCAGAGGAGATGTAAATATCCTGATGTGTTGCTTGATCCCAGAGTTTAGCCTAATCTTTTCAAACTCTGTCTTGTAACATTCTGTTTAATTTCAGAGATAGAACCTATTGTCGGTCTGGCCATTACTCTGAACATGAGAGTGCAGCTACATTAGTAGCCCTGGCTGAAGACATTTTTAACATTGGATGTCCTGCTCCCACTTATAAAATTGTTTTTTTACTCTACTGTTTTACAACAGTATGAAGATATTGATTCACAGGTGTTCATGGCCCATCTACAAAGCTGAGGCTATAGAAGTCAAGTTTCTTTTGCTACAGAGAGCAGAAGCACTGCTGAGTTACAGCTGCTGCCTTGCAGAGTCCCATCTGGCACTGCCTTCTCCACTCTTGCCACTGGTCTCTTCTAAGCTCAACAGAAGGGTGTTCAAGCTTACTTAAAGATGCTTGAGCTGTGCGATTTTGAGCACAGGTGAGCATGTGCTTTCTCGGGCCTGTCCTTCAAATGTGGAAGAAGTTACATACCATATATTATGCTTTGGCACATTTCTTTTCTCTCTTCCTCCATGCCCTTTTCCATTAGTTGTTACTTCGCTGGATTGAACAGAGAGAACAATTTCTCATCTGGTACTATTTCCTGGTGCTCCCCATTTCAGCTGTAGCCATCTTCTGTTTCTTCTCTCTTAATTTCCACCAGGCCAGGACCATGTATATGTACATAGTGTGTAGCACAGTGGTGCTCTGGTCTGTGTCACTTTGCACTTTTATTCAGCCCTCAAAGGTGCTGAAGTGCTATAAGCATATGAGGTATTCCACTGACTTCAATATCCCTGCTTCCTGTTTCAAGACTGCTTTTTATTGCCAAAGCAGTGCAAAAAAGCATTAGAATAAATGAGATGCAGGTCATAGATTTATGGATACAATACCACAGCTAACAAAATTAAAATACCACAGCTAACAAAACTAATCTAAAAATACACTTTCAGTTCACTTGGTACAGGATTATGTGCAGATGAAGCCCAACAATATGCTCTTTATGACAAATGTGCATTTTTTTTCTTTCTGTAAATTTACAGCACTTTGGACCTTGTCTGTGTGATGCTGATTTAAACTGAACCGGTGAAACAATCTCAAGACCAATGTGATTAAGTGAATGCTAATCTCATGCTGTCCCAGTTTAATGACAATTTATTTTATTTTATCTGAAGTTAGCAATTATTTATTTTAAGGTCACACCTTCAAATTGCTGAAATAAGGCTTCATATTCTTTGGGGTTTTTTTTTTGTTGTTGTTGCTTGCGGTTTTTTTAGTTGTTTTTTGAGTTTTTTTTTTAAGGCTTAACTATATGATCATTTCACAGGCAGCTGCAGTGTTTTATGATGCTGTCGCCCCTTCCGTGAAGGATTTCCCCACCACATGTCATGGCCAGAATGCATGCACTCTCCTTAGACACTGCAGGGAAATTCTGCCTCTTCGTATGCATCTTGTAGGGCAAGTGAAATTACTAGACGTTGTACTGAAGCATCTGAGTAATGCTCCCACATGCCATTCCACAGGCACTATTGTGAAAGCAGCGACTTCCCCAGAACAGTGTTAAGAAATAACCAAGGTCAATGACATCTTGACCCGGTGCAGTTGCTTGCTACTTAAATGCAAGGCTAAGCTTTTGCTGTATCAGTTTTTAAACTGATTTCTTTGGTATCTGCAGTTTCCTGACTAGACAGTGCCTCACTAATAAATCCAAACAAATCTAGCAAAAGTGGGGGGGTGACAGTGCCTCACTGAGGAACTTTGACCTTTCTTTCAGATGCTATGTGTTTGAATTACAGTAAAAGAAACAATAAATATTTAAAGCAGGGAAAAAGCACAGAAAAACCCTTCTTCCAATGTATATTTAAGAAAGTAAACCCAGAAATTCTTTTGTTCTTTTAAGTGAAATAATGCCTGCAGGAACCATCACAATATATTCATGTGCACTCCGCTAGTGAGACATTTCAATGATGCCAAGTTATGGAGAGATGGGCATTTAAATTCACTTTGTGCTTTGGAAAATCTATCTGTTGACTAATTGTGCTTTTCTTCTGTTCTAAAACGACTTTTAGTACACTTTAAAGAAATAGATCTATTAATTACTTTACCTAATGATCCAGGATGAAGGGGCATCAAAGTTACTGACTATTCATAGTGGATATTTTTTGTTTTCCATGCAATAGTCCTTTTAATTCATGATGCAGTTCTTTATGTATAGGCATCTATAAAACTTTCTAACGTACTGACTGTAACCCAAGGGGGTTCATGTGCAACAAAATGCTAGTGGCAGGGCAGGGACACAGAGCCGGACCTTCAGGAATTTTGAGAAGCAACTATCTACAAATTTCATCTGAGGCTTCTCAAACCCCTGTTGAGTTGACATATTCAATTCACATATCTGCCTTGAATTTTAGCAAACAGCTCCAATGGAAAATGCATTAGATCATGTTTAAAGAAACATCCTGAGGATACCAATGCTCATGTTGCTAAGTGACCATGACAAGCTAATTATTCCTCAGTGTGCTGTGAAAACACTCTTGTTCAAATTTTTCTTTGACCCTGTTGCTGTTCATGCATTTAAACCACTCGTGTGAGCATGTTTATGTTTTATATGTGGAGTTTCTCATGTAGCCTGAGGCAAAAGGTAGAAGCCAAGCAACAGTATTAATAGATCTAGTGAGCGGGCTGCTTTGCCAGGAGGGCACAGGTTAAACCACTCTCTCCTTCCCCCTCTGGACTTGGAAGAGGTAGGAGGATCTTCACACAAGTCCCCGGGAAAGGCTCTGAGAGAGGGTCAGGTTTGTGTAGCACCAAGGACCATCGTTTTGAGCTCCCAAGTCCCAGTGATAACATAATTGAAGGTAGCATAAAAAAGGTAGCAGTCAATTATACTCACTTGTGACTACAATGTAGAGTCATTCAAACTTGAAGCAAATTAAGGTATGGGCATGAATTAACTAATCTGAATTAACTTGTCAGGGAAAGCGTATTTGAAGCCTTGTCCCAGTCAGAGACATATTTAAAGTACCTACTACTGCTATTTAGTTGTACAACTAAAATGTGTGTTGCTGCTAAAAGAAACAATACTGTGTTTGATTGTTCTCGTTTCTTCTCAAGCAGATATTTGGCATTAATTTGTCCGTAGTGTCTTAGCTATTTCTAGAATAGAAATAAGCTATTAGTTTTATGCAAAAGGGTCCATAAGGTGACAGAGCAGCTCCTCTTGGAGCTGAGAACAGCCGAGAACAGATCTAAATAAGCTCTCAGAGGTCATGGTGCAATCTGAGGGTGAAAAGGAACACGATCCTTGCCCTGCCTATCAGTGAAATGCATTTCTGCCGCTCTAGACTTACACTGAGGGGGTGGAAGTGAATGGGGTAGGGAGGGGGTGGTGCCTGGGCCCCAAATCCAGGCAAGGCAAGGGAAGAACACACTAGGTTTTCTCCAGGATACGTGAGTTCACAAATATTAGGACCGGTGGAGTCACAAGGCTGGCTTGTTGATTTAATACTATTCAGCTGTTCTCTGTTTCCATGTAACTGTACACCTTTCCCTGTAAAACTATTTATTATACTATAGTATTAATAGCAATGGTTTTTCAAAGTCACCTACCACAACCTGTCCTCACATCTAGGTCTCAGACTCTCTTGTGGGATTCTTATCCTACCCAAAAATTTCAAGTTTTATGAGATAAGAGGTACGGCTTGTGTAACATTTCTGCCCTTAAACCAGAGCTTCCATTTGGCCGTAAAAGCCTCGAAGCACAGAATGTTCTTTGTCATTGACCCACTGATTCTCAACTTGATGTTGCTTGTCCTTATGACAACCAGAGAGTAGCATCTCTTATCAGCAAATAAACTGCAGTGAGGCTGGAAAGTCCAAATCAGAAAATTTAGGACCCTTTATGCTGGCTCTGGAAGGACATTAAATCATGTGTGTCAGTTATCTCAAGATTTCCCACTGCATCTTATTTATTTTTTTATCAGTTTATTTGGGGATTTACTGGAAGATGTGAAAGCATTTTTTGTGCCTATATGAATGTGCTGCTTTTCTTTATAGTAGGGCCTCCTCAGGCTAAAAACATGGCAGTCAGACTGTTCTTTATAGGTTCACTTCAAGTGAATTATTCGTTATTCCTTGAATTGGACAGCAATTTGGTTTAAGTACATATTTGGTTACGTAAAATATCTGATATGATTAAAGTTATGGATTAAGAGATTTTCCTCTTTGGGTTGTTTAACTAGACATTCCTTATTTGAAGCTAGGGCTTGGCATGTCTAGCTAGAAGCATTTTCTAATTAAAGAAAATATTCTTTTGAGGTCAGGCATGTATTAGTAGCCTTCAAAAACGAAAATACAAACCACAAAACAACAAATCCCATACACATTAGTCTAACAGTATATTAAGAGGAAGATTTTTATTTAGGAAAAATGCATTAAATGCTCAAGGAAAGAAAATATGTATCTCTGTTTTTGAACTGGAGATGTTATTCAGATCTGATATGCACACTTATATGCAGTGATTTGGCAATCTGGTGAAGCTGTTAGCTCGGGAGAACAGGTTAGAAGGATAAGCTAGGTGCAGAATAAAGTTATTTACTAATTTATCCTGTTTAAATGTGAAATCTGTTTGAGAAAGTCCTTTTTGACTTCTTAAAGACCCATTCCTCTTTCATTAGCAACTTTTACATAGCAGCAATCTTCTCCTCTCCTGACAGAAGGCAGGGTAGCTCCACATTATTACAACTGACAAAAAAACCCTAAACAAACAAACAAAAAACCCCAAACAATTGGGGTTTTTACATTGTGACCCCACTAAAACAGTTGCTGAAGTGAGGCAATATAAGATATCAAATCATTCTGGGTCTAATCTGAGCACCACCAAAAATTACTTGTGTGACCTTGGTCTTTTCATCATTTCCAAAACTGGCTATCTAAAGGCAGGCACCTAAATCTGTAATCTCAGTTCTGGCACTTTGGAAATGTTAGAAATAGTGATGTACATTTGTGACTTGAAAGGCTGTCTAATACACAGTATTAACAATTATATTTTTGTCTATTAATCAAACCGAACAGCTGAAACTAAACAGTTCATTGGTTACTTCAACTGTCTGAGTATAAATAATATTGTTCTCATGACCTAATACTATTTTTATCATCATTTCACTAATAGGTGTCAACGGCACTTAATATTTCTCTCATTAAAGCTCCTCTTACTGCCGTTGCTATGGGGTTGTGTGTTCTGAACCCAAACACAGTCCTTCACATCTCGGCTCTTAGAGCCAGAAACTCTAAGATGCCACCTCATCATGGATGCAGAAGTCCTCTGTCACCTGCCTCCCACCTCAATAGCTGTTTTTGCAAGGTCAGCCTAACAGGCCCTTACTAATTGCCATCCCCACACAATATCCCTGGTATTCAGATTTGGTATTTCAATCACGGAGTTTTACATCTGAGAGCATACAGCTACAATGCGTTTTTTCTTACACACTTACAGTACTTTGAAAATCGGATGTCAGTTTTGCTCTGGGCTGGTGATTTGACAATCTAGTGAAGCTTCACATTCTAATGGAATTGTATATGTGCATGGCTGTATATATACATATATGCATATTTATATGCACACACACATATGCATTGTGCTAGTGTACAGAAGACTCGGCATGCTTCTTGAATCCTTCCTTTTAAATCTACAGCTGGGGGTAGGCAGACTGCTGCTGATTATCGCATGCTTGTTTCAAATACCTAAGCTAAATGCTTACTCTCACCTCTGAAACACGGTATGCTCCTTTGTAGTTAAATGATCTCCCCCTGGCCTATTTACATGCAATTACTTTGATAAAATCCAGATGTGGAAGCCTGCTACAAGACCTACTTTTCATAGCTTCATTGTGAAAATTGTTGGAAGTCTGCAATGTTGCTGTGATATAGGGGGTGGGGGGAAAGTACTGAACCCAGTGTGTGTAAGTTTCTAGAAGTCTCTGCAACTGGTGCTGACACACCAGATTACTCAATATTAGCAAGTGAAAAGTTAGTGCTGCACTTGCTTGTGTAGGATTCACCAATTAAAATTTACATAAAAACTATCCAAGGCATTAAAAATATCCCTTCACAAGTCTTTCTTTGCTTTGTAAATGGAGAGCTATTCTTCAGATGAGTGACCTCAGGAGGAATTTTCAGCAACTGCTACATCAAAAGGGTTTTTTCTTTCTACTTACTGTTCTCAGAGGCATAAGGCTGTGGCGCATCAATAATAGCTTGTGTTTGTGTAATGTGATGCCACAAACCATAAAAACTTAAATTCAAGAAGTAACTTGCTTAAGTAACCAGGGAAACAAAAAGCAGAAGAAAAATATCCTTTTGCACCTCATAAAAGAAAAAAAAAACACAAATGGTGACCAGTGCCTTGGGACAAACCTATTGTAGGCTTTTAAGGGAAAGGTGAATTTCAGCCTCCCATTGCAGTCCCTGTAAAAATCAATTGCGAACTTAATAAGAGGGATATTCTGTTGATTCTGCCTCTGAAAATTCAACTTTTATGACTCCTATATTGAGGGAAATGCTGTGTCCGCCACTTCATATTTGCTTCTTATTTATTCCTGTTAACGCAATAAAGGGTTGACAGGCAAGATGTGCGGGAAGCCAGATACAGAAAGGGAGCAAAGTGGGTGGCCATAACTTTAATAAGACTCTTTGCAGATTATTCCTGTCATGTTAGCCCTGACTTACCACTTGCTGGTAAGAGCAACCACAGTGAGAAAGGAGACTGTCAACTGCTGATCCTGCAAAGCTCTGTAATTCTTTCTTCCTGCTAAGAAAGAAAAAAGGGCACATTAGCTCTGTAAGTAGAGATTGGAGCTGAGGTAATAAGCTTTCCAACCCCAGGTACTTAGAAGGACCCAATAAAATATGGGACTGGTTAACTACAGAAAGTGTCATGAAGAAGCAGAAGATGATGTGTTGTGTGGTGTCGTGGTTATGTTCAGGGACTACTGTATGGTTAAAAAAAAAAAATCATTAATTTTTCATGCCTGACTGAGAGAGATCAAAAAGGGTAATTAGAGTGACTAGATTTTTACAAGGCTGTTGCTGTTTTCTTGACATTTCAAAATGTTGTATTTTCCAAAGAAATATAGTACTCATTACCTGTAAAAATTTTTAAATGTTGTTAACCAGCTTTCAAGATTTTGAAGTTTTCATATTTTAGTTTTCATACTCAGAAAATAAAGAAATCGAGATCTGAGCAGATCTTTTCTAAGGCTATCACACTTGATAAAGGTTATGTTAAAAAATAAAATTTAATTGGTAATTTACATAAATATGATTTAAGTTATTGACTTAAGTCACTGATTTACATGGTCTTGATCTAAATAAACCTGCTCTACAGTACTATTATTGAAAACGTGGAGTGCAGCAGCATGCAGACCATACATTCTGTTGAGACATGGAGTGAATCATGCATTAGTATATGCTATAGATCATGACTGAAGACGTAGCATAGTTGGAAATGTTAAATATGCTATCTTAAGTGGTCTGGCTTGTAAATGTAAACAGTAAATTCCAGGCTTATCAGGCTTATATAGCTGAAAATTGCTCAACTACTTCCAGCTATGAAAGTTGGTGTAATGAAACATTTTACCAGTGCCTAATGGCTTTGTCACCTAAAGCTCATAGGACACAGTAATTGTATGGAAATAGATAAAGTTAAGCTAAGCGACCTACTATTCATTTATCTAACTTCTGTTTCTTTGAGCAAGATTTTCTAGCAGAAATGATGAGGATGTTGTTACTGGTGAAGTTCCAGAGAAAGACATGTGTAGAACAGAAGATTACTTCTGTGGCAGTGCCAGATGTTAATAATAATGCCTGAAAATCCTCAGACAACAATGCTGTTTATACCATCTCTATAATTAGGCCAAAATTTTTTAAAAACTCCACTAATTTAAAAAAAAAAAAAGTTCCTTTTGATGTCCATCAACAATTGTAGGATGCTTTTGGAAGTTCAGACCTTGGTGTAAATAATAACTCCTAGTAGCGAGGACTTCCAGAAGCTAAAGGTGTGCAGCATGTGATGAACAAATCTAGGAAACACAGGAAAGGGGAGAAAGTGATAATCTAACTATGTTAATGCTATCCATGATCTGAGCAACATTGGTGAAAGCATTATGGATAATCATTACATTAATGCAAATGCGGGCAGCTACACGTAATATCTGACTTACTAGAGAAATACAAATAATGCCTGTTGCGTACTGATTATTCCATGTGCGTACTAATAGTTCTAATACTGTCTGCATCTTTGCATCAAACAGATAGAGTTTTCAAGGGAAAAGACTACGGGATGTTGACAAAGACAGTGTTTCAATATCACCTCCAAGGACTCAACCTGGATTGTAAAAATTTAATAAATGAAATAAAAAAAATACACCAGACTTCTTTGTTTCCTGTCTCCTGCTTTATTGATAGTGTTAATGTCTCTGTATCCGAGATTTCACTGTTCATAGTAGCCACTTACTCACAGCAGCTGTGATGGGACTTGAACAAGAGTAAGCAACTATAACTGAAAAGAATACTGTTGTTAAGGTATGAGCAGGAATAGAAAGAAACCACTGACATATACCATTTTCTTCACAAAACAAGCTTGCATCCAAAGGACCAGAAAAAGCCATATGCACGTGCTAAATTTCATGTAAGCCCTGTTTTGAGACCTTGAGAGATGTCTGATCTTCGGTTGGAGCTGGAGCAGAAGCAGGTGTGTCAGTTCCAATCATGGAACAGTTTGGGTTGGAAGAGACCTTTAAATGTCATCTAGTCCAATTCCCCTGCAATAAGAAAGGACATCTTCAACTAGACCAGGTTGCTCAAAGCCCTGTCCAACCTGGGTAGATGGGGCATCTTCCACCTCTCTGGACAACCTGTTAGTGTTTCACCACCCTCATTGCAAAAAAAATATTCCCTTATATTGAGTCTAAATCTACACTGTTTCAGTTTAAAACCATTACTCCTTGTGCTATTGCAACAGGCCCTGCTAAAAAGTTTGTCCCCATCTTTTCTGTAGGCCCCCTTTGAGTACTGAAAAGCTGCAATAATGTCACCCCGGACACTTCCCCAGGCTGAACAACACCAACTCTCTCAGCCTGTCCTCATAGGAGAGGTGTTCCAATCCTCTGATCATTTTTGTGACACTCCTCTGCACCCACTATTAACAGATCCATGTCTTTCCTGTGCTGAGGACTCCAGAACTATATGCAGTACTCCAGGTGGGGTCTCACCAGGGTGGAGCAGAGGGGCAGAATCACCTCCCTTGACCTGCTGGCCATGCTTCTTTTGATGCAGCCCAGCATGTGGTTGGCTGTCTGGGATGCAAGCACACATTGACAGTTCATGTCCAGCAGTATCCCAAGTCATTCTCGACAGGGCTGCTCTCAATCCCTTCATCCCGGGGGGCTTGCCCAGACCCAGTGCAGGACCCTGCACCTGGCCTTGTTGAACCTCATGAATTTCACACACGCCCACTTCCAAACCTGTCCAGGTCCCTCTGGATGGCATCCCAACCGCAGGACTCAGCTTGGTATTGTCTGCAAACTTGCTGAGGGTGCACTCAGTCCCATTGTCTATGTCACTGATGACAGTACTGGTCTCAATACAGACCCCTGAGGGACACCACTTGTCACCATCTGGACACTGAGCAGTTGACCACTACCCTCTGGATGTGACCATCCAAACAATTCCTCACCCACTGAACAGTCCACCCATCAAATCCATACCTCCATAATTTGAAGAGAAGGATGTTGTGGGGGACCATGTCAAAGGCCTTACAGAAGTCCAGATAGATGACATCTGTAGCTCTTCCCTTGTGCCCTGATGCGGTCACTCCAGCATGGAAGGCCACGAGGTTGCTCAGATACTGACTTGCCCTTAGTGAAGCCATGCCGGCTGTCTCAAATGACCTCCCTGTCCTCCCTGTGCCTTAGCAGAGCTTCTAGAAGGATCTGTTCCATGATCTTCCCAGGCACAGAGGTGAGGCTGACAGGTTGGTAATTCTCAGGGTCCTCCTTTCTACACTCTTAAAAAAAGGGGTGCAATGTTTCCCTTTTTCCACTCACCAGGGACTTCACCTGACCGCCATGACTTTTCAAATATTGTGCAGAGTGGCTTGGCAACTACATCAGCCAATTCCCTCAGGACTCTGGGATGCATCTCGTCAGGTCCCATAGACTTGTCTATGTTCAGGTTCCTCAGGTGGTCACGAACCTGATCTTCTCTTACAGCAGAAGGGACTTTGCTCCCCCAGTCCCTGCCTTGTGGTCCATGCACTCGAGAGGTGTGTGGAGAGAGGTTGCCAGTGAAGACGGAGGCAAAAAAGGTGTTGCGTACTTCAGCCTTCTCCTTGTCCGTTGTTACCAGGTTGCCAGTCTTGCTCATCAGCAGGAAAATGTTGTCTTTGACCTTCCTTTTCTGGCTGACCTTTTCTGGCTGCTTCTGGAGAACCTCTTCTTTGCATCACTTGCCAAGGTTAGTTCCAGCTATGCCTTGGCCTTCCTGGCCCCAACCCTACACAACCGGGCAGCATCCCTTTACTCTTCCCAGGATACCTGCCCGTGCTCCCACTGCCTGTGCATTTCGCTCTTGCCCTTTAGTTTGACCAGAAGATCTCGACTCATCCTTGTTGGTCTCTTGCCTTCCTTTCCTGATTGCTTACACTTGGGGATCAAGAGCTCTTGCGCTTTATGGAAAGCATCCTTAAAGATCTGCCAGCTCTGTTCTGCTCCCATGTCCATGACGGCAGTCCCTTCACCTCAGTGTGTTTTCAGATGCAACTACATTGTGAAGGAACCAGTGTTCCTTCTACAGTCTCATTTCTGGGCAGAATAATACATCTAATCTGTTCAAGTAGTTTTCTCTCTTAAAAACAACTGGTCTGTTAGACAACATGCCTTTACATGGGTAATGTCTATCTTGACTTCTTTAGCATTGTAGTACTTTACAGTAGATGTAATAAACTTCTTCCTGATTTTTCTTTGCTTTAGATGGCTAGGAAAGCAATTAATAGTTTGGGCTTCACTGTACTGCAGAAATATCCTTTGTTTTCAAAGAGATAATATGTGCTGCATGGGGAATACACTTGCCTCCTCCAAACAATTCCTCAACAAAAGTGTATGTTTTAGGGGAACGGACACAATAGTTTACCCAGGTAACTTGATACCCTACTGCATAGACTGAATACAAATTTGTTGTCATAAGAAGAGATTTTCTGCCTTTATTTAGGGATCACTCAAAGTGCACCCTTTATGCTTCTCTAGTGGTTTTACTAGGAATAATGAGATCTAATATCTGTTCTACCTGACACAAACACCCAGTGATTTCCATACAGGCTTTGAAGTACTATGGAGATTTCACTGATGGCTATCTCTAAAAAACTGATTCACCATCTGGAAATGTCCACTGCATTCATTTTCTGTGTCTCATTGTACCTGGCAACAAGAGTTAGCTGGGAACTTGGGTGAAGCTTTTTCAGTTAACACAAGATACGTTGTTTAGATTTATTTTGCTCAAAGTATAGTTTAAATATATAGACTAAATGGAATAGAATATACTGTCACGGCTCTTATGACATCAGACAAGAATCCAGGACCAGATTTTGTTAATAAATGAAGTCAATGGCAGCTAATAAATATGTATAGAATAGAAAACTTTTCTAACAAAGTTCTCATTGTTAAGGGGTCCTCTTCATACCACAGCCCCGCTTATCTTTCCAACAATGGTCTATTACACTGACATTTCACAAGCTAAAGCAGGTAAATCTATATGGGGCTGGGTTCAGTGCTTCATTGGCATTTAATGTAAACTAGGTCATATTCAGAATTGTTTAGACTGTTCTGGCTTTTATCTTGCAGGTTGCCTTTGTTAATGGGCTATTTTAATTTTCTCTTTTAACTTAATGGTTTTGCGTAGGAAAAAAGGAGTGTTTCTAGCTTAGACTTTAGAACTGCATGACCAGCTGCTCATCTTGTCACATCTGGTGGGAACTGGGATGTGCTTAATAAAATGAGTCAGTTGATTTACGCTTTATTTCGGAAAGGTGGTTTAAAACCTTTTCAAGTTGCAGTTTTATACAGATTGCTTTTAACACTAGCCAAAGGAACTCTTGCTGTAACTGGATTTAGTTTTCATGCCCGTGACACCTGATTTTAGGACTGAAGAATTAGCACAAAAATCTTGTCAGTGTTGTACAATGGGACAGTCATATCTCTCACATAAAACTGATTTCCTTGTAGTGTTTTGGTGGACCAGCTTTTGGAATGAACTTTGCATAAAAATGTGAAGGGGTTTTAGAATACTGTGCTATTTTCACTGCCTGAAGTTAACCATGAGTAAAATACAGAGTATATATCTATGTATCTATGCCTCTGAATTCATGTGTGTATATGTAAATGTATACATATTATATGAAACATGACATTTTTACATATATATTAATATACATTATATATGTCTCATAAAAATTACATGAAGAGTATTATTGCAAAAGTCTTCAATAAAAAAACATCAGCTACTCATTCATTGTCCTAATTGAAAATCCCTTTTTTTTTACCCACAGGGCTTCTGTCTGATCTCCTCAGAAAATATACTCAAACGTAATTTATTTCAAGTACAGCTATCCTCTTATTCTTTCAAAATGCATGCAACAATAGGTTTTATAAACATAAAAGGTTTCCTCTCTAATATGTTAAAAAATGCCAAGATAAAAGCACCAAGATAAAACAAAGAAAGTGTGCTATATATAAATAATTTTCTGTGAGTTTCACTTTGGTCCTCTCTATTCTCGTTTTCAGTAAGCTAAATCTGGGTATATAAACCAAGAAGAGGGCCTATCAGATAGTGATTTAGAAGAGGGCATATCAGGTAGTCGAAGTACTGCTTCTTTGAAACATGCCCCAGCAACAGGGCAGGGGTTGCTGGCTTCCAGTGCAACCTTATGGTAGATGCAAACAACTGATACTCCTCCATTTCAGTTGGTAAAGATTGCTTGCTGCGAGGTTGCAAAGTAAATGGCAAATAATTCAAGAAAGATTGTTTCATAATCCTAAAGATTCACTTACACTTTTCAGTTGACTTGTTTATTTGACCTTGGCTTTTATTTCCACTTCTTAATTTTCTTTCTTTCTAATAATTTAGAAGGGATTTTTCTCCATCTTCAATTATTATGAAGCTCTTCAGTTATTGGTGGCTCTATACTTAGTGTCAGTACCAAATCTGGCCCTGTATTTGGGGTTTCTTTTCTATGACTCTCATACGTTAATCCCTTTTTGTGCTGTTCTGATTTAGATGGTATAATAAAATAAGCAGTAGAAAACCAACCAACCAAACAAACAAAACAAGGTAGTTTCGCTTGTGCTGTGCAATTTTCTAAAGGAGATTTTGTTCTCCATCCATTCAAATAACTATGCAAATATTCAGCCTTCTCAGAAAATGTACTGGAATAAAAGATTTCTGTGACCCAAAAAATGCCTGTGAAAGAAAGTGAACTGGTTGCACAGTAAGGGTATACTTTAAAGGCATGTTTATGGGCATGATGCTTAGGGTTATTTTAAATTGACACGTAAGAACAAAGAAGATTTAGGCACTTGAAATCAGATAGTAAATACTTTGCTGAATTGGAGTCCATGCAAAATAAAAAGTAACTTTATTTGGGATCTGTAAAGAGTGTTACTGAAGAAAAATAGGTGTTACAAAGTGTGATTTGACTGGATTCTATCAAACACTTTCAAATCAAAACACTGGATGTTTCCCAAATGAATCAAAGCTGTTTTGAAAAACGCTTTTAGGGATTTTTGAATTAGGTTTTATTTTTAATGGGCATTTTTGAAAGGATATTTTTCTTGCCATGATACAAATCAAGACTTCCTGCTCACAGAAATATAGAAAAGGCAAGGAGGGAGGCTCTGGGCCTTTCTATTTTGACTACCCACCATCATTAACAGTGATAATTTCAAGATGGTTCTTCTAGACAGACATAATGAGTCTGGTGTCTTTGCATGTGTATGTGTATGGGCCCAGAGGCATGCACTTTTTGTGTTTACCTGTGAAGCTGAGGGCACCCAGTGGGTCAAGTGCCTTCTTTCTGGATACTCTGAAGTAAAAGCCAAATTACGGTTGCTGTTATACTAATATGCTCTCGAGGGCAGAACACGTAAGAGGCTGTTTTCCTTATTCATGCAGCAAACCCTTACCATGGAGTGTAGCACTCAGGTGAGGATGCTAATACAGAACTTTTTGGCAGCAGAGCAGTCATTGGATCCTAACATGGATGGAGGTACCTGCTCCTCCCAAACTGGGTGCCACATCCTTGAAAAAAGTCAAGAGTCCTTGCAATAAGTAAAATTTACAATAGTGTGGGTGTTAGGACAGGAGATGGCAGCATCCTACAGTGTACAGCAGGAAATGCATAGGTGGTGCGGGAAGAGCAGGAGACGGTACTGTCTTAAATCCTTTTCAGAGTCACAGGGTGGGGGTCACAACCCCAAGCTGGAATCAAATGCTTAAATCTCCTTCATGGAAAACCCCTCATGCCCCTTCTCCTTCTTTTCCCTTTAAAGTAAGGTTGGGGTAGAGCTTTATGTAGAGGCTGATGGATCCCGGCTATCATTTGGTTATTGGGAAGCCTGTGTAGATAATGTGGGAGCTATGAATGATTACGCCATTAGGCCAGATACCTACTGCTCAGCAGCCGGTCTGAAAGGAGCCCTGGGACTCTCTCTGGCTTAAGTCTGTTGGGTAATTCTTAATACCACTTAATCCAAACTGTAGTGAGCAAAGTACTTTCAGGTCAGTCTGGAGGAAACGTGATGTCTGAAAGCTTGTTGTCATGCCCACCCCATTAAATGCTAAGCCCTTTATCCCCTACAGTTCTTGTTCAGGCAAGGCTTAGGCAAGCTCTTGGGAAACAACGGGACTTCAGACCTTGGGCCACTGGCTGCTTTTGACAGTGGATGTAGTCATGTGAAGCCAGCAGGGTGTGCTTGGGCAATTAGATGGTGCTCTAAGCTAACCCAAAAGTGTTACTGCTCTGCTGCTGGCAGATGGAAGAGGACAATCGAGAAAGGATCTGAGCGGACTGTGCTTGAGAGCTTTCTAAATCAGGCCTGAGCAGAGGTGTAGTGACTACAGAGTGTGGAATCTGGCCTCCCACACATGTTGCAGATTAAGGTAATGAATGCACCCACTGACAAGGGTGTTCACAGTATGATTAAGCAGCAAGGACGGGGCTGGAGTGTCCGAGCTGCCCAGCGGAGCAGCTCAGAGGGGTCCGTCTGCTGCAGCAGGAGAGGAGTTGTTCACACCCCCAGAATCAGAAGGCTGGGGTCAGAAACCCTGCACTCTTTCGGTGCTTCGGGGGAGCTTGCGTTTGATCCTTGTGCACCAGGGTGTGCGAGCAGAAGCAGAAATGCCATGTATGGTTGGCACAGGGAAACTTATAGGAAGAGCCGGGGGGGTGTGTGTGGTGCCAGGGGCTTGTTTGTAAGTTAAATGTGGGGATTCCCACTGGGGCCTGATGGCTAATTATCACTGTGAGTGTGTCTAGAGAACACAGCTCCTTGTAATGGGCAATGTGTAGAAAAAGAACTAAGAAGAATCCATGAATGTTAAAACATTGTTTTCAGAAGCAAAGTTTTTAAAAAAGTAGGACCTGTTTCTTTAGTTAAGTGTAATGAAAGTTCAGACACAACAGAGCTACTGAGTCTCAGACTGGAGCAAAGAAATCTGACCAAGTCCCTGCTAAAGCTCTGTGGGGGCATGTCTGGCTCTCAGCAAACCCCCTCAGCTTCCTGCAGAAGACCTGTGTAAACACACATTTGCAAACAGTTCCATTCACATAGGGCTTGGGTCACATTCATGCTAAGACCCTCTTTTCCCATGGGTATTGTCCTGGCAGCGAAACTAGATTGTCATTTGTATCTATTTTTAAGTTCTTTCATGATGCCAAATAGAGCGTTCATGTAAAGGAGGATCAGGACGGGATCAGTTAACGTAGATAGCATCCCAGAGATTTTGCCTGCCTGTTTTTTGCGGCAAAACCGGAGCTATCCCGACCACAACCTCTACAGGTCTCACCACAGTGGCCTTTGATATGCAAATAGGCCCTTTGCAGGGTTTCTTCTCCAGGTGTTGAAGCACAAATAAAAGATACACAAAAGCATATTCACACATACATGAGCTCTTTCCTAGTGCATATTGGAAAGTTAATGCTTTATTTTGATTTTGTGATAAGTCAAATATTTATATAATGTTAGAAAAGTAACTGTACTAATGAACAGTGAACTGCGAAAATCCAGGTTTTCCTGTTGTGGTTTTGAAGCAATCATGTGGAAACTTTCCCTGGTGTTATTTGACAGTGGAAAGCAATTGTCTTGGTGGAAAACACAACTAGCTAGATGGTGGGGAAGAAGTGGTCATGATTAAGCAGAATGCCACGGAGTGAAGTTGCTTTCAAGGCAATGAGTTTTGAAGAATGGGTTTTTTTGCAAAGTGATTCAGTGGGTGAAATACGTGCTCTTTACCTCACTCCTTCCACTTTCTCTGGTTAGCCATTTGTCGTGGCATAGGGATTTAAGCCTCCTCAGACTTAGAAGGGAATTATACTGAATTCCTTAATTTCTATGTGAAGGCCATGTGCTACATCAGAAGTGACATTGGCAAAGGTGATGCATACATGTTTGGTCTATACAAAACTTGAGTTCAGTTCTTACCTTCAAGAACACTAACTTTGCATCTACACCATTAGTTCTCTTGTGCACAAGGCTCATCACCTGTCAGATGATTTTCTAGCTCTCATAGGAATTTTGTGTTCAGCTGGCATGCAGTTCTATACGTAACCAATAGGTCACCATTGTTTCTACCAAGAAGCAGGAAAAACTTCTTCAGGACTTCAGGTTATCAGGTTTCCAAACCACTTCAGACTACAGGCTGACTGCTCAAGGGTAGCCTATTGATGAAGCTTTCTTACTCCAGCTACAGGAGGTATCATGCTCACAGGCTCTCAACCTGCTGGGGAACCTCATCCATCCTGACATCTGCTGGAAAAGTAGCACGGTAAGCCGTAGGCAATCCAGGAGACTCCTGGAATGCATTGAGGATAACTTCTTAAGGCAGGTAATAGACAGCCCTACCAGAGGGGATGCAACGCTGGACCTGTGGATCACAAATGCAATTGTGTTAATTGGTGACATCGAGATTGGAGGCAGCCTGAGCTGCAGTGATCATGAACTGGTGAAGTTCGGAGTCCTGAGGGATATGGGTCACGTGAAGAGTAAAGTCAGGACCCTGAATTTTAGGAAAGAAAATTTACAGCTGTCAAGCAATTAGTCATTAGGACACCCTAGGAAACTGCTTCAGGAACAAGGGAGCAGAACAGAGCTGGCAGATCTTTAAGGATGCTTTCCATAGAGCGCAAGAGCTCTCGATCCCCAAGTGTAAGCAATCAGGAAAGGAAGGCAAGAGACCAACAAGGATGAGTCGAGATCTTCTGGTCAAACTAAAGGGCAAGAGGGAAATGCACAGGCAGTGGGAGCACGGGTAGGTATCCTGGGAAGAGTAAAGGGATGCTGCCCGGTTGTGTAGGGTTGGGGCCAGGAAGGCCAAGGCATAGCTGGAACTAAACTTGGCAAGTGATGCAAAGAAGAGGTTCTCCAGAAGCAGCCAGAAAAGGTCAGCCAGAAAAGGAAGGTCACAGACAACATTTTCCTGCTGATGAGCAAGACTGGCAACCTGGTAACAACGGACAAGGAGAAGGCTGAAGTACGCAACATCTTTTTTGCCTCCGTCTTCACTGGCAACCTCTCTCCACACACCTCTCGAGTGCATGGACCACAAGGCAGGGACTGGGGGAGCAAAGTCCCTTCTGCTGTAAGAGAAGATCAGGTTCGTGACCACCTGAGGAACCTGAACATAGACAAGTCTATGGGACCTGACGAGATGCATCCCAGAGTCCTGAGGGAATTGGCTGATGTAGTTGCCAAGCCACTCTGCACAATATTTGAAAAGTCATGGCGGTCAGGTGAAGTCCCTGGTGAGTGGAAAAAGGGAAACATTGCACCCCTTTTTTAAGAGTGTAGAAAGGAGGACCCTGAGAATTACCAACCTGTCAGCCTCACCTCTGTGCCTGGGAAGATCATGGAACAGATCCTTCTAGAAGCTCTGCTAAGGCACAGGGAGGACAGGGAGGTCATTTGAGACAGCCGGCATGGCTTCACTAAGGGCAAGTCAGTATCTGAGCAACCTCGTGGCCTTCCATGCTAGAGTGACCACATCAGGGCACAAGGGAAGAGCTACAGATGTCATCTATCTGGACTTCTGTAAGGCCTTTGACATGGTCCCCCACAACATCCTTCTCTTCAAATTATGGAGATATGGATTTGATGGGTGGACTGTTCAGTGGGTGAGGAATTGTTTGGATGGTCACATCCAGAGGGTAGTGGTCAACTGCTCAGTGTCCAGATGGTGACAAGTGGTGTCCCTCAGGGGTCTGTACTGAGACCAGTACTGTCATCAATGACATAGACAATGGGACTGAGTGCACCCTCAGCAAGTTTGCAGACAATACCAAGCTGAGTCCTGCGGTTGGGATGCCATCCAGAGGGACCTGGACAGGTTTGGAAGTGGGCGTGTGTGAAATTCATGAGGTTCAACAAGGCCAGGTGCAGGGTCCTGCACTGGATCTGGGCAAGCCCCCCGGGATGAAGGGATTGAGAGCAGCCCTGTCGAGAATGACTTGGGATACTGCTGGACATGAACCGTCAATGTGTGCTTGCATCCCAGACAGCCAACCACATGCTGGGCTGCATCAAAAGCATGGCCAGCAGGTCGAGGGAGGTGATTCTGCCCCTCTGCTCCACTCTGGTGAGACCCCACCTGGAGTACTGCGTCCAGCTCTGGAGCCTTCAGCACAGGAACGACATGGATCTGTTAATAGTGGGTGCAGAGGAGTGTCACAAAAATGATCAGAGGATTGGAACACCTCTCCTATGAGGACAGGCTGAGAGAGTTGGTGGTGTTCAGCCTGGGGAAGTGTCCAGGGTAACATTATTGCAGCTTTTCAGTACTCAAAGAGGGCCGATGGGGACAAACTTTTTAGCAGGGCTTGTTGCAATAGCACAAGGAGTAATGGTTTTAAACTGAAACAGTGTAGATTTAGACTCAATATAAGGGAATTTTTTTTTACAATGAGGGTGGTGAAACACTGTAACAGGTTGTCCAGAGAGGTGGAAGATGCCCCATCTACCCAGGTTGGACAGGGCTTTGAGCAACCTGGTCTAGTTGAAGATATCCTTTCTTATTGCAGGGGATTTGGACTACATGACATTTAAAGGTCTCTTCCAACCCAAACTATTCTATGATTCTATGATTCTTTGATTCTACGATTCTATGATTCTATTAACTATGAGGACTTCTGACAAATCAAAGTAAACTCTCTCTTTGTGATACATGTTTGATCATTTTTGTGTGCATTCCTGGCAAATACGACAACATGTAGCCCTCAGAGATCATGCTATTTAGTAGATATTTAAGGGCAGCAACTCTCTCAGCAGGGTCTCCGCCGAGGTAATAACAATGAACAACGAGCTTCTTGTTGCCAGAAACCTTATGAGACAGAATAAAAAATGTCTTGGAAGCAGATAAACTTTGCTTTAAGTTCTGCTTTGAGTGGGAGAAGAGTGTGCTGGAAGATTGTCAGTAGATACTGAGATAGACTGAGGAAAACAACAAATTTTGGAAGCACAGTGGAAATTCGGGTCATTGTAAGGTTAGGCAAAGTACGTGTTTGGGATACAATGAAATGGGTGTGTGTGTGTGCATGAGAGTAAGAGAAGAATTTTTTGGAGTTGGCTTTGAGGTCTGACTGCTTGTAAGTAGAGAGTGCTATCCCAATATGCCTGGAGGGCAGAGCTCAAGTTCTGGAAATTGAATCTTGAACAAGGTGCTGTTGGGTAAAATGGGTATTAAAGTACCTTTTGTAACCAAACTACACATGTAAGCAGCTATTACTGCTGTCAAAACAACCACTCCTTTCACTGAAAACAAAGAACCTTGTTTAAAGTTTGTGTGTGTGCCTATCAGGAGAAACAGGTTTAGTGTCTTTCCTTTTAGAAAAGGATATTGGGGATTGTCTGGAAGGAGCACTTGGTTGCAACCCAAGTCATGGATCAAGCTGCAAACAGAGGAAAAGATTTCCAGTGGCCTACTTCTGCCCTTATGGCTAGATGTTGACTTGCTGTGGTTGTTGGTCAATGTGCTGTTTGTTCTGGCAACCATTCTGAGGTCAGACATTTAACAGTAGTTCTGGCATTTAATGACTTGGTGTGGGAACAACAGGGAACAAAAGGAAAAAAAGGGAACAATTTGAAGGACAACTGTAGTGCCTGGCTTCCTTGTTTTGAACCATCCTACGCCTACTGAAGTAACAAGTCAGTGCAGGATCAAGACTGGATCTCTGTCTCCTTTTGGTATCACTCCTTTGATTTCAGTGGACTCCTTTGTTTTAGGTAGATGTGAGTGAGTACAGGATCAGGCCTCAAGTGTCAGATAACTGCAATTTATTTTTCCAATGTCAAAATCTCATGATTTTTATTATAGATAACTCTTGACATAGGTACTGTTCATAAGCCTGAACCTGGAAGCTGGTATGAATTGAAGGCATTCATTATCTTGGGCCATGAATGTAATGTAACCCCAGAGTAACTGGCTATAAATATATCACATAGGCAATAAAAGTGGAGAGTTGTGACTTGAGGACTTTAAAAAGCCATTTTTGAAGCTCAAGACAATTAGATTTACCTTTCCTCTTCTTTCTAAAAGGAAAATTGAGTAAAACTCTCACTCCAAGGGACACAATGGTTAAGAATAAGTACATGTTTTGTGGAGCTGGGTCTGTCCCAGTACTTTATAATGGCAATGTGTATCCTGCTTTGCAACGAATAATGCTTTTCTCTTAAAGTAATTTTGCCAAAGTGAGTAGAATTTACTGTGAATTTCTACACAGCATAGAATGGGAATACATGCTTGACTTGTGAGAGTGCGTAATGTGTACAAACCTCAGATTTGACAAGGAAAGAAGGCAGGAGAACAGTTTGATTAATATTTGGAGTCTGGCACTTAGAATTTACAGATTTTTGCCTTTCATGACTTAAAAGTAGAGACTACAGGAAAAATCCCTGTCCCGCAAATTGGTGGAAATATCAGAGGAGGCAAGATATTACCTCCTTCTGCATAATGCTAATCTTGTCCATGAATCTGAATTGAACTGATAAACTGCTTTATCTACCTCTTCTGTGGTTGTGCAGTAGCTACTCTTGTCATGTTGCCTAAGTTCCAGGTGATTTCTAAAACAGTCACTGGCTTTTATTCGAGGATTATTTCCTATAAAACACAGAATGATTTTTTGATGCAGGGATCAGAACCACAAATGCACTTATTTCTTCAGTCCCAGCATAAAACTGTGGATTAGGAATTAGGAGAGCTAGGTGTAAATTTGGTGAGCATTGGGGTAAATGTCTGACAAGAACGAGGATATAGCAGAAGAAACAGTGTAGGCATGATAAGGAAGAGACTGGAGGCAAATTATGAAGTTAGAAGTAGCTGGAAAAGAAGAAAAGGACCAAAAGGCAACAAGTGGACAAGATGTAGTTGCAAGAGGAATTGAAGTCAACAAAATACCCCCTGCTAGGCCTGGAAGGGAACCCAGGAGCTGTGCCAACACACAGCTCTGCAGCTTATTGGCAAAATGCGATGGTCCACACTAGAAATGTTAAACTGTCGCAGCTGTCATCTACTCCATCAGCTCCAGGAACTGAGATTAGACTGAGGTGACTCACACAAATATCAGTAAAATGCCATATGATGAAGTTTCCTTTTTATTCACTTGGCAATTTTAGAGCAGATGTGATGTGTGATATGTGGTAGTACACACACATGGACTCTGCTCTCCTTTGCCAAATATGAAACTCAGGATGGACTCCCAGAGGCTGCTGTCAGTGCAAGGGGTGGATCTGAGAAGCTTTACAACAGCACCATCTTTCAGGGCACAGCCTTGAATCATGCCCAGCGCTGGGTGCTACAGCGGATGGCTTTGCATCCTGGCTTCGGATTTGCTCTGAATCCTCATGGCTGCAACTGAAATGTCAGAAACTGAGTATTAGATACAGAGCATGCTAATTTTGCTAAAAACTCTGAAAAACTGGGGCTTTCAAATTGGGCTGTCATGAGTGATACTTTTTATTTTAACATGTCTCAGTTTCTTGTCCCCATCAGTAAAGGATGTTTTTGGGGATAACATCATTCTTGTTCATGAAGCCTTCAGACATGGTTCTGTCAAGCAAGCAAGAAGTGCGAGACAATCAAACATATCTTCACCTTCCCTCACCATGGCACTGAAGGACCCAGGCAGATGATTTACACTTGCTACTTCTGGGAAATCCCATGGGGAAATTAAGCCTTCTGTCTTCAGAGCAGGATTTGAATAAGCGTGTCCTGAGGCCACAAGCAGAATGAGGAGAAACGAATGAGGAGAATGGCTGTAAATGAGTACAGACCAGCCCGAGCTCTTTGGGTACTGAGAGAGAGATATGCTTTAAAAGGAAAAGATAAAAAAGGACTAGGATCAGTCAGTTCCAGAATTTAGCACATTTCAATCTCACAAAGGAGCTGAATTACAGTTCTTCAGGCACTATCTCATTTTTGACATTTTCTGTCTTTTAATGCTTGACCTTACAACCTTGACAGTGTTCTTCTAATACATTTCTAAGGGGGGAATTCATATACAAACCCACCCACAAGCCAGGTGTGGGGACTATTGTTACTTAACGTGCACGTTAGATACATATTTCAATTCAAAAACACTTCTAGAAAGTAGGTTTTTGTTAGCCTCTATTGCTCTTATAACTGGTATGCTTCACTTAGGGAATGACATGAATTTTATTATTTTTTTTTTTTAATGTCTGAGCTTTATAAAAGCTCTGGGAAAAAATGGATTAAATTAAGATAGTTTCTTAAGTTAGAGCAGTTTGCAGTCCATGTTAATAACCAATCTGCACTCAGATTTCTTCCAGTGTCCTAAAAAAATTGCCCCCAGATTTTGCTTCTCTCATTTATCCAAACTGCATCTGGTCGACAGGTGATTTATGTGTCAGTAGACCTATAACACGCTGGTATGTATATACGGGGATTCACAAAGATGTGAGGTGTTCAGGCTAGAGCTCTCCATCATCCTGCATACCACATAAGGGTGAAGCATAATAAGAAATCACCATTTCTTTTCACCAAGTCCAGAAGAAAAGCAGAAACCTGCTTACGGTGCTGCCTGAGAAATATCTAATGCTTGTCCTAGTATAAGGTAACTAAAACATTGGAAAGTTCTTCTACTAATTCTGCTGTACTGAAAAAATTAAAAAAAAAAAACCATATCTGTGTGCAGTATCAACATGCCAGGAATGCCATGAGCTGTGATTTTCTTATCTTCTGTGCAGCTACTCTTTTTCCTGGAGTAATAAAGACAAGGAGGGTAGGGAGAGTGTTACATTTACTTTATGCCAAACTTCCAAAGGTAATTTGCCATTCTCAGCATAGGTGCTGTTAGTTGGCCATGGTTTGGGCAGGTGCTGTTAAGTCTTCTCTGCTGCTGCTTTTGGAATGGCAGAGGGCAAGGTTTCCCTGAATGCTGTGTCTACACGGCAGCTGTTATTAGGTTCATTTCAAAGAACCAGTGCTTGTCCTGAAAAAATTAGGATGGAACTCTCCTAGAGATGATTACCTCTCTGTGTTGCATTGTAGCAACATTTAAGATTGACCAGACCAAGGATGGGTCAAGTAATGCCTGTAATGGTCCTCAAATCTCATCCTTCATGAAGCCAGCTGACTGTGTTTAGTGGAAGGAAGGTGTTTTCTGCACAAGGAGAGAGAAAAAGGCACAAGCAGCAGTTCTGTCTCTCTCCCCTTCTTGACAGGCAAAAATGTGTGGAGAGCTAAGATCACCTGAGGTTTTCAACACAAGCCTGTTCTCAATTAGAGTGAGAGGCCAACATAAAAAAAAACCCTCAATATATACAAGCATACTCCCCAGCTGCCTCCTGTGAGTGCTGTGCTCTTGTCTCCACTCCAAATCTGCTGTATTATTACTGGTATTATGAATTTCATTTCCTTGCCAAGCGACTGGCTACCTTCCTGGGCTGAAGCGTTGGCCTTTGCTCTTGTATTGGAGAGGATGTGGTATGGCTGTATGGCAGCCAAACCACTCATGAATGTACTAGAGCATTGCTTGGAGGCTTCCAGACACTGTATAGCGGTGTGGCAGTCATCTTATCCTTGGGTAAGATGCATCACACTATGCTTACTTCCTAACTGAGCCTGGCAAATCAGCAAAGAAAGACCATGGCAGAGCCTTACACCACTCTCCTGCCTTCTTCATGTTCACCTCTTCATAGATCTGAGAGGAAATGTGAACTTCTCAATGGGAGCTTTGATCAGACTCCACCAGGGAGAAAAAGAGCGGCAGGAGCTATTCTGCCTTTGCAGTTCTTTTTCAAAACAGCATCTGACCAGATTTGACCCAAAGTGTCTGCGCTGATTTTGCAACAGAGTGATTCACAGACCACCTGAAAGGGGACCCTGAGGGAGTCTGGCTGCAGCGGAGACGAGAACTCACCTTAAATCTTTAACACTAAGCGGATGTGCCTTCTCATAGGTGTGCAGAGACACTTCTTCATTTATGGTAAGACCCGTTGTATCCTTAAAAGTTTTGCTGGCAGAGTTATGTAAAGATACCAGAATGTAGAAAGTCATATACACATGCGTGCACACACACACACAACCAACCACACAAATGTTCACATGCATCTTGTTAAATACTTGCCTGGTGTTTCCTTTTAACAAAGGCCATTTGTTTTTTCCCTGTCTCTATAGATGCTCCTCAGTGTGACTTTGTAGAGCACTATGTAGTGGAGCACGGTCCCATAAGCTGGTGGAGACCTGAGCAGGTAAATCCTCACTGATCTGCGCAGTTCTGCTGGATTCCTTGCTTAATGCTGGCAGTTGTCTTGGTACATTCACATAGTGCTAGTTATGCTTAGCTGGACCATCCCAGCAGGGTAATTAGCTTGGATACAGCCTTGTGCAAGCGTGGCTTTCCTGCATTCACAGAGTACAGCCATCTGCTCCAAGCAAGACTGACTTGAGTGGGTTGCTCAGGGGCTTGTCCAGTTGAGTTCTGAGTATCTTCAAGATATTCCACAGTCTTCCTGGGCACCTGCTCAAGTGTTTGGCTGCCCTCATAATAATTTTTTTTTTCCTTATATTGAGCCAGAATTTACCATATTCTGGCTCAGATCTGTTGCTTCTCATTCTTTCACTGTGTACTTCTGAGATGTGTCTGACTGGTTTTGTCTGTATCCTCCCATTTAGGTAGTTGTACATAGAAACAAGATGTTAGAGACAAAACAGACAGGCCATTAATACAAGCTTTTAATTACTGATTCTGGTATTGAGAAAAAAGAAGATAGAAACAATTAAACAAACATTTAGGGATACAGATTACCTTCCCCTTCCTCACTCTCAACTTGAGTCATACACAGCTCCTTCAACCTTCCTAGTGTTAACTCCACTTGTTTTTCACAGGGTGTTACACTCAGTCATTCCCAATCCCTTGGGTGAGATGCTGGATGGCCCAGAAGGCTAAGGTCAGGGCATAATGGTTTTCTGCTGCAACTCCTTGCTTCTTACCCCTTCTCCTCAACTGTCTTTTGCTTCTCACTGGTTCTCTGTTCTGGTGTGGGTCCTTCGCAGACAGCAGACCCTTCGGTGATGACATGCTGCTGTCCTGTATTCAGCTTGTTGTCCATCAAATCTCGCAGGTCCTTTTCTGCAGAGTTGCTGCCATAGTCACTGTCCCAGACACAGATCCTGCTGTTCGAGTCACAGATCAATATGGTAATTCTCCATATACAAGACTTTACATTTGCCTTTTTGAACGTCACAAGGTCCCTGTCAAGCAATTTTTCTGGTTTGTCTAGTTCCCTTTGAATAGCAGCAGCCCTGCGCTTCAGCGTATCAACTACCTCTCTGCATTTGGTATCATTCACTTTGTGTTGAGAGTATTCTTTGTCCCGCTGTCCAGCTGTTAATGAAGGTATTAAACAGTATGGAGCCTGATATCAATCCAAGAAGGCTGGGACTAGTTACTGGCCCCTACCTTGATTTTGTGTTTCTGTCCATCCCGCTTTGAGCCTGACAGTTCTGTTTATTTTTCACCAGCCTTACCATCCCGTTGTTCAGTTCATATCATATTTGTTTGGCTATAGGGATAATATGGGAGACCAAATCAAAGGCCCTGCCAAAATTCAAGGTATACAACACTCACCGTCCTCCTGTTATTCACAGTCAGTCATCTCATCGTAGAAAGCAATCAGATTGGTCTGGCATGATTTACTCTTAGAAAGTTGAAAATATCTCCTCCCAAACCCCTTCTCGTCCTGGAAACAGCTTTCAGGAGAATTTGCTCCTTAACCACCTCAAGGAATGAGGTTAAACTAACTCTTGTGTAGGTCCTTGGATCTTCCCTCTGGCCCTCCTTAAAGATGGGTGTAATGTTGGCCTCTCTTCAGTCATAAGGAACTTTTGCTGATTGCCATGAGCTTTTGAAGATGATATAGACCAGCTTCACAGGGTTCCCTCAGCACTGTCACATGCATACCAGCTACTCCCATGAACATAAGTATGTTCAACTGGCTTAAATGCTTCCTAACTCTATCTTCCTGTACTGTGGGTAACATTATGTTCCCCAAGATTAATGTAAGTAAATTTAGGGATCTGCAAGACCTGAAGGCAGATCTTACCACTAAAAACACAAGCAAAAAGTGTATTGACTATCTCAACTTTTTCCATTTTTTTTTTGTCACTAGGTCCCCAAGCTTATTGAACAGTGGGCTAGCTTTGTCCCTAGCTTTCCTTTTGCTGGCAACATATTTATAGAAGCCCTTCCTCTTACTCTTCATATCCTTGCTTGTTTTGTGTTTTCTTACTCCATGTCTGCATGCTCAGGCAGTGCCTCTGTATTCCTCCTAGTTTGCCCATCACTGCTGGTATCACCTCTACACTTGCTTTTTATGTTTCAGCTCAGGTACTTGTTCCTTGTTTACTCATGCTGGCCTTTTGCCCTGTGTTTGTTTGAATTTCCACACAACTGAATGTACTGTTGTTGTGCTTTGAGGAGGTGGTGCCTGAAAACTCCTTGAGGCTTCGTTGGGCCCTTTTCCCTCCCACAAGAAAGTCCCTGAACAAGCCAAAAGTTTCTCTCCTAAAGTCCAAGACTGTGATTCTACTTTTGTCTTGCTCACTTCTGTCAGGATTTTAAACTCCACCATTTTATGACGACTGAAGCCAAAGCTTCTCTTGACGTTCCCATCCTCAACCATTTCCTCCTTTTTCATGAGTAGTAGGTCCTTCAGAGCTTCTTCCCTAGTCATGTCATGAATCACCTGCATCATGGAATTGTCTTCAACACACTCCAGAAATCACCTGGACTGCTTGCATCCAACTCTTTTCCATTTTCAAAAGATATTGGTAGAGTTGATATCCCCAGTATCAGAGCCCATGACTGCAAGACTTTTTCTACCTGCCTGAAGAGGGTTTCATCTACTTCCTTTTCTCCAGCAGGTGGTCTGTAACAGATGCCTGACATAATATCACCTGGATTAGTCTGCGCTCTGATTTCTTGATCAAATTCTGATCAGTTTATCAACAGTTCGAAGGCAACATTCCTTAGACACCTGAGCTGGCTTAGATATTTCTTCTCTGGTCTCCTCCAACGTCCAATTCTGGGGTTAGAGCAGTTGGAGTCACCTCAAGTTTATCTGCAAGTACTGGTGTAAAAACATCCTTTGTGCCTCCTGCAGAAAGAAATGTTTCAGTCAATCTGTTGAAAGCAAAATTGAAACTCTAGGCTGTAATTTTTATTTTTTTAAAAATGTGTATTTGTAAGCATTTATGCTCTTGTGAGGTACTGATGTATTTGAGTAAGCTATTAGGGGGAAATGGGGGGGGAGAAAAAGGAAAAGAAAAAAAGAATGGATTTTGTATTTGTCTGTGAATAAAGTGTTATTATCGCCTTTTTCCTTCTCTTTATCTGCTGGCCAGGTCTATAGCTTTAGGTTATCCCAGGGAAAGCTCATTTTCTGTGACCACAAGCCTTCTGCTTACCAAAATTAGAGTGTCATTGTTGCGGGAGGTCTTCACTGTGGGAGAAATTAGCCTAGCAGTTAGTGACAGCCACAGACAGGCATATCTCTGAGAACTCGACAGGGGGCTGTATGGAGAGAGGGGATTAGTAAAACTGTCTTTTAGCAAGATATATCTTTCATGAGTCTCTCTTCTGGGGGCACTGATCTCTATGTTTTCCCATTAGCTCTATCAATGGCCATTAATGAGAACAAAGTGTTTCTTGCTCCAACCAAAGCACATTAACTAGGCAACCAGATTGCTGTTTGGTAGCCCCATCTTCTGCTTTTGCTAGTCTCTTCAAACCTGTGCTCAAGCATGTTCCTAAAGGTAACCATGCAATTTGGGCTCACCCTGTCAGCCTATTCAGTTCCTAATTCCTTTTGTCATCATCACAGTGCCCTAGAGTCACTCATTATACCCTGTGCCACATACAGCATGTCTGGTTTTGGATGATTTGGTAAAATCTGAATATGCTAGCCTAAGGGGAATCAGATCATTTCTTAATAGAAAAGATGTGTTTTAGATGACCTATGAGATGATATGGTGATGTGTTTGTTTGGGAAAAAGGGGAAGAAGAGGTAAATTTCTGGCAAATTAGTCTATTGAAATTTTAAGATAGGTATACACATACATATGAAATCATACATGAAATTACTTATGCACATCACATTTAACTCGGGAAGTCACTGTCAAAATCACTTTAAAATTAATAAATCAGTTTACAGATAGGACTGGAATAACTTGTAATACAGGGAATTGATACAACTAAATAATGCATGTACCATGTGCTTCTGGTTGGTTAGTTTTTCTTCCATCCTTTCCCCAGTAGAGAGCAGCAACTCACCAAGTGTTTCTTTTGCATGTTCCTCCTTACAGAAGCTGTAAAAATGAGTCTTGGTTTGTTTCGTATTCGAGTTCATTCATCACAGCTTGAGTTAAATAGAAAACTTTGTAGGTATTGGTTATGGCATTAAAGGTAGTTTTAGAAGTTCCTAAGAAAAGACAGTGAGAGGCCTGGCATTCCCTAGCACTGTCATAAAACTTGCTGGATAGCAGGATGAACAGATGCAGTACAACATATTCTTTGTTTGGTAGTTTTTGCTTCCTTTCTGTAAGCAGAATTTGCAGCAGCTGTGTGTTAGACTGAAACTTTCTTTGGCTACTCATATCACAGAATCATTTGTTCTACTCCATCTCACACCTAGTGGTATCATGCTTTTACATGAGCCTGGGTGATGTTTGCAATGTTTTCTGATTTCATCTATGGCCTCTTTTTGTAAACGCCAGGTCAGGAAGACGAAACATAGTCATGTGACCGTCGAGACCAGAATGAATCAAAGCATGACTTCTCATTCTCTTGAAGATGTGTAGCAAACCTTTACACTTAAGGAAAGGACCTTTCCTTAGCATTTTAGAAGGCTGTTTGTCTTTGAAATTTTTAGACCTCTGTCCATGTATTTTTTATGTGTTTGTTTCTTTATGAAGCACAAAGACACTTGTTGGAGGAGGCTAGGTGCCATGGCATGGAATTCTTTTCTATTTTTCCCCTTTTTATTTCCATCTAAAACCTCAAGAATGCCACGTCAAATTTTATCTTCCTTTCTGGGGATCTTTGCAGATACATATTATGTGATTTCATGCTTTGACTAAAGGGGACGAATTCAGCTAAAAGTTGAACAAGTTTTCATTCTCTCAAATTCATTAATAGTTTAAATTAAGTGATCAATAACAAACACAAAAAGTCCAACTGCTAAAATCTCTTTTTTCCTGCAGTGCTTATCTTCTTTCTCTGTCCGCTTGTGTCATCACCAGTCCACATGTTCTCTAGTCATGATAATCTCTAGAGCAGAAAAAGTCTCCCAGTTCTTTTGATGGAGCTTCATACCTCTGCATCCTGGGTGGACTCAGGGAGTCCATTCCTCTCAGTTTTATCCAGGCAGGAAGCTGTCAGGAAAGGATAAGATGTGAGCAGGGTGTCAGAACATTCACACATATCAGTTAACACATCAGAGTTGCCATAATGGAGAAAGTGAACCAATCTTAGCAAAGCCACAAGCTCCATGGATCACTGAAGCCAAAATGGGCCTTTGAGCAGCCTGGTCTAGTGGGAGGTGTCCCTGCCCATGGCAGGGGAGTTGTAACAAGATGATCTTTAAGGTCCCTTCCAACCCAAATTTTTCTATTATTCTATGATTCTATGATAAAAAAGGTTCTATTTTGTTTTTAAGCGTATGTTTTACCTCTGACACAGACAAGAAGATATGGTTGAAAGGTTTGCAGAATACCGCTGAATCTGCCTTTTCCCATAGTAGCGTCAGATGGATGGAAGATGACTGTGGGTTGTCAGGCTGTGGCAGTGCACACGTAATGGGAAGCAACGGGGGTTCCCCAGAGGCCAGGGGACCTAGGTCAGTGCTGAGCTATTGCTATATGGAGTGTGGTAGTGGTGCTGCTGCACTGTTCCTGCAAGGGTGGTGCTATGGGTGGAGCTGGCCCATTAAGCTCCCAGATGGGGTAGCTGCAGTGACATTTACAGGGGAAGTTGCAGAGACACATGCAGTCTGAGGCACAACACGGGCTGGAAGACAAGATATACAAGTGATGGCAATGCTATAAAGTGCTGAAAGCATGGTAGCAGGACGAGTTGCTGTGAAAAGGAGAACAAGCTCGTTTATTGCTCTGCCAGGAGCTGAGCTGAACATGTGTGTTGCCGTGGTTCGATGAGCTGTGTGCGTGAGACGCGGCCAGTGCGAGCTGACTGACAGGGAATGGCAGCGTTATGCTGAGCTGCTCTGTGGAGGTTTGCAGTGATGTTAAGCAGAGCAGCTTTGAAGTAGGAGCTGTAATAAAAAAGAGCCCTTGCAATGACTTTATACCATCTGTTTACACAAACGTGCTCTCTCTCAGGCAGGATACGAGGTGAACTAACTGCTTAGGCCATACCTTGAATATCTTCAACCTTGACTGCGGCTCCCCTTAGGATTTCTGCTCTGTCGAGCCACTGCCATCCTTTTCACATTGTTAAAGCTTGAAAGTCTTCTGCATGCTGGAACATTTCCCTATAATACGGGTCTCTAACAAACTGCTGTCATCACAGATGTATCACAAACAGCTCTTGCCCCAGGATACTGCGTGTTTCTGAAGAACTACTTTCCTAACATCATTCCAGTGAAACGCGTGAATCTTCTGTTGTCTCACAATACCTCCTTTTTATCCATTTTTTGTTTAAAATAGTCAAATAGTACATTCTTATCTCTCCGTGTTACTAAATCTCTCTTTCATTATATTTTCCCCTGAAAGATAAAATATTCTTATTTGCATAAGGAAAAATGGTTATTTAAATGGAGAAAACATCACCCCATCTTTTTACAGCAGCATCTTGGGCACATATTTGATTTTATGATATTGTAAAACTCTGGAAGACTTCCAAACCAGTTTTTGGAACACAGTCTGAGCGTTGCTTTTATAGACCCAGCTCTTGGTCTGTTATTACTACCTTTATGTTATTAAGAGATAAGGGTATGAAATTCATCAAATGATTGATAAACTGTCACAGCTTTCAGAGGCTGTCCTCTTCAGCAATACCCTGTGATCCTATTAGTAATAGTGAGTGACAGTAAAAGTTTGTCTCTTCTGAAAAGTGATCACTGAGGATTCAAACCTTCCTCTTAGGTCAATGCTGCTGTACTGTGTATGCAGTCGGTCAGATGTGCTTTCTTTAGGAACAAAAGTAAGCCTTTACCCCTCTTAGCACTTCCAAAAGAGAGTGGCGTCTCCCTCCCGTACATACAAATGTACGTACAAACTCCCCTCTGCAGCACGTTAAGCAACTGCTCTATCAAACTGCCTATTACTGCTCTTCTGAAAAGCCTGTGTGGGTACAAACATTACACAGATGTCCCTGAGAACCCATGTTAAACGTAGCAGTTTACAGAAGAAATTGTTTGTAAAAAAATTCATCTTCTTGATTCTAAGTCAATGAGCTGGAATTCATTTAAGCTAGGTTTACTATTGGGCAAGATTCTTGTAAATACACTTGTGTGTAGAGATACTTGAAAAAGCAAATCTTAAAGGCTATGTAGAGAAAGCAGGTTTGTGGTGGTATTCAGATGTCTAAACATCAGCATCTAACATCATCTGAGCTGTTCTTTGATATCCTGTTTCTCTGGAGCTGCTGCTTCGGAAGGGGTAGGCTTTCCACAGGACCAGTGTCATTTGTGCCTAGCTCACATCAATGTTTTAGATATCCTCAAGTGTCTCAAATTGCACAAGATACTTGTGTGTACAAATTGAATTGCAGCTTTTGAAATAAATATACAAAAGTATTGGTAGTGTTCAGACAGTTCTCAGAGATATTTTCATTTATTCATCTTCTATAATATCTAAACAAATCTGCAGAGTTTGAGTTTTACATGTCAGATTTTGGTAGTGAATTGTCTATAAATCATCTAACGGCGAGAAGCTAATTGCAGACCTTGTCTAGACCGTTCGGGATGAAGCAGACTCATTGGAGAGTTATACTCCTGATGAAAAGCTCTGGTTTTGAACAACTTATATCCTGTTTGGGAAAATCACAATTTTACTGGAATATTGCAGTTTTCTCTTCGGAAAATCAAAATGGTATCTTCCCAGCAGCCTACCTTGAAGGCTCAGGTCCATTTGTCTCATTTTCATTGAAGAAGAGCAAAGACTTCATGGATACCTCTAGGGGAGCTGAGCACAAGCTTGAAGGTAGAATAAAAGCTGAGATCAAGAAGGCAAAGTATACGGGTTCATAGACAATGGAACCTGAAAGGTCGCGCTTTTTTTTTTTTTTAATTTAAAGTATAGCTGTTTTTTTCTTGCAAAAAAAAAAAAAGAAAAAAAAAGAAAAGAAAGCAGAAACGATAATGCTTTCAAGCTGGGCAGCAAGCAAGCCACCAAACTCCCCAAATGGAATATTTTAGAATTCCTATCCCATGAACAATGCCTGCATTTTTCTGTTTTGTTTTGTTTATTGTGAATCAATATGAACTTGTTTTCCAGTCTCTCAACATTTTCCATGGGATGTTGATTTGGTTTCTCTGGGCCAAATCTATTATTAAGCTTCTGGGGAATAATTTCCAATGGCAAACAAATACGAAAAATAAATTAACGACTACAAAATCAATGTAATTACTGTGAGTTATGCCCTCAGCTGGAGTTTGGAAAGACCTCTCTAAGATGCGGATACAGATCTCAAGAATCTTGACATGTCTTATGATGTGTCTTTACCACCTTTGGAAAGCCGCCTAGGTTACCCATGCTGCTTTCAGTATGCACTGTCAGCACTGCAAAGCCATGAAACAGGATGAAGCCTTGCATCTGGAGACTTCTCTTTTCTCAAAAAATAAATTTTAAAAAATATCAAATGAGGTCCACGCCCTTGCTACATTTCTCTTACATTAGGAAGAAGGCTGGGGAGGCATTAAAGGTCTTGAAAAGCTCTTAATTAAGCTGCAGAAAGCTTTTTCCAGACCCTGCAGGTGGCAGGGCTATTCCTCCTAAGCACCATTTCTCACAAAGGCCAACTATCAGACTGGCTGCCTCACTCAGATGTGGCACCTTCTGGCTCCCACTGAGGACTGGCTAACACGCTCAGCTTCTAATTTTGTAAAATAAAATACAATCCAGCATCGCACCCTTGAAAAGCCGTCAACACCCTTGCTCATCTGAGAGTCACACTGCGTGGAAGAGGGCAAAACCAGTGCTGCTTTAGCCCATTTGTGAGACTGACTGTCAGAGTGTGTCTATGCCTCTTACTCTTTCTCCTCCAGTGCCTGCCAGGTGTGAGTGCTCAGGATCTATGCCTGGAGGTTTATGTGCCTATGTTTCATAATTATCACCTATTTCCAGCTATAGCGTTATACTTGCTAGTCTGAAGTGAGGAGTACAGGGCCCTGTTACTAATGTTTTATTCTCCTACTTACTGTAACCATTTTGGATTTCAGCCAGCACATATAAACAATATGCCTGTGCCTTTACAATTCTGCATTGCCATTTTAGCACTCTGGATATTTGCCAGTGCCTATAAAGTGTGTGACATTAATTTAATTTCAGCTGGTTTCCTAGATGTTTCCTTTTGATAAATGGATCCAAGATGGACATTTCTATCTGAAATAGGAATTTAATTCTCTATTGAAAATAAACTGTGTTTGGTTGAATTCTGTTTTGGTGGCACAATTATCAGCATTGCTTTTAGCTTTCATCTTATTTTGGTAATGCCAGAGGATGGCAATGGAAAGAACTGTTTCTAATGGGGCTGTAAGCTCGATGTTTTATATTTTATGCCCGTGTGGACATTCGGTCTATGATCGAAACGACTTACTGTGATTTACTTCATTCCCATAATGCTCTTCAGCATTACAGTATTAGACATGAATTCTTCTCATGTAATCTGAGAGACTTGATTTCATAAGTTCAAAGTGCCATTACTCATTAATTAGAAGCAGAAACAGTCACGGAGATATCCCAACAAGGTGGCTAAGTAGTGGTGCGATTCTAAATTATCTCCTGAAACCTCTTTCTTTCATGGACAATTTGGAAAGTAAATCAAAAACTACTGTACCAGCTTGACAACCTGTATTTTTTCATAAGAAAATTTTGCACTTGTTCATTTCATGTTCCAAACAAGTACTGAAATGGTAATATATTTGAACAATCATAATACTATTTAAATTAACAGTAGGAATAACTCTCGCCAGGATTAAAATTGGTAAATGAGCAGCAAAATGACTTTATGAAGTGCATCTTTTTTTGTATTTTCAAAGAGGTATGGGCCTACCAGCATTGCTGCTATATTTCTGATACCTTGAGCAGAGGCTGCACCAGGTAGTACCTCTAGAGTTGCTGGAGATTAATTAACACAGGGGTCAGGGAAGATACAGAAGGGAGAATGTAGAAGACTATCTGAACATATATGGCGGCTGTTCTTCAGGCTGTGGAGGCACTGCGTCTGCTCAAAATGCTTACTGTGCCCCAAGACAGAGCAAAGCTCTCCCTTCAGCCCTTGGTAAGGAGGTGTCCTGCATCAGAGGCTACAAGACATCTTGTGCATGGGAATCAGCTGCTAATTTTCTTAAAACTTTACTGATGCTGTCCTGTAACCACAGAATCAAAGAATTGTAGGTGTTGGAAGGGACCAATGATAATACATCAATGATTCAAAGTTGTAAATTAATTATATTATTTGTAAATTATTTGTAAATTGTACAAAGTCTGCAGAAAACAGAGGGAAAGAGAATGAAAGTTTGTGCAAATAGTTTATATATTATTTCAAGATACAAATGTTTAACAGGGCAGGAGATTGAGTTCTTATGATGTTAATTTATCTGCATTTCAAATATACTGTATTTTTTTCCTGTTCCTAAACTCAAACATCAGCCTCATCAGTCTTCCTTTAGTTTATTTATTATTTTATGATTCCAAAATGGGTGAGATTTCTATGAACCTTTCCAGATTGCTACATAATGAAGCAGAGAAAACACAGGGAAAAGTGACACACCCTGGCCATTTGGGTTGGTATTTCTTTGAATTGTGGATTTTCTCTCATTCTCTGTCTTTCTGACATAGATGTGGTTTTGATAGGCAAGTATGTGTGCTGTTGTAATAGCTACACTTGGAAACTCAATGCCACTGAATGTAGTGTATCTTTGATACTAATTTTATTTACCAATGTCATTTAAGAATCTAATTGCTTGCACTATTCAGATGCAAAATGTTACAGCAAATTGTGAAACTTCAATAAGCTCCTAAAATCACATCATCTCTTATCTATCCTTTGTGCCTACTTTTAAGGTTATTGTGCTTATCATATTAACACTGGGTCTCAAGCAGTATTACCTTGGTTTCTCTTTCTACCTAACATACATGGAGAGAAAAAAAATTAAGTTTTGCTGTGTAATTAAATCTCTCTAGCAGGCAGAGGATTGAAAAGGTTACCAGGAAAGCACAGATCCTCATTTTGACTGATTTAGGGCAGGCAGAAAATAGACCTGGCTGGAAGTCAACAGTAGGTGAAAGAAAGCATGTTTTTATCTAGGCAGAAAATCTAGATGATAATTCATAGATTCAAATTATAACTAAATTTTATTTAATGTTTTCCAGCCTTAGTAAAAAAGGCAGAACAGAAGAGGAAACAAAACAAAGTCAAGGAAATCCACAGATATTCTCTTGCACGGCAAAGGGTCCAAAGAACAGAGTGGCAATATGTACTTTTAAAGAGGTGTCAAATTCATCCCTGGATGTTGTGTAATGATTTCTATATGCATTACAAGAGGCTGTGATTTTTAACCAACATTTGCCAGCCATCTTATAATGAACACCGTAGAGCTGTGCATAGCATTGTTTAAGTTTTACTCTATGTATATATCCCAAATTTCTTTTATATCCATTTAGGCACCTGTGCATTTTACTATTCGTAGCACTAGTTTTAGTTCAATGCAATCAATGCTTCCACTAAGTGGATCTGTTCCTTGGGCTTTTAAAATGCTCTCTTGAGGTGTATCATTGTGTTTTATAAGGAAAACATTTCAAGCCAACCTCATACCTTGAGGAGACTAAGGCTGCAAAACAATAACATCTTGCACCAACCCACATTTGAGGTAGGAGCCACACAGCTAGCAGCCCTCCACTAGGTTGCATAGTTAATGTGAAACACTGCCTGGTATGCTACTAGAACAATGCAAAAAATCATCGGAGAATTATGGCAAATATTCTGGCACTTAATAATACCTTCTGCAGTATGTTGTTTGCAAACATGTATTTGCTACCTCCCTGTCCTGAAATGGCTCTTTGAAGTGAAGAGTGCAGAGCTCATACATGTGAGTGTAAACTGAAAATGTCAACAGCTTTTTTGCTGTAACCATTACATGGAAAAGCTACAAAGCAAGTAGCTCGTATATTACTTTCTTAATTTCAATCCTGCTGCTGGTGTGGTGCAGTCCAGGAGATACAGATAGTAATATATTAATCCCCAAGCAATGTCCCAGTCCCCAAATCCCAGGAAAGAGCTTGCTTGCATTGAAGTCACTTTTGCCTTGCTGTTCTGTGAACACATTGGGCAAGAAACAAAGGAAGACATCAAAGAGAATTTATCTAGCCTGCTGATGACCTTCAGTTGCTGAAAACCAGCAACTTTTTAGTTGGATTAAGACTCTGTGATTGTAGGTGTTACCTAAGTGCTCATAGCACTCACAGCAGGACATAGTGCATGAGGAAAACCTTTCATCACAGTAGCCTCAACATGTTCTTTGTTTTCTTTGTGAAGTCAGATCCCCTTGAACATGGCCTGTTCTCTACATTATCTTCCTTGGCACAATTTTTCTTTGAAGACAGTGACAGTGTGACAGGCGTGAGACCTATCAAGCTAAATCATTGTGTCATGACAGACCAAAATCACAATGACAACCATGTCAGCTGTACAAATTATTGCTCAGAGGAACTGCCTATTTTCTTCCATGGAGGTTACCAATATGGGTCCACAATATTAATATGAATAAATGCCTTCAGGTACTGCACTTCATTGACTGTCAACATGATGCCTAACCAAGCATGATAAAAATACAATTTTGGAATGTAATATCAAATCTTAATGAAAGTGGGAATTTGGTGGTAGGCTATGATCCAGATTATGTTAATTTTATGCCCTGAAGTTGAAGAAAGAGTTTATTTTAATGTTCAAATCTTATAATTGTTACTTACCTGTAAAAAGACAATTGATAAGTCTATAAGAAAGATTGTTCTGATTAGTTGAAGACAGCTGTCACACAAACTGGTTGTAAATTAATCAGAAAATTTCAAAAAGAGAGCAATAGTCATTTATACTTTGTTTTATAAGCAAATATTTTGTATTTACTTGGATATTTAACAGCAAAATCTGTTTTATAAATGTTGTTGAGTTTTAAATGCATTCACACATATTCATGTAATTGGATTTCTTATGTTATAATTGCTTCTTTTAGTTGCATCACTAACCCTATAAACCTAAGGTTTAATAGGGTTTATAAACTTATTTAACTTTTATGAAGTCAGCTACCTGGAGTTCAGTAAAAGCCAAAAAGAAAAAAACAAATTAGAGACCTAAACATATTTCAGTTTTAAGAACTAACTTCTTGAGTATGCCCAGGACTGCAAGCAAATAACATATGTCATTCTCCCCCCTTCTTTCTTAATATTGTTCTTGTTTTGAGCTTGTTTTTTTTGTACCAGTTGTGGTGAATAGCCATTGCTGCATTTTGGGTGACTCTTACACTGAGAGGCAGAAGGAGAGAACATTTTAGCAGTGGTGATTTCTTTTTTTTGCAAGTGTGGCAGCTGCAGAAAACTCCCCAGAGGTCTGGCATGCTGAGAGCAGCCCAAGGGAGATGGATTAGTGAGCAGAGGGCAGGTAAATTCATCAGAGACGCATAAGAAATTGCAGAACTATGTGACAAACTGTTTTTTATCACAGAGCTATCTTAAACCTATCCTGTTTTCTAGAGACAGATTCCTAGCTCACGAGGGAGAACTGCTCCACCGAATGCGTGCTAGAGCGTACACAAAGCAAGCAATGAAAGAAGAAAATACCTGATGAGTAATGATGACTTAGACTGCTGAATGTCTAAACTCTGCACTGAGTGAGAGCATGATGTTCCCAGCAGAGGTGGGTGTAACCAGTATGAAAGTGATACTTCCTTCCTTCCTCCTCTCTTTGCTCCTCCTAAGAGCGAATCACGTGCCCTACCCACAAACCCTGTTGCTTCTTCAAGGATTAAGAATAAATCTGGCACCTGTGACACCTTTATGCCCACCTGCAGTAATTCAGAATGAAAACTGAATTCCAATATTCAGCCAATAGCAGGGAGGAATGGAGGTGTAACTTCCTTCCCTTGCCTCTCCTCCATGTCCATCCATTCCAGATGAGGGGTTGCGAGAGTACAAACTGCCTATCACCCTCACCAATCCAAACATAAATAGGAGCACCTACTCCTCAACCGTCTTTATTCTTCCTGTTCTTCCACCCATTGCTAAACATCTGAGTGTTTTGCACTCCTTTGTGCATTTTTGCTTAAACATCTATTGGAATTTTGCAGGGCATCTGAGAAACAGCTATGTAGAGTATTCACTTAATAGAAAAAAGCTGAAGCACCTGCATATCCAACATCACTCTCTTCCATGCATACAAATAAATAAATTGGACAACCAGCTCCCCCAACACATGTGCTAAATATCACCTGTAGGTGCCTAGGTCTAAAACTTCAGCCATTATCACTCTTGTTCATCTTCTGCTGCTGTTTAAAGATGCCTAAATTTTCACCTACATTTTATTCACTGAAGCTCCAACCCCAGCTTCCCATTTGGAAAAATTAGAATTTAGGGCACTCACCAAGGACGTGGGAGACTCAACTCCAGTGCTTTTCTGGGAGAGTCTCCCATAGCCTGGTGCATATCTTAACTGCCACTCATTCTTGCATGGGCTCCATCACTGAAACTGCCCTTTTGATAGCCTTGATAGATGTTCTTCAGAAGAGAGAGATAAAATGTGTAAATATGGCCTCATGTGCTTGTGGTAAGGGCACTTAGGAGACGGAGGGTCTGGATTTCTGCCCTGTTTTCATTGAACATTCATGCGTTTTTAGGAACTGGGAGCTGAGGTTAGGTAGGTGTTTGTTTTGGCAAGAGGGAGATGGTGACATTTCACATAGAAGAAGGAAGACAAGATGTCAGAGCTGATTGTCAAAAGCCCTCCTTAGTCCCTAGCATGAGTCAGGGAGAAGTAATGCTTTGGATAACAGAATTTCAAGGCTTAATCTGGTTTCTATTCTGCTGCATGGAAAGCCTTCTTTCAGCGCAGGCGTTTCATTTTTACTGTGTCCTATATCTCATAGAGTTAAATTAGTTCTGTTCTTCACTTGGGCCAATTACAGTTTGGCTCTGGCATACTCACTTTCTCCCATGGGCCGACGTGCACAGAATATGCCTATACAGCTGCTCCTCAGGCTTCTTTGATTTCAACCTTTTACTTTCAGACAAGCACCCAAGCTGTAATTTAGGGTCTGCAGAACTAACTCTTCAGGCAGACTGTCTCAGGAAATCATTCTGGTCTTACTGTGTCCTCCATTTGGGAACACCTATCATAGCCACATCCCCACATGGCTCTCAAAGTTAAAATGTGACAAGATTCATGGGTAATGAGCATTTAAAAAGTGGATGCTTTGGTGTGGCTGCTGGGCACAAGATATTTTCTCTGGCTTTTGCATTCCAAGCCTGTGCTGCTACACTGTCTGTTTTCCTGAGGAGAAATTTCTGGTTCAGGAAACCTGGAACTTCTATAAAACAAGCTTGAAATAATCAAGACTGTTCACTCAGAATAGACTGTACAGGCTGAATATACTAGATATATCAGAGTTGAATACAGTGCCTTGAGGTTAGGTGACTTCTGTTTAGGAAAAAGTGTGTTGTCTCCAACTGTAAATTGCCCCTTGCAAAACACAATTAACTAACCGACTGCACAGAGATTAATTGAAAATTTAAACAAAGCTGCATTTGAGTGAGTGCCATACAGACAATGTGCTCTGTCGAGGAGACTCTAGCTCTGGGCAGTGACTGCCTAGCCAACAGCTAATTGCGTCTCTTTGTGGTTTGTGAAGAGAAAAAAAAAACCCAAACCTCATTTCTCTAATGAACTTCACAAGGTTTCAGGCATGATGAAGGTCCAAAGCACAGTTCCCTGCCTGCTGTCTCTCCTTTTGCTTCTCCCATTGAAAGCTTGTGGACTCCAGGGGAGTCAAGGCAGTGACCTGCCTGTCCCAAGGGCAGCACCCACAGGAACTGTTCACCAGCCACTAAAGTCTATTTGGCATATGGTACTTTGAGCCATTTAACAGCTAATCTCTGATTTGGGTGCAAATAATTTCTTTTTATTCTATATTCTATGCCCTAGTGTAAAGAGCAGCAACAGTGTGGCTGAGAGCTCAACAGACCTTGCCTGACCCTAATCCCTGAGAATACAGGGATTTGTTCTAATAAAGGAAGATTAGGGAAAATAGTGATAAAAGCTTATGTTCCTATTCCCTTCATACTATCTCATGTCTGACATATAAAGCGAATGCGACAAATGCAAAGGGCAGCCCACTGTTTTGTTGCCAGAAGTGGTGTAACTGACAGGGCTAACACAACAATTTTCTACCCATGATCCCCAGAAGAACTGCTTTATACAACTGTGGCTTGTCTCTGGCTTTACCTAAAGAAGGCCTGAGAGTGACAAGGCAACAAGGTAGCCCTTAGCTAAGAGAAATTCTGTATGAGTCCTTGAAAATAGCCTCTTCCTTTTTTTTTCATCCTGATGAGTAAAGGCATATGCCAAAGAGGGAAGAATTTTGCTCCCATGCTCATGCATTATGTTATGCCAAGTGTCTTGACAGATTACTTCGTTTGTCTGTCTTCTGATTGGATCCCAAACTCCGTGAATTTGACTCTTGGAATTTACACCTCTTTGTTTAGGAAGAGGATAGGAACTGTCTTCTAGAAAATGAGATAGCATGCTGGACTCGCTAACACCAGGATTGAGGCATCCAGGTCTTTGCTTTTAGAAGTTGTTCTGTTCCTTGCCAGATTTCTGAACCTTAGTTTTTGTTCATGTTTCAATGTGACATAAAGTAAAACATAGGTAAACTTTTGTGTTAATTCAAGAGAGGATAGGAGCCTACAGGCCATGTAAGTCAAAATTTCTAAGAGACCACCTTTTTGGGGACTTCAGGCTTGGGATCTTGAGCTATACACACCAAACATGAGGCTCCTGCAGTGAGAATCTCCTTTTGAAAACATCTACTACTGACTAAGAAGATTACTTCATCTCATCTCAGAGACTTAGTCTGGGGACCCTAAGTTTGGAAAACTGGGTACAGAGCCAGAGTAAGCATAAGAGGTATGTGAGACACTAGGAGAAAGCCACATCCACAGCCTTAACCTGAGACCTCAGTCCAGCACCAGCAATGCGACAGCAGCTGGAAGCCACAAACTGCGCTGCCACAAAACCTCCATCCCCCTCATCTTGAAGGACCTGCTGTCATCAGAGTAAAACGCTGCTTGCACAAGCAGGTGTGGAGATTTCAGTCTGCAGTATTTCATAGAATGGAGATATTTGGTTGCGTGTTTATTTGTTTTAGAAACTGAACAACATCCACGTGCAGTGGCATATTTTTGTGCTGACTTGATGGGAGTCACTGAGTGAAAAGTTGGCAGGCGGAAGGTGTGATTTAGTCTCCTTGTTGATGTCCCTTCAATTCAGGTGGTGATTTTGTTGCCAGAGGAAAGATTTAACATGTTTTAAATAATCTCTGAAGAAACCTTTCCCAGATCCGATATCTAACACCTAATTCTCCATTAACTTGCCACTCTGTTACCAATTCTCTCACCCAGGGGTGAATAAATGATTGCTATCAGTCATGTCAATTCCTCTCATCATGCTGAAGGCACAGAAATATCTTCTGCTTTGTAGGAAGAGTAATACTAGTTTCATAATGGAGGGAATAGGTCTTGGGGATGGAAGTTAAACACACCTTAATTAACGTGTGTAGGGGGAAAAATGCAACAGCACAACTGTTGGCTTTATTCCTAAGTCAGTGTTAACACTACAGCTGTTCCAAAATAACAGACTTTTAAATTTTAATCTATTCTAAATAAGACTGAATAACTACTCACTTTTCATCTGAAGTAACCTACTAAAATTTCTTTGGGCCCAATAGGGATATTTTTCCCATTTTTCTGCTAGCGTTCTGTTGAGAATTCAGGAGTGGGGAAGTGGGGTGTACTTCTCAAAATTTCCTTCTTGCCAGTTAATTAAAATATCAAGTATTTGAAAGCAATTTAAAATTAGTACTGCTACCTAAAAAAGAAATGGAAAGAAAAAATAGCCCTCATACATTTTTGGAACAAGATTTTTCAACTCTTCCAAATTAATCTGTAGATCCTACAAAACCAGAATCATGGAGGTTTTATTAAAGGCTCTCTAGACCAGAGCTGTATTGCCTGAGAAGCTTGTTAACATAAACCCATCCTTCTTGCAAAGATCTTGTTTCAGCTATTCAATGATAACTTAACATTATGCATTCTGTGATTTGAACTTTTTTTGTTCACCAATTTGGTTAGATTTGTCAATAAAATACATCAAGGTCTTGCTGCTTGACTTGGTATTTGAATACTGAATCCTCACTTTTCAGAATTTATGTTCTAAATCCTCACTTTTCAGAATTTACATTCTAGCAATGACAATAGAGTAGATATCCCCATCATACTAGGAATTGAGGGAAAAGTTTAAATATGGATGTTTTGAAAAGAAACTATAAAATTATAAGCTTTTAAAATAATTTAATATACATACTCTGATTTGGATTGATACGTAAGACTGATAAGTGGGTCATATTTGAAGTTTATCATTTCAGTTGCCTTTGAATAACGCTAGAAAAAAATCAATTTGAAAGCTTAGTAACTTAAGAGCAAATTTAAGCTTACCATTCAATATTGGTCAAAAATAATTTTCTTAGACATCCCAAAGAAAATTAAAACATGAATTCTAAATTTTGAAAAACTGCAACTCGCTTGAGGAAGTACTTATTTTTATTATGATACTATCAATTATTATGAATGGAAGAAAGTAAAACTAGGAAGTGTGCTTCAAACTAACCTGTGAAAAATTTGCCCAGCTGTAAGGAACTAAGTTTTTTTGACATACTACCAGTCCGTTAGGCAGTGATCAAAGTAGATACAGAATTTTTGGTAACACATCAAAGATAGGAAAAAAGAGGTAATAATAGCGCATTTAAGAATTAAACTCCTATAAAGAAATATGGGTGATTTGGGATTTTTTTTTAGCATAGCTATTTTAAAAACTCTGCAGCTCCATTTTAAACCTTTTTTCTAACCTTAAGGCAAGCTTCCAAACCTCTTAAAGTTGGTAGTCATCCTCCTGTTGGTTTCAGGATCTTTTCCAGTGCTGTTTTCAATTATATCTTGTCTGTCATATGGTGATTAGTGCTGCTTGCTGCATTTCAAGTGGGCTCTCTTAGTAAAAATACAACATCCTTTTGCTTTATATTCACTCTCCCTGTAAAAATAGCCATGTGCCTTGAGTTTTCTTTAGCTGTGGAGTGGGTCAATTTTTCCCCATGATAACTTCTAAGTTCACTTCCAGATTGGTGAATTATCTGGTCTTTTTTTCCCCACACATACCTCATGCAGTATCTTTCTGTATTTCAATAGTAGATCTCTGTAGCTCTTACAACTGCAGATATTACCCTCGACTTCTGTTATCCAGGAATAATATGAGGGTGACAGGGCACTGGAAGAGGATGCCCAGAGAGGTGGTGGAATCTCCAACTCTGGAGACATTCAAAACCCACCTGGACGCGTTCCTGTGCAACCTGCTCTAGGTGACCCTGCTCTGGCAGGGGGGTTGGACTAGATGATCTCCAGAGGTCCCTTCCAACCCTATGATTCTATGATTCTATGAAAGAAAAATACTAAGGGATAAGAAAGTCAGTCTATTTATCATGTCTTTCCTGTGATGTAACATCACTGCCCTTGCTATTATATAACTGAAGGGTTGCAATGGTACCTCTGCCAATTACAGACACACAGAGAATATTCTTCTTCTGTTCTGCTTCTGGTTTCTCTCATTCATCTTTTTTCTACTTGTACGTCTTTCATTTCTAAGGTACAGGCCTTCAGTTAACCGCTTAGTTGGACCTCAGACTTAGTCTAATTTCCTATCCTGTTACACAATTAAACAATCAGGATCAACTTTTCCTACCCATGGATCTAATATTTGTTCCATTTATTTCCTAAGAGAGTTTTTAATATACATATATACATATATATGTATGCATGGAAGTATGTATGTGTATCTTTGCGAATTGTCTTTGTGATTACACAAAACAGACTATAAGTATTTGATTCTTTTCACTGTCTTCCACCCTGTAAGCTCTGTGGTCTTAGAAGAGAAGAAATATAGCAACGAATTTAACGTTTCTAAGCACAGTTTTCCGAACACTTGCTATTCTGTACCAGTGGAGTGTCACATAAATAAAGCCTTCAGGACTAAGATGTTTTTGGAGGCAACGAGAGCTTATTGTTTATTGCAAGAAAACTTGAATGATTGAACTGAGAAATAAAATTTTTAACACGTGAATATTTTCAAGAACCTTTCCGAAACATTCTAAACCATCCTCTATCCCTTGTTCCCTCAGACCCAACAGAAAAGTCTTTTTCTAACCTTTTTTGTTTTCTTCTGCTGCATTCTAGGGATAGAACGACAAACACATAATATTCCTTACTATCATATCAGGTCATTGTGCAGCAGACTACAAGAAAGGAAAAGGACCGAATTCCTGGACACATCTAGGGGGGACAGAAAATAAGGCGAATAAGTCTGACCACTCCTGCAGTTCAGATTCACCTCCTTGTCCTACATGTTCATAATGAAAGTGTATTGGCATTCTGAGGCAAGAGATTTGGGAGAGATCTGCCCATCATCCCAATAAAAAAGTTTTAATCATCATTCATAAATACATTTTTCTTCTTGTTGCTGTTATTATTTTTTAATTAAGGACAAACTTTCTCCAGCATGCTAAGTGTGAAGCTGGGAACCAAAACCAGAAAGGTTTCCCTATGCACAAATCATTATGCTCTGTAAATCTCCTGAGGAGCTCTTTTTCCAGTATTCTCAAGTCCTTCTAGTTCTCCACAGAAGTATCAACGACCCTATAGAAGCCTTGTGGTTTGCAAAAAAGGAGCAAATGTCTCTGTATTTATGTGTATGGAGAGTTAAGAGTTTAGGGAAGGAACAAAAAAGGCAGCAAAGTCCAATGTATGTGTCTTACAGCACATCCCAAGAATGCAAAAGAATTGGTTTCCTCAATGGAGAAAGCAGACATTTGACTCTCACAGCAATTGGTCATACATTGGTGATAGCTGGTTCTTCTCCTCACTGTGTTTTTGGTACACAGTGGTGTACCAAAGGTTGGTTGAAGGTCTGGTTTCATACATAGATTATGATGATGTGTTTTGGAGCAGCCAGTATAGTCAGATGAAGGGAGAAATCACCAAATTTGAGGATGCCTCCATGATTTAGGTTGTTCTGAGCAGTATTAGTGGTGTTGAGACTTTTTCCCTATCAAGAATGGCTTATTAAGCCAGAACATCCAGCCCATCTAAGCTGTTGCCAAATGGTCAGGAAAAAATTAAAAACTGTGCGCATTAAAAAATTTCTCCCTGCTGCGTTAATTATTTTTGCTGTTGTTAATGAAACAAATTTAACAGATTCCTACTATTTGGCGTATTTGAAAAATGAAATTTGGACTTTTCTGTATATTAGAACTGATTTTTATTTAGTTAGTTATTTTCATGGTGAGTGGCGTGGCTCAAATAACAACATCAAGGCTAGAACATCATCTCGGTATTGAGCTGTAGTAAATGCAGGGTATAGAGAAAACAGTTTGCAGTGGTTTCACGTACGACTGAGTATAGTATGTAAACCCTGATGCCAGCCAGACCACTGCTAGATTCCTGCTAAATTCCCAATACAAGCAACAGGTCAAACAGCTAATCTTGCAAGAGGTTCCTGCTCCCTTGGGAAAGAGATTGAGAACAGTCAGAAACTATAAATGCAGGCTGTGGCCTTGGAGCCAAGGCTGGAGTACTCTGAAGTCTTTCACAGGGAAAGACTTCATGCCAACTCTGGCACCAAGATGTATTGCCAACGGCATCTTTGTCCCAAAACTGGGGCACTGTAGGTGCTGAGGCGGGTCAAGATCGGTAATGTGGAGAAAACAAGGGAAAGCAAATAGAATGAAGTGAAAATAAGCCAAACAAAAGTCATATAGTATGCAAAACCAGTGGGGACTTCATGGAGTCTTTCTAACAGAGCATATGGAAGCAATAAAATGAATTGTTTCCTTCTCCAGGCTTGTTAAAGCCAAAGAAATTCTGATTAGAGAAAAGGACAACCTTGCAAGGGTGGTCCAACACTGGAACAGGTTCCCAGAGTGGTTGTGAAGTCTCCATCCTTGAAACTATTCAAAATTTGACTGTATACAGTCCTGAGCAACCTTCTCTAATTCAATATTTACTCAAGGTCTGATCAGGGGTCTGGGCCACAGAACTTCCAGAGGTCTTTCTAACCTAAATTATTTTGTGAGTCTATACTAGATTGTAAAGGACTTTGTGTTGTGAGGTAAATGCAGGTGGATTAAATAGGAAAAGCTTTAAAAGGATCCCACCTTCACCTCACTTGTTTCACCTGTTAATTTCCAGGTTCAGGGAAAGAGTGGGAAGGCACAAGCTATATGTGACTGGCATTACCAGCAATCTGAAAGTATTTTTGGGGGGGATAGGAAGAGAAAAACAGATCAAAGTCATAGTAGGAGCAGTGTGGGCGTGTTACATACAGGTATAATAAGAAATGTTTTTTTCCACAAACCATTTGAGCCCTCTTTCAGTATCGCACGTTTTGGAGCCATCAAAATCGCAAGCACGTATGATCCCTTCCCTACGCTATACAGTGGCAGGCCTCATGTATGTAAGAGCTTTAACTGATCCTTAATTTGCTATTTCCTACTGAATCTGAAAAGCGCATGAAATACGGTGGTTATTGGCAACCTCTGAGCTCTTGACTCAGTGAATCATTCTAGTTACGTTACTACAAGGGAGTGGAGTCTGGCAGAGGCCCTGTTTGAAATGATTTAATGGAGTAATTCCTTTAAAAGGGATTGTTTTTGGCTTTTTCACTTTTGCTTTGGGGGATTTTTTTTTTGTGAGGATGGAGGAACTTTTGTTTTGCCTTAGTTTTAGTCCTTCCAGCCTTCTCTTGACAACAACATAAAAACTGAAGAATTCTCTCCCCCTCAGATTTCAACATAAGATAGCTCAGCATGCATTTTGAAAGGAGCTGAACATCTGGAGACTGGGAACTGTTGTCTTCTGAAGCGCTTCTTGCAGCACAACATCTTCCCTGGAAAGTTGAAGGTCCAAAGATTTCAAGGTGCCATTATAGCCTTTGCAGTCAGGGACTTTGTTTCAATATGAGAACCCTCTCAAAACATGCCCATTAGCAACACTCCAGCAGTATATTCAGTATAGTTCAGTAGTTGAAACACAGAAGACAAGAAAACTCACGATTAATTCTCTTGGAGCTGGAGAGTCTCTACTACCTCTTCCTCTAGTCACTATCCTTTCACATATGAACAAATGCCATCCCCAAGGACATATTTTCGTAACATTTAAATGGAGAAGGACATCTGGCAGCACTGACTGAGGAAGGATATTGGCCAGATCTTGGTACAAATAGATGTAGTTCAGCCAGCATCGCTTGAGATCAGACTATTTATATCAGTTTATAATCTAATCTGCTGATTTCCCCTCCCCTCACTTTCCCAACTCACATTAGTAGCACCATAAGCGGTCACATTCAGTTGTAAGATCATTCAGCTTCAAAGAAAACAGGAACTGGCATACTGGGTGAGAACTAGCGGCCATGAAAGCAGGCTTTCTGGTTTTGGCATAGATGTGGCAGATGTCTCTGAGAAAGACCTACTAGGCAGATGTGAGGGTAAAGAGCTCTTCTCTTCTTTCAACACCAATTGAAATCTTGATCTGTATTATGTGTCACATTTTTGTTGTTATCAAATGGTTACGGGTATGCATATGACTATTCAATCTTATTCTGGAACTGATTAAATTTTTGGCTTCTCTGACTCTTTGTTTCCCACTGTATTTAAGCCTTACATGATTTTTATAAAAACCTTGTATCTCTTTGAAACTTCCTGCATTTAAATGTCATTAGATACACATCATTATTGTGTTATGGACTATCATGAAGAGAAGCCTTCAATATAATTCCCTCACACAATTCATCATTTTAAAAAATGTTTATTAGGTATATCTTCTTGTATTTGCCCCTCTTCTCAGTTAAACATTTCCAGTCATTTTAATTTCTCTTTGGGGTATGTCATGCCTAGGTCTTTTCTAACTTGGGGTATTTTTTCATATATCTCACATGAGATAAAGATACTGTCAAAAAGATTGTTTCACTGAGCAATCTTTTCCAGATATTTTACTGCCTGAATGCAAGGAAGACCTCTCATTAGAACCAGCAGCAAGATCGAACAGTGAGCAAAGCAGACCCACAGAAAAGTCTCAGCAGGTGAAAGACAATAGCTGCAAATGCAATGAACGGGGCCTTATACAGACTTTGGTGAAGACATAGAGTTGACATTTTAACGTGGGTCCTTTTTTCCATCAGTTCCATATTCAGTTCACTGATAGTCGCTAAATACCATGCTTCTGTGCAGCACCATATGGCTAGTTCTCAGAACTGTGAAAATGTGAAAAGATGGAGCAGAGAAGAAGAAACTCTGGAAACCAGAAAAGAGAGGGAGGCATGCAGGGCATGGGAGAAAGAGCAAGAAGAGCTAGGAAAAAAATATTTCCAAATGGAAGAAGTTGTGTAAGTTAATAAAAGATAGATGGATTCCCATGTTGCACACAAATTTTGAGGCAAACTGTTTTCTCTTTCTAATACTTAATAAAGCCTCCTCTTATCCAGAATCATACTGCTTTCCTTGTGTTTTGTTTGGGTTTTGTTGGGTTTTTGTGGTTTTTTTTTTTGTTTAACATGATCCCCTTGTCTTGAAGGTCATGGTGTGGAATTGATTTCTATAAAACAGAAGAAATTAAGTTAATGATCTTGATCTGTTTCCTTAAAGTGATAAACCCCTCAGTGGAACGCCAGGGCTATTCCAACTCCAGCCAGACCTTGGGAATGCCTTGGCAGGGGCCAATAAATTTAGTTTGATGTTTTCTTTCCCTGGATCCCAGTGTCTAGGCTACACCCGGTAAAGATCAGCTGACTTTTAAGCAGGCTTTCTTTTGTTACAGCTGGGAATCTGCTCTTCCTTTTATCTGTTCCTGGAAACTTTTTCTCTCTCTGACGAGGTGGCACTGGTGGAAATCAAATTATTATGACTAAGGAAGAAAAAAGAAAGATATACTGGGAGTACCATGTGGCTCATATGTTTGCTTTCTTTCTGACAACATTCTTTTGAAGAGGAAGAAGATACATTTCTAAGGTTATTGTGATTCATTTTGTTACAGAAAGTTTCTATGGAAGAAGTCTTAAAGTCATTTGTAACTTACTACACTGTCAAATGTTAACACTGTCCAGCAAGGTATAACATTGTTCTGCTTGTTTTCTTAGCAGTTCTTCCGAAAGCAGTGTGTGAGCTCCTCTATGTATTACGAGCCTTGCCCATGGCAGGAGAGTGTCTTATGTTTCTTGTTACAGTGCAAACTTTGTTGATTAGAAACAAATGCAAACTTTTGGGACTTGCCCTGTTCAACGGCTACCCTAGAGCCAAGAGAATAATTTCCTATGTATATTCACATGGTTCCCACTCACTCACACAGACAGAGCCATCACCTCACACTTAAAACGCAAAAATAGAGAGTACTGTAGCAACTGCCTTTAGGGAACAGCTCTGTGGTATTGGCAATGAGCAGCAACATTACTCCCGAGAAAAGTCCACGTGGCATTGTGCCTGCGGCTGGCACAGTGTCTCTCAGAGCTCTGCAGCATGCAGTTACTATGGTATGCTTGATGGGATGTGTGTGTGTGTGTGTTAATGTTTGGTCTTCTCTGTGCCCTGTTAAGCAAGGCAGAGAGGAGGACTAGAACAAGGACTTCTTACTTCAAAGAAATGTAGGACCCCTAGTGCTTGTACAAGGGTTGGTTAGGCTCCCTTTGCCCTTCTGCACTTTAGATCCACGCAAAAGCAATCACAGCCTAAAGGCATTCAGTCTGGCAGATAACATTATGTGATGACAATTGGCTCTGCAAATGTTCCTGTGTTAAAAAAAAAAAAAAAAAAAAAAAGGAATAAAAGAAAATAAGAAAAAGAGAGATTAAAAAGACTCTCTGGCTACAGAGCAAAAGCAATACACAGAATTTAACAGAAAACTGTATAGAACTTGTATTTATATTAAGAATAACACCATTTCTTTGTCAAAGTATCTAGACAAAGAACTTATAGATTTTAGCAAATGTTTCTGAGGGAAAAAAAAGGCTTGGAAGAGAAAACAGATTTGCCGATCTGGGAGGGGGTGGAATTGGTGCTGACACAAAAATGTCTTACAGATCTACTGTTACTGCTACCAATTATTTCTGAAATGCCATAGAGAATGTACTTAAATACTTGGAGAAAAATAAATAGAGAACATATTTTTCCCTAAGAGTAGAAAAGGAAAGGTTGAAAAAGAAGCATAAGTCCTCACCTACATTAGTCCATAAGCTGTGGCACAAAGTAGCTTAAACAATATCACTCTCATTTTCTAGTCAAACTTTTCATTAAGGGGTTTAGTGTAGAGGATTTAGGTAATTACCATTCCCTCAGGAAGAGAAATGCTCCTTAGGCCAAAACTACTCAACTGTGAGATGGACAGTGGGCTCAAAAAGAAACTTAAATAGACAGAGTCCTTTGAATCAAACATTTTTCTCTCTGTATTGCTGACTTAGCTTGGCAGTGACTTCCTCCCAAAATATAGGTACTGTGCATAGGATGAGTGAAGGATGTGATTGATCCCATTGATCTGGGCTGGAGTATGCTCAGCTGCTGCTCTGCCTAATGCTCTGTGATGGACTGAGCTTGGACTGCAGCCAGACACCTACCCAACCGCTCTCTCACTGCCCCTCCTCAACAGAGCAAAGGGAGAAAATAAGATGAAAAAACTCATGGGTTGAGACAAAGACAGGAAGATCGCTTACCAATTACTGTCACGGGCAAAACAGACTTGACTTGGGGAAAATTAATTTAGTTTATTGCTAATTAAAATAGATCTGGATAGTAAGAAAAAAAGACAATTTAAAACAACATCTTTATTCCACCACCTTCCCCCTTTTCCCTTTTTCTTCACTCCTTCGCTCCCAGCTCCTCTACCTCCTGCCACCCCAAGCAGTGCAGGGGGATGGGAAACAGTGGTTATGGTGTCAGTCCATAACAGCTCCTCTCTGCCCCTCCTTCCCCCTCCTCCTTCCTCCTCACACCGTTCTGATGTTCCATCATGGTCTCTTCCATGGGTTGCAGTCCTCCAGGATAGATCTGCTCCAGCATGGACTCTCCAGGAGCTGCAGGGGAACCTCTGCTCAAGCACCTGCAGCACCTTCTCCCCCTCCTGCTGCTCCTCTCACCTTGGTGTCTGCAGGGCTGTTTTTCACACTTTTTCCCTCACTCTCTGCCTGTGTGGTGTTTTTTCCCTTCCTTAAATATGTTTTCCAAGACACACCACCATCTTGGCTGAGGGGCTCAGCTGTGCCCTTTGGTGGCTCGGTTGGAGCCAGCTGGAACCTCACAGAGGTTCCCTGCAACCCCTGCAGCCACCACTGCCAGAGCTTGGACACCTGCATCCAATACACCCTCATGAAGCACAATGTCGGAAGACATGGTGTGCAAACAAATTAAAAAGATGGGAGAATCCCTCCCTCAGGACTCAGATATGTTCAAACCTGCTGCCCACCAGCTACATTTCCCCTGAGACAGGCATCCAGAGGAGGCAGGTGGGAGGTCACATCAAGTCACTCCAAGTTTATGTGAGCTCTGGGAACATCTTATCTCCCAACTGACTTCTCCTTGTAGAGGCGTGATTCATTGAGTTAGCACTGGTTTTGGGACATGTCTAATAGCAAATATATAGAAGCAAGGAGAAACTACCTTGAGGTACACAGCATGGTTCATGAAGGCAGGAAAACTGGGAACTGCATTTAAAGATAAGTGTGTTGGGCCACGAGAATTTTCTTATGCACACCACCAAGAGATTAATGTCATAGCAGCTTCTCCTCAGACACTGAGGAAGACGGTTACTAAAGAGGATGCTCCTTTTAGATCATCCATAATCAGAAATATCTTTCCTGTCCATTTCCTGCACTTCAGCTCTGTCCATCCATTCTTTCCTTTGAGGCTGAAGGCTGTGCTTTGAACCAGGTAATGATGTCTCACATAGCCAGAATCTTGTTTCCACCTTTTCTTGCATGTATTTGCATAAGAGAAACAAGAATAGTTTGCTTGACATACAGTTTATGCTAATAATATTCCAAGTGATAGTGCAAGGCAATAACTGGGACACTGATTTTTAGGACTTCTATTTGACTTTTAAGTCTTTTTTATGATCAGTATATCTACCAACAGGAGCATCACTGTTTTTTTCTCATTCTGGGATGAATACCTTGACTTTAATTGAATCATAGCTATTAACTTATTAGCTATCTAAAAAAAACGCAGGCCATGAGAAATGCCCTCATTTCCCTGGAAAACCAAGTGCATTTCCAAAAGGCATTTTGAACTTGTAGCCTATTCAGTTTCCTTTTTTTACCAGCTGCAAAACCCCAGGGAAGTTTGTACTGTAGAAATGTTCATTGCTAACTCGCTTTTCTCTGAAACATTAACAGTTCCAGTGCTATATTACCAGCTAAGTTCAAAAAAGAAAAGCCTGAGTGCCTTCTCTTGCCCTTGATCTCTCTCTTCCCATCCATGTTCAGCTCTCTCACCCCCCCTGTCCCTTGCATGTTTTCACGTCCCTCAACCCCCCCACTTGATGTCCTCTATCCTTTTTCCCTCTTCTCCAGGAATCTTCTTTCCCTAGTGAATTTTTATTTCCTCAGTCTATCTTCTCTACTTCTTATCGAATGCTCTGGATTTCTTTTCTCTCCCTTACATTCCATGTCCATGGCCAGACCTGCTTCTTGCCCTCAGCTTTGTTATTCTCCAGTCAGTGCACAATAACCTCTTAATAAGGATTTTGAACAATCATAAGGATTGTGAACAATCTTATAACAGAGTAAATAATGTTATCCTTACTAAGGATTTCCAAATGGATTATGAAACTAGCCATTTCACAAACAGTGCTGAAGCCCGACTCCTACTGGGTTTGTGCCATGAAGCTGAACTGGGCAGAATCTCTGACGTCTAATAAAGGGAAACATCATCTTAGTTTTTCCCTCAAAAGGAATCTTAAAGGATCTCTTGTCTTTCTCCTGATGCTATTTAATCATAATGTATTATGACCCAATGACTGTCACCCTTTAGGATAGTTGTTGGTCCCCATTCGTGCAGGCCAACTGAGCAAAGAGTCTCTTTTCTGTGTTTTAATCCTTGGCTCCCTGGTGGGATGCCACAGGGAGATGGACTCAGAAGTGTGCCTCCAGCACAAGCCTGCCACATGAGGCCAAAACTTGCAGCCCTGTGCTCCCAGATGGACAACTTTGGAAAAGAAGTCTTTAAAAACTCTATGTTTCACTTCAACACAAGTATATGTTAGTTAATCTGGCTCTTGACAAGAAAACAAGATTACGGCTGAGGAGACCTATACAGCCTATGTTGCTTTTAAATGAGCAAAAGCAAGATTATGAAGTCCAGCCTATAAATTACTGGTTTCTTTATTTGTCAGTGCTGATACACCGACGGCTGTGCAATAATTACTGCAGAGCAGCGTGCTTGTGGTGACAGGGCTTACTGAATCATTCTGGCCCCTGGCAAGAGCAGAAGAAACAACAAAACTGGCCATTACCTTTTAGTAAATCTCCTCCTTCACATGAACGCTGAAATGGTGAAAGCAGAAATTAGTCAGAGACCTCAAATTAATTACAAGGTGTTGACTTAACTATTTTTTGCAGGACAACAAAGTGAAATGAATGGACTAACATGTAACAACAAAAAAACTGTGATTCTGAAGATTACTGAAATGAAGCAACGTTGCTTTGAGTTTTGTGGTGGGATGGTGATTTGGATCAGCATTGTGGTAAATAATACGTGTTTCTAAACTAATGGTTATAACACCAGTATGCCACTACCAAACCTTAGAAACAATGTATGCTTCATCACAGAGCAGAATCCTGTTAAAGACCTTTTACTGTCAATTACCTTTTACTACCAATTACTATTTCTTGAAGTTGGGGTGGTTTTGTTTTTTTTTTTCTCCTTTTTTATTTATTCTGTTTTTAGGCAAAAAAGAATGTGCATTATGTAGAATTCAAGAAAGCACATGCAACAGGAATGTCATCCTGCCCTTAGGCAAATAGCTTAGCAAACCCCAAACACCAGACTTTCAAAAGCAAATTCATAAGCTTCTTTCTGCAACCTACTATATATTAGCAGGCGTGAATTAAACGTGCTTGTTCCTCCCATAGCTTTGCTGAGGCAACTGTTGTTGTATGAGAACAAAACTACCTAGAGGGATATGATCTCAAATGTCAGGTAATAAACCTTTCCTGTTCTCAGTAAATTTTTATGTTTATATTTTTAATAATTCCCAAACCTAGGATACTTTGCTTTCTCCAGAGTTTTTTAACCCTGCAGGATATATTGCTGATGAAAACCAAGCATGAAAAGTTTTTAATATTTGACTGCATTATTTCATACAAGTAGAGGTAATTCTGTGCTAATAGCTGAGACTATCTAAGAACAGAAAACAGAGGAAAAGAAAAATAAAAAGAAAGTGGCTTTGCTGCAGTTATTCCTGGTTTATGTTGCGTTGAACTACCTAGCAATAAAGGGGATTCTTCATGCCATTAAGTATACAAATTTAGGTTGTTAGCACTCATTTTTCTGGCCAAGTCTTTCTGCTTGATTCTTGAGATGCCAAGCTGTTATAAAGGACGCTGCCTGGTGACTGGTCCATAAGAGTTTAAGTCAGGTTCAATAACTACTTCGTTGTCCCTTATGAGCCTCCATCCTGATATGTTTCCCCCAAAACGAGTGACGTATATTCCTGCCACTAGAGGGTATAATGTCTCCATCATTTATAGCTGGTAAGGCCTCATTGATTGTGTATATACACTTGACTTTTTCAGGAGCTATAAAATTGAGGCAAAGCTCCTCAAGAAAGCCCAAGGGAATTAAAGTTTTTTAAATATGAGCACCTAACTTCTGCAGTTCATTTTGATGATCTCAGCCTGAGACTACTTCTCAAAAAGCTGCAAGAGAACTGACCAATGGATCTAAAGGGAAAACATAATTCTCAGGGTCTGTGGGAAAACATAATTAAAAATCAATAACCAGAGCTGTTTAGTGGACAGTGAACATGAGAGAGAAATCCTAGCCTGTCAAACCAGGCTGCACATGGAGGACTGATGTCACATGAAGTGTAAGCAAAACATCCATTAATCATGTTTCCATGTACTTGGGTGGTAGGATCTCTCGGCAGACAAAACAAAGGTCCCAAGGCTGATCAGCAGCCCTGGATAAAAATACAACTGAAGAGATCTCTGACTGTTAATTTTGAGGAGGGAAGAACTCATTCTTACTCTGCTGAGGTAACAAGCTCTGTGCCTACGCAGCAGTCCCATGATGGGGTCCTCAATCAGAACAGAGGGTACCACAGCCCCAACTAGAGACAAGGGTTGTCCTGTGGCAGCTCTTCTTCCGGAGGACATGAGATTCTTCAGGAAGAAAACCTGCATGTTCAGGTCTAGGATTTGTTCTGACAGGTGACAAATGCAATTTTCTTCTTCTATCTAGCAGGAAAACAGATCTTTAAGTGAACAGTTACTTGTGAATGTTAGAAGGATCCATGCAATTTATTGTCCTAATCTCTAGGATTTGGGAACAAGATATATCTTTGATTATACTATATAATCAAAGTATTACTATACTTCGTATTACTATACTTCGTATTACTAGATTGTCTTACTAATGTGTTACTATATTGTGTTACTATATTGTCTTATAGTATTATTACTATAGCAGTACCTTGCTGTACCGTAGTTTGAATATCTTGCTGTTCTACATAGTGTATAAGCCCAGTGAAGAAAATTTGCAGCCTAAATTATGCAGAAGTTCCTTCTTAGCCTCTTAGAAAAAGGGGAAAGATATTAGACTTTCAGTTCAACCCTTCTCTGTTTTGCAATCTCTTGCAGAGAGGCGAAACAATAAAAAAATGCTAAAATCTGTGGGTGTTGCATATGAAGAAAGAGGAGGATTCCTTTAAACAGCAGGAGATACAGATCCTGTGTAAAACTAAGAGAGTGCTACCTTGCCTTTGAAAGGAGGAAGATGCATACTGACGCGCAGTCAGACACTACTTTTAGGTAGCCAGAAGGGCTCTCTTTGGCTAATAGTGCTGGAGCCCCTTGCCAAAACCATCTGCCTCCTGCTCCCCTCGGAGCACAGACACTTCCCTGCACCGCAGTGCTGGGGAGCCGGGGCATTTAAATGGCACCTGAGTGCTAACGTAAAAACGCCTGCGCCGAGTTCCAGATTTGCCACAGTTCAGTCTTTTATTGCGAAGACATCAAGCAGTCTCAGAAGTATTTGCTCTGGTAATCTGGACTACATTTAATGGCTATCAGATAACCCTCCATGGTGATTGTTAAGGGTCTTTTGTCCCTGGCCAGTGGAAGTGCAGATGGCCCAGCAGCAAGACTGCCTTTCTTGAGAGGGCAGTGCCTGAGGAAAGCAAGAACACAGAAATTCTGTATAAAAGGGACTATGGATAGGTCAGGACTGCAAGGCATCCGTGACCATGACCTGCGTATGGAGGACTGGAACTGGTAGAAGGAATCGCCGATAAGAAGTCAAGTCAATGGGGACTGTGTCAGTGACTTGCCATAATACCCTAACCTGTGAAAACTCCCAGTATCTCAGCTCGGTGGTAGTGTTGGGAAGGGGGCTGATATGATTATGTGTATCTAGTGTGCACCCATTACGCAAGCTAATAGAGCCAAAACCCTTGTGAACTTTACTGGAGCTAAATTTGGACCTCTGGGCAAATACGTTATACTGTGAAGTCTCCTTCAGGAATGGGGCAGTTGGGGGCTATAAGTGAAAGACAGAGCAGATGTAAGAGCAGGACTAGAAATGCCAGACCAGAGAAACTTTGACCTCTGGAAATAAGAGCTAGACTCACATCTAAGTAAAATGCAATCTTTGTCTACAGATTTAAATGAGATTTATAGCAGGCCCAGTTTCTGTTTACTAGCATAACCAAGAGCCTTGCGTATCTTTCCAGTTTATAACCTGTCAGAATAAAATCCCTTGTTTGTTTTTTTCCCCAATTCATTCCTTAAAAAAGTAATTTTATAAAAGCAAAGCAGTCTCTCCTGCTTTCTGAAGATGTGGTTATTTACTTATTTAGTATTAAATACTGAAAGCATTGTGTTACTTCTTTTCCCCAAGACATCTGTATATAGGCAAAATAGGGGGATTCTCTGCATAAACGTCCACACAGATTCCAATGGAAGGAATTAGATGCTCAAACCCAAGAAGATTATTGCTACAATAAAGCATGTACAAACCATTTTTTAAAAAAATCACTTTCAAAGATTTTAAAAAAGAAGGTTTAAAGAGGATTATCCTGACAATAGAGGACATAAAGAGGAGGGTTTTTCATAAAACTACACTGCAATTGAAGTAGGAATTATGTGGGTTACGTGTGAGTCTGAAAAAGGCCTGGAAATTAGTGCAAATACTTGTATTTTATCAGTTTTTATTACACTGTATGATACTCAGATCCTAGTGGGTCCATTTCACCTCCTGGAGGGTAAGCTGACTTTAAATGCAGGTAGCATACACATGTCACAGGATAGGTTTATAGCTTATATTAGCAGACATGCAGAAACTTCCAATTGAAGACAAAGCCACTGCAGTTCTCATGCATGTTAGCAGGTCTTGAGGTTGACTTCTGCTCCTGAAGCTACGCTTACTTGGCCCTGTCTAGGATTTTACCTCCTATGGGTTACCACATATTAGTTGTTCAGGGTAGACAGATTCCTGTGGAAGACAGAATTAAGTGTTGGTTGACTCATGGATTCAGATCTAGCAGACAGACAACAAATTTATCCCCTTTGCCGATTTGTAGAAGTCCACTGGACCTGAAGAGGTCAACTGGATGTAAATAAGGGCATGTGTCCTTTGGCTTAAAACTAAACTCACTTAAGTGGATTGCTCCACAAACACTAAACATAGTCTTCTCTAGAAATCAAGAGATTTGTAATTTTCGTGCATTCTCGGGAAGAAAAACAAAATACCAAAATTACTCTGGGTAGCCACTTGCAAACTGCTTAATGTTTTCCAAATGTATTGCTACTTTCAAGAGTTATGATACAATACAGCTTATTATAGGATTGTGTTACAGCACAATTCTTTCCTGTCCTTGTAATCCACCAAGCACAACTGAAGTGTGCGTTCAGAAAGCTAGAAATACGTAACAGAAGACACAGAATAATTTTTGTAGTCCAAAAATGCAGAGCACCTAACACTATCCTTGTTTACAGATGTGGCACCCTGAGGAGGTCAAACGGACTTTGGTGGTCATGACTTCTTTTTGCTCCTTGCTAAATTGTGATGCTTTCAGTCCTCCAGTCTGTAGTGCTGAACAGCTCCAGCACTTGCTAAATGTAAAAGTTTTGATATATGCATGTTCTTAAGGCTGAAAATTACAGTCTCATTGCTTGGGGCTTTTTACCGATGTGTGGAACATTTACTATGAAGCAAACAGAGCCATGGAGTCATTCTGTCTTTCATGTCAGAGGGAATTTCTCTCTTTCTTCATCAGGAAGCTTCTTGGAGGATCGTTTTCTTTCCCTTTGCCCCCTGTAGAGGAAGGAGTGGACTTTAAGTTCCCACCCTCTTCTCGTGGTAACACGAGTGTCTCGGGCACTGGCTGCCTTGGATAGTGCTGAACATATTGTTGCCTATGTGAATTTATATCTTGTTCTCGGGATATTCAGTCCACAAGTACTGTTACAACTTCTGTAGGCATACTTGAATTTGCTCTAAATGAGATAGCTGAAAATCCTACCATTATGGCTACTGCTATGAGAACTAAGCTATTATGTGCTTACCCAGAGTATCAGGAGGTCTTATTCAGCTCATGTAGAACCAGGTAATGCTGCAGCTGCATTGCTCTCTGTATCAGAGCTTACTAACTTTAAGGGAGCTCTGATATATCTAAAGAGCTGTGTCCACCCCTCTGAATTGCACTGCGGACAGAGTTAGCTTTATGTGCTGTACTTCAGTTTTCCAATTTATTTCATAGTCACTTATGCCATCGCGTGTACTTTCATTTGCACACTAAAATATGCATATGCACTCTAACTCTTGCCCTGGATATTGCAAATGCAAATATGAATATTTGCTCTGAAGAATTTGTGCAAACATAGGTGTTGGCATCTTCACACTGGATATATATTTGGTGTACACATACTTTTTCATTTGGAGAAACGTGCACAGGGGAAGATACCGAAACATCAAGATTAATCATGCCCTGAATTGTGTATTTCTTTATATTAATTACAAATGAGTCTAAAGTGGATAGATCTAAATGTACACTTACATAGGGACAGGAAAATCCCACCTGATGCATCTGTGCATTAAAAAAGAAAAATCTTACAAACTACACTAGGTTACTTATAGAAAATAATCCTCCCCATGCACACTTTCAATTTTCTCAGTTTACAGCATTGAAACTTGTTAGCATTAAGTTACATCAACCTATGTTTCTAAATATAAAGTCTTCCTTTCCACTGAAAGCATAAGAATAAAAATGTCCATGAGCATTTATTTTTATGAAGGCTGCAAGTGTCTGTCACCTGTAGGTCTAGATGTACAATTCACATTAATGCAAAAAGGGAGTTGACATATTTTAGACAGTGTTGAAAACCCCATCTTTACACTACAAGTTAACATTAGAAGGCTAAAGATGTGAAGTCTACGGAAAACTTAATATAAAAGGATATTCCTACAGGGAAAGCTTGGCATGCTGAAAATTTTCCTCTTATTAGTTATAGTTTTAATGAGGCTTCTTAGAAGCTTTTTATAATTCTATGTTAAACCAAAAAGAGCAGTTGTTAATGTGTTTTCTTTGTGTATCCCTGTAAAGTATACTTTCCCAAGTTCCCAAGATGGGTTCTCTAACAGTAAAAGGAAACAAAGCTTAAAGGCACTGTTTTTCTTCCAGCCTTCATCTTGTTGAGTTTGTGGTTAATTTTCTATTTGTCTTTTGATTCTTAAATTCCTTCAACGTTTCCTTTAACTTCTCTGTTACTTCTTGAGACCATAATCTAATATACCTAAAAATGCCTTACAAAAGATTGAGCTACTAACTGTTCTGTAGAGGAGACAGAATGACTGTAACAGCTATTCTGTTCATTGTTTTGGCAAATAAATCTGGCAATAAAAGAAAGTTAGTAAAATGAAAATTAGAAATACATATAAATAAAACCTAATATCACTGTGGGGATTACACAAGACTCTAGGCATACAGAGGCAATGTGTGGGGTGCCTATTTGCGTTGTACAGATTTATAACTCTCGTCAGTTTGCAACTGTTCAGTCTGAAAGGCGATTTTTGGCTTTCCAATATCCCGGGTGGCACCAAACTAGGTCTGCAAACAACCCCTTTTATGTGTGATGATGATACCTGAATACAGTGAGGGTGTGAAACTCGGGCGTCAAAGTTATTCTGTGGCCAAAGCCAAAAAAAGTTTTAAGTTGGGGTCTGCCTGCTAAGGCTACCATATGAAAGATCTTAAACGCCTTTCCACGGCCACACTCCTGTGGCTGTCAGGGGTGTTCGCAACAGGGATGGCTTCCCAACAGGAGGTAGAAAAAAAAAGTGGAGAGGCTTTGAATCACCGCACGCTTCTACCCGCCGCAGCAGTGTCAGGGAGGCAGTGGGGAGCATGGGGACATTCGGTCCCTCACAGCGGACCATTCCTTTTCAATTAAAAGGGTAGGTGGCTGCAACCATGCTGTCCCTCTGTGTTTATGTTAATGGAGAGATGCACTGGCACAGTAAAGGCACGCCTCCTCTTAACCAGGAATAAGAGGAAAAGCGAAGCAGATATTTTTGACCTAATATTAAAAACTGATGTACCTAGGTTCACCCCTGCACTCAGACTCTCAGAGGTATCTGACGCATTGCAACATCAAAGCACCCCCGCAGGTTTTGATCGTAGAAGCCTAGGGAACAGTTAGTATCCGGTGTGGTCTCTGTATGACATTTTAGTCAGCATAGGAGGCCCATTCAGGAGGAGGTGCTGCAAGGTAAGCAAGAACTCATGTAGTTCGAAAGTCCTTAAAGCAACATTATATTGCCCTGCTGCACAGGCTCACACAGAGCAAGTGACTGGGAGCAGAACAGGACTATGTCCCTATCCTCCATTGCAACCAGCGGGAGGTCTGGCATATATAGCAACAGCCCTTAAGGCTGCTCTAACCACAGCTGGGACAATGGGATATCCAGCTCCTGGTGAGATGAGCTTTGCAAAGGCACATTTCTGCCGTTTGACTCCTTGCAAAGCATCAGGTCCAAACCCATTTTCAAGTCTATCCATTATCTCACCCTGCATGTGTGTATGTGCTGCGTTCCTCTGGAGGTGCAAAGCCAAAACCTTGTTGGTTGTGGCATTGTCTCATGGAAATTGAGGTTTGCTCCCCTCCCAGCAAAGAGATTAACATTATCAAAACAATAAAGGCAGTTTATATCTAATACTCCCAGAAGACTCTAATTTCTATACCCACACTGACAGGTTCAGTAACCATGGCATAACAACAGTATCACACATTAGATCACCAGTCCAGCCACCCCTATATTCTTTCTCTTCTAGTGCCTTGCACTAGGCAGCAAGAAGCCATTAACTGAACATTGTTGAGCAAAGAGGGAGTTCTTTCCTTACGTTTCACTTAGAGGAGAGATTATACTCTAAATCATGAGGTTTTGTTTTCCCTTCCAGTAACTCCTGGGTGTATTTTTCTTTCTGCCGTTTCTTCCTGATGTAACTGTAGATGATACTCTTCATTATATAAGTGTCCAGTCCCTTTGTTGATCTTACTAGATGCTTAACTTCAATGCTATCTTGTGACTAATTAATCCCACGCTAAATAGTACTGATAGCACACGTAGGCCATAGTAATAGCTATGAAGGATGTGCGTTTGCATCAGTGTCAGGTGAGTTCTCCCTCCCCTACTAGCCTGAGGTAAACATTAGCACAGTACAGAGTTCCTCCATCTGTCAACATGCTCTATTCATGTCAAGTGACCAAAATCCTTGATGCTATATTATATCATTACTAATCGTGGGAATAAAGGATATTTTGAAATCCAGAATGTTTTCTGGTTCTCTTCTCCGCTTCCCTCCTTCAGAGTTGAGCAATACCTGCAACAGATTATGTTCACTTCTTGAGGTGTCATTTTGATAGGCTTAGATCTGATTGGTTTTATAATATTTAAAATTTACTCCAGCTCAAAAATTACAATTTTCTCTCTATTACTTGCCATACAGTGTAATAAATAATGGTAAAAATGATTGTGCTGTCTTTGGGAAAGTTGAGGAAAGCCACCAAGACAACAGGCACAGAAAGTTTTAGGGATCCCCAGGAACCAAAGTTATTTTTGCACTGAGTGTGAAATACTGAAAAATAATATTGGGTGTGAAGAGTGAGCTGGATGTGATGTCAGACACGTGAATTCCAGGTGAATGCTTTCCTCTGGACAGCACCTTCTCCTTTATGGGACCCAGCACTGTTATTGCAGCGTCATTTGCACTGCTGTTGTTACGGCTATGTCAGTATTTCCATTGGAAAGGCCTATTTTCAGAAGTTTAGAAGCTGAAAGCCCTATTTTCAGAAGTTTAGAAGCTGGCTATAGAATGCCTCAGTGAGCAAAAATGTTGGCAACCCTGGTCTCACTATGGGAGAAAGCCATTGATTTTTAAGAGGGTTTATTTTCCTCTAAATTGTAATTCAAATTACTTCACGGGCTTTCCTTAAAGGAAAGTTTTCAGACTGTCTGTGTCCTCTTGTGGCCTGGAATAAGGAAGCCTGTTGCAGAACAAGAATAACACCTGTTGCCCAGTGAGGAACTTCATGGATAAGCCTCTGGGGACACTTTTGCCCAGACCTCCCAGCTGTAATATAGTTCTGGCAATTCTTAACCAAGAAGGGGAGAGCAGATAAAATTCAGGGATAATTCAGCACCCTTTCCCCATCCCCACCCCAATATATTCCTGGTGCTAAATTTAGAGATTTCATATCCTGACCAATTCCTTTCCATCTGTGGAGGCCATAAACCAGGGAGATATTTTTCCATTTTCCCTATTCAGAGTGAGAGAATTTCACACTTTGGACCTTTTTATTGATACCACAGCTATCTTACACTTCTCTGAACATATAAAGGAGCGAAGAAGAATGCATAAAGGTTATTGACACTCACTTTAAGGGATCTTTCAGCTGTTCAAGTGATAGAAAAGCAACACAAAGTGGTAAGAAACAGAGGGAGCACTGTGTTAGTAATAAAAAGAATGGGGGAAAAAAAATCTCATAAACCCGCGGGGTGTGTGGGGGGCTGTTGTTCTAAAAGGTTTGCTTCATTCTTACTCCGCCAACCCTGACCAGGTCTATTAGCATTGGTCAGATGCCCCTTGCCTGCTATCCGTGGGCTATCCAATGAGGCAATAGCTCCTGATCTCAACATCTCTCATGTGCAGAGTGACCGCACGTATTTCATACCATGCCATGGCAGCACTAGGCCTGGGACAATTTTGCAGACATACTCCTGCTGAAAGCAAAAAAAGTTACTTGGTATTTGCCTGTGATGTCATTTTGGCTGATGGAATTGCAGTTGTGGATGGTTTGCAGTGAACCCTCACCTCACTGTACAACACTTATGCTACAAATGGGGTTGAACAGTCAGTACTTACGTTCATGGTGATGCACAAACAGGACCCTCCAATTTATTTTCATTTCTTACCAACATGACTCTGGATGTCTTGAGAAGTCATGTCAAAAAAGAAGAAGCGGGAGAGCTTGTACAACCCCTTCTGTGGCCACATCTCATTGTGAAGAAAATAAAACACCTCTCATCCCCCTTTTTAACGTGTGTATAACCTATATCTTTGCTGAAAAGCAAGGGGGAATCGATCTTTGTCCTTCTCCTAATGGAAGAGACTAACTTCTCACATGAAGTGATTCACATTGCCCTCGTGCCTTCACTCTTCTGTGTTAAAAGCAAGCAGCCTTTCAGGCTTTTTCATGTCTGATCACTTTTCTGTTCCTTTGTTTTTCCAGGAAGGCTACACCTTTCTTGAACTATAGCGCTAAAAATGACACACGGTGCACCTGCTGAGACCTTGGCATCACAGGGTTGCTGAAGTGGTGTCTTACCCATGAAGGACCTTTGAATGCATTGTGCTGTGAGATTTATCTTTTCCTGTTGCAGTTATGGCTTCACATTGTTGATGCTCTGTCACTCACAGTGATCCCTTTTTTGCAGCACTTCTGCCCAGCAATTATTTCTTGCTTTATATGTATTTATTTGATTGTTCCTTATTAATTATATCACTTTGTGCTTGGCTTTACTGAGCTTCTTTTTGTATATTTTGGACTGGTTTCCCAATTTTTCAAGATGTTTCAGACTCTAGTCTAGTCCTCCAAAGCACTTGGAGCTTTCTTTTTCTCTATATGATATTCAATTCTTTATGAATCCTGTTAAGCTCTTAGACTCAGTTAATACTTTGTGCAAATAATGAATTTTTCAGCTCTTAGTCCAAACAAACAAAGCATTTAGCCTTGAACCTAAGTGATTTTTTTCACTCTTTTTTCTTAGAGAAACAAAAGAAAAAAAATCCTTATGAGTCAAAGGAACTATTTTTGTTTTCATTGCAGGCAGTTCTAACAAAAGCAAAGTACTGGAAATTAAAAGCTTCATTAGGTAACACTGAAAAATAACAAAGCGTCACTCTTTATACCTAACCCAGCGCTTAAGCTGCTTACCCACAGTATCAGAGATTTAGATTCACTGCCTTCTCGCGCTGAGAAGTTTCAGATCCCCAGCTCCCAGAATAATGCCCTGGCCTCCACGCTCTGTGACAGAACTAGACAACTTTTCGGTATCCCCTTTGAATTAACTCTGATTTTTATAATGTGCTTAAGTGATCACTGGCACAGGGACAGGAAACAAGGTATTCCACTTTCCAGGTAAGCGTCCTAACCACAATGGTGAAAGCACTAACCTACAGTTAGTGTTTCTCATGTCTATTGACCTGGTCAGTTCTTATGCAGTGATACCCATTTTCGAGCAGCAGACAGCCAGATGAAGGAACCTCCTTCCATCATTGTAAACCAGGATACCCTTAATGTGGCGATGCCTTTAGATGTGGAACAGGAGAAGGGTAAAAGGTCATTAATATCCAAAATGGGTGCATTAGTATTCTCACAGAGGGTAAAGGTCCTTTCTGTGCTTGAGTTAGCATATCTCCCCAAACAGTTTCTTTTGATTAAATTTTTCAGACAAGTTTCGCCAAAATCAGTGCATCATTTCAGGTCAACCCAAAACTCATTTTTCAGTGAGCAAAACTGTTGAGGCATAGTACATAGTACAAGTATCCAGGCTTTGCTGTAGTCTCTGGACCTGCCCACATGCTTCCTCCTTGTCAAACTTAAGACAGTTCTCTTTGACCCAAGCCATGGTGTTAGGCCTCTCCTGTGCTACCACACAAGTAACCTGGAGGTCGAGGCACGCTGACGGTGCAGCTCTGAGCTGCGATATGCCTGTGGTGATAGAAGCATGGTACAAACTTACTGTGTTACTCTTCATCTCTGCACTGAAATGCAGAAAGTTAGTAGACAGTGAAGTCCACAAAGCTTCCTGGACTGTATTCCTGGCACATCCCTGCCCATGACCTCCTACAGACACTTGATGCCTACAGAAAGCTCATGACTGCTAGCAAGAAAAGGTAATACAGACTGTATTCCCTCTGCACAAGTTACACAATTATCTTCTTGATTTCTCAGTTGCCTGTCACTAGACTTGATGAGGCTGAGGCAACTACTGGTGGCATATTATAGACTGGTCTAAAGACTGAGCCCCTCTGGAGCAGCTATCCTTTGCAAGACTAGTTCCACAATGCTTCCGTTATTTCTTTTCCTCATTCTCTGGCATCAGTCTCCATTCAGGAGGGTCCAAGACTGATTCCTTCCAAAACTGATAGGAGGGACCACAATCAGCTTCTGCTGACAATAGCCAAAGGACAAATTTAGTGACTCTGGGAAGCCCAGCGTGATGTTATTGTCTCACAAGCCTAACAATAAATACATTTTAACCGTTTCCTCTTTAGGTAATGTTACTCTGAGCTGCCAGATGTTGTCAACCAGAACAGTATGCGCTGCTCTGTTCTCAGCTGCCAGGTGGAACTGTTTCCACAGTCTAAACCACACTATGATTGAGATGTTTAGAGAACATAATACAGAAACAGACATGGTTCGGTTGGAAATTCATCAGTAACAAATGTTGTACAAGATCTTTGCTGCTAAACTACTTATCAAATAATTCAGCTCAAGGAACCCAGTCCTACGTGCTAGTGGCTGGCTGGGGCTGTGAATAAAGTGCTGAATCCATCAGCCTGCTGAGCTGCGTATTCTCAAGGCTTTGAGCATATTGAGATTGCGGTAAAACAAACCCTAGACCTCTAGCAAAAATCAGTGTCTGTTAGGCCTTTGCTCAGTGCTATGCTTGGGCTGGAATTACAGGGCTTATTTTCAGTTCTTATGTTTGACGCATAACCCCTGAAGAATATAATGTTGAAGATGTTCTGATGCTTGTAGTCAGATGACGAGACCATAGGTGACTGCAGAAGACTGGGACATAATACAGCATAGCGTGATGAAATTCACAGCACACTGTTACAGCAAACCAATGGCTCGTCATGTGGCCTTGAACACCAGGATTTCACAATGTTGTTAAGGTAATAGCAGTCAAAGCAAAAGGCTAAAGCATGCCTGGAGTTTTATATACATGCCTTTTTTTTTGCTATATGACACACAGCATATAGTGAATTTCTCATCTATACCCACCACGGGCTTAATTTATGAAAGACTGTCATTTCAGGCCATCTTTCCAGAGGTTTAAGAAAGGTTTCCCATAGTTAACTTAGTTAACTTTGGTACAAAAAAGCAGTGTGCATCTACCAATCAGGTATCTATAAACATGAAGTCTTTAATCAATGTTCATCATTATTTGCTCTTGCAAAGCTGCAGGAGCAGCCCTGAAGTATAAAATAGTAGTGATAATGAAAAAAGCGTTCCCAATTGGCACTGAATTCTAATTCAGCTTTTTCTGTAGGATTTTACATGTATCTTTCTGTAGATTTGGCACTGGCCATCAGTAGAAAAGAGAGCTGATCTGGCTTGCCAAAAGATGCTGTCTCAAACTGCATTTTTCATGCAACATTATTATGGAACTCTTAATGATAATGTTGAACTCATATACATAAGTTTAACCAAAAAACCTGTCGTGATTTAGGCTGGGCAGGCTACTAAGTGAACGACAGATGTTTATAATTGACCCCTTTCCCTCGCCAGAGGGGAAGGGAGAGAGAATAACATAGAGAGAGACTTACGTGTTGGAAAAAAACTAAAACATTTTTAATGAAATATTAACAATAAAAAGAAAAGATAATAATACTAGTAAGAAAAATAATGAAATATATACCAATGTAAACAAAACCAACCATGGGGCAGATGGGACGGAATACCCCATTGGTCAGTTTTGGGTCACCTGTCCTGCCCGCTCCTCCCCACGGGTGCAACCCCTCTACGCTCTTCTGCTTCAGACCCTCCAACTTAGTAAATAACAAAGTTAGCTGACCTTGGCTGTTATAGGAATAAGTAAAAGCAGGAGCCTCTCTGCATACCATGCCTTGATAATAACTATAAACACCAGCTGCTACCACTGCTTGAAGAAGATACTGTCTGACAAACATTTCAGAGAGTGCAGTCAATTAGAAGAGGCTTAACTGAAAAGTAAAATTACAGAAAATAAATTGATTTTGCTCTACCTCAAACCAGGAAAAAACCTCAGGAGATTTTCAAGCCTACAACAAAAGCTAGCCTCATCAGGAACATCAAGCACAGAAAAATAGTACCTGAGTTTAAAAGTATACGTATATCTGAAGAAGAATGTGGTCGGGACTATTCATATCAAATACTTAAACCAGTATTTTTATGTTCTTATATTCTTAAATATTCATGTTTTCAGTGTATGAACTCCGAGATTTTTGCAGTCATGATGTATATTATACAGCGTTCAGTGCTACAGAGTTGTCAGCATCCTTGATAAGATACATCAAAGAAATGCTTTTTAAAGCTTGTGTCAGTTTTCCTAAAATATTTTAGCCTTTTATAAAATTTCATAAAACAGTTATGATTCTGTAACTATTCTGTAGTTCTAACTTTCCTATGTTCCCTGGACCAAATCATAACTTGGGAGAACAGGATTATAAGGTGCGTTAGCAAAACAATAGAGTATGTTCAATGAAGAAATGCAAATATGCCCACTGTCTAGCAAGGCTGCAACAAATCTTAACCTTCTTGACAAACAAGACTACAAGGCAGTTTGGGAAATGCACAGTTCATTCAGATGAGTCATCACTTCTCTACCTCTCCTCACATCTTTTTGCCATGTCTTCTCATCTCTCACATGTAATAACTCTCATTTCACTTCCTCACTCCATTCTGCGGAGCAGAGCTAAAGCAATTATGTTCCCCGGAGATCTTAAGACACTTCCACTAACTCAAGTGAGGAATTGCTCTGCGGCTTGCTAGGCTTTGCTCTGCACTGCTGACAGCAGATTTTGAAATGTACAAATGACAGCTCTCACTGGGCTGTGTTATCTGATCTCAGTAGTTGCTACTTAGCCGGGAAGTGCCAGTGGAGCACTGCTACCCAGAAACTAGGTGGATCACCATGGCATCCCACTATGGGTTCCACTTTGCACAAACATGCCGTATATCACTGTTAGCAGAAAGAGCAGAAAGGTGGAGGTGGGGAGGTGGAGTGAGGGAACCTGGAGAGCGTGTGGTGTCCAGCAGCTGCCTGATTTCCTTCCCTGCTCAGGATTATTTGCTTCTGCAATCTTAGATTAAGCACTCTGCCCCAGGAGAGAAAGGGCCCAGGGTCTGGACTTATGATTTTTCTTAGAACTGATGCTTTTGTAAACAACTTTGGAAATATTCTGGGCAGAATTTTGTCCTTGTCACACACACAGAAGCAGACTTCTCTTCCCCATTTTCTTTCATTTTTATATCTTCTTTTCTGGTCTACCCCTGTATCCTCCATCTTTCCTCCTTTTCTCTGTTCCAGGAACAGAATGTGGGTGCCTCAGATGAACAATAGGTGCTTAAGAACAAGTAGAGCACTTTCGGGATGTACCATTTGAACTGGTTTAAAATACATGAATCTGGGGTACACCTCTATTCTTCACTATATTGAGCGTATAATCATCTTGTGCACCGCTGCCAGTTAGGTGGCTAAGTTAACATATTTAAAATTGGATAACGTAAAAAATTTCTTACTTCCTCTCCTCTGGTCAAAGCAACTTCAAAATTATTATTTGTTTTTTCCTCCTTAATAAAAGTAGTGAGACGGGAGCATCTCACAGCCATAATGAATGGAAGTAGAGTGGACTGTAATTAACTGTGTGCTGCTCTGAGTTACCATGGCCACAATTCAGCAAAAAACTATCCATTTTTTAAAATAGCTTTCTTAAAGTCTAGTTATGTGACTAAATCTCATTTTCTTTTTAAAAAAAAAGAAGAAAAAAAAAGGTATACAAGCCCTTATGAGCATAAGCTTTGGCAGGTTGGTATGAACTGGAAAATTCTTGAGTACTATATATAATCATAAGCAAATCGAGGACAGTATTTTAACGGCCACATATGTGGAATTTCCACTGGCACAAATGAGAGCTCAGAACAAGGATTCTGTAGTCTGTTCATGCATGACATGTTGACATCATGGTAGGCAATAAGCAGGTATAAAGCAAGGAGAAATATAGGAAATTTTTTCTCTATATATGACTCTCCTTTTGGGTCATGTCTTTGAGGCCTGAAAGTAGAAGAAAAGTCCACTACAGAGAAGTTTAAATTTAGCCAGAGTCACCCTTTGGAGTGGAACGACACCATTTCAATATTCACACAGGTGGCAAGTTCTTTGGAGTCAGTTTTGTAGCTGCTGAAATCAAAGTCAAATGTCCCACTCACTTTAGGTAGCAAAGTAAAGGTCCTTTACTCTTGCAAAGAGATTTGTTGTGCTTTAGGTCTTCTAAATACTACAGAAATACTTTTGGTTGCTAAAATAAAAAGCATCATGACATTTGTTTACAAGTCTGCACCCTTAAGCAAGATCTGGATTGACTTCTTGACTCAGTGGGGGCAGCAGAATTTACCCAAATGGAAATATTTTAGGCAGACTTTTAACTTAAAATGCTAACACTTTTGTTTTACATTTTAATGCTGCACTAACACTGAATTAAAATGGAGTCCCAATGGTAATGTGCAATATCTAAATCAATACCACATGATTAGTGTCATGAAAATGAATATTAAATGATATAATAGCAGTGGGACTCACAAAACAAAAAGAGATTTTTGAGGGAATAAAGCCTTTGGTGTCCATTAACTCATGCCTGACTAATGCTAAATGATGATCAAATATCTGGAAAATACTTGTGAGAGCTTCACTAATGCCCACGAAATGTATCCTAATTAATTCTATTATGATAAATGCTGAAAGAATTCATTATGGCTCAGGACTTCTAATAGATAGTTACCCATAAACTTCATCTCAACAAATTGACATTATCACAGCCACAGTGATGAGTATCACTTCCACAAAGACGCAGTTTAAAAGCTCACGTTAACTGTGACCAAACACTTTAGTTAAAGTCTACCAATGACTGATTTTTCTGTTTGACGTATTCCTACTGGAGATTTCTACCATAACTTGGAATCAACATCTTGTCTTGTTTTGAGCAACAAACCCTCAGTTGCGCAGCATGAATTACACAACATGCTTAATGGTCAGTGCAATCTCTAAGTCTATGTGGTCTCAACAATGAATACATGCTTATGTGCTCGGGGCAACTGGGGGAGCACAAAGATGAATATGGTTTCTGTCTGTCCGGTCTCATAGTAAACAAAAGTTTTACTTCATTTGCTAGAGAAGAAAATTGCTTTGATTCAGGTTCTGTTACCAGATACCAGATGTATGGCTTTTTTAAGGTTGTTCCCTGCTTGCTTGGGGTCTTCCACATATATTTCACCGTAGCTAGTAGTGGGACCTGGACCAATGCCTTCAATATATCGAGAATCTGCTTTGTATTCTCTGAATGCAAAATAACACATTTTCTATCAAAATAATTACTATTAAAAATAATTCCCTGCAGAATTAAACCCCCAAATAAGTCAAATATTATTTAATATCTAAAATATGAGAATCATTTAAAATTTATCCCAGTAAATGAGTACAGACATACTCCGTCATATGCTAATTTATAAGGTATGGAAACTATATACATGTACATTAAATGGTTGTAACTTTGTGAAAATTACAGATACCTTTTCAAGTTGCCTTTCTTTTAATCAGCTCTGCTCTCTGAACTTTAACATATTTACTCCTGATTTAGACAGAGTAAGTTGAAGGAAAAACAGGTCAGCAGGGAAGTTTGTTTTGGATTGATCAGTGACCATTTTAACCACAGCATGATGATGTTCCTATGACTGCTGAAATGAAGTCATTCTGTGACATATTACCATTGAAGCCAAGACTTTATACTGGAAATTAACGTGCCTGCATGTGATGCCTTTCAGAGATGTAAACGCTTGAACTACTTTGTGACTGATAAACATTTAGTCCATAAGATTCACCTATCAAAAGTTGGGTTGCTGTGGTTCTATCCCAACTGACAGCTACGGGACTATGGGAGAGAGAATTGGAAGGGTCAAAGTGCCAAAACTCATGGGTTGAGATAAAGACAGTTTAATAGGTGAAGCAAAAGGTGCTCATGCAAGCAAACAAAAATAAGAAATTCATGCACCACTTCCCATCGGCAGGCAGGTGTTCAGCCATCCCCAGGAAAGCAGGACTCCACCACGCATAATGGTTACTTGGGAAGACAAATGCAGTAACTCCAAATGTTGCCCCTTCCTCCTTCTTTCCCCAGCTTTTTTTTTCTGCTAAGCATGACATCATACAGTATGAGATATCCCTTTGGTCAGTTGGGGTCAGGTGTCCCAGTTGTGTCTGCTCCCAACTTCTTGTGCACCCCTAGCCTACTCGCTGGTTGGGTGAGGAGCAGAAAAGTTTTTGAAGTTGTGTAAACACTGCTTAAAAATAACTAAAAAATCACTGTGTTATCAACACTGTTTTCATCACGAATCCAAAACACTGCTACTATGAAGAAAATTAACTCTCTCTCAGCCAAAACCAGTACAGGATTCAGAAGTTTGTTTCGTTGCAAAGCACAGGGAACTGTAACTGAGACTAGGGAACTGGTCCTGTGGGATGCTGTGTGTCTGTGTCCAAACACTTGTAAGAACCTTGGCTTTCACCCAAAACTCATGTCCAGCCAGGACCAGACCATATGCATTGCTGGACTTCTGCTTGGATAAAATCCGGAGTACTCCAGGCTATGTCTATTCTTCCAAACAGGACTGCATTCATACATGCTTACATGTTTTCCTAAATCAACTTTAAACATACAATGGTGCTTTTTTTTTTTTTGCATGACTCAAAATCTTCCTCTATTTAGACTTCATATTTATTCATAAAATTTTTTTTACCAAAGTAACAAGTATCACCTGCAAGTCAGGACAGTGTTATACCAAGATTATTTTCTGTGTAGCCAGTAGACAGAAAAGAAAAACAGAAGATCTATTCATTGTTTGTATGTCTGCTATTTTACATATTTTTAAGAGGTTATGGTCCTTATTTGTCTATACATTGCCTATGTCACTTATAAATCAATTTAATATCACAAAAAGTTTACTGTTTTGCTCAGGTTTTCCAGAACTGATAAAAAAATGGATGCTGCATTTTGATTTGCTGGGAAAAAAATTGCAATTGGTCAGATTCATCCCTAGTGTGTGCCAGAGATTAATTTGGTCTCAAGCAATATATTTAGAAGGTAATAAAATATGTTTCTACACTGAAAACACATTAAGTAAAATGACAACTTCTTACACAGATCAGTCCCCCATTCTGAATAATCATAAACAAAACTCCTGACTTCAATGTCAAAGCGATTTTTTTACTGCTTTTTTTCCTAAGTACAAATCTGAGATTGTAACTGAAGAACGTGCTTCTGCATTTGGTTGAATTCAACATATTTAGATAGCAATGCAAACTTGAATTAAATATGTGCTAAAGTGCTGACCCTGGAAAAGGTATTTGCCTGCAGAATCGGGAGAGGGAGCTAACTTCTGTTCCATGCAACAGTTTAAGCAGTAGATCTTTTTTCCTGAATGAAAAAGAACAGAACCCTTCATAGAAGACACTACCACCACTACCACCACTTTTTTTTACAGCTTTCTTTTTTCTTATTTTTTAACTGCTCAAGATATCACATTAAATCAATGTAAATTAAAATTAGCCTCCTTGCAAATAGACTTGATTTTCAGGGAATGACAAGGGTATGCTCTTGTCTCGAAAAAAAAAAAACAAAACCAAACATAAAAAGACATTTAAATTTTCCCATCTGCTACAAATGGGCATCCATGGTTCAAATTAAGTATGGATTCTTTACCCTGCATTGCAGCCTATGCATTGCAATATTGTTGCAGCACTGCGACAAGTCTTAATGCAAGAACTTATAGGAGAGGAATGTGAATTTATTGTGAAAGAAAATGGAAACAAAACCAAGTTCACTCATTCACACTCAAGCTAGTCTGAAGCACCATGGCATATCTATCTAAGTAGTCTGTCCTGTAATCAGGCACCAAGACACTTGTATCCTGGTGAACTATCCAGTAGTCTTTGCAGTGACACGGAGGACAAAGAATGACTGCTGTTGAGTTCTCTCCTTATCTCTGAGGTCATTGATTGTCATCTTCTGCCTCTGCATCTGGTCCCACCTCTGTGAGATATTATGATTTATTTTTTGTTTTGTCATTTTCCTGAGACCCTTAATCATCTCTTCCCTTCCCTTCTCCTCTGGTCTTGTAGTGCTTCTACAACCATACGGTCCCATCTTTCTTACCATCTTAATATGATGACAGAGATTCTCAAGATTCTCTACACCTAAACTTTCCTTAAATCTTTCAGGGAACCTTAATTAACTAATTTGTTTTATAAATATATCTTTTTAGTTAATTTTTCTTCACTTTTTTATATATGGTCCAAGCTAGGAACCTTACTTTTGTTTCAAGCAGAGACATCAAAAGGCCATGACTTTTACTAAGGTAAACGCTTTCTGTCTTTTTACCTCAATATACGCTTTCTTGATCTTTTGTGTGTATCCATAGGCACACAAGTGTGCAAGCACTCACATGAAAATGAGCAAACTAAATTGGTGTTTCAAGAGAGCAATCAGGCCTGCAGCCTGCAGATTTAATTGTCAGGCTTCACTTGGTCCAGACTACTAGGTGACATCTCCAGCTGCATTCACTACGAGCTTAACTCACTTTTGTTATTAGACAAAAATCTGCTGGAGACAAAAGATGGCTCTTCACAGATGGCTGTGACTGTCAGGAGGTGTTCTTTGCCACATCTCATTTTAATGTGCATCTGCATGAATTATACTTTAAGGTTTGCATGTCTGGATGCTACAGTCAGGTCAGCGGGGCTATTACCTGTGAAACTGCTGACAGTGTAGTAACAGCCTCACTGCAAATTCAGACACATGTTGCCAAAGTTTGTCTGAATCTGGAAATTATGTTCAAATGAAATACAGATACTCCAGAAGTTGACAAACTTTGGTACAGAATTCCTTCTACTCCACATAATGCACCTTTGCATTCAGAGGTTAACTACAAACTCAAGGTAGCTTTCATCTGGTCAGATCTTCACAGTCACTTCAGCATGTGCCAAAGCACAGAGAGGAATTTAGTTTGCCTGTGCTGAAATTCATGTTGCAAAAACTACACTGTTTACAGATGGGAAGTTAGTGACATTTCAATTAGCCAAGATATGTCTACATGAATTCCAGCCATCCCTTAAGCTCTTCCCTTCATGGCATTGTAGATGTATGCTACAACAAAGGCTTAATTCCTGCCAAGTTTGATTTTCATAAGATCAAAATCATCTAGGCAGTCAAAACATGAACGACTCTGGGTTATCACCACTGTTTCAGGTAGTCCTCAAGCTGATTACTGGAGATGGGGAGAGTGTATTGGGGCAGTATCACTTGATATTTACTCAGTTCTCACATGGTTTTGATGGAATGTGCTATTGACCTCCCCCAGAGACAGGATATTGAGCTAGAAGGACTTCTGTCATGGGCTTCTATGGTTCTTGCATCCAAATTTACCTCACAACCAAACCATCCACATTAAAGACCTGAAGTTACAAATGAACAACACGATAATTCACATAAACTGGTATTTATCTCTTTGTTACTCTTAGACGAGCAAATAATTCAATTCTTCAAAATCTTCTGGCCAGGCTGGGAACTGAAGCTCCACAGGGCTGACTGTCCTTCAGAGCTGTCAATTACAGCCCCTCTGCTGGAAGAGAAGAGGCAGGAACCGGGGCAGGAGTTTTAGCTATCTGAAAATTACACGTCTGGCTCAAGTTAATCATGCAGGGCTCTCCCCAGTCAATGTATAAGCACCTCTAGGGGGTGATTAATCTGTCTCATCTGAGAGATTAAATTAAGTGAGGACAGCTAAATGTAGGTGAAATCAATCTTATTCTCAGTTTTACCGTCTCTTGTCTTTCCTTCCTGTTAAATTTTTCCCCCCATTGATTATACAATTAGATAGTGTTGTATAAAAAAATTAATAAAAATTACTAAATAAAACAACTGATTTTTAAAAAAATTTCTGAGCCTACCACAGTATAAGAAAAAATGTTTCACATATCTCCATTTCCTGGAGTCTGAAGGAGACCGAAACAGAAATTTGGAGACAAAATCTTCTGGGGTCAATGGAGTATTTTTTATTCCCCTGAGGAAAAAAAAAAACCAAAACAGTATTCATTTCAAGGGCTTTGCTTCACTCTATTTTGTTCAGGTTACAGCCCAATCTTTTTCACTTTCTGGAAAGGAAAGTTTCATTTTCTGTTGCAAAATTATTTATACAATTACAAACCAATAAGATATGTTAAGAAGATGAAACATGAAGAATTTTCAGAATGAAAATGGCCTTATGGGTCTGAGATTCTATTTTCTTCTGAATCACAGGACCTGGGAAATTCTGAATTGTATCTTTGTTTTCATTTCACCCTAGAAAGGAAGAAATTCTGATATTCCAAAACCCAATGTTCTTTCACAACTGTTCTTGCTTCCAGTTTCTTCCAGAGTACTCTAACCAGTTGTGAATGAGGAAGAACTGTTTCCAGAGCTATCCATAAGTAACGTCTACTCATTTCCTAGAGACAAAAGCAGGCTTATGTGTCTGGGCAATGAATTCTGAACCAGATTTAATTATTTTAGAAAAAAATGTCTCCTAATGCTGCCAGCAGCATTTGTAAGAAAGGATGTGTGTCTGTATAGGATGCTTCCTGAATCAAGGCCTTCATCTCCATCTGGTTTATATTTCATTCATCTATAACTGGGGATAATATTTACATTGACCTCACACAGGTGTTGCAAGGTTTGCTTCATTAAAATTTGTCAAATGTCAGGTTCTTGGAAGCAAGATGGGATGGAATTATAAAGAGTTTATTTTTAGTATTCTGAAATTCATCTATTAACTTGCCAAAACAGATGCACCATGCCTTTCTCTGTGCCCTCCAGGCTACTGAACTCTGATGAATCATGAGCAGAAATTAGCTGCAGACTTTTCCTGCAGACATGGTAGGATTGCATTAGACCTCATGGAAATAACAATATGTTCTCAAGACCTGTTCTAGTCCTTTTGGATCTGAAGACTGTGTTGAACATCTTCATATCTGATTCTGCAGCTTTTCAAAAAATTGTGCTCTTTGAAAAGTCTTCCATTGGAATTGACAGATGTTTAGCCCACTGAAATTTTGCTTTGTTTCCTGAATTCTGCTGATTTTTCTGTCATATTCCCATGTTTGGAATCAGCAATTTTCAAAACTGTAATTGCAGAGTTTTCAAATGAAAGAGGTAAAACTATACACTACCATAAAAAGGCAGTTAGAATGAACAACAAAACCAAATTAAAATCCAAACAAATAAAAACCAGCCATGCCCTGAAAACTAAACCTAAAGCCAGAAAGGAGAAAGTACTAAGGCTTTAGATTATCTATAAGGGAAAACTGCATAAAGAGAAAATAGGATAAGATCATTTATTTAAGATTCTGTTCTTTTTCTTAATTGTGTTTTAAGAATGCTTCATTTTAATTATGAACATGAATGGTTCAGTGACTCAGCTTACAGACCTCAAACAATTACAATTCAACAACATGCAAAAGCTGTTCCTTCCATTATCTTTTTCTCTGATACTTTACCACTGCTGCTGCCATGTTTCAACTCTGCCTGCGTTACCAAAAATGGGAATGTTATGGAGAAAAATGCCTGCAAACATTAACATTTCCTTTGCCGCATCATGCAGGCCTCCTATGAAAATCGCCACATTACCAGTTGCTTACTGTACTGCCCATGCTGCAGGGAGTAGCTCCATGTAGAAATCCTGTGGACCTCATTGCTTCAAGCTGCCGGAACTTCTAGCTCAAGAAGACCCTGTGCCGGAGGTTTCCAGGATGACATAATCTGAAATAACATTACTGTATTCTTGTCTGTTTCTTATACTCTTTGCCTGAGCATCCACTGGCCCCTGCCAAAGACAAGTTAATGGGCTAGGTGGTCTGACCCGTGCCACACACGACTACATAGGACCTGGCGTGGAAACACTGCGGTAGGGATGAATGAAGTTCAAACCTGAGACATGACCACCACACTACAAGAATCGCTTTGCTCTTCAACGCAAGTTGGTGCCACTGTGTGGCATTGTGCTGCACCAGCCAGCCACAGTGGCTTGCTCAGAGCTGACTTGGGGATCTAGAATATAGAGCTGCCTGGTATTGAAGGTGCACACGCATCCATGAAAGCACCACTACACTGCCACCACCGACTGCTGGTGCAACATGGAACATAACCAATGAGGCATTTCAGGTAAAAAGAGATAATGGACACATGGTTCAGAGAAGTGAATCATCTCATTTGTGCCGCTACAATGTTGCTAATAAAATGTGATGACAGTTTCGATGTTAATACTGTGTGCACTATCTTTGTGATCAGCAGAATGTTTATTTTAAAGAACGGTGCTTATTCCTTCCATTGCCTGTCCTAGTCATTCAAGATTGAACAAAAGATCATTTGTGTAGCATAGAGCTGGGCTTAATCCTACAAAGGGCTAAGCATTCTTGCAGCAGTGGATTTAATCACACGCTTAACTTTAAGCATGTCAATAGCTCCAGTGAAATTGGCAAGACTAATTATGTCCTCAGAGTTAAGCATGTGCTTAAGTGCACTTTTGAATCACAGCCAGAATACTCAGCACCTTGCAAGGGTAATATTCCAGTGACTGAATTTCGGTTTGGAAGAATTTATATTCAAAGAAAACAAAACAACAACAAAAATTCCAAACCACCCTTGCATCTTTCTGTAAGTATTATCAAATTGGATTCAGGCCAAAACTTCACCATTCCCACCAGCACATGCAGCTGTTCCCTGAGAAAAGGGTGTAATTCCAACCCCTGGATAAAAGTGTACATTTCAGTGCGTTTGCCGTAAGCAGAAGTTTGCCATTTTTCACAGTAAAAGTAACTTTTCCTGGTTAGTGGTAGTTTCCTTTTCTTCAGTGAAAACTGCCTCAATTTCCTATGGAATGCTTACAGGCAGGAACAGGAAACAGTTTCATTTTATTAAAAACCCAGAGTATATTTCCCATTTCATCAAGCCTGAGACACATACCTTTCAACCCCACAGGCTGATCTGTGGCTAGGAGAACACTGGGGACAAGCTTTCAAGTACTGCAAGACTTACGTCAAGACCTCAACAGGCTTAAAAGAGGAATTTCAAGCAGCAATTTGTATCTCCAGGGAAGGCAGCACGGTGAGGTGCTACGAAGTAAAGTGCTGCTGCGGTACCTTCATGTACTCTGCCTGCAGGAAGAGAAATTATTGAAATAACACTGAGTCCTCCCACAAATAAAGTGAAAGGTGCTCCTTCCTTGGCTACAGGTCCCAGGTCCTGCAGCACAACATGACTGACCTAACTGTACTCTTTGTGTCCAGCGCCCATGTAGGTTAAAGATCAGGATCTGTAAAAAGTTCGATTTGCAGGCACAGACCATTTTGCAGTGAAAAGTAGTATAATAAAAAGTGAGTATAGTTTAAGTGCGATTCAAGCCCATTGACTGTTCTTTTATGAGCTTTACTATAGTACCCCAACACATCTCTCTCCAGCTATGTCCCTTGTGCCTGAACAAACTTCCTAATATGCCACTGTTTAAGTGTGTATGGACTTAGCTGCACCATGGAGCAAAAGTAGTATTTGCTACCATTGACATGAGCCACAGTGGAACTCACTCTATTTCCGGCAATCCACACAATAAAACACACCACTAGGGAACTGCCATTCCACACTGCATGGCTTGCTATCACCTCCAGAATGAATACGACGTTCAATTACTGCCCTGCTGTCTTTTTTCTTTCACTCGCATACTCATTTTTCCAAAAATTTTTCCTCAGATTACTTAGAGTCTCAGCTTTTCTCCTGCTACTTGATGCTGCCTGTCCCTGCTCCCTTCCACCCCTGGAAGTGAACGTATCCCAGCAATCAATTTCTCATAGATGAAATAAAATAACTTCTCTTGTGGCGAGGAAATGGGATGGGGGAGGGAAGCAGGAAAGAAGTAAATCCCTTAGCTTTGAGCTCTGTAGCCGCCAGTGCTTTTCTAGCAATGCCCCCCTAACTTGCCAGAACCTGTCAGTCTAGCCTTCCTATTATCACTTCCACTTTGAATTTCTGCTGGAATGTACTCGTTTGTTGATTTCCCATTTGCTATTTGGTGAGGTTAATGAGGAGCAGCTGCAATACCTGTCCCAACTCCTTCATCTCTCCTTCTCCCCCACCCCCGCCCCCTGTGTTGAAACCAGTCAGAAATGTACAGCTGCTCTGGCCTGGAGACCCTACACAGAGCTTCCAAGCAATGTTTGTTAAACAGATCTTCAATTAGCTCTAAAATCCTCAGGTTTAGCTCTGGAAACACTCAAGTTAGCAGCCGAGTTTGCAGTTCAGTCACCTATCAACTGTACTCATTTTTAAACCCCAATCTTTCTTTAAACTCTCAGCACCGAAGGAGGGTCTTGCTTTCTACCTCCACCTTTTCTAAATCATGCAAGAATGCATGAGATGACATTTGTGCTTTCCAAGAGGCCAAAAGACTATTTTGTTATAATATGTTCAGTCCTGCTTTTAATGCTTGCCAACTTCAGGTTCAAGTGACTTCAGAATCCACCTCTATCCATCATCTATCCAAACCATTATATTAGGCCCATGACAGTGGTACAGGAGAAATGAGGTCAGTTTCCTGGAAGGATAGTAACTGCTGATTTATTTAATAAAAAAGAATAATCTGTAAGCACAGCAAACTGCGTAATGGAGTGGGATAGTATGAGTGATATTCTGCTTGCGAGATATTCTTCTTCATCTTAAATGTCAGTGATTACTTTTTTCCCCCAGGAAATCCCTTTTGCTCATTTATTGCTTCTATGTGACAAGACTAAAAGGAAAATCTGAGGCTCATGTTTGTATATGACTGTATTCAAGACTTTACTGTGTTTTACTCTGTTGCTATGTCCAACATAGGTCCTCTCCAGTCCCATGTAAACAGGTCTAATCATTTAAATACGCAGCACAAATTCAAGCAGTCTGGAAAAAACAAGACTTTGGCAGTGTAAAATGTTACAGAAGGCAAAGAAGTAAGGTAGTAAAGGCACATTTGCTGTAAGGCAGCACTCTGAGCTATTTACCTTCACAAATGCATGCTGGCAAATATTTTATTTTGCTATTTAAAAAAAAAAAGAAGCCTAAAATAGTTTATATGACCTAGGAACTTGTTTATCTAAGTTGCACAGGCTTTCTGGACATTCTAACACTGCTAATGCTGTTTCGCGCAAACTCTAAGGCTTTAATGGTTCCTCTGTCCTATTCAGCAGTAGAAGTGTGCCTAGTGTTCCGCACATTTTTAAGGCAACAGGAATCTGAAATCATGCTTTGTTGCAATGAATATTTTCTTCTAAGATTCAACATGCTCCCTTCCTCTGCACGCATCAACGACTGCATCCTCATGCTAATCAGGGTGAAACACTTGCAGTTCCTAGACAGCAGATCCACACAGCATTTGAATGCCATGAGATATCTGAAACATTCAAAGTTTATTAAAAAAAAATATGGGAGTCATCATGAGAAATGTCTGTTTACTTCCCACTGGAGGAATTTGAGCCAGTTCTGAGGAAGTAGCACTTAATAACAGTGCAACATTTTTGCAGTCACTGTGACATGAACTCAGTTTTTCTTGAGAAATTGCATTGTCTGGAAAACTATCAATGCTGTGAGAGACGATATATCTTTTCCTGTTCAGAAAGTCATGGGGTTTTTTTTTGTATGGCAGAACTGTTCTATCACAGGGATATTTAAGAGCAGAAGGGATATTTTAACAGAATTATAGTGAGGAGAATTAATCTAATTCATTGTGGAAAGGGCAACAGTAAATGGAGTCAAACTTTTTAGAACTCTAAACCAATGTGTATTCCATAAGGAAACTTTCTTTCTTTCTTCCTTTTCTTTATCAGTTGGTTATAGCCTTGAACACCGTAAAACAGTTTATTACAGAAAAAAACCCAAACACGCTTGTAACAGCGTATTACCAACTTCATATCTAGAGAGTAATGCAACATATCTATGCACCTTGATTCAAGATGAATGTCTCTGTTGAATTCAAGCAACATTTTGGTGGCTTGCAGAAAATTTACAGACAGAAGGAGAGGCCAACCTTGCTGCGTAAACTGTGGTATGAATTAGTTATTAAGCTCTATTGAAAAGATCTATCAGCCTTTCTTATTTAGACACTTTTGTTACTGTAGTATCTGAATGCTTTACATTTTTGTATTTCTTCTCTATACATCTCTGCACAGTACGTCGATTTGCAAGACGAGAATTAAAACAGAGAGATGGTGGCTTGCCTTTACAGAGAGCTTGGGGGCCACCATGGTCACTGCTGCAGGATTTTATAGGCAGGTGTATTCACCCTTGCAAATGGGAGCCATGACAATTTTCTGTCACCTAGATTCTCTAGACAATATATCCAAAAGGATTTCTCTGCTGTGATGTGGGATCACTTCATTTCAAAGACAATTCACCTGGATGGAAAGCCGTCTGAACTAGCGCGTGAGGAAAAGCCCTGGAAAGGAGTAAGCTGTAAGTCACATCCAAGCGCAGTTGACATTAGTGACGGAGAAAGTGCTTTCCTTCACAGCCATGAGCCTTCTCAAGAAGAATAGGTACAAATGTGCAGCTGCTCTGGCTTGAAGACTTTACACAGAGTCTTTTCATTCAAATCTGGTGATGGGCTACTCTTTCCTGTGAAAGGACAGCTGGTGGATGAATATGCAGTTACAGCGGTACCTTGTGTCCTGAGCAGTTTCAAACTACATCTCCTACTTTCTGTGAAACTCCCCTAATCACCAGTTTATAAACTAACTGTTGGGAAGTGAAGGGGCATCCAAGGCTCTCCTGCAGTAGCTGTTTCACTCCAGTTCATAGGTCCAGAGGAAAGGAGATGAAGCAAAGTTCAGTCTTGCCAATAGGCTATGAGATGCTAGGGAAAGGAGAACTCTCAGTTCCTCTGCTAGCTGATAGGTTTCTCCTTATACCGTTTATCTAGTGTAAAGTATAATCAGCAAACACACAAACAAAGTAAAAAGTCATACTCTGCATATGTATATATTTCTCTGAGCTCAGTGAATCTTGAATTCTTTGCTATAGATTGGCATAGCTTTGCCAAGAGTGTTTTCCTTATCCTTGAAAAGCTATCCACAGCTGGATAATTAAGATACTCTGCTGGGAAGTTGCAGATAAGGGTCAAATGCTGTAGGGCAAACAATGAAATTCAGCTTGGGTTTTCCACATCTGGGGGGAAGCTCCAAAGCACTAAGGTCCTGAACTGAAACAATAAGCAGCAGAACTAACAAAATACATTTACACCTCATCACTACAATGATTTCAGCTCTTCCCACTCTCTGTTCTGTTGCCTTTCAAAGCAATTCCAAACTTTTTTCATACATGTAAATGAACTCCTTTACTTTGAGATATGAGCTAGAAAAAATTTAGTGGGATAAATGTATCAGGACTGTCTGAATCAGATCAGAACATATACTGTTTCTTTTTCTGCTTTAGAAGATGAGTCACCTTTTTCATTGGATGATCAAGTTGAGTTGTAAAACCCCAGCTCATGTTAGAGAAATCTGACTTGAGGCCAACCCTTTTCCTCATCAAAACTCAGTTAGCACACAGGAAAATAACTTTTAAAAGTATTTAGCAGCTGGTGAATAAATAAATCAGAAAAATCAGGTCTATGAATATAATATATTAGACAGCTTGGAAAAGATAATGTCTTCTTAATTACAGACTGTGAAACATCACATTTTTGTCTTGTAAATAAGGGTGATGTTTGACCTTGAGTCTGAAGGAATATGGCATCTGCAGAAAGCATGTTAGGTCTGTTTTTCTTATTTTTTTTTTTTACTTTTGCTATGACTAGTAAATCAGATCTGGTTTATTCTTAGGCTTGGTTTCTGTTCTCTTATTTTTTTACCAAATTTTCACTATCTCTGCCAGCCTCTACAAAATTCCTCAGAGACAACTGGGAGGGGTTTGCAATAAACATATAATTTTAGAATTGATATAAATGTGTGTATACATATATTCTGTCTCACTTTATAATTCTGAATCTCACTTTTATATTTTATGAGTAAGACCAGGGCATTTGTAGGCACTGCAGTAGCAAAGAAGTGAGAAATGTGCAAGCCAGTAGAAGCTTCAGATATTGTAATTTACTCATGCAGTAAGGCTGTAGTTAACCAGTGTCAGAAGATTTCCTTTCAAAAGCTGTTATTATTGTTTGTCAGGAAAACTTTGGTGATGGGGAAACCATTATGTTTTACGTACTCAGTTGCTGAAAGGAATTTGCTCTGCTAGTGGCCAAAGAACTAAAAATTAATATCTCAGGAAATGAATTGGGTACAGAATTATAGAATCATAGAATCATAGAATCTTCATGGTTGGAAAGGACCTTTGAGATCATCAAGTCCAACCATACACAAACCAAAAAAATCCAAAACCAAAACAAAAAAAAAAATACACACAAACAACCAACCTACAATGTCTGCCACTAGAGCATGCCCTGAAGTGCCAAATCTAGACGTTTCTTACTATGATTACGTATGATTACTTATCTGTCGGGCAACAGAAGAAATCTATCTCCCATTGATTCTGGGGCATCTATAAATGGAATTTTGCTGTTCTAAGTAGTGTGGAAAAATAACCATTGTTCACTATATTGATTACCATACTAGTATATGATACAGCCACGCTGGTGAAGTGGCAGGATTTCACACCACAACACTACAATTCAAAAAAGTATTCCAGAAAATGCAGGAAGACTCAAGATGAAACTGGAATCCCAGGTGCAGAAAACCAGGAAAAATGTTAAAACATGTGATCATCAAAGACATCATCTGTAATTCAAGAAAAGCAACTGAAAGAAAGAATCTTATCTTATTTTTTAGAAAACAAAACAACCTTTACATTGTAATTAAGAACCTAGGCAGTTTGTTTTTGCAGATAGAGCAATCAAGAACACAGGTACACATCTTCATTCAAAGAAAGATATGATTGAAGGCTTAAAAATGAGGTCATAGGAGTGGTAAGACCAGTGGAAGTTAGGGAAGGATGAGAAGGAAGGACTACATGTCTTCCTAGGCATTCTCAACATCGGTAAAATATCTATTATTATTTTCCAAACCTCATTAAAGGGGAGAATTTCCCAATGTACTAACAGGACCACATCTTTCAGTAGGTGGTGCCTTATCTTAGATTTAAGCTATATTGCTGTATATTGATTTGTTGACTCTAATCAGTATGTTCTTCTAAGCAATTAAATCTTGTCTGAATATGTAGGAGTTGCTGCTTGCCTCTACTAATCCTTAGATTTCGATCATTATTGACATGCAAGATTCAACCACTACTAGACAGAATGTACCGTGACTGTCCATTTTAATCGACTCTGTGCATTGTAAGACATATCCATCCCACAGAAACTCATATCTTCTGGTGTAGTCTCCTGCCTTGAATCATACCCTGGAGGAACTTGTCCTCTGTTGACTCTAGAGGGAACCTGCACTGACAAGTCTCTGATTCTAGTGCTCAGTTTGATGTTAGTCTTGCTGCTGCTTTTCATTTCTAATCAGATTACCCACAGCAAGTCCACATGGACAGTGATGAGGGGAAATCCTTTGTTTCTTTGGCTTCTGCAGCATGGAAGGAATATTATCATTTACGTTTCCAAGGCACCAGCAGAACATCAGTACCTTCCCTGGCCAGAGGAAGGGGAGGGAGAAACTGTGACTCAGACGTGCATCTGAGTCACAGTCCTCGAAGCAAACATTAGGGTGGTGCCGCTTACACCATGCTCCTCTCTCAGAGCTGCACTTCTGCTCACAGCCTCCCTTGCTACATGTCTGCATGAGACTGTTCTCATGAGGGACTGAGGTACCTGCCCTTGTGTACCCAATTTTAAAATTTGGACCACATTCTCTAAGCCCTGGAATAAATGTATAATCATTTATTTGAAAGAAAAAAAAATGTACCCAATAAATCCTTCTAAAATATCCAAGTCAGCCCTTAAGCTGAATCTGGCTAAACTTCAGGCACTGAACAAATATTTCTGCATGTCAAATAATCCTCTTTCAAATTGGAAAGAGAATGCCACAGGGGAATTTTGTTTAAAATTGACCGAAAATCCAAGAACAGCACAGAGATGGAGGTTTCCTAAACAGTTCTTCCCCTTTTTTATGTTGGAAGCAGAGTGACATAGTGACATTCTCAGACACCAAATAAAGACCAAGCAGGTGATCAGTATAAAGGCAGCGGTCATTCTCATACCTTCTGCAATGACATGTACTACAGCTAACACAGGTTTCATAGTAACTCAAGACAAGAATTCTTCCAATTATCCACAGGACGTTATTTTCTTTTTAGGTTGAGTAAAGACATTTAAAAGCTACAGGCCATGCATGGAGGATACTTATACTGCCTAAAAAATTGCACTGTTTCTCCAGTATTGTTATGAGCAAAGCTGGGAAGGACTCGGATCAGACCCATTAAGTCAAGAATTACATTTGATGCAAGAAGGTGTTCCCACCTGCCATTGATCTCAAGGCATACAGAGCCCTACACAGAGGCCTTTACTTCCAGCTTCTCTAGAGCCAAAGCAGCCCTAAGACCCAGGAGTGAATCTAGGCTTTGTATGAAGACTCAGAAGGATGATAGAAGTAATAATTATTTGAGGGCTTGTTGTAGTTCAGAAGAATGGGTGTGGTTATGGTGGAGCTCGAGGTCCTCTTATAGGAATTTATTTCTGCCTCAGAAGACTGCTGTGTGCATTCTGAGATCGGAACAGAAAAAGGAAAACACTTCCATACGAGCATCTTTGGTAGCAATTTTCTCTGTTTTCATTAAATTTTCCTTTAGAAATTTACACAATTTTTTCCAGTTAGTCAGCCTTTACCATATACCCACAGTAAAGTTTTTTTCCTCTCATATTTTGAAATAGTTTCTTTTATTCTCTCACATTTTGAAATAGTCTTGAACCAATATAAACAAGAGGAAGGAACTTTCAAATAGAAAACCTGCGAAGATACCAGATGTTCTGTATGATATGTGAAAAAATGCTGTGTTCAACTGAAATTGTTCACTTCAAGCTAATGTATTTCCTGTACTTTTGAGAAGAGAAGAGAAGAGAAGAGAAGAGAAGAGAAGAGAAGAGAAGAGAAGAGAAGAGAAGAGAAGAGAAGAGAAGAGAAGAGAAGAGAAGAGAAGAGGAAGAGAAGAGAAGAGAAAGAGAAGAGAAGAGAGAGAGGAGGGGAGGGGAGGGGAGGGAGGGGAGAGGAGAGGAGAGGAGAGGAGAGGAGAGGAGAGGAGAGGAGAGGAGAGGAGAGGAGAGGAGAGGAGAGGAGAGGAGAGGAGAGGAGAGGAGAGGAGAGGAGAGGAGAGGAGAGGAGGAGGAGAGGAGAGGAGAGGAGAGGAGAGGAGAGGAGAGGAGAGAAAAAAGGCAAGGCAAGCAAAGGAAAGAAAATGAAGGATAAAGGCAAGGCAGGAGAAAGGCAAGGCAAGGCAAGGCAAGGCAAGGCAAGGCAAGGCAAGGCAAGGGAAAGGAAAGGAAAGGAAAGGAAAGGAAAGGAAAGGAAAGGAAAGGAAAGGAAAGGAAAGGAAAGGAAAGGAAAGGAAAGGAAAGGAAAGGAAAGGAAAGGAAAGGAAAGGAAAGGAAAGGAAAGGAAAGGAAAGGAAAGGAAAGGAAAGGAAAGGAAAGGAAAGGAAAGGAAAGGAAAGGAAAGGAAAGGAAAGGAAAGGAAAGGAAAGGAAAGGAAAGGAAAGGAAAGGAAAGGAAAGGAAAGGAAAGGAAAGGAAAGGAAAGGAAAGGAAAGGAGGAAAAGCTCAGGTTTATAGGAATCAGACTGCTGCATCATCATCTTCAGAGTCATTATGCTTGGCTTTTCATTTATACAGTGCAACCAAATTTATAGTTAGGATATCCGTGAAATGCATATTTATTCAGCTGTGCCCTGTTTTTTGGAGCAACATCAGTTCGTATACTAGTAAGAATGTGTATTCTGAAAAAGAAGCAGAAACGGAATGGATCCATGTTTGGGCCATTTGGACCCAATATAAAGTGTATTGGAAATGGGACTGCCAACATTCTGGATTTCCAGAGCCATCTGAAGACAATTTTTTAAGCACTTGAGGGATGACATGAAATGTTCATCCTGCTGAAAGCAAACGTAACAGCCCATCGGCCACTTTGTAAGTCTTGCTGGTGCACAAGAGATGCACAGAAATACCGGTGTTGGCTCCGAGTGTGATGCCTGGTGTAGACGTCATCACACAGAGCTGGGAGAGGAGGCTAGCTCAGTCCTCCCAGCAGTGTACCAGCAACAGTGCAGCACAGTGCCATAGCCGTGGCACTGGCCCCACCACAGGGTTTAGTGCAGCAGGATGCTGCTCTGCTGACACAGCTGACTTGTTCCAGCTCTGGATGCCCATTAGTCAGAGGCGGTTTAGGGGTTTCTGCAGGGCGCTCAGCAGGAGGTGGAAACAAGACCCTGGTGCTGCGCAGGACTGTCACTAACGTGTGTCACCAGAAACATCAATTTAGGCCATATAAGGATTAGGCTTGGGACAGCTACTTGAAAAGCAGGACCCTTGTCAGGCAACTGGTGAGCCAAGATTCAAGACAAGCCATATGATGGGGGGTTGGCCAGGCGTAGGAAGCCTGTAGCAGTTCACATTTGTATCTCTCCTAGTTCAATGTCCTATTTCTGATGACAGGCAGTGCCAGTTATTTCAAAAGAAATTCAGCTGTAGACTATTGCAGTTTATCCCCAGGGAAAGCTTAGTTTTATATTTATAGCTTGTGTCTTGAACAGAAGATTTATATCTATTTGAGAAAAAACTTGATAAACATTTAGGTTTTTGGGCAAGACACTCTCCAGTCCCTGGGGAAAAGCATTTTGAAAAGCCCTGGACAGGGTGATGGGGGCCTCAGACAGACTGTTTAAGACTCAAGTCTCGGGGGTATGGGAGGAGCTTATGCAAGAGCAAAGTCACTTTAGGCTTTTCAGGCTTAGGCTAGAAACAGAATAATTTCCAAGGAGTTGTGAAATTCACATCTTCAGCCATGTTAAGGGAAAGTTTCTTTTTCAGACAACATTTGCTCCACTCTGAAGCTGAGGATTGATTACCGCCTCAGTTCCCACCCGTGCACTTCCCAGAGAACACCCGGCAACTTCCAGTAAGTTTTGTTCACCAGTCCATTCCTTTCTGCCCTGGCAAACCCCATCTGCCCCTGTAAAGCAGCAGGTCCATCTAATCCACAGCTGGATGAATGGTCATATGCCTCAGATGAATCCTCTACACCTGCTTCCTCCTTCAGAAGCACTCTGCTAACTAAAGATTTACTAGACTGTCAGGGGAAAACAAGGAATTCAGGAGACCCTCCTGATCCCATCCTCAATCTCATTAACTTTCTGCTTTCCCAAGTGCCCTGGTGGCTGCGTGTTAACGAAGAGCTGTAATTGGTAAATGAAATTGATTACACAACTGTTTGAATGAGGCAAATTGTCCATCTCTAGAGAAAAGGTATAATTTTCTACTGCGCATAAATCAAATGCAGGTCTCTTAAAAGCATTAAGTAAGTAGAGAGCATTTCAAATTGGCTACAAAGTGCTGGACAAAGCACTTGGCAGAGGGAAGGGCATTGGCAAAAATGACCTTAGCAGCTCTTTTCTATCTCCAGTTTCTGTGATTCTATGAATTTTAATTCTATGCTGCACAATTTAATTACCACTTGCAAAGAGCTGCAGAAAATGGATAGCCAATTTCTACTGTAGGCAGATCTTTTCTGTCATCTCTTAGCTGTGAAGGTGCTTAATTGTTCCTACAGAAATGTGGACATAAAATTGATTCGTGTCTGTCCGAAGAACTGTACATTAGGAGATCACAGCTAGAAAATGCTGTCAGAGGTAGTCCTAAAAAAAGCCAAACCTCTCTTCTGTGAAACAATCTGAATCCTGACACATTGCAAAACTACTCAATATCTTGACATTTAATCATCCTAATATCTTCATATGTCTGGTTTCGAATTGCTGCAGAGTAAAGGAATCAAAAGGGAATCAATTCCTTTACACACTTACTCCATTTATAATAGCCATTTTACTAATGCCTAGCTTTACCTTTTCCTTCTTAGAGGAGAAATGTGTTTCTAAGCTATTTTTGGAAACAGGGAATAGTTCCCTTTCGTTGTGAGATGCCCTTGCAGCAGCATTAATGTCACACCTTCCACTCTCTACTATCATTAAAGAGGTCCTCCTAGCCTTGCGTCATGTTCTTTCTGAATAGTCTTCATATTATGCAGTTGCTCCTGAAGCTGTAGTGACAGTATAGAGACAAAAAGGTCTCTGTGTCTGGCCATATAAATTCCTTAATTATTAGCCTGTATATTAACAAGTTTGTATAGTTTACAGTGTGTTCCCTGTGTATCCCTTAACATTTCTACTTGCTGCATCGTGGTTTTCTGATTTTTTTGTCATTTTTACTGGTTTCAGAATTTCAGATGTCGTTCTTTGCTGTTGCATATCTCGTCAACATCTGCCTTGTCCATTCCAGTGCTTCAGACTTGCGTTGTTGCATGCAAGCGGCCTGATGTAGTCCACTGGCAAATCTTTCATTCCTAGGCCAGCCAACATTTCTGTTATAAGTGACAGGCTTCATTATTTAACATTTCCTGTGCATAAATATGCATCCTATTCTCATGCTACATCTGAGCAATTTCATCTCACAAATCCTCTGTTCTTGCAGGAATTAAGGATCTGGTGCTATCTTTGACCTTCCAATGGCAAGTCATACTTTGGGGGTTTAGTCTGTGCTTGTAAGGTATCAGAATGCTCAGAGATATGTGATGAGTAGTGCTTGGTGATGGATGTTTAGGGTGCTATGTTCTTTCATTCCCACTGAACTAAAAGCCTATAATTTGCAACAGCTATGAGATAGGTTTGTCGTCCAGATGATACCCCCAATTATTATCTTATTTTTTCCAAGTGGATCTATTACTTTTAAATTATTAACTTATGCTCAGCAATAGCTTTTGTTGATCATCTTTTCTCTCTACAAAACTACAAAAACATGTAGTTTTTGATATGTTATAAAATGATTCTAGACATAAAGTTCCTTCACCTTCCCAAGATTTCTAAAAATGCCTAAGGATGGAAGGTGTCTAAGATTTTCATCAGTATTAGGAATTTAACTCCATTTGATAATCCTAATAGAAATGATTAATTCAGCATGGTCATTAGTCCATAAAGGTAACTACCCCACCATTCATTATAACATGAATTTAGACAACAGGATTAGGATCTTAACTAGCTCAGATTGCTCACAGGAAGATGGAGTGAATAGTTATTGCAATGAGGCAACAAATAATCATTTGTATTCACTCTCACTTCTAGTGGCTTGATTTATTCCAACTCTCTGCACCAGAAAGGAAAGCACTATGTTCTGTGAATGTGCTGAATAATGAATTCTCCCTAAAAACCTGGTGTAACAGACAAATAAACACTTTAGCCATGGGAAGGCAGCAGCAGAAAGATGTTGAGACTTGCCTAAAGCCACACAGGGCGTTAGTGTCACAGACCAGATTAGGATTTTGCAAGTCACTCATCAGCCATCTCACTTGACTTGGTATCTGGGAGTTACTCACAAAGAAACTTGGCAAGCTTCACTGGTGTTCCTGCCTTTGGCACTGAGGTAGGATCTGAGGACACATATGTGTACGATAAAGATTCTGCCACAGCTTCCTTTCCCTGTAGTGTGTATGTGAAAACAAAAAGGATCTGGCAGAAAGGTGCAAAAACTTTAGGTAGAAGCTATAGCATACATTCTGTGAGACTGTGAAGTAAATTGTGCTGGGCGGGGACTATGAAAAATCACTGTGAGCAGGGAGGTGGCCCTGCAATATGTTACTGCCACCACCCAGTTGTTTTGTTTCATTTTTTTTTTTGTCAGAAAATGGATCTCCAAGATCTATCTGAAAAAAAGCAAAGCTTGCCAAGTGTCAATCACTCTTACTCTTTTTTTTTGGACGGAATCCTGAATCCTACTGGTCTAATAAGTCCCCTGTATCTAAGTAATCACCATCATATGAAACTCTACCTATACAGTTCCTGTTTCTGATACCACTCCTGTATTTGGGACATCTATGCCCTCGTATCCCTTCTGGATACGAGGCCCTTCTGGACCTTCCTTCAGGAAGACCCCCTGACCTAGGCTTGCTGAATTGGTTACTCAGATAATTCCCTCTGGTAGGAGGGAACCAGGGGAATTGACTCTGTTTTTTTCTAGTTACTTTATTTAAGGATTGTGTGCCAGATAAAATAATGAAGATAAGGATTTCTTAAATGGAGGATCATATCCACATACCTTCACACACATACACCATACCATTCCTAGAATCCCTGAAGAGAGTTATGAATAAACTGTAGGGGGATAAAATAAAACTTTAAGAGCATTTCTTCCCTCCGTAATTCTTATAACTCTTTTTAATCAGTATCTATGATCAGTAGATCTGGTCAGATCATCAGTATCTTCAAGATACAAGGCAAAGTTCCCTTTTCTGTTCACTCTCTAGCATTTTTTAACAGTTCAGTACTTGTAGATGAAGAATATATGCCATTTTTAAAGCCCATTGCGATGTCATTTTTCTCCCTACAATGCAATAGTTTGTTTTCCCCAGCTCCTTCTGTGGATGGACGGGCAGGGATGGACAGCAACAGTTAGTACAGTGGCATTACCCACTGTCACACCAGCGTAGCCTGAGGTTCATGGGGCACCGTTCCAGACACAGGACTTTGAGACCTGCCAGTTTCAGGCTGCTCAATGAATTATTTAGTTCACAGTAATTGCAATATCTGAAACAATCTTCCCTAACCCAATTGGAATTCATAATTGGACACAGACGTATTTCCCCAGCTGCACAATTCCTACAAAAGCACTATTTAAAACTAATGGGTCAAAGTAATTCTCAGTGTAATACCACTGAAACTGATGGTGTGAATCAATCTGAAATTCAGTAGGTGGTGCCTAAATCCTTTCCAGCTATGGGCATCAAAGCCTGTGATGTGGTACAGCAAGTGGGAAACAGGCATCAATGAGAGTGTAAGAACAGAAAGTCCAAATGAGGGAAATCTAAGCCTAAACAGTATTTTTCTTTGTGGTCCAGGAGGGTTTGTCACACACATATTACACGTATTATTATAATCGCATATATATAATGAAATTATGCTGTTGCACATAAACATTTGGAGGAATTTTTGCTTCATTTCAAAGGTTTCCAAAATGCAAACCTGGGAAATGTTACAGATATGTTAGGCAGATTGGGAGCCACCACAGTTTTCACAATCATTGCAAATGCCTTTATGAAACAGATACGTTTTTGGATAGATTTGATCAAGAGCCATAACAGACATGTAGAAATATTAGATAATCAGAGAGCATTTCAAGTAACAAATGTTTTGTTACCTCTGCTCTAACACCTATGCTCAATGAGAATATTTGGTTTGGTGAAACTAAGTGCATTTTACTCTGATGGCACCTAGTCTGTGCACTGAAACAATGGGCATGTGGAAGAGAAAACTGAAGTCATTTTAATCACTAAAATGCCACACCAGTGAGAAAAACAGATGAAGCTCTAGGGAGTGTCGAGATTTGTGAGTTGTGCCCAGTGGGTGTCACAACATAAGCAGCAAATGATCTTAGGAGATATGGTGGGGACTAAGGGGAGGTGGTGGGGACTTCGAGAGTGCTTTTTGTTAGAGTAATTCCACATGTGAGGCTGAGAAATCTCAGCAGCTATTCTCTGATGAGGTAATAGAGTCAATGATCACTTATGATCACTTAAAATCTATTGTAGTTAATTACATTCTACCAGTTTAGATTACTCTGCATTTTAAATATTATGGAGTACGATATTTCTGCAAATTGCTGAGTATTAATTTTAGGGATGACAAGGAGAGCTACTCGGTGACAGACAACTATTAGTTGTCACTTGTAAGTTGAGGTTAATGTTTGTACCTACTGCAATATTGCAGAATATTTTAAAAATTATATTTTGATTAACCATTGCAGGAGCAATCATCTGTTCTTGGAGAGGAAGAAAGAAACAAACATACAGCTGTTCAGGTATATGTTAGGTGGATATTTATATTGTTCTTTTGAAATTTATTTATTTTCCTGCTTATAAAAGTTTTCATTTTCCAACCAGGGAAATCAAGTGCCCTCTTGCACAACAGAAAAAAAGATAGCACCAAACGCTTAGACACAGTTTTAAATAGAGAGTTTGCTGGTAAGTAGCTGATTAAAAAAATTCTCAACGTATGCATTGAACAATTATAAACAAAACAGAGAATCATAAAAAACATTTGCCCAAAAAAAATCGCAACAAGATTTGCACGCTCGTTTCCAAGCATGACCTTGCACTGCCTGTAAAGACTGTAGAGATCCTGTGGGATCAAAGATATTACATAAGTCTGAGGATTTGAATTAGAATTAAAATTCTAAGACTTTTTATTTCAAGCACTGCAACGTCTCAGTGACAGCACTAAGTAGAAAATCCGCTTCACACAAAGACTCAAAGGGCCCTCCCACAACAGTGTCACATAGAAACACGGCATTATTTCTCACCATTATGTTTGCTGTCTGGAATCTTGCCACAGGGAACTGGGTGAACTTATCATTGCCTTAGCTTTGACCTTAATAATGAAAGTCATTGATACCACATACATGCTCAGTCCTACCAGTCAACCAACTGAACTAGCAGCACGCAAACTACTGGACCAGTTGGGAGTTCCAAGGCTACACAGCTGCTCCATTAGATTTTTTTCCACACAGTTGATAAAATGATCATAAAATTCACCTGATTTGGAGCTTTCCTGTGCCAGATACTCAGTTAAGCAGTTTAAGCTAATCTATATCGTTACATTATACTTTGCACTAAATGAACCAGGGCTGCGGTCCAAACAAACATGAGTAGTTCTACCTTGAAGGCTGACCATTCTCTAGAAGGTTTGTGAAGGCAGATGAAGTGGTTTGAATTCCTTCTTTCTTTTTCAGACTTTTGGGGTTTATGTAATCCACAGTGAAACACCAAGTAAAACTGAGTCCTAGGTAGAATCCCTATAAGCAGAAGCTGGAAAATAGTGCCTTTGAGCCAAACACAACTTTGCTCTGGGGCATTCAAAACCTACATATAGGTCAGTGTTTTTCTTCAGACTCCTCTTCTTTGTAGAAATTGAAGCAAAGTCCCAAGTCCACAAGATCCGGACTGTTGACTGTTTCCGACTTCCAGTATATTTTAGCTTTGGCCTGTATCTTCAAGGCTGGTATATGCAAAATCATGGACTGTTCCCTCTGGGTATTTAAAGTGGAATAGTTAACTATGTAGGTACGTTGGTGGTAGGTAGGTTGACACAGTATTCAAGATGCACTTGAGAAAATAGGGAAGGAGAAAAATTAAGAACAGCCCAGGACACTTGCCTCAGAGACATTTCATGGCTGTAAATCACTCAGTTTCAAGTGAATGCAGATCTCTGCCAAGCTGTCTGCTGCCTGCTCTGCTCTGTCTACTTAAATGTTTGGTCCCATAATCTCAACCTACCTTGAAAAGAGTTTGCCTTTAGGAAAACTGCTTTGTTCCTTCTAGTCTTTTCTTTTGCTGCTCCATTTAAAGTTGTTTTTCATTTAAATGTGGTAAACATAACAAACCTTTTCATGAAATGTTAGAGGTCAAGTACACTCCCAATTTTATTTAGTATCTGTTTCTTTACTTCATTTAAAAGAGCAATGGCAAAACCGCAAACTGAAACCAAATATCATCAAGCACTGAAAACAAAAGGGTGCTTATGGGATTGGAGAGCTGGAAAAAAAAAGTTTTATTTCCCAAAGCATTCAGAAAAGCACATTTGATCTTCTTATTTCATTCTTTGATGCCTGAGGTTTCAAGCATCCGTCCTGGGTTTAATTCTGTGTGGTCCTAACAGCAAATCTGGGGTCTGTTCCTGATTGTACTGTGTATCTACCGTGTGTTGTGGATTAAAGCACATATCCTTGTAGTTCCTAAAGACACCTGGCTTTAAAATGGCTGCAGAGGTGTATTTAATAATATAGCTTGATGCCAAAAGGCTTACACGTAACCAGTCTCCTTCTACTCATAGCTCCTAAACGGGAGATGGAGTGAATCCACTTTGTCTCAATTTTGGGGGTTTGATGAAGATGCAAGGTATGCTCTGGGATTGTCTAATGCAAGTTACTCTGCATCCACCGCTAGATGTTGGAGCCAGAGTTCCTTGGACTATAAGCACCACTTCTGTGAATTCTGCATCAGAGTCCCCACTCCCACTGCGCAATGAAGGCAGAAGGCAGCCCCACTGGCACCAGGCACCTTATAGAATCACAGTTAGTCTAAGATATTCTGCTTACTCTTTCTTGCTTCCTTCACCCTCCATGCCTGAGCTCAGACCTGCACTTTGATTAAATACTTAAGTGGGAGTTCCTTTATGTTAACCTTCCTCATTCCCAGACTGTAAGTATCATTTTTGTGTGTCTCCTCACTATTTCTGTCTCCAGACTTACCATCTCACGTTTACAACCATTTCTTTTAAACAATAATTCTAAATAAAATTAAAAATACAGACCCCAGGAGGGGGAAATAGAGAGAAATCCAACCTCCTACACCACTAGTTCCTGTCGTTTTCTAGATTTGTGTTTTGTAAGTTTTCTCCCATGGACTCTGTGTTCTGTCTTGTGTTTTGTCCACTCTAAGTCTAAATATGGCATATTTATTTATTTTAATTTTGTTGTGCTAATATTTTTGGTAATACTTTTAAATTTAATTTTTATCTTTTTACAGCCCCCAGTTCTGGAATGTCCTTTGGAAATATTTCTGTGGGAAGGACTGAGCTGCTCTCTCACATCACAAGCCTCTGGCAGATATATCTACTTCATAAATCAATAAAACAAATAAACAACACAAAGGAGCTTTTGCTATCGTAACAGTTAATTATCATGATTTCCCTTGTTTGATGTTCTATAGTTTTAATTTGTGAATGACTTATACACATTCCTATAATCTGTATATCCTATTCAAGTCAGCGACATGTTTCTGCCATTTTGTTCTTTTTAATAAAAATACATAAATTCATAAACTTCCATATCTGAAATGTTAAAATACCTTAATTTTAAAAAAAAATGCACTCTTATGCTTTTTAACAGAAGTGTATCTTTTAAAAATAGAAGCATTTTAATTATCCAGTATGTTCCTTTATAAGTAGCCCTAGAGTCAATTGGAACATTAAAAGGAAGACATTAAATCTAAGTCAGTTTCAGTAGTTTGCTGGGTGAACATGTATGTTATATCCACAAAATCAAGAATGATCCAAACTCTTTGAGTTAATGATGAGGTGTAATTATTCAGCATCATGAAAGTCGTAACTGTGAACCATTTTTACGTCCTTGCTCAGGTACCATTTCGTGTCCACCACTGGAGGAAGGAGCATTACATTTCTTTTGGAGAGATAAGTTGCAGTGGAGAGATATTAGAGAGCATCAAGGACAGCAAGCCTTTTGGAGAAGAAATAACAGAGAAGAAGGAAAGAGAAGGGATTGTCTGCCCCAGTAAAACAAAGACAGAGAGGGACTGCAATTACTGGATAGGAATATAAAAGGAGCTAGAAGGCCTGTAGGGGCAGAAGAGGTATCTGAGCAAAGGGAGAGAAGAAAAAACGAATTTTCAGAGACACTGAGGACACTGAAGCTATATGTTAAAGTATATTTTTAACCATTCAAGCCTTTAAGTTTTTAACCTTGTTTCCAATAAAGAAAAGTAGCTATGAAAAGTGAATTATTTTTGAGCTGGACCACAGTCAATTTCTGTAGAGTATTGCATGTAACACAGTTGTGTGCAACAGAAGAGGACTGGGCTGTTGAACCCATATTTCTATAGACTCAGTGTCTCCTAAAAACTAATAGCTAATGATGAGAAAAGATGGGGAGCTAAGTGAAGAAACAACTGAGGAGTGAGACCAGATGCTAACAGTCAGCTCCTCCTCTCTTGTACTCAAATCACTGAATCACAGAATTGTAGGGATTGGAAGGGACCTCTGGAGATCATCTAGTCCAACCCCCCTGCCAGATCAGGGTCACCTAGAGCAGATTGCACAGGAACGTGTCCAGGAGGGTTTTGAATATCTCCAGAGAAGGAGACTCCACCACCTCTCTGGGCAGCCTGTTCCAGTGCTCTGCCACCCTCACGGCAAAGAAGTTTTTCCTCATGTTGAGACGGAATTTCCTGTGTTCCAGTTTGTGCCTGTTGCCCCTTGTCCTGTTGCTGGGCACCACTGAGAAGAGCCTCACCCCATGCTCTTCACATACGCTCTTTGGATATTTATAAGCATTGGTGAGGTCCCCTCTCAGTCTTCTCTTCTCGAGGCTAAACAGACCCAGGTCTCTCAGCCTTTCCTCGTAAGAGGGGTGCTCCATTCCCTTCATCATCTTTGTAGCCCTCCACTGGACTCTCTCCAGTAGTTCCCTGTCCTTGAACTGTGGAGCCCAGAACTGGACACAGTACTCCAGATGTGGCCTCACCAGGGCATATGACCATCCTTTTCCGCAGGGCTACTCTCTATCACATCATCCCCCAGCCTGTATTGATAATGAGGATTGTTCTGACCCAAGTGTAGGACCTTGTACTTGGCCATGTCGAACTTCATAAGGTTTGCTTGGGCCCACCACTCTAGCTCATCCAGGTCCCACTCAGCTTGGTGTCATCAGCAAACTTGCTGAGGGTGCACTTGATTCCACTGTCTAAATCATTGATGAAGTTGTTGAACAGCACTGGTCCCAATACGGATCCCTGAGGGACACCACTTGTCACCCCTCTCCATCTGGACATAGAGCTATTGACCACTGCCCTCTGGATGGTGGTCCAGTCAGCCAGTTCCTTATCCACTGAACAGTCCACCTATCAAATCTGTATCTTTCCAACTTAGAGAGAAGGATGTCATGGGGGACCGTATCAAAGGCCTTGCAGAAGTCCAGATAGATGATATCTATTGCTCTTCCTTTGTCCACTGATGTAGTCACTCCAGCGTAGAAGGCCACAAGGTTGCTCAGGCAGGACTTACCCTTAGTGAAGCCATGCCAGCTGTCTCAAATGACCTCCCTGTCCTCCATGTGCCTTAGCAGAGCTTCTAGGAGGATCTGTTCCATGATCTTCCCAGGCACAGAGGTGAGGCTGACAGGGCCGTAGTTCCCAGGGTCTTCCTTTCTAGCTTTTTTAAAAATGGGTGCAATGTTTCCCTTTTTCCATTCACCAGGTACTTCACCTGACTACCACAACTTTTCAAACATCATGGATCTTTTCCGAGAACTTGGTGCCTCCCCATCTCAAAAATGGTCTTCTCAGCACTCCATGATGAGTCCCATACCCCTCTAATCCCCTCAGTCTCTAAGGTGACCAGGGGGAACATCTCCCATTGACGCAGCTGGTGGGTCTCACATCCAGACAATGGGGCTGATTTTCCCCCTGCAACAGCCCTGGGAGTAGCTGGGTCAGGGTGCACCGTTGGCTCTGCTCAGGTTTTGGGGGTTCTCCACACATAATTGTTCCTCTGTGGCCTGCATGTGCGTGACTGTATGTCTCTGTGCATCTGCTTTTCCTTTCTACCCTTTCCCCTTCCCCTACAAACACAAATCTTTTAAACTAAAGATTAAATCTCAACCATATTTTTTTCAGAGGATCAGAGATCTCAAAAATGCCAAGTCCTGAAACATTTTGTAAAAATGAGCTGTTGGACAGCAGAGAGAGACCCTAACAGTTCTTCACTCAGGGGAAGGATGGAGCATGAGTCCAGCCTTTGTTAGCTACAAGAAAATCCACACCAGGGATCAAACTTAAGATATAAACCTATGGGAAAGTGGACTGTGTTAAGTTCACTATAAATAGAATGAATCTGAATTACAGTTAGAGGCTCCTTGACAGATTGGAACATTTTGTGCTGTACGCATGAACATAGGAGCTCTGGAGCCAATATTGCCATACTAAGAAGCTTTTTTCCTTGCAACTAGAAATAAGAAACACGAACATAGATCATGTGATAAATAGGACATTGACTGGGAACTTCATTGCTTGCAAAGGCTGTGATTACAGCAAGAAAAGCACAAAAGCTGTAATTGTAAATGGGATAAAATAAATTTGTGTATGTGTGTAATAATATTAAAGCAAACCTAGGTACACCTAATAAAAATATTGAACACTGAAAAGAGAATTAGTAACTTAGTCTGATAACATGTTGCATGTGGGCTTCAACGTTGCATGATAATAAACCAAATAGCATGTCTCTTACTTTATCTGAATCTGTGTTAAGTAAGTATTGCTTTTAAAACTTAAATTCTGAGTCAGTCTAATACTTTAGAGTATCCCTTTCAGTTTGTGTAAAATTATGTCTCTGTGTCACTCTGTATTCATTGATAAGTATTAAAATGTATCATTTTAATTTATGTGCCTTCTATTCATTTTCTTATTTGTTCCATTCACGCTGTTTGGGAAGATTGAAGGGAATAGAATAGAATGGCAAGACACTGGGTTCTTGTTATGCTATGATTTTCCCCGAAGAAGCAAGATTTGCCACAGCAAGCAGGATTACAGTGACAGAGGTGTTTCGAATTGAATTCAGGAAGGGTGTGTACGGGTATGCCTCTATGAATTGGATTTCAATGGGACAAGTTCACGTGCAGGATTATATTGGAGTCAAAGCCGTATTTGCATATCCTCATATTTCAGTGTTACAAAACCCACACAGATAATTTCCTGCCACACAGCTCTCATAAAAACACCTAAATATGGTTGGAGTATAACAGATAAGAAGAGCTGTTTTTAAAGGCTGCTTGCTGTAGGTTAAATGGGAGAACAGCAGTTTTTCGTTTATTCCTTTGTAGATCTGCAGTGAAGAATTGCAGGGAAGGATATGGATTTAGTGGCAAACAGATGAAGTGGTCGGGCTGTCTTGGTCTAATGACATTTTGCATGATTTTTTTTTTTAAAATGGAGGAATTTATTCCAGATCCTTATTCAAACATTTATTTGTTTAAGTAGTTTCCACAGTAATTGGCCGTTGCAAACACCCAGAGTCTTGCAGGCCTGGCATAATGGGCCTGCTCTTAATTTTTAAAAATAAATCACAACTTAGATGTCACTTTGCAGTTCCATGTAGGGAACTAATAGCCAGCTGGAGGATGTTGACAATAAGGTAGTTTACTTTTTTTTTTTTGGTCATACGGTGGCAATGAAATTTGTTTTCAAGATTGACCAAACCCCCAAAGCAACATGACAGCATCAAGACTAGTTAGTAGAAAATAATACTTTGTGTCCTCTTTGTTACCAGTGTAGGAAAATGGTTTTTGGTGAACTGCACATCACAGAACTCTTCAAATTACATGCACACATACACAGATGCCATATCGTTGGATACCTTTCCAATGTAAGGTTATTCCCTGCTATTAATTTCCTGAAGCTGTATGAGCATCTTCTCCAAAACTGGCAACAGGCACCAGCTAGAGATGCCTGGAAGACAAGAATTTCCATTTTTATTAACATCTTAGAGGCTTCAGAATTTGTTTTGTCCTGCTGTTTTTGGAAGAAAAAGTACACCATAATAAAAATTGTCCTGGAACAAAATCTTCTCCTCTTAGGAGAAATAAGAAAGACCGGCCCTACCATTGCAAAATGTATTGAGGGACAGACAGCACAACTGTGCCACCAAGAGCGACTAAGGTTCAGACTCCTGTTTTGTCTCCTTTGGCCACCCTGGATGACTGCTGTGGTCCCTGGGCTACAAAATCAGCCTGTTGTCCTCATTAATAGACTTTAAATTATTTATATACTAGCAAAACCAATGCCAACCAAAGCAAACAGCCTTTGTTGAAGTAGTAATTTCCAAACCTACTGAAATCCCCCCATAACCACAACAATTCATAGTTGCTCACAACAGAACCACAGAATCCATGAACCTTGTATCTGTGCATGTAAAATAAGACAAACTTTATCCAATGCACTAAAGGCTAGTTAAAAAAGTCAACAACTCTTTTTCACCAGGGTGAACTTTTCAACAACAGATAAAGGACAGGAACATCCATTATTGACAGAACATTTTTCATTAAATAATAGTTCTATTTCTGAGCTGACAGAGATGATTTTGCAGGGAAGCACATCTTTAAAATGTGCATCTGGAAAGCTGGTATTTGCTATTCTATTAGATAATAAAACACACTGACCTCATACAGATACTGGTCTTACAGCTCATTAAAACCTTGTCGTCCACATGCTGATTTCTCTCTATGTCACACACATAGCAAAAGAACTCTCTCCTCCAAAAATTTTAACTTCTCTTTCATTTCAATTCAACTAATTTATCAGTCCAAATGGAATAATTTAAGACCTTTTAAAACCCATATTTAGCTTTAAGTTTCATGCTTTGACAGACCCAATTGTATGATTATTTTTTTTTCTGTAGCTTATTTCTCTTTTCTAGACATGCCTGCTGGACTAAGGTACTATATTTCCTTATTACACTTGCTTCTGTTTCTCCTCAAATTATTAGTCACCACATTCCTACTATTAAGTTGTATTCTTCAAGTTTCATTTCAATTTCTGACTGTTAGCAGCAAAGGTGAAATCTAGTGTTCGAAGCAGATTATGCTGGATCACCCTCCTGAAAGGGTTTTACAAAGCTTTTCCATCACTGTAATAGCTGTCACGTTTAAGAGAGCAGAATATGCCACGTAACCTACGTTCTATGTAATTCCTCTGTACTTGGCTAACTAAAATGGTCCAAAAAATCAAATTAAAGCCATCTGCCATTTGCTGGTGTTCCAAAGATGCTGTTCTCAGATGTCTCTCCTCCTCTCCCTGCATTGCTTGGAAGGCACCCAGTCAACACTCTATTTTGACACTTACAGAGATAAAGGGACATCTGCAAGACAGACTGGAAATAGTAGATCTGTGGATTTTAGAGAGGTGAATGAGAAGGGATGCACCTGCAAGGACTAGCATAAGGAATGCAAACCATGCACTTTTGTTTATTTTGACCTATAGTTCAGGAGCAGACGGAACACAATAGAATTAAAAGTCAGTAGATGTAGAACTGATAAAATGGAAAGGATATTTCAGCCAAAGTCCAGTTCAGCTGCCTTCTATCTGTTTCTACTTTGCACAGCTAAAGAGAGTAAAAACCACTAACAGAATACTACATTCTTTTCATGTTAGAAAGTATAACTGAATATATCCCAGAAAAAGCTATCTCAAGTAAAAATGTATCAGACTTACTTAATAAAGCTACTTTAAAGCTTACTAAAGCTTACTAAGTGAATTATTAATAGAATAGTTCAATTTTAAAAGTACTAATGAATATATATTTAAAAATACAAATTGCACAGTTTATAGTTACTACGAAGGGAAAACTCTAAATCTAATACAGCTTTTAAAGTCACTTGTTTCTGGACACAAAATGTTCAGAATAATGAACAGTCAGGATAATAATCGGTCAAGATAATGATGGTTTGCATGCACTTATGTGCATGTAAGTGGGAATACTGTGTGTGAGGAAACAGAGGATTAGGCCCCATTCACTTTAAATATATTTTAAAAGATTAAAAATTATGGTTTTAAACAATTGTTAAAAAAAAAAATCACTTGCTCTCTAGTATAATTGAGATAAAAAAGTAGGCTGCCATAGACTTTAGGAAGTGATCCAGTGCATTCTCCTACCCTAGCAGGGTTACATATAAGCAAGCTTCAGTCTCATAACTCACCTGGCAAATGTTTGTCTAAATTGCTCTTCAAATCTCCAGTGAAAGACTCCACAGCTTCCTGAAGCAAGCTAATCCAGCTCTTCACTCTCTTGCCATTAAAAAGCTTTTTTTGCTAATGCCCACCCTAATTCTGTTGAGACAATTCAAACACATCATGTCTTGTCCTGTTCGTAGTGGCTATTATCATGTCTCTCCACATTCTTCCCTTCCCTAGACTAAACAAACCAAACTCTTTCAATCTTTTCTCACGAGTTGTGTTTTCTGGACCTCTAATAATTCTTCTGGTTCACCTCTGGATTCTTGCCAATTATTACAGACATTTCTTGAACGGTTATCTGCCCTTCGCTGGACACAGTATCCCAGATGAGGCTTTATTCATATGGTGAAGACGTACTACTTCCCATACCTTATATAGCACACCCCCATTTATACAGCCTGTACGAGGATTCCTTTTTTGCAGCAGGATAAATCTGCTGACTCACATTCAAATTCCCTTTTGTAGATCTGCCACCTACGCAGTTGTTCCACACCTTGTGTTTTTTCCCCTTGACTGTAACTATCAAGGTTCAGCACTTATTTTGCCTCATATTTTTCTTCTCGTTGGGGCATTTTTTGAACTTTTGAATTAAAAAAAAAAAAAAAAGGGCAATTTCTGAGTTCAAAAGATGAGATGCTCCAACCCAAAACAGGAATTGTACATCAGTTTATAATGATGGAAAGAAAGGGAAAAATATGTTGCCATGCAAAATTCGATGCAGTTTCACTACTCCACAGTTATCACTAATACAGTCTCTAATATCTTATTATAAACGATGACAGTAAAATGACCCCTGGTATAAATTACTTCAGTCGGGCAACATTTGAATTTTGACTTAATAAAAGGAATCAATAGCTTCTTATTTGCCATTTGTAAATAAAAAGAAAAAAGTATGTGATCATTAAGCAAATGAATGAATAGAAGAACTTCAGAGAGAAGTGAATGGGTGTGGGGAATTTACAGTCTTGTCTAGAAAATTCAGAACTGCATTTTCTTCACTTCCTGTTAAGTTTTTAGAGTAGCAGTTTTCATTCCCTTCAATTGAAACAATGAGAAAAAATCAGTATCTACAAAGAAATACTTCAGTCACAATTCAAATTCTTTTACTAGGAACATGAAGTGTTCCATGATCAGCAGAACGCCTGAAGCCTGATTCCCTGGAGCTCCAGGTTTTGTCATTGAGCTCTCTCCTGAAAAGCAAATTCTGGCCAAAGCTTGTTTCATGACCAGAGCACTAACATTGCCTTGCTGCTCTGGTTTCTGATATTATATTTGAGCTTCTGCTCCAAGTTTTCTCTTAGTAAAGACTGCTTTGGATCTTCTTCTGTCCCAACCACCAATTTATTAAAATTTGCAGTTCAGTGTCTCTGAAACCTGAAATTACCTGTCAGAGCTAGCTGAAATTGGGAAAGGGTTTCAAGTTTGTGACTAGAGTGGACAATAACAGACATCAAAACCCGTTGTTAACATCAATCTTATTTCCATAGGAAATCAAGATAGAAAGCCTTCTGCTATTTCTGCACTAGCACGTGTCTTCCTACAAAATACAAACTGCTTCGATCAGGCTTTCTAGAAATAAATGGGACCAAAAAGAAGGTCTTGCTATAAAAGAAACTTTCTGAGGATCTCTGTGTGAAACAAAATCAAGGAAAAGGCTCCATTGGCAGAGAGAGTTTGGGTAAAACTTGTGCAAACACTGAGACAAGGGGTAAAATGAAAACTCAAATTTCATGCTTAATTGCAGCTGGCATCAGTGAAATCCCCTCTCCTAATTCACTCTGCAGCAACAGCAAAGACATTATAAAGACACTGTCATTTAAATACCAGTGACAACAACGCAGAAAAACAGTCACATCAGAATTTGAGATGGCCAAAGCTTTTAGGTTTTCCATTTTAAATGATTTACATGATTCTGTTACGTTCCCCCTCTTCATTTAGAGCTGTTGAGAACCCTCAGGTGTTAAACGCAAACTGTAGAAAAGCTGTGGGAAACACTACAAAAATTTATAAGATCTCAGCCTACGTGTTTTCTATGCTCATGTATCTGAAAAGTGAAGCAATAGCCTGCTTGTCAGTTTTCTGTTCTGATGTGTTTTCTTTTTCAAAAAGTAAATAAAAACCATTCCTCCTCCCCTCCCTTCCAAACCAAAGAACTGACAGGGTCATAATTACATGTATTTCCACTTAAATGTTTATTTCTGAGGAAAAGGATTTTATAAAAGAGAGAGAGAGGAAATAAACTAGCAAGCGTATCTCTCTTCTGTTTTGGACTTGATCATTAAATTGATAATTTTTCCTACCTTCTTGCTTTTCCAAGGTCCCCTCTGTCTTTCCTTCAGAAATTCCTTGCATTGTTTCAACAGCAGTTCCTAGTTCATTAATTCAGGCTTAGGCATCCAGTTCTTTTAAAACAGGGTTTCCTCAATCATTTTTTGGTCATGCAAGTAACCTTCTTCTCAAATAGTATTTTTTTTTCTCTCAAAAGCAAATCCACCAGTATTATATTTCCCTATCAGAGAACAAATATATGAATTACAAATTCTTCCTTCTTCCACCCCCCCTACAACAGCCCATTGATTTCATGCGCACTTTCCCAGAAAATCCAGCAGCTTCACATTCTCCCTGCCCCCAAATCCATCGGGTTTCCCATTCCCACAGTCTACTCTGGCCCCTCTGAACACACCATGTTTCTTATTCCCAAGGACTCAATAAACAGCCCAGAGGCGAGGTGTCTTCTCTGGCAGCTCTTCCGTGTAACAGCACCAGCATGACAGTGGCAGCAGATGGGCTGCCTTGCAAGCCTCTGCTAACAGCTCGACGTGTCAAACCAGTCTTCCTGTGGGGCTCTAGTTTTTGGCTGGTTGGCAGGCTAGGAAGTGGGAGAATCCGACCTCCCTCGCTTCTGTACATTAGACAGGAAACAAAAGCCTTCCCCTCCCTCACTAGTTTCGGAGAGAGACAGGCTTAAGACCTTCGCATTGTGCAGACAACATAGGCTGCCCCATCCTCCTTTATTGAGCTGGAGAAGGTAAATGCTTCCCACTGTTACATCACCTGCCTTCCCATGGCATGCCAGAGAGATGATTCCTGCTGTACACACCTGCCTCTCTTGCTTCCAAACCACAGAAAAAGGACACATTGCTGCTCTCTTGCCTCAGTGATGAGCAAAGTACTGTTGTGCGTGTGTGTGTGTGTGTGCGCGCGCGTGTGTGTGTGTGCGCGCGTGGTAAAGCTCCTCAAACCTTTTGGAGATACTCTGTTTGAAAATAATAGTAGTTCCTATCGTGATACCTCAACTGTAAGTAATTAGTGAATTTCCAAGTGTTCTATTTAAGTTATTTGCTTGTTGGATTTATTAGGTTCAGCCCGCTAAACATTTTAAAATGTTCTTATGTTACTAATGTAATTATATGAAAATCAGTTCAGGCAAGTTCATACAAGTTAAAGAGACTAGGTGTTCGGAAATTTGACTGAAAAATCAAGGTTATTATAGTGAAAGTGAAGATCTTTCATTTACCTGCATGTCTGAAACAAAATGAAAATCATCATTTGCAATGTTACTTTGGGGAACAACTCCCAAAAGCTGCCCTTTCAAATTAAGTCATTTACATATTATTTGATCATCTAAATACAACATATGGGACACCATAATAAACCCAGGGTGTTATATTCTGTTAAAAAACATAACTTGATTAGTATTTACATCACAGCAGCACTAAATACTTACAACATGATTTTTTTTTTTATGTAGAGTAATACCCTAAAATAAAAATAACTGATTTCTCACAATAGCCGATCTATTACAAGTACTAATTTGCTCTCTCTGCTTTGGAAATACGCTCCTGTTCTGATAAACTGACAGACCGTAAAATAGTTACCAGCTAATCCTTGTGGGCTGAAAGCTCCCAAGATTTCTTGTTCCCCTCCCCCTTGGCAAGAATTAAAGACTTCCTCTTTCACACAGCAAATCTCCTTCCCCGCATATTTGCTGTCAGAGCTGTTTCACTAGGCCTTTTACCTTACAAATCCAAATTCTTTCTGTTCTTTCTTTTGACTGAAATTTATACGTAGAGGCAATAGGAGTAGTAAGAGTGCACATACTCTGCCTTATGTTTCTAAGTTCATATATACCCTGCATATGCATAGGCTGAAAAATGCTGCGATTCCTGTCAGATCCCTCATCTATGTCACCCCTTCCTCTGTGGACCATTTCAGCTCTATGCCCATTTCAGTTGATTCCTTGCTGCTATCCCAAGGGAGAACAAACAGCAAAGAGGAGAGTTGCAGAGGCAGCACAGATATGGAAAAATGAGGGGGGAGGGTGTTCTGCCTTGATGGAGGAAATACAGGAAAATCAGCATTATCCCTAGTTTTACGTTATTTCATAGTTTCTAGAAACCCCCTTGGTTCCTCAGTTGACACATCCTTGCATCAGTGAGGCTTAAAACTGTAACAGTCCACCTTCCACATGAGATTGATCTGCAGACATTGGTGTTTTTGTATGAACATCGCTCAACAGTTTACTTGTAATAGTCCCCATCCTTTTCCCTTGGAAAAATATACTCAGGTGTTGCCGCTCCCACAGCACATTCATAGTTCTCCAACTGCAACCTTTAAGATTCTGATTATGTACAGATCTATATAGCTGCATTATATGTGGATTCTAAACTCCCCTGTAAAACTGATCACAGTGTTTGTAATGGGCTTGCAAAAGTTTCTGGCAAATTAGTCATATCCTGACTTTTATGGTGTGAAAAGTACAGTAAATATTTGTTCTATTATCCGTCTCTTATCATTGGTGAGATGAAGCTGGATGGAAGTTGAAAGCTTGCACCTCCTGCAGCTAAACTAGAGAGAGAAACAGGAGTCCTTCCAAAGCAGCTTTCTGAAGGGGAATCAGGAGACATGTTAAATGGGGTGTCAAAGGTGACACTTCAGGTAGGAGATGTTCCCCTAGCTGATTCTGCATGCCAATTCTAATGTGTAACCAGCCTTGCCTTGAGGTCTTTTTTTCCAGGCTGCTGTTCACCTCTTCAGTAACACTTCTGAAGAGGCTTGACCTGGTGTTGACACCATACCTCTTTCAGGATGGATCGTCATGTCTGAGCTGACAATGGATTTTGCTGTAAGGAATTGCCTCGTGTCCCGCTTTCTGCATTAAGATCCTCACAGCCAGCAGCGTCAGAGCACCTCAAACCTCCATCTGGCTGCTCTTCCACACCAGAGCTGCTCTGTGGATGTGTCCTGCTACGTGCAAAACTGTGAGTGAACTCACTCGCTGTGATGTAAAGATGTTGGCAGGGAAAATCTTCAGTTGCTCTTTTGAAAGCGCTAAGACTGTGCCAGAGCAGGAGCCTTAGGATGGACCACAGCTTAATCTGACTTTGAAATGTTTGCTTTTAGCCCAGTTAGTTCTTATTAGAAAGCACTTTCATTTCTTCTTGCCATTCGTCAGCACTTTTGTTTGAACGCAGTGTTTAATAGTACATTATGACCATCAACTTAAGAACTATAAAAAAAAAATGCCTTGTGCTGAAATAAATAGTACGGTGTCTGAATCTTGAGGATACATTTTTAAAAGAAACATTGTTTTACACATTTTTTCTGTGCCAAAAACGCATGCACCCTGATTTACAACATACATATATATATATATACACACACACACACACATTTGTGTAAGTAAACAGTCTCAAACACTAGTTCGCAGGCCTCTGTGGTGAGTGTTTAGTGATAAGTATACTCCTTAGCAGGCTTTTGGCTCAGGCCAGTTACGCCTGGTGTGGTTCAGGGAAGGTCATAGCCCAAAAACTGCATCCAATAGGCAATTTAGATGCAGCCACCCTGTTTCAGGGAGGAAGAAAGTTTAGGCACATGGACACAGGGCCAGGCCATGGCACCTCGCCTGTGAACCGAGTCTGGGGCACCAGTTTGGTGAGATTCTTTTGCTCTAGAACAGTTTTATCTAACAGGATATGCAAGTTTTACCTTCAGATTTTTTATAATGAAGTTTCTTTCTTGTATACAATATAAGAATGCTAGAGAATTGATGGTAGTATTGAGTAATCTATTTCTTTTTAAAAGCATTTCAGACCAAACCTTTTGAATACGAGGCACGACCTTATGGACAGCATTTTCTGCAAGAAAGAACTTTGGAAAAAGAATACACCTGAGTCAAATTGCTTGGGTGGCAGGAAAGTCCTTTGCAAATGTGGTAATGACAACTTGTGAGTACTAAGCTTTCTTGTTTCTCCAGCTTTGTCGCTTGGTCTAACAAAAATATTGTCTGTCCCTGTAAGGTTTGCTTCACTTAAGGTACTGATGTAACTATAAAAGCAGAGCTGATATACACTGCATGCTTTAACTAAAGACTGTCATTAGTGAATCGATATGATGGCTGAGATGAGAATAATTTAGACTTAAGCTATCCAGTGTCTAAGATTTTGAATGACTAATGGCTTTGAAATAAGAGTCAGCTAGTCCTACAAATACATGAGGCAGCGGTCAGAATTTCTACTTCTGGTTTTGATAGGAAACAAATCTGGCACCATTCCTGGAGATGCAGAATGCAGCTTTATCATCAGTAGAAACAGGGTGATAGAAATTCAAATGATAATTAAATACCCGTAAACATATCCAGAAAGTGTTAAAGATTGAGATAGCTTTTGGTGTTCCTGTGCTCATACCTACTTGTACATGCTTTTATGGCTTTGCTTGAAGGTTTCCCATGATACCTAGCTATGCATTGAGATGTATAACGGGTTTAAGTAAAGGAGCTTTACCTTTGGGCTTCATCTGGAAAACCAACAGGAAAAGAATAAAATTCTAGGATGTCAGATAAAACTCTCCAGCGATACTAAAATTTTGAACTCCTTTGAGGGTGGTTTCTGTGTCATCAACACCTGTATCAGCCTAAAACAGTGCATCGATTTATACATATAGGCATATCTGGAGAACGCTCGTTATCACAAGAACCAAGAAAAGCCTTTCAGATTTTCAGTCTGCTGCATAGTGAGGAATATATGTGTTTTCTAGATTGAAGTGTTACTTGTTTGTTATTCAGTTTAGTTAATACCCCAGGTAAAAAATGCTTTGTTAAGTGGTTTATCAATTACTCAGGATGTTTATTGCCTAAAAAACCCCAAATAGTATTAGGACAATGCCGGTAGCTCAGGACTTTTTACCAGATGGGTAAGGCCTGTTGAAATAAGTTTGAATTTCAGTAGGCATCCTTCTGGGGTAATAGGGTTTGGGTATCCTTCAGATTCTGCTTCTCTGGAGACTTTCAAGACCTGCCTGGATGCAGTCCTGAGTAATGTGCTCTAGGCAATCCTGCTTTAGCAGGGGAGTTGGACTAGACGATCTCTAGAGGTCCCTTCCAACTCTGAAATTCTGTGATTCCGTGGTTCCATGATTATTTAGTTTTGTAGGCTTCCTCTTTTTTTAAAGAAAGGTAGAGCATGCCTGGGCCTATTCTTAACCCTCTGCTAGATCTCTTTTCCTTCACGGACACACACATTGAAGTATACGAGTTCTCAGATCAGTTCTTATATCTGCATTCACTGTGGCTTTCTCCTCAATCTGTCTCACTGCTTCACATGTAAATCAAAGGATCAACTTCACATATAATGGCTGCTACCTTCTCTTGACTGGTCCATAGAGGACTCTCACCATTCCCTCTCTCCTTTTTCAATAAAAACTCATAAAGGAATAAAGCAAATACTGCATGGACTCCTAAGACTTACCACTTTGACTTTAATGTGGGCTGCCTGTTTTGTGGGATCTCCTCACTCACACAGATCTGCATGAAAATCAAGAAGCATTTAGCATGGTGAAAGGAAACTGGTTGGTGGCTGCTGTCTGTCCTCCATCATTTCCCTACCTCCTGCTTCATGCTTGTGGCACAGTTAGTGCTTTGTTGGGATTATACTTTCTCAACCATATATCTCAAGCACCAGTTTCACACACCAGATGACTAAAGGTGCTTGATCAGATAATGTTTATCCACTTCGTGTGTTAATCTCCAAGCGATGTGTATCTTCACTAATTCAGGTCTCAAAAGTGAGCCAAGAATCCTACAGAAATACAGGCTTTACTCCAACAGTTGTCAAATTAGTAAGGACTTATGTGGATGAGGACCAGGTCACTTTTGCAAATTGGTGCATAGATTGAGAAGATTATAATCCAAAAAAATTAAAGCTGTGCTTCATTTTACACATGTAGGCAGTCTCAAAGAAATCAATGGGATTGTTCATGTACATAAAGTTAAATGCACTCATAAATCTCTGTGAAGCTATGACCCAAGGGTCCAGTCTTACATTTATCTTCAGTATGGATTTTAGTACTAGAGGCAATTTCATTGATGACTTAAACATGCTCATCCATAGTAGTATCTCATATTCATGGCTGCATGTATCTGGTCGATCAGGTCCTTAGATAATATGTGAAGTGGCAGAAAAGAGAGATATTTTTTTTTCAGTCTGCTCCCTTTTAGTGCTGTAAACCCAACCATACTTGAATACTTCCCTTTCCTTGCATTTTAACTCTGAAAAGCCAGAAAATATTCCTTAATACTAAATTAATCCGTTTCTTCAGTCTTTCCCCAGGACCCCTGATTCCACCACCCATGGTTCTTAACTTTAGCTTATAACTAGATTATTAGTGATAAATTACTCCCCCTTACTCATGTTTGGACTAGATCATATTTGATTTTTTTTATTATGGCTGGTTTAGTGCTCCCTTTCCTGTAGGAATTTCCTTTCCCTTTACCTTGGCAAATATGATCTACTCTCACGTAACTGCTTTATTTTTGACCCTTTGACACTCATGTATATTCAAGCATCTTCAATTAAATATAACTGGGCTAAACAGAGAGCTGATCTTATGTTTTTACAGCTGTATGATAATTTCTTCTTCCCAAGGATTTCAAATTGTATTTGTTCCTATTCATCACTTCTCATTAAAGTTACATCAGAAAAATCTTTCTTACACTTATTGCGTGTCTCCTGAATTTACACTCATCTGCCCTAAAATTCTATAATTTCCACTGTGTTTATTAATTCTGCCTATCTTCAAAGAATTAACTGGATTCTGATCAACCTCCTTTGAAGGACTCTTACCTGAAAATTTTCTGTCTTCAACATGCTAAATCTGTGAACCTGAAAGATAATTTTTCCTAATGAGCTTCTTCATTAATACTGATTCTCCACTCTGACATTGAGTCTTAACACAGTGTAGCTCTACAGACTTCAGTAAAATTGTGCTGATATGGAAACATCGTAAAACTGGAGGAAGTGACCACAGCAATATAAATCATATTGTTTGGAACAATTATTCTCATTTTGCTTCATAAGTTCCACAAAAAATGACATGTATTAGCTAACATCAGTAGAATTACATTGGTTCAATACCTGTATAAGATGAGAATCAATCCTTACATAATATGACCAGACAGATGGAAGCTGGAAAAAATGCAATTGTTCAAATTTGCAGTTATCCACCAATCACTGTATATTGCTCTGAAAAACAGATAGCAGCTATAACTTGACTTTAACCAGTTAACAGATCCTTATAGGTGTTTGGGCACATATCGTCCACAATGCTTTAATACAATGACATATTCTTTTCAGAGTTAGCTAAGTTAGACTTTGGTAACATTACTTACCACTTTTAGCTAATCCTTCCGTCCATCAGGTTTACTCTAGCAAGGAGGCTGCTAGCTATTCATCCATGTGGTCTGAGAAAACCTTGGGATACAAACCACAGCATGGTATTAAACTTACTGAGACCAAGTTTCTCTGGAACCACTGACCATAATCTGCCGAAGAGAGGCAAAAGGCAGGTGCACCTAGGAATCAGAAAATTCCTGTCTTCCTAGCGACAGGAAGTGACAGAAATTCCTGTTTCTTATGCCCAAATTATTGCTAGGTTTGAAGAACTAAAAAAAAAAAAAAAAAAGAAAAAAGAAAAAGGAGAGAGAGAGAAAGAGAGAGATTGAACAAACTGATCAGCAACAAAACCCCCAACCCTTTATAAATGCACAGTTAAGCCTGTTTGTCAGTTAAAATCACACAGTTCAGCAAAACTCAAGCTCGCAAAAGCTGGGAAATTAAGACTGATTTTATATGGCTACAATTTTGCTGTTCCCAGATAATTTCCTAAAATGCCCCAAATGCATTCTTTGTACTGGCCAGACCAGCTGGGCATATGACCACAAAGAGCAGGCCTTCACCATGCTAAAGCAAAGCTGGTGTTTGAAAGAAATGCAAAGAAAGAGCTGGATTTGCTGTAAACTTTGAGCACGTGCTCAAAGAGCTCTTTAACTACTCCATTTTAACACCTTTTCATGCAGGTTTCCATCTTGCTCTTTACATCCTGCTGCCTCACAGCTGTCAGTCTCCCTGGTAAAATAACCTCAGGCATCATTACTGAAATGGGCAACAATATAGCATCAAAATGCAGTAAGCTGAACCTCTTGAAGTACCCATGCACCTGTTTCTTTTCATTCAGTAGCAGTGAAGGGCTGCTAGCCATGACCCCATATAACCTTCCATCACAATCCAAGCACTGTCAAGGTTTTGCAACTAATGCCTGACTTCACCATCCATCACTCCATTTACACGTAGTGAATGCAACTGGGTTATAGTAGGCAGGTTTTGGTAGGAATTGATACCTTCTAAGTTGGAAGAACAGAGTTATGGTTCATGGAATGGTTCATGGATATAATATTGCACTTCCCTGTTTTCAGAAACTCCAATTTGAATTACTCTAGCTGTTAAGTCCTTAAATTAATGCAAAAGGAAGGAAGGAGGGAGTTTATTTACTTCTTAGGAGAAAAAAATTCTTAAGAGTAAGAAAGACTGTGGAAGAGACACTAGGATTTAGGAGAAGACACCATGATTCAGGAGAAAGTAGGTTAATGTTTGGTTTAGCTGTAGTCTTTTTGAAGATTGCATCATTTACCTTCATCAAGTCACTGAGACCTTCAGGGTCACCGTGACCTATCTTCTGCCTGTTTCTTATGTCTGCTACTGACAAGAAAATGTAATTTCCATCCCTCCAGTTAGTTCAGTGTTCAAAACTTGTTTTAGAATCTCAGTGAAATTTTAATCTGACCAAACAAAAACTCTGAAAACTATCATGTAAGAACGGTCCAAAGTTTCATGTGGTTAATGCCAAATGCTTGTTTCCAAAAATAATCATTAGAATCACATTAAGAGCTGCATTCATCTCACATAACTTCAGACATGTAAGTATGGCATTTAGGGCAGACTGGCTGCCATGACTGGCTCTGTGGCTGATGGATAGGATACCTAAAGATGCAGCTCATCCCATTTTCCTAGGATGAATGAATACATTCCTGGCCGTGCTGCTTCTTTAGCCACTAGAGGTGCCTAGATATCTAGCACTGAGTGGATACCTGCAAGACTTCAATGTGAAATAATGTACAATCTACACCAAGAGACCTTAAAAACCTCATGAAATGAAACATAAATGGGAAATGAAACCCCCAAATTTTGATGTTCTGGAAAGGAACAGGAAAAATTGAGGGTTTTTTTATAGATTCAAAATGCTATGGACGTGCTTATTTTTTGAAAAATAAATGCTACTTCAGTCAGGCTGCCAGAAAAGGGTTTGACATCGTATTTTAGCCAGTTCTAGTTATAGCCATGTGTTCTGGCTTGATAAAGTTCTCTGGTCTTTTCATGCTGAGCATTTGAAGAATGCCTAGTCCCAGGAGAGGTTAGTGTCCAGCAGGGTTTGTAAGGCACTCTGGTCAGCCAGACAATGACAACTAATTTATAAGATGTGGATATACAAAATTTATAAGTTCTGTAAGAACAAGGTTTTACAACATGCAGAAGCTTACAAGCACTGAAGAAACTGCTTCTTATGCTCAGTATGGACCCTATCACGGGATTTATTTTTTTTTTTTTACAGCTAAAATGCTACATACTGGACTTCTTAAGCACTTAAGGACACATATTATTATATCCATATTATTTTCATCTCCTCTTTCTCTCTAAGTGTCTAATAATATTTAGTGTTCCACAATGGGATACAAATTTTACTTCTTAATTTGCCAATAAATTTCAAAAAGTGCCTTTCATTTGTCAGAGAAAATGTCTATAGCTTTAAAATACTACTGAAGCAATTTTGGGATGCTGCTGGTAATGAGCCAGGGAGGCAGATGACCAGAAATTTCAGAAAAAAAAGCCCACATTGTGCAAACTTGTCTGACTCACTCTCATATTAGACTGTAGCTGAGGTTTAATGTGGTCTGCTTCTCTTTGCGGTGCCAGCTGTATTACTGTTTTGAACAACTATTTCATAAATCTATCTAGCACCAATGTGCTATGAATCATTAACAATTTTGTTTGCAAGATGACTTTCATCTTCCTCATGTGTTGCTGTAGTAAATTTCCACTTTAATACAAGCCACAACTACATCCTTAAGTGGAAATACATTACACTTAAGCTGCGTGGAGATATCTGCAAACAGAACCTAGCTTTTGCATTTGTTGTTAACTATTAACATTTGATAGGTTCTGACAACATGGTCAGCCAAGTACAATACAGAAAAGACAGACCTTTGACTCTTAGTGAATAAAAAAAAGTGTTGGTAGTAGCATGTCAATTCAGACAGCTGGGGACAGAACCTGGAGTTAAAAGTACCCATGGAATTTATTCAGATAATGATTCTGTAAGTGGCAGAATCCTGCCAGAAGCATAGACAATAAAAACCCTACAGGTCACTACTTTTGTGGATACTTCTTTACAGCTCCAAAATAGTATAATTAAATTTCTTTGATAACAGAGAGGAAGAAAACTAGGGTAGGGGCACAACAGGAATAGAGAAGTCCATGCCTGTGTAGGAAGCGATCCACTGAATTACTGGTTCTGAGGTAGCCACATTTGTGTTTTATAGATGATTGGGCTGCCAGCCATGAGTGGCAGCTGTGCATGAACCGCACATAGAATATGCTATGACTGTGGGCTTTTCAGCTGAAACTTTGTCAGATGGCTGAAGTCACAGCCATTGCAGAGAGCTGCTATTGTGTTTTGGCCTATATTGTTTGTTCTATCTTTTGCATGAATGATACTGTCCTTTCATTTTACCCTACCAACTGGATTGTAACAAAACACCCATCTTCCACAAGCCCGGTAAAGGCTGAGTGCTCCCATTCTTAAACCCTTGAGAAAGATCCTGAAGACTGAAGAGAAGAGATGGTGAGAATAGAAATTAGATACGGCAAGTAAGGGAAATTGTGTTGAGGCCAGAGCAATTCTATATTTTTGAAATGCTAACACGTCTTAACAGAGAACAAAGGATAACATAATGGCAGGGAACTTAAAGCAATGGCAGAGCTTTGCAATAATTTTCCAGGCATTTCTTCAATTTAAAAAAAAAAAAAAACAAAACAAAAAACAATATACTAAACACAATCAATGCTGCAACTGGTTAGAAATGGTTTCTTCCATTTAGTTTTCTGAACTTGGAAATTCAGTTTAAATGTAGATAGTTGGAAACATTTTACCAGCATTCACCAGTACTCTTATCAATGTTCTTACTATTTGTATTATGGCACCAGATGGGAGTTCATATTATGGACCAGACCACACTGTGTAAATGCAGACCTACCCTACTCCTATAGTTTCTGTATAATACAAGAGAAAACATCACTCGAGAAAAACAAGGTGCTACAATGAAGCAATGAAGCAATGCTGATTAGCGTAGCAGGCAGACTAGTGTGTTCACTAGACTCCCTGTAAGCATCACAGAGAAGGAGAGGATAGAGGGATGTAAAGAAAAGTGGCAATGTTTTGCTAGAGGGAAGTCCACCAAAAGGGAGGAAAGTTTGAGAGAAGGGTTAGGGATGACTGTCAGCCAAATCTGACTAATGATTTGTGGAGACTGGCATAACGGAGAGATGGAAGAGTCAACATCTACAAGCAAATAAGAAAAGAGAGTCTGAATAGGAGTAGGGCACAAGATGCACTGAAAAAAATAAAATCAGCACCTTATTTAGGAAGATAGGAGATGAAAAAAAGAAACAACATTCCGAAAACATCTTTTGGGGATTGAAAAGCTCCAGAAAAGAACAAAGCCCAGCTTTCCTACAAGTCATTCCCCAAAGAAATCCAAGCAGCTTGTTGCTGCGAGACACAGGTCAAGAAATAACCCAGCAGAGTACGTGTGCTCAGTGGTTAGTGCAATACAAAGGCCTGTTTTTGCCTTAACCAAATGAATATAGAGAGGGGAACATTTATTACTTCTGAGAGATGTAGCTCTGGGAGGAGTATCCAATAGCAAATATTTCTTTAAGTTGGATAGCATCTTCCAGGTGCTCCTAGCAGAACCAGACATATCACTGTATAGACTCTCCAAACAGAGGTTGTTTTTTCTTAATGTCAAGGGACAAAAAGGAGCATCAGGCAACTCCATTTCCTAAGTGGGCCAACAGAGGGATAGGCTGCATCAGGAAAAGTTTTCCTACACACAAACACATAGAAACACAAAGGCACACACACTTACAGTTAACCAAGACCCTCCCAAGTGGCTGCTCCAGTGAGATTGCACTGTCAAGCCTGGGGAAAATGTGACACTTCCTCTGACTGGTCTCAGTGTTGGGATCTTGGAAGGTGACTTGACCCCGAAGCGTGGCTCAACCTTCACCTTCACCTTCACCACTGTATCTATTCAGTGTCAGACATCTAGATAATGATATTCCTCATTGATCACTATTACCTAATAGGCCTTGTTAGTCTAGCTGATTTAGAAGAGCCGTTAGAGAAATCCCCATACACTTTAACCTGTCTTCTGAGTAGAGCCTCAAGTCTAAGCCATGCTAGAAAAGTTGTCAGTCCCTCTAATTTTAAGAGTCACTCCACAGTTGCAACATGGACAGGAACAAATGAACAAACTGACAGGCAACACTTAGAAGAAGCCCTCAAAAAGTAAAAACTCTGAGAAACTCTCTCTAGTAACCCAGGAGGAGGAAAATGAAAACTGAAATTTGCAATATAGCAAACCTCAGAGAGAATAAAGATTAATTCTATACAATGGGATATAATGTATGGTACTACTGTATTACCCACAGCCTGTTGGCTTGTTCACATTTTACTACTTCACCTTTCCCCTCCACGTGTCCTTACCTCTATCTCTTTCTGCCCTTGCCTTTTCTGAATACCTTCCTGTGCTCATCATTTTTGGCATGCCATTTCAACTTCAATTTTCCTTGAAGTCCTGAATGTGCAGAACTATTTTAAATCCCATCATTCAGTGGGATTTGGAAAAACGTGACACTTCAGTCTGTTGGATTCATCAGGAATGAATAGAAAATGTATCAGAAAGAAGAATCTAAACCAAACAACTCTACTTTATTTCAAGCAAGATTTTTTGACGGGAACATAATTTAGTTCTTAAAAAAACACTGTTTAATTATTTATGATGTTTTAAAAAAATTCTCCGGTCATATTTTTTCACTTCAGCTTGAAAAAATTTAACATGTCCATCAAAGACTTTCTCTTAATTATTTTAAGCTTGTATAGTTCTGTAAAATTTTGACTTCTGCACCTTTCCTTGTAGATACTCTTCTTAATTGGGAAATGAAATAGGAATATAAAATAAGAACTGTTCCGCTTTGCATTCACAGAAAGGATAGAGAGGAAAATAACATTGTGGTTATTGAAACTGTACAGTTTGCACCCTTTTGGCCACATATTCATACTTTTTATCCTGGATTATCTTTTTGTGATTACCAAAGTGAACAGAAAAAAAGATGTGGAAGTAGGGAGATCCCTTGTATTCCCTCCTATTTCTGCATTCACTTCATGAGTGTCAGAACAATTATGTTCTGACTACACTTGGGACTTTTGAGGAACTGTATTATTTTGGGTGAGATTCACTTTTATTCCATGCATCATTTTTAGGGTCTTGTCTTGTGTTTGTTGTGCACTCCAAAGCTCCATTCAATGCAGTGGATAGGTTGGATTTGCAAAGAATTTTTGTTCAGTTTATAAGTGTTTAGTATCCTAGAGCAAAGCGATGACAGACATTAGTGTGGATTCTGCAGTTACCAGCCAGCCTCAAGCTTCAGAACAGCTAAACCACAAACCGTCTGTCATAACCATGGAACCGGGAACTTTGAGTGAATGAAGGCTAGATGGTTTTTGCAGGTTTTAAATCTTTGGAGCCCAAATTCTCAGAATATCTCTTTTAATCAACAGACAAAGTGATTCCCAGTGAGAAAAAAGATAAAGGAAAGAAGACTTCCTCTTGTCTCTGGTCATGACAACAATTAATATTGTTAGAAGAACCTTGGAAATTTCTTGCATCACTGGCTATTTCCATGTGTTCTTCAGAAGAGGGGAGCACAGAAAGGATAAAAAATACCTTGAGTTCCAAAGAATTGTTTGAAACTGTGAGGTGCACTACTACTTTTTATTAAAAAAATTAGATGAAAAACATTCTTCTGATGTGTCTCTCAAATGTTGCATGAATTAATATATTTCAGGTAAAAACAATACAGATGAGTAACACCTTTGATCTGCCTCTTATTCCATGGAACTATTTTGGTGAATATTTATTAATGAAGCATATATTTACTGATGTAAATACTTCATAAATACTTCATAAGCAGCCATAAAGAAAATCAAGATAGACATAATTTTCCTGCTTACTGAAAAAAAAAAAAGAAAAAAGAGAAAGCTCATTTTTCAGCTAAAAGTTTTGGAAAAAAGAAATGCTATTCCTTTCCTCTATGCTACTATTCAATGAAGGGAATATTTTAAATCTTTCTCTCTGAAAATCTTTTAAAACCTGTTTTCATATTTCAGAATTTTCTTATGAAGGCCTCAACATTTTTATGTGCCTCTCCAAAGTAATAATAATAATAATAAAAAAGACATAAAATTGTAGAAATAAAATTTTGAATTTAAAATACTTCTAAAAGTCACTTAAAATTTCTACATAGAAATGTCTGAGTCTGTCAAAATTTTGATTTGAGGTGTATTTTTCAGCCAGGCACACTTGTGTATATAAACCCTGTGTGCCGTATGTTGAGTTGTACGTAACCTGGAGGCTGGGGTGTCAGATTTAGCTTTAACACTCAAACAGACTCTGTGTAAAGGCCTTTTTTCATACTGTTTTCTTGTCTAAGGTTTCTATTCTGAATTTGAATATAGTATGTCCATGTTCCTTCTTATAAATATAATCAAGAAACAATAATATCTGTAAAAAAAACTGAATTCAGACAAACTCATAGGATGCGATGGATTCTTTAACTTATGTTAAATTTTAACACTGATCACTCTCTGTAGTCCAGGATAGGCATTGGATTAACTTCAGTGGCACTACTTTTAATTTAAAATAATGAGAAAACAAAGTCAGGTCTCTGTGTGCAATGACTCACCTGTGGTGAGTCACAATGCATTATTCTGCAATCTGCCTGTTCTGTTGGCAGAGTGGCTACTGACTTAAGTAGAACAATAGTCAAAGAGGTCCTTACTGAGTTAAATGTTGTTGAGTGCGTTTAAGAAAAATGTGTGATACTGTTTCATATTAAGGGAAGCATCATGATGGCAAGAGAGATGAAGAAACAAGGAAAACTTTTCACATCGTAAGTTTTTTTCATTTATTCTTTTATTTGTTCACCTTTCCTTTCATATAGTCCTCCTGGTTTTAATTATTACTTTATTTAAAGGCAACAAAACCCAGATAATCTGCAGCTGAAGGCTACTGTGTTTATTAACTAAGTTTAACCCGGAGCTTTATATGAAATTGGTCATGAAACATAAACATGTGTTATTTAACTGTCTTTACAAATCACCAACTATAGTCAATGAGATTACTGTTCTCTCACATTAACTTGACTTGTGGTTTGACCATAATCTGGTTCTACTGTGAATGTCCTGCAGCCTTGCCCTGAAGTAAATTTTGCTTGCTGACATAGGCAGGAAGTCCAAGCATCCTTTATTCTTTATTTCCTAAGAAAATTAGAAAAAAATAGAGCGCCCCCCCCTCCTCCCCTTTCCTTTTTTTTTCCCCTCAGTAGTTTCTTATGGCTTGCAGTCAGATTTGCTGTTGGTATTTAAAAAGGGAAAAAAACGTACTTTCAAACCTAGTGCTGCAGCTGTTGTACCTATAAGTGGACTACTGTTCATTCAGAAATGAGCCATGAGCCCTGCTCAGCCTGAGTATTTGTCTGGAGGCTGTTAAATGCAGAAAGAGAATGCGATGCTGACTCCGTAGGCATAGAAAATTGTCTTCAGTAAACCTCGTTCGTCTGGTGAAGGGCAGAAGGAGTACTTGCATGAGTATAGGCTGCAGCATATAGTCTATAAATTATTTACAAAACATAGGAAAGAAAATAAGAAGAATCTATTAGATAGTAAGACCTGAAAAACTGTGGTTTTTTAATCTACACAGAGACGCAACTTGGACATTTCTTCTAACTCTTACAAAACCAACCTCATGTGCACAATAAGCTACATGAAGATGTGCATGAGGAAAAGAAGCTCTGTTTCTCTGTGAAGACAGATGCCTCCAGGACAATGGCAAAGCAGGGACTGAGTCAGCTCACAGTGTGTAGCAGCAAGAAAGGGGACAGGCTTGTGGGATTCCCGTAAGTATTGTCCTCAGCCTCCAAGTATCTAGACTGGTCTCAGCAGATTGCAGTCTACAAATAGGATCATTGTACTCTTAGCTTGAATGCTTTAACATAATATATTGAGATTAAAATGTTTCCTTGACTACAAAGTGTACACTTCAATTTGCACAATTGGCCAGATTAAAACCGTTTTGTTACAAACTCTTGTTTTCATGTTTTCACTTCTTCCTGGGGGAAACCTGCTTAGGGTTAACTCTTTTTGGAAAATCTCTGTGTGTAGTTCAAGCATAACCAATTCTGAGTTTATTGTGTGAAAAGAAAAACTTTGGCTGCAACATTTTACATAGCCTGACAAATTTTTATTCTGAGAACTACAATAACATTGAATGTGGAAATATGGAACTGAGCTTTTTGCAATTCTCAGAGGGGTGGTACGTATTTGTAACCAAACTGGAAAAAAAAACACTGACTAGGGTTTATAAAATTCTGACTATTTAAGAGCTATGTACCAGGTAGTCGCAGCAGGAACTGTTAAGTTTGAGAATTTTTATTGGAAAGGCCACTAACAAGAGGCATTTCCATTTAGCTGAGTGAAAGACTTCGAGATGGTCTGAGTAAGACCTTCTTTGGGTTGCATATGTGAGGACCTAGGATTGGAAAGCAGAATTTAGGGGCCAGAGTGTATATCCAGAATTAAACTTGACACTCATAAAGTGTCATGCACATTATACCCAACAAGAACCAAGAATTCTTTCCCATGGTGGAATAATCTGCCAACTTTAATGAATAATCGGGGACAGGGAGGTGAGAGGGGAGGAATCCAGATACTCATGGGCAGATCCCAAAGAAAAACTTTTCAATATCTTGAAAGCCTGTACTGCTCCAGAATTCACCCAAGGCACCAGAGAAGGAAAGCTGTTTCTTGATCCACTTTGGGAACTGAAACTGGGCATTTAACAAAGGACCAAGCCTTACCTACCAGAGCTTTGAGATAAAGGACATACTAGTCCATAGTCTCAAAGTGTAGCTTAAGAGCTGACATACTGCACAACAGGTTGACTGGTCCACTCTTTCTTGTGTGGAAAAGCTGGAAGCTCTTGATGTTTCCTCTAGCTGCTCCAGTGCCTGTTTGTGTTCAGAATGATGCTGAGGACACGCTGAGTTTGGGCAATCTGCTGCAGAGGGTGCTTCTGTGAACCAATACCCTTGCCTTTCTGTAAAAGTAGCTACAACCTTTGCTTTCTTCTCAAATCCAACTGCCAGTGTATAAACAAGTGCAAAACAGCCAATTACACACCATAAATGTATAAAGTACAGAAGCATCACATTGTAAGAGCTGCTAGTAACCATTTTCCGTGTTCCCTAGCGCAGTGATGTTTGAGTTGCTTGTTAAAGTTTTCAGTAAATGTTTTCTTTCTTTTGTTGGTCAAAATAAAAACAGGTTCAAGAATGCAGCCAAAGCTAACAACAAGGTCTTTGTGAGGTCAGTTTATCCTGTACTCGCATTTTGCAATTGAGAAGAGCTGAAAACCTTACCTAGAAAGCTTGCCTAGGAATAAAGATTTCTAAGAAGAGCATTCCCTCGCAGCTTCCTCAGACAAGCCTGACTGCAGTTTTCCCTGTGGGATGTAAAATAAGTTTAGGCATTGCCAAACAAATAGGACTAATAGTGGTGTGCGTTGCATTGTGTGTCTATTATTTCTCTTCTCCAAAGTTCAGAGGCTGGATTCTGATGCAGAAGTCAATGGAAAAATGCCACTGACGTCTGTAAATGCAAGCACATTCCACCTGAAGAGAGAATTAGTTTCTCTAGTTGTATGTGAAAAATTCCACTCAGCATCAAAATGAATATATTCCGGGGACAATCGCAGCAAATATCAATTCAGTGATTTATGGCAATAAGGAAAGCTGTGTGTCAATCACAACAAATACATTACGCCTGGGGGGAAAAATTACTTTCATCAGCTAAAAAAGGGCAATTAGATTGAATGACAACATTTCTGCTACTTGGAGGTGACAATAATGCACATGGAGTTTGAAGTAATAATACACCTTAATGACTTCTCTGATTCTTTATTTTGTCACTTCAGTTTGGATTGGTTGTGTAAGTTAAGTTTCTAATATTGATAGCTTTATAAACTCATTTGACATAAGTCAGCATAGTCTTACTAACTTCCGTGCAGTAAAATTGATTTACATGAACCAAGGTGCTGGCCTAGACTTTTTTAATGTGTTCACATAACTCTATTCCTGCACATCTCCAGTTTTTGTCTGCCTGTCAGTGTTACATACCCAATAGCTTTCAAGTCCCCAAATAAATGTTTATTGAGAGTACCATGGAAAGGTTTATTAACTTAGAGCTTGAATTTGAAAATGTTAACCACAGACTACCCAAACAAAATCAGTAGAACTACATCATTTTAGAGCAGTGAAAAATCTGACAAGCAGTGACCTTTTTCTTAAAAATGCTCCTTTTTTTTCCGTTGAGAGATCTCTTTGTTTTCTGCGTCTACTTCCTTTAAATCTAAATTATCTTAGGACTGCGCGGTAGAGAATTCTGTTATGTTACAGAGATTGAACTTCTTTTTCTTTTCTTCTTTTTTTTTAAAATTCAAAGTACAAAGGCTGAAATGCTAAACTTTATGAGGCTTATAATAGGTCCTTGGCCTGAAAAATAGTGAGGAATAAAAATAATTAATAATCATCTAATACCAAGCACTTCTGTCATGCCTTTCATCTGAGGAAGTCAAACCACTTTATAAACAGCAATGAATTAATAGGGGAATGTTTTGCCACAGGCAAAAAAGTGAAACAAGAAACCATCGCTCTACTCCCTGCCACCTCCTGAACTCCACAAAGGCAATAATTCTGTGAGTGAAAATTATACTGCTTTTTAGTGCTTATCTCTTAGCACTTCTGGAAACCTGGATCATACTGTTCCTCCACACAAAATCTCTCCGTATGCAAGGAGCCACGTGGTGGGACAAGTTCAAGTAAATGTTGGGCCTCTGTAATTTTCTTTTGCTAGTTTTTCTACTGTGCCATCAAATACCAGGGAAGGAGATACAAATCACTGATGCATTGATTTGTTACTGGTTTGCTCCTTTTTTCTCTTAGTTGCACATGGGTGAAAATAACCATTTCATGCTCATGAAAGTAAGAGGGAAAATTGAAGACAGTCCAGAGTAAAGCAATAAGAACAACTGGATGCCTAAAAGACATGACCTGTAAGCAAAGATCGAAAGAGCTGGAGGTGTTCATCCTAGTGAGGTGTAAGAGCAATCATGGCAGCAGCCTTCAAGTGTAAAAAGGTTACTGTGAAAAAAAAGACAACCTGTTCTCCCTGGCCATTGTAACTAGGATGAAAAATAATGAACTTCAAATACTGCAAAGGTGGAACACTGTCAAAACAGTGATGAGCTGTATGACAGCTAAGCCCTGGAATAGGCTGCGTTTGCTGTGAAGTCTCCATTACGGAAAGTTCTTCGGATTAGACAAATCTCTCTCATGTGCTGTTAATGGCTTAATAATCTCGCCTTTGAGCAGGTAAATGGCTCAGGTGACCTCTTGAAGACCCATCTAGGGCCTGCTTTCTATGAACCAGCTTTTAGGACAACAGTGAGTTTTGCTTCCAGGGTCAGATTCAACACAAGAACTCTAGAGGTCGTAATCCTCCAATTTCACAGTACTGAAGTAAAGTGGACAAGAATTAGATGCTAAGTCATTAGATGGGGATTTGGGGAGATATGCACCTTTTCCTTATGAAAGTGCTTAAAAAAACAGAAGCATTTTTTAAAACGTTGAATGAGGTTATATTTAACTATAAAGTAGAACAGTGCCTAAGTTTTTTGAAACGGAGTTTTCAACTGATAGTTTAATAGAAAGAATCTTTAAAATATTGTGTCTAAGCACCTTCCAAGAAATAGTCAGTCAATAGTGTATTCAGCATGTTTTGTCCAGTATCCTGGCAAAGACAAAGGAGTTAAATTTTGGGGATGCACCAGACTCACACAATGATGCTTCCTTCTTGAAAACAAATGGAAACAAATCCACCAGTGTCACAGAAGTGTGACTTCATTGCTCTTAGTTCAGTGAAAGTCAAATAAGTTTTGCTTGCTTATGCCCTCCATATCTAGTGAGGCTCTTGTATGGGTAGACAATGATCATCTGGGTAATGCTAGATAGTGAAACTTTAGGTGTAGTTTTCGCTTGAGACAATATATACGTAAAGCGTTGCAGGCAGCTAACCATATTGTTACAGTTTTCTCAGGTGGTTCTCTTGAAAACAAATATCTAAATTACGCCTAATAAGCCATTTAGACTCTGATGAAGTCGGAGGGGTGGTGGTGGATATACTGTCTTTTCATTGTATCTGACCTTTGTTAGATATACCGCACAATTTAGAAAAGAAGAACAAAGGGAACAGTACAGGGAGGGAAAATAGGATGAGAGATATTGGACATCGGAAAAAAGCTTTTACTGTTTAGCTAAATGGGAAAGAGGTAGGACATGATATTACGCTACTCAGATAAATATACAGGATTCAATCTACTGACGGGCTTCAGTCCTTTTCCTCCAGTCTACTTAGAGAAGGGCAATGTGGCAAGAGATCAACTTAAATTTGTCGATTCAGAGTTTGTGTGTGCTTAATCTGTCAGGGACCGAAAGAGTCAAATGCCTTGTGTGCCCTGCAAAGAGCAAGGTGTTTATTTAAGTATCTCTCATTTTCCCCGAAGCTATCTGCCTAACTAGGGAACAGAATAACACTTTTAACAAAGAACAGTTTGGAGAATATAAGACAGATAGTTGATCTGAATCATCCCCTGGGGGAGTCTTTTTCTTTTCAGTGATTATGGAAGAAGCCTGAGGTGGCTAGCTTCCTATTTTAAACACCTGAATAAGGGAAATGCCCTAAGTATGAAAACTTGTCTTTGTGGCTGTAAGCATGAAATATCACAAACAAATTTTCTACCATATAATTAAAAGAATTAGCTGGATACAAACATGAGTTTTTGCTCCCAGATTTGATAAGAATTTTTTTTGCCTCTGCAAGCTTGGGACACCAAGCTGCTTGCAACGCATGGAGCCAGGACTATGATAATGTACTTGTGTTTTAGGGGGTTTCCAGTCCTGAGATCAGGCCTGCTCCTTTTGGAGTCTTTTATCAGCTCATAAACGCAAGAGGAATTTAAAGCTGCATTTTCAAAATCTTTTACCCTGTGCTTTCTTATTTGTGACTTTGTGTTATGCTGCTTGCCATACGCAGACATTCGGGAAACTCCAGGTGCAAACCTCAGTGCTATAGTGTTTTTTCTGCTCACACGTGAGGAGTAAGGCACTGATTGTCTCGCTCAAGTACACTAGTTCCTGATATATCAGCTAAAGAAGAACCTGTTAGACACTGACATCCCATAGACTGTGAAATGCTAATGAAACATTCCCATTCAACAACAGATTGCATGCATTTTACCTAAATAATTTCCATTTTATGTAGTTACTCAGCACATAGTTTTTTTTCTTTTGAGTGATTCTAAGAAATACTTGATTGTGATTTCTCGTACCTTTTATTTCCAATGCATGCATCCCAGCACATCCTGCTAGTCGCAGTTAAAAGCACTCAGTTCCCTGTCATTGTGGTACAAAGGTGGGAATGGCTGAGGACCCAAGCAGGTTGTGACACATTTTTGAAAATGTTCGCTAAGTAATGGAAATGGAAATGAAATGGGAATTGAATGTAGTGTTGAATATCGCAAAAAATAGTCATCCAACAAAAGATCTACATTTAATTAATGCTGGTGGGGAGGGGAGGTTTAGATACTTTTTGAACATAAAAGTCAACCCAGTTGAATTTGTTCAAAAGGCAGGATGGAGAATTAGTTTGCTTTATGACTAATATGGGCTATTTCCAAAGGATTAAATGTGCAGAGCTTGATATTTTACCTGTTTGTGGTGAGAAAGGATCATCCCGAGAAGGGCAGTGAAAAAGCCTTCAGACTCACTGTGAACCCCCCAGAAAAAGTCAATACATGACTATAGTCATATGTCTGAAATGTCACCCACGACCCAAGGGTCAACACACCTGAGCAAGACTTGTCCATCGGTACTGTAATTAGTCTGTACTGAAGTTTTTTTCTGGCACTGTTTTCTTACAGATGAGCAGAATGATGTTTGTTCTATTCAACTTTCAGCTACATGGGGGGCAGCTTCTGTTGACATAAGAGCATTCCTCCACAAAGTAGGGGAGTGGAGTTCTCTGCTTTCAATTTGTATTTCTCACAAATGTTTCTCAGTCATCAGTTTAAGGGTGCATTCTGTCCCATTTTCAGAACTATCCTTGTCTTTTACGAAATGTGTGTTTAGTGTGGATAGAAACCACCCATTAGCCAGACACATGTATAACCACGAGTCTCTAGGGTCTTGTTCCCTCCTGTAATTGCACATTTCAAACCCTATGAATCTCTGTACAATTACAGAGATTTAAGAGAACAGGAAGAACACCTTCCTGCCATTGCTTATAACCTAAATAGTGCCCTTTTCTGAGCTTCTGTGGGTTTGAGTCTCTTATGCCAAAGTGGATCTTGGAGACAAGTCTTTGGCTTCCTGGGGCAATGTGCTACTCACTTGTCCATAAAAAGCAACCCTCATACCACTGCCTTTGGCCTACATAACATTTTGAGAAGTGGACACCCACTCCTGTCAAGGTTTGGAAATGCGGGCTGTGGGATCCGCACTGCATGTTAACTGGACCTTAGTAGTGCTCTAATAGGGACCGGGTCCAGTTTGTGGCAACTCCAGCTCCGTACAGACCCGCCGTATTTGTTGGGGGTGTTTAGGAGGTTCACACAATTTGGCATCCGGACGCCTGCACCCTAAGCTTAGGGGCGTTGTGTTTCCTCACAGCCAGATGAGGTTAGACAAACACACAAACGTATCCCTGTTGATATCACCTCCGTAAGCACAGAATAAGTCAGTGGTATTTTCTATCAGTTTTATTCCTCCTTCTGGCTCTGTGTCCCAAAAACACTCCTCATGCCATACAAAGATAATTTCATTCTGCCATCAATAAGATGTGTTTGGTTTCTTTATTTATTCCCAAGAGTACCAAAGCATGCTAATCAGGAAGCTTTGCTCATCTGTCCCTCAAGCAGCGAACAGAGGTCAGATTTAAAGTAGAATATGTTGAGTACAAGATAGCTGTCATTGAAAGACAGCCTTAACATCACCCAGACAGCCAGGATCTTGAATTGACTAAAGATAAAAAGACATTTTACCTCCCCTCCAAATCTTCTTTAAGACTTTTAATGAGCAAAGCACTGAAGCATGCCAGCAAATTTAGGGCTTGATTCCATTGACTTCACTGGGATTATTCAGGTGCTTAACACTATGCACATGGTTGAGTACTTTGCTGGATTGGCACTTAATTCCTCTTAAGCATTTCAAGAGCTCACAAAATGATGTTCTGAACTGGTGGGGAATACAGCATACAAATATCTTCTTTTCCACGGTAGCAAAAGTAGAAAGCTTCATAAATAAATCATGGTGTCCGTGAATAATTTCTCCAAGTTGGTTTTATGGGTCACAAATGGTCCTGTATAACTAGCTGACTTCCTGGTTTTGTGCTGAGGGAAAAGAAAATAAATTTAAAAAATTAATTTTATTTTCCTCAACCTCAAAAGAGTTTTTTAAATTTTCTCCTTCCTCCCGAAAAGCCCTGAAACTTGTTTACTTTAGTTAACCTAAGCTGCTCTGTTCATCTGCTCTGAACTAAATGAACTAAGCCTCTCCAAAAGCAAAAATGTTTTCTACTAAAAAAATCTCGGCAACAAACATTTTAAAAAATGTATTTGATTTTCTTCACTGGGAATCAATTATTATGTATTACATTATTTATGTGTTACTATGCACTATATTTCAAGGAAAAAAAATGCCTTCTTTGCACTGTTTTTGTGTGTAGTCCTCATTCTAAGAACTAAGAATTTCTTTAATGTCATTTAAATTCCATATAAACAAATATTTTTCCCTATACATGTAGATATTTACAAAAACAGAGGCTTTCTTTTTATGGTTTTCCTTTTGTTACTGTTTGGATGGCTTTTAGGATTCCATCAACAAATTTAGTTTCTGTAATAAAATTAAACCCCTTTTTTTGTATAATTACTGTGAGATTATTACCTGTCATTCATGGACATTCAGATTAGAATTGTCTTCTTATGAATTTACAGTGGCATTTTTCAAACTATAGAATTACTCAGTCTGCAAATTGCCATTAGCACTACAGATAAAGGACAAGTTTTATCATTTTTTTCTCACTCAAGTGATCTCACTGGAGTTAAAAGGGACTATGCGCAAAAAAAAGAAAATTCACAGCACCTGGCTTTTATGCGTAAGGCATATATAAAATGATATATTAACGCAAAGAACTAGAGAGGTTATTTGACAAGGGGAACACTAGTAATAAGGATGATCTATTAGAGTTTTTAGGCAATGCCTAAAAATAGTGATCATGGCTTCCATAGTTTTCCTCTAGTAGCAATGAATTAGATAATTTCAATGTAAATTAACAGATACAGTATTTCTTATGCAGTTACATCGACAGGACAAGGGGTTGAATAATTTCTAAAAAATAAAGAATTTTTCAATGTCTTATCCATGTTTGTCAGAGTTTGTAAAACCACTGGCTTTCATTTTAAACTGAACAAATATTAGTGCATGCTTTAGGAAGTCTAGTTTGTCCAGTGTTTAAGTACATTTTTATCCGTGATATTTAAAATGCAGTTTTCTATAAAAGACATGATAAAACAAGGCTTTTGAAAATTTCTTTAAATTTTGGTTGGTTTTGTTTTTCTAGTTCTGTCATACTCTGCTGAAAATAAAGTTGTGAAAAAATAGACTCAGAAACATAGAATGGTTTGGGTTGGAGGGGACCTTTAAAGACCACCTAGTCCATGGGCAGGGATGTCTTTAACTGGATCAGGTTGCTCTTGCTCAAAGCCCCGTCCAACCTGACCTTGAACAATTCCAATGATGGGGCACCCACAGCTTCTCTGGACAACCTTTTCCAGTATCTCACCACCTTAATCATAAAAAATTTCTTCCTTATGTCCAATCTGAATCTACCTTCTTTCAGTTTAAAACTGTTGCCACTGGTCCTGTCTTTCTTATAAGCCCCCTTTAAGTACTGAAAGGCTGCAATAAGTTCTCCCTGGAGCCTTCTCCAAGCTGAACAACCCCAACTCTCTTAGCCGCTCTTCCTAGGACAGGTGTTCCATCCCTCTGACAATTTTTGTGGTCCTCCTCTAGACCCGCTTTAACAGCTCCATATCTTTCTTGTACAGAGGAGCCCAGAACTGGACGCAGTACTCCAGGTGGGGTCTCAATAGAGCAGAGTAGATCAGGACAGTCATCTCCCTCAACCTGCTGGCCATGCCACTTTATCTGAAGCCCAGGTTACGGTTGGCTTTCAAGGCTGCAAGTGGACATTGCCAGTTTATGTCCAATTTTTCATCCACCATCCCCATGTCCTTCTCCACAGGGCTGCTCTGAATCCCTGCATCCCCCAGTCTGTATTGATATAGAATCATAGAATGGTTTGGGTTGGAAGGGACCTTAAAGATCATCTAATTCCAGCCCCCCTGACATGGGCAGGGACACCTCCCACTAGACCAGGCTGCTCAAAGCTCCATCCAACCTGGCCTTGAACACTTCCAGGGGTGGAGCATCAACAGCTTCTCTGGGCAACCTGTTCCAGTGTCTCACCACCCTCAGAGTAAAGAATTTCTTCCTAATATCTAATCTAAATTTCCCCTCTTTCAGTTTAAAACTGTTACCCCTCATCCTATTGCTACACTTCCTGATAAAGAGTCCCTCCCCATCTCTCCTATAAGCCTCATTTATGTACTGGTAGGATGCTACAAGGTCTCCCCGGAGCCTTCTCCAAGGCTGAACAATCCCAACTCTCTCAGCCTGTCCTCATAGCAGAGGTGCTCCAGCCCTCTGATCATCTTTGTGGCCCTCCGCTGGACCTGTTCCAACAGGTCCATGTCCTTCTTGTGCTGAGGATTCCAGAGCTGGACGCAGTACTCCAGGTGGGGTCTCACCAGAGCAGAGTAGAGGGGCAGAATCACCTCCCTCAACCTGCTGGCCACAGTTCTTTTGATGCAGCCCAGGATGCGGTTGGCTTTCAGGGCTGCAAGCACACATTGCTGGCTCATGTTGAGCTTCTCATCCACCAACACCCCCAAGTCCTTCTCCTCAGGGCTGCTCTCAAGCCATTCTCTGCCCAACCTGTATCTGTGCTTGGGATTGCTGTGACCCAGGTACAGGGACTTGCACTTGGCCTGGTTGAACTTCACGAGGTTTGCACAGGCCCACTTCTCAAGCCTGTCCAGGGCCCTCTGGATGGCATCCCTTCCCTCCAGTGCGTGCACTGCACTACACAGCTTGGTGTTGTTGGCAAACCTGCTGAGAGTGCACTCAATCCCACTGTCCATGTCACCGACAAAGATGTTAAACAGCACTGGTCCCAGTACTGACCCCTGAGGAACACTGCTTGTCACTGGTTTCCACTTGGACATTGAGCCATTCACCACAACCCTTTGAGTGCAGCCATATAGTCTGTTCCTTATCCACCAAGTGGTCCATCCATCAAATCCATGCTTTTCCAATTTAGAGACCAGGATGTCATGTGCGACAGTGTTGAATGTTTTGCATAAGTCCAGGTAGATGACGTCGGTTTCTCTCCCCTTATCTACCAACGCTGTAACACCATCATAGAAGGACAAGATGCAGGACCTTGTACTTGGTCATGTTGAACGCCATGAGGTTCACATGGGCCCACTCCTCAAGCCTGTCCAGGTCCCTCTGGGGACCCTTCCCTCAAGTGTATCAACCACACCACTCAGCTTGGCATCATCTGCAGACTTGCTGAGGGTGCACTCGATCCCACTATCTATGTCATCGATGTAGATATTGAACGTATGCATTGCTCTGCCCCAAATCATTCTCCATAGTCAAATAATTACAGGAATCCTTATTGTATTGTATAAAACTGTCTACATCTTGCTCTGTATCATGTGCATGCATACATGCACACACATAGGGGTACAATATGCAAGGGAATATGTGGAGATATGAATAGAAACTCACTTTATTTGTCAGTTGCTTTTTAGATTTTGTATCAAGTCCTGTAGTTGCATTGCATACTTCAGTTGCGTGTTGAACCTTTTATAGTTTCATGAAAGAGTCAAGAGGCATGTGGGTACAGGAAGTTACCGTCAGAGTCACTAGCGCCTGGGCTTTCCAGTAGGTTCACAAGTGATCCAGAAATGAGGATAACTGGGTGAAATGTTGAAATGAAATTTTGGTAAATGCAATATAATGTACTTGAGAAAAATTATACTCAGGATTCATAAATCAAGGTGGGTTTTTACTCGGTGTGATTGGCATCCCCTGCTCCTGACTCCAGGTAAGACATCTGGGTGACATGGAGGGCATTATCTTGAAATCATCAGAAAGCACTGAGAAATGAAAGAGAAATATTTATTATGCCACTATATATGCATCTGATACACTGTGCAAAGTTCAGGTCACTGCACCTCAGGAGGAACTCCACAAGGACTAGGACAGATCTGGAGAAGGCTGGCAAGGATGATCAGAGAAACAAAATGGCTCCCACATGTGTAAAGACTGGACAGACTACAACTCTTCAGCTTGGAAAACAGACGTCAGGAGGGAGCTATGATTGAGATCTAGAAAGTAATGAATGATGTGAACAAGGTGACTGGGGAATGATCATTCATCATTTCTTAAAGAACAAGAACTTGTGAATACCAGAGGCAGAATTCAAATGAAAAATAGGAAATGCTTTTGCACACAACATGCAATCAAATTACAGAACTCAACATAAAAGATTAGGTACACCAAATATTTAGACACACCTAAAAATATAGAAAAGAAATTCCTGGATGCTAGGCAGATATTAAACACTATCTTACAGATACAACCTCCAGAGATGGAAGTTTTTGTTTATGATTGTAAAATAATAAAGCATTTCAGAGTACAGGGTACTGTACACATCCCTGTACTTAAACTCTTTCCCTTTATATTGGGCCAGATGGTCTCCCCTAGCACATCATACCTCATGTTTCATTAATATCTATCATCTAATGTCCATTGGCCAAATACGACTTCTGGGCTTAACTGATGCTTGAAGACTGATTCCCTGGTTTTAGACAGTATATTTTATTTGTTCAGGAATAACTGATACCTTTTTCTAGATTTAATTAATTAATCTTTCAAAAATTCCATGAAAACTTGCATGAAAATATCTTATCAGGTAAATCCTCCTTTCTGAACATGTTATCTGTCATTAGAAGATTTTTAGAGTAGGTTAAATCATAACGTAATAGAAGGACCACTAATATATTTTTAATGCAAGATAAAGTCGTGATTCAGGAAATTGTTTCCTCAACAGATGAAGTTACTATTAACAGTGATACACCAGAAATTAAGTCTATTGTTTTATGGGCTACACCTCAGACAGTAAGAAAAAGAAAAGTCATTGCCATGACAAACTATTAAAATAACATTATCCAGGAATATATTAAACAATTAGATTGTAAACTGGAAGTCCTGAAGACAGTTCAGAGAAATTGTCTAGTATTATCATCTGAAAAAAAAAAAGAAAATGTATTTCAGACTGAACAGGAACTCAGTTTTCTGCATGATGATACTTTGTTATGTGGCTGATGCTCAGCACCACTTTCTTTTAAAAGACCCAAGATAGAGGTAAAAGTAAGGAATCTGGTAAAAGCATTGCAGCTTCTGATCTAGAGATATATGATCTCGTATTTTTGGTATCACTGTACACAAATGGGGCCACCACACAGTTAAAGATAATAAATCTGTCCAGGAAAGCAGACAGCCCGGGCTTGCCTAAACAGAACTAGAACTAGGTCTCCTGAAAATTGGGATCTAAGGAAGCTCATCGGCAGGTTCATTATGTGCCTGCAAAAATGCAGCTCTAAACAGCTGCAGGCACAAAACTGCATGTGCACAAATGGAGGGAAAATTAAGAAGCCTTTAACAATAAAAAGAAAGATGCTGAGACTGACGCGGGCCGTTTGATGCTCCTAGCATTGAACAAATCATTTTGAACAAGGTCCATATTAGTACTGAGAATCTTTGCTGGTGTGAAACCAGCATCTTGCAGCTATGCCAGAAAGAAAATAGAAGTCTGAGGGAGAGGACAGGCATAGGAAGAATTTGGTTGCATGTCACATTCTAGGTTACATGACATGGTTTAGCAACAATTCCCCCAGATGACCTTTAAGTCAGGGTGAGTTAGAGCTGGCCAAATGAGCTAGGAATAATAAAAAAGGCAACAGAAGAAGCTTATGTAAAAACTGATTCAGCTTTCAAGCCAAAACAAGCCCCTTTGTAAAGTGCTTGAAATGTAACTGGAACTCACAAGAAAATAAAAACACGCCAAGAAGCAATATGCGAAAAGAAAAAGGAATTTTAAGATTTTAAATGATTTGAATATAATTAGTGTTGTAAACTAGTTTCCAGGCTCTGGTAATGATTAAGGGAATGTCACTTCCATTAACATTTATTCTTTAGTTTCTGAAAGACACACCAAAACATAATATGTCAAATCTAGCAGGTATGTCCATTTCACACATGCAAAATGTACAAAGCCTTGTGAGCACTTGCACAATGATTTATCTTTACTCATACAAGTAATCCTAAGGAGTTTGAGGGAATTACTTTAGGGAGTAAAGTTAAGCCCTCTGTGTTTGGATGGAGAGGAAATTTTTAAACATCCTGCACGTAAGGTAAGATACCATTGCTTATAGCAATCCTTAGGAAAATTAGTCATTTCAATCTTTTTTTTCTTAATGTATTCCAGCTGCACAGCATTTAGACATATTTACAAAGCGGCAGTTAGGTTCCTTTGTTGACTGCTGGAACCTCAGTATACAAATGTACTGGAGACAAACTGAATGGAGTTCAGAGGGAAAAAACAACGTTGATCAAGGGGCTGGAGGAACTGACACATAGCGAAGAGAGAGATAGCTTAAGTAAAAGTTGACTAAGGCAGAGGGAATGTCTGTCTGAAAAAACAGAATATACCAAACAGTGAATGAAGCGCAATTCAGGATGCTATAATTGAGCGAAGAATTCCACAGAAACAGAAGTCAATCGGGTTTTCTATTGCTTTGACTGTGTTATCCAGAGATATCCAAGGTCTTCCAGAGATACACTTTGGATAAATACATGCTTTGGTGAAATTTCCTTACAAACAAACTTGTAATGATGTATCATTTAATTAAGAAGTGAAGCCTGTTATTTTCTTTGTGGCTATTGAAAAACCTGTTTTAACAACTGATTTTCAGATAATTGTCTCTTTTTTTTCTCTGTTATATTTTTCCACTTGCAGTCTGAATCAAAAAATTGCATTTGGGGAGACAACAAAATAAAACAAGCAGAAAATTCAAAAGGTTTTTTCTTCAGGTTAAACAGAAATTAGTAAAAAAGTCAATTTAAACATACACATTCACACACAAAGAAAAAAAGGAAGTATAGGAAAGCACCACAAATTGTATAACAAAACCATTTTATTACTTCTTTCAGTGTAATACTTTCGATTTCAATGAGATTTTCTCTTTCCAGTGTTTGTGGATTCAATTTTTGCTCTACTCCTGACCTGTTGCAAGCAGAGTTGCACAGCTGTGATGCTACTGGAGCAGGCCGAGAACAGGTTTGGGCTTTTTAGTCAAAATCTGCTCCCAGGTCTCCATCAGCTATGATGGGAAAAGGACTCGTCACATCATTCGATTACCCTGCACACTGAGCTATATATACTTTCTTCCCAATGTGTTAGGGAAAGAGAAGCAAAACTTTGCCTGTACCATATTCCACATGAAGCCCGATATCCAGGAAGTGATATAGTAGGTCAGCTGGAACTATTTTCTTTCCCACACTACCACTGCCCAGCAAGCAGTGAGGAAAGTGTAAAATACAAGGAGACTGTAGTCATCACACTTAGTGTGTGTCTGATATCGATATCTGACTTGGTTTATGCAGACCAGTGCTGTATTTGCTCCTGACCATCAGCAGAAGCTGCAATCCGAGCAAGCAGAGTGTCTCAGACCGCCACAGGAAACCATGATTTGATTCTGTTACGAGGTGCAGGCCTGTAAGGTCAATTCACCGTTCAATATTTTTGAAAATGGTTTGTTCCCTGAGAAACCCGTGGTCCAGTAATAACTCAGACAACAGCATGCACAGCAAAATTAAAAACAGAAAAGGCAATTTAGAGCTAAAAACTAAAAATATTTTATTAACAGAGGTGTCTGCCTTTTCCTTAGAATCGGGGTTGTCAAGCAGTGATTTTATTGCTTTGAAGCACGTAAAGCCTCTTCTTAAAAACGCAATTTATGCGAAGTAACCCAATGTATCTCCAATACAGTATTCTCAGCCTCTCTCCCCCCTCAGCCTCCCCTCTCCATGGCTAAGTGGATCTTTACAGCTCTCTAAGAACTTTGGCTGTTATGTGGTAGGTGATAAGGTTAATGGAAAAATCAAAGCCTGATGCGTGCCCAGAGGGTACAGGAGTGACGCTGGCCAAAAAGTTCCTCCAGTCGCAGACAAGCAATTCCAACCAGTAGGAATTCCTCCCTGTGGTTGAATGTCAGTGTTGAACTCTTCCCTGGGTAGCACCTTCCACAAGCAACTACCTCGATGGTATGGCAGTTTCATTACAGCTTTGCAGCATTTGCAGAGTATTTAATTACTTTCCAACACCCTGTCCCTGTTTTAAGATTTGTTTAATCATTTGTGTCGCTGTTACTAATGCGGATTTCAGTTTCAAAATGGGCTTGAAGCCAGAGATGTAAATGGAGGGCACAATATATTGCTTCCTGAAAGGTGACATGGGGTAGAAGGGAGGAGAAGAGGAGAGCACAGAAGGACAAAGAAGGAGGGGAAACATGTGGGAAAAAAATGTGTTCTTAAGATTCATACTAATTGAACACACCAACAGAAGAAGAAGAAGATAGATGATCGTCCTGGGCAGTTAGCAGACTAAGCAGTATTAATAAAAAAGTCTCTTAGAGGATACCTTCAACAGAGATAAAATGACTCAGGTGGAGGAGCTGAAAAGAAGAGCTCTGGAGAGTGATGTGTGAGGGAAGAGTGATGCACAGAGCAGCCATTAAATCCAAATAGCTAGATTTGCAGCACTAGAGCTAAGTAAAGAGAAAGGTGATGCTTGATGGACAGGGTGGCCCTTCTGAACAGGGCTTAGTCCTCCCAGAGGTGAACAGTTTCCAACCTGCTGGACCGAGATACAATGATAATGGCAGATTCAGAGTCAGCACTCAGTCTCTTTACTGAGCAGTTCTTCCAGTAGCATATATGCCTGCCTGCAGTCCACTGGCTGCTGGCACAAATGACCTATCCTACAAGAAAAAAGACCTCAGAGATTGAAAGCTAACTTCTGGACTAGTTTTTTGTCAGGTTGGTTTTGGTTTGGTTTTTTAACCCTGAATTCCCTTTCTTTAGAACCACGGGACAGAGGTTTTTCCAGGGTCATTGAGCCCTAACTACTGCAGTCTCAGGGAACATCATACAATCACTGTAACAAACCCATGGAACTCTACCTTAAAACCAGCTTGGATTATTGCCTCACTTCCCTTTTGCTCCTGCTGAATGGCTGTTGCAAGAACCTCTGTCCTTGCAAACAGGAATGTTTATCAAATTTCCAGCCTAGATGTATTCCTGTCTAGGTTATACCCATTTGTTCTTGTGCCAATGTTTTCCTTTAGTTTAATCACTCTCCTCCCTCCCTGGTGTTTACTTAATTGCTTTTATCTACTTGATTTAAGAGCTTGTTATGAAGTGGTTTTAACTGTCTTTTGGTTTGTTTCTAACTAGACTGTACAATGCCCCAAGGGGTTTGGCAGGGGCTTTCTGTTGTCATAATTCTCCGATTATTCTTAATCCCGTGAGCCATTCCTCTATCAGGGCTGGTTTTGAGGTGATTACAAACAGCACTCTCATGGTGTCACTGCTTGGACCAGGTTACTAAACCAAGAATATTTTGGTAACCAGAACCCGGTCCCACTTACAGCTGCGAAAATTCAGAATGCAGACTCATTGGAGTCTATGGGGTCCCATCAAAACGATGCTAAGGCATTTTCCAATTTAGAGCAACTGAACTACTTCTTAGTCCAAGGAATAATTGGACACTGTTCAAATGGTTAGGGATATTATTCAAATATGACTAGGGTCTAAGTAAAGTGTTAGCTTTCAACAGATACTCTCAGCAATAAAAAAATATATTATTGATAATATTCCTGCAACTATTTAAACATTTATATAAATAAATATACACTTGGATCTCTTAGTGTATACAAGAACCTCCTGCTTTTCTCTCTCCAATATATTGCCATTTCTTTACTAAGCAGGCTTTGTACCAGAAGATAAATACTGTCCCTCCTATTCACCCACATATTTAAATGTAGTTCCTACAGCTAGACGGAGATGGCTATGTCTTTTTGAGTGTGAGTACCTAAACAAACAGCAGTTCAATGGAAGTGTTTTACATGGGGAAAGCATCACGCCAGTAATGTGTCTGCAAGACTGATGTCTTGCATTGAACTGTCAGAGCTGTCCCCCACACAGTGAGTCCCTGGTGGCCTCCTTTCTGTTGGGACCCTGCAGCCTGACCGCACTCAGCTATGAGTATGTGTATGAGCAGGTGAGAGACAGCTGTAAGCTCTCCATGTACCTGTTTTGCTACTTCTGAGCCATCAGACAGCGTAGGTATTTGATTCATTTAATGAATGGAAGTCTAATTATAAAGCGGAGGAAATCACCAAAGCATGAATTTATGGGCTCCCTGAGATCACCTCACACGTTGACAGGAATTAGTGGTGGGAGTTAATGTTGTGGCAGCAGCAAAGATATAAGGAAGAAGGTGTATACCTGCAGGCTTTCTGTGACTCTGGGGCGCAGGGGGGACAGGGCTAAGGATGTACCAGCAACAGAAAAGGCTGTCAGCAACGGCTTGCAAGCAAGCATCTCCTTGAGTCCAGGATGCTATGACAAGTGAAATATGAAGACTTGGATAAAAAGTCCAGCACGTTCTGACAGCAGCCTGTCCCACTGGATATAACAAGAAAAACTGAGTCATAAAGGACTGAAGCTATAAAGTGCAACTTTGTGCCCATTTTTGGCTACATCTTGAATTACAAAAATTACAATGACTTCTTAGAAAGGAAAGCCTTGCCTTTCTACTAATACGCTGTAATATTCCTGGAAGGGAGCCAATGTGTCAATTTAAGTAGCCTCTTAAAGTGCGAGGGACTGTGATATTTCCAAGTCACAATGCCAGCTCAAGCCCTTCTGGAATGTGTGCCAAAGTCTTTCCACCGAGAAGAATGCCTCGCATTAAGCGTGTCATCCCTGGCCTGGCCCTCCGCTCCCTCCCCAGCCCTGGAGTCTCAGCTTTAACCTTCATTCCTATATCCCGTTTCTCAGCCCCGTGGAAAAAAAATGCCGTGGAAAAACCCCCTGTCCTCCTTTTACATGTAAATGCGAAATGAAAAATTCTCATGGCTGGCTGTTGAACACGAAAGAACAAGGCCATCCTGCGTGGGGAATTTTAATGCCACATTTTTTCATAACCTGGATGCTGTTGAGCGTATGCAGACTGTACTCATCAGTACAGCTTACAAATTGTAGGTGTCTAAGGACCCAGCCCTGCAGAAGCGTTCATGACTATGCAAAGGTTCACGTTTGAACTGTCCCCATGGAAATCAGCAGCAGTTTGGTCTGGGTACAGCTTGTTTCACAAAGACTTTCTGAGACAGAATATCTCCATCCACAAGAGTATCTTCATACTTCTGTTACTTCCATTGACACATCAGGTATTTAGAAATCCAGCTAATCATCATGCATTTGTAGCTTCACGGAAACAAAAGAGCAGCCCATTTTAAGGCCTGACTCAAGTCCGTAGAAGAATGTAATTAGATATATTTTCAAATTAAACTGAAATTTTTATGAGGTCAAACTCCCAAAAATTCCAACAATTCCTGATTTGGAGATCAAGAAATTTAATCTATTTTGTATAATTTTTTAAATGCAGCGAGATATTAGTTTACATCTTGACTTCTTTGGCCCTCAATTATTTTCCATTTTTTCCAAAAACATTGGAACCAAGGTGCATGTGTGTGGCAGAATAAAAGGAAAGAAAGCACAAAGGAAACATCTCCTTCCAAGTATACAGCAAGAAGCTTTTACACTTTTTCTGTAAAAAGGGGAATGGCAATTGCCCTTCCAGATCACAGAGATATAAAGGCGGAAAGGCACAAAGAAAAGAAGCAAAAGCAACCAAATCTAAGCACTGTCACAACTGATTTTTCTATAGTCTCCCAATACCCGAGTTGATCCTTGGCTACTGTCATTACAGGCACTGCTGATTTCCTTGATTTCAATTTCCCTGACATTCTGCATGTTTGCTACAGTAAAAAGATTAATTAGAGAATGTCTTCATTCACAATTAATTTTAAGTAACTTCCTATAGCACTAGAGTGGGAAAAAACCAAACCAGACTAAAGAATTATAAGACAACTAAAACCAATAGGCTTTTAAAATTATACATTTTAACTCAGTTTGCAATTTAGAGAGGAAGATTCTCACTATTTTTCTTTGACAGTGTTGCAAGGTCAGTAGCTATAGAAGAGAAGAAAATCTTGATCATTTTCATATCTAGATTTTTTTAAAACAGATTTGGGCAGGAAATTATTTTTCCATCCCTACACATCGGTGTAAAAAAATAGCTAAACCAAAAAAAAAAAAAAATAGAAGGCCCAAACCTTACTTCGTATTGGGGGAGAAGTTGTTCAGAGATTTTTCTTGATTAAGGTGATTTCTGCTTTACTCACCAACTTAAATTTAGGATACTCACATGAAAAACTGGAGACCTGTGAACCTCCCACACTCCAGAAGGGTCCCCTCACTATTAGGCCATGGGCTGTATTGCATGTTTTGATTGTTTTGATTGCATCCCTGTTATAGCCTTAAAGATAGCCACCAGCAAGCTGGTTTTTTAACTATAAAAATTGAAATGTTCATCATATCTTGACGTTCTAGGCTTTGGCAATGATATTGTAAAGAACTCCTGTTAGAAACTAGAGCATACAGTTGTAGGATCAAGGTTTCTAGCACGCATAGAGAAACAACTCATGTTTCATTAGGCAGTTTCATCAGTCTTACCACCAGAACACCATAGATTTGAAAAAAAAAAAAACAAACAAACAACTGGGATATCACAATTTAATAGCAATGGGAAATTCACAGGAACTTCACGTTGGTGTGAAGCTATTAAATAGGTCTCGGAAAACGGGACTCATAATCCTAATCTGGTAAAAAGTAACAGTTTAATGACCCATTTCTCCCCCCGGAGGCCCGCATACACACTGTGACACAGAGTGCTTATTTTCAGCTTGAGTGTATGTGTTCTGAGGTCTGAAAGGTGAGACCCACCACGCTCAACACAGTGATATTTTACCCCATACTACACCATCACTTTAGCATCATCCCCAAGGGATTATGATCACTTACAACTGACATGCCTTGTTCTTTAGTGGTTTGGGTATTTTGCTTTTGCTTTAAAAAAATGTTTGGAGAGAGAAAGAATTAAGTACCCCGGAGCTCCTATACCATTATAGATGCACATCATAAAGCCAGAGGTTATTTAAGCAAGATGAGGAAAGACACAGTTCTTGCTTAGTTCCCAAGTTCCAACCTTTGAATCCTGATCCACCTAGAAATGCTGTGCTGGGGAAAAGGGGTCTTTGTATATCTAATCAGTCATTTTTCTCCTCGGGTCTATTTTTTATAATATGGTGACAAAACCTAATGCTATACTGGGTTTTGCACATACAGCCCAGAAGAATTGATTTCAGGTGTTATGTAAATGAATAACAATTCTAAATCTCATTTAAACACACACATACCATATACACATTTTTACTACTTCCGTTGAAAGAGCTGTGAAATCCAGGTACCTTGCACTGGGTTTTTCTTTTTTGTTTTGTTATTCAGTCAATCACTTTTCCTTTACCATTAACATGGAAATATCAGCTTTTCCCCCTCTTAGATCTTTCAAGGGATTTTTTTTTTTTTTTAAATTCAAAGATGTAGTAAAGGACATCCTCTATGCTGCAAATCGGAATAGCGCCAGTGATTTAAACAGACAGCCTTTTGAGACTGATTTAGGATTTAGTGTTTAGGGTATGTGTTTGCTTTTAGCTGGCTATGGGGTAAATTAACACAACTACAGTGCTTCAACTGCTTAACCTCACAGAAAGATAATGGCTTAGGCTAAGAAAGAATACATATATATCTCTAAGAAACAGTACATATATATATATATATGATTTACATGTAATCTATATAGAATAAATGTATTTATTTAAAATAAATGTTAAAAATCATAACCCCAATGAAATATTAATACATTTGCATTTATTAATATTTGAATTTATTTATTAATAATAATCAAGTTTAATAATGTTCATAATTAATGTATTTGCATCAAGAAAATTGCTTATTTGCTGGGGTTTTTTACAAGTTTAAAAAAATGGAATTTAGGCTAACTTTATATCTGGGAGAAGCTATCTAGAACAACACAGACCAAAATTTGGAAACCCATGTAGGCAAAGCAAGCTGACCATGAACAATGTTGGAGTGTCTTTTGTCAAACTTCCTCAGGCATAATTTGTGATCAAGTAATAAAACCATCAAAAAGTATGCGTTGTCAATTAGCAGTCTTTGCTTAGAGAGAAAAGGTCTTCCCTAATGGCTAACTTGACTTCTCTGTCTTCCTAAGGAAGAAACTGGTGGGGTCTCACCCCTCAAACATAACGCAGTCTCAGGATTTAGGATCCCTGCAGATGGGGCTGGGACAGTCTTGTCTTTTCTTTTTAAGTGAGAGGAACACGTTCCTTAGAGCATCCACAGAGAAACTCTGAGTCCATTTCCCACACGATTTCTTTGCTCCTACACTGTCTTTAGCATCATAGACATCTCTCAGTCCCTTCAGAGAAGGCTGAGCCCTCTTCTCGGTTATGCTGGTGAAAATCCAGAGACTGTTTTGGAAGTATCCTGGGTTTTAATCTTTGTTTGGCTTTGCCTATCACAGGAGATGATCCCATAAAATGCTGAATACTGCTATTAAAATTAAAGGTCTTGGTTGTGATTTTATGCATGCTACTTTTTCACTACTGCAAACCCACTGGTTTAATTGGGCTTGCTACTGATTTACACCTGCGAGGGATGAATGAAGTGACCTCCTTGGAGCAGCTGAATGAAGTGACCTCCTTGGAGGACTGGGCCTGCGGTTTGTTTATGAGAAACCGATATGGGTCTGAGAAGCTGGAGTGGTGATTACACAAACCACTCGCCTGCTTTAGCTCTGTCCCGTGTGCCAACAACAACAGTGTAACGCACTTTCGGAATCAAACCTGCACGTGAAAGCTGGGGACACACTGAGGCAGCAGTCAATGAGCAGGACTCCTGCCAGCTTCCAGCCAGCAGGGGTGGGTTTTTTTCCTTTTTAATTCCCTCAGTAGCCAGATTATGCTTGTCTCTGGTATTGGGTGCAATTCAGAGTTGCCTAAGGAAACCAACAAGAACATTTTCAGAGCTTTGGCACCATCCCCACTGGCAGCAGAAACCATCCACTCAGTGCTATCTCCTTCCTTTGTTCACCCCCACGAGGTCTTCCAGCTCCTCCCAGCTCCTAATTTAAGTTTACTACTGAATAATGTACTGCAGTTTATTTGACTCACATCCTCACTTTTAAAATTGGAATGCTTGCATTTCCTTACCTATATTGATTAATGAATTTGAGATGCAGTAAAGTACAGTTATTGGGGGGGGCAGAGTGAGGAATACCAATTGTATAGATTGTACAGATAGACAGAACTAAACATCGTTACCTTTAATAACTATATATTTGCTGTAATAATGAGAGACAGAGATATGTATACATATATAAGCTGCCTGCAAGTATTGTCTGGAGAAATTAATGTTTTAAAATACATAAATGCTTGTCAAGGGCCATAACAACGCTTAGTTCTTCGTTGCTGAAAGATGTGATGGAAATGGAAATGAACCTCTAAAAATCACAGGGTCATTTATAAGCTCACCACTAAAAGAAGACAGAAGTGATTACAGTAACAATGAAAAGGAGTTCAGAGGCCAGCACACTGGAAAAGCAAAGATGATAAAGGCCGGATCCTTGCCTGCAATAAATCAATATGCCTCTGATTGAACCAACAGAGCTTCTTTAATTCCATGCTCTTCCCATGAAGTAATTAAGTGTTTCTTTGTAAAAATTTCACCATGCATTTAGGGAGGGAAAAGGTTGGCAGTTTTTTATTTAGAGAACACAAAAAAAAGGTGTAAATTCTAGTGTTATAAATTCTTGTAGTTCCGCTGAAGATAAAGAAACAGCTGCTTACACCTGCTGTATATCTAACACAGATAAGCACCTTTCTAAAACATCTTCTAATGTCTCCAAGCACTCACTTGAAGTTTTGTCATTTTGTTTTAATTAGCTAGGGGAAAAAGGTCTTCTGGAAAGGTAAAGGGAAAGGCTTAAAGGGATGGAATGCAAAGATCTGTGAGCTAATAGGAGAAAAAACAAATGAAAATGAGTTTTAGACAAAGGCCAAAAAAGGGAAAATACTAAAATTTAACTTCTTAATATATTATAGCTATTCAGAAATTGTGAAACACCTGAAGTGTAAAACTCCCTAAATTTTGAATCTGATCCAAAAAGGGATAAAATAAATATATATGGAGAAATTAATCTGAACTGCTACAATTTGTAACATTGTAAGATTTGCTTTACATTTTTGCTGAGACAAAATATTATTTACCATGTCTCATACACATAACTAGAAACTAGAGGCAGATAAGTAGCATTTATTATGCTTTAAAGACTGTTCAAAACTGAAATTCATGTGCTAATATTGTGAAAAATGTTTCTCCTACCTACACTGAGGTGCAAAGACAAAATATCATATATTTTTCATTTAACTTTCTGACCAAATAGAAACAGTCACGAGCAAACCATTTGGGAATATATTGCTTTTCAGCTTTGTTCAACACATTCTCCCTTCACTGAAGATCCCCTTAGGATTCATAGGAGCTGTATTTTAAATTCTTCCTGTCACTGTTCTTTTGCAGTCTTGGATTAAACACTGTTTCCTGAGACGCACTTTGGTCCTCTGACACGTGTCACTGACATTTTTTATACCTTGGGTTTAAATGCGATCCATTATGTGTACCTCAACTGCAACTCCCAGGAATACTGCAGAAGAAAGGAAAAGCCTGATAAGCGTGAAAGCACCCCAAAAGAAACAATTCTGATTGAAAAAATATTTTAGCATAACCAATATCAACCCAAAAGGAGTTTCTTACTTTTTTTCCCCCCTACACTGAGTTTGAGGAAAACTCTAACTTCCTTCCTAAAAAGAAATACCATGGGTTTCACAGAAAACCAGAACAGGTAGTTCAAGACAGGAGTCTGATTTACACTGCCGTCACTTCTATACCATTCTGCTAATGAAGAGGAGCTATAACATGAGCAAGAAATTACCTTGGGTTCACCAGTTTTATTCATTTTCTCTTCATCTGGATGTGAAGCAATTTTGTTCTCAGTGGGTTTTAAACACTTTGGCACTAACTTTGGAGGATAAAGAGAGCTTCTGAACTGCCTAAAACCTGACAAAGGGCCCATTTTACCTATTTGCTGCTCACAAAGCAGTTAAAGGATTAGTATATATACTCAATGCTCACAAAGCTAGAAGACTTTCATAATCATATCTAGTGAAAGTAAAAGGCCTTTTTGCTTCTTGTCCTTCCTCCAACAACCTGGACCGAAAACAAGCCCATTTCTCAGCAGAACAGCCAGTCATCAGCAAGGAATTGAAATGTTTATCCACTTTCCTTGCGGCTGAAGTACACTTTTCCGTTCTTGTTATGTTAACCCCTAATACCAAATGTCAGTCTTGTCTGCCTTGTGTATGACATTAGCAGGCACAGAAGAGTTAAAAAAAAAATAAAATAAAAAAAAATGTCTCTTCACAGCAAAACAGGGTAGATGGATCATTTGTGCATACTTTCAGATGCTGACCTGTGGTCGCTGAATGTTTTCTGGCGGTGTTGTCTCAGTCATATCCAACCATAAAACAGGAGGTTCAGTACTCAATCTGCGTTTGCAAAGTTGTGGATGTTTTGTTTGAATTTTAGATACGGAGTGTCCAGAAGGAGACCTGTCATTACCATTCTGCTTGCTTACAAGGAGGTGAGGTCAGAACAACCATTGTATAAACACTTCACTAGAAGTTATTAACAAAATATTCAGGATCAGATGTCATAGAATTATAGAATAGTTTGGGTTGGAAGGGAACTTTAAAGGTCATCTAGTCCAACATCCCCTGCAATAAGCAGGGACATTCTTCTCTCTAAATGGGAGAGATATGGATTTGATGGGTGGATTGTTCGGTGGATGAAGAATTGGTTGGATGGTTGCATCTAGAGGGTAGTGATCAACAGCTTGATGTCCAAATGGAGATCGGTCACAATTGCTGTCCCTCAGGGGTCTGTACGGGGACCAGTACCATGCAATATCTTTATCGATGACATAGACACTGGGATCAAGTGCAATCTCAGCAAGTTTGCGGACAACACCAAGCTGAGTGGTGCAGTTGACACACCTGAGGGATGGGATGCTATCCAGAGGGACCTGGACAGGCTCAAAAAGTGTGTCTGTGTGAACCTCATAAGGTTCAACAAGGCTAAGTGCAGGGTCCTGCACTGGGCCAATCCCTGGTAACAACACAGGCTGGGGGATGAACGGATTGAGAGTAACTCTGCCGAGAAGGACTTGGGGATGGTGGCTGAAAAGCTGGACATCAGCTGATAACGTGCACTCGCGGCCCAGAAAGCCAGCTGCATCCTGGGTATTTGTACTGAGCTATGCCAGAACAAAGTCATCAGAGGGTGTTAACATTTTAATGCAAGCTGAGTGGAAAGCTATTAATCAAAATACAATTTTTGCAATAAATACATAAATATAAGGTAAGTATCACAGTAACATGTCAGTCTCATGTAAGTTTTCCAGTTCTTTAGCTCAAAATGCTCACTGAACTTTTTTTGAATATCTGATCCAGATTGATCATACTGATAACTTGGTTTTTAAGTGGACTCAGAACTGAATCCTTTCAAGTACAAACATTTCAAAGCAAAAATAATCTTTTAAGTAGAGATTTCAGTGATTTTTTTAAAATCAGACCTAAAACTACATTTTTTCCTCTGGTAAAATGTTAATAAAATGGTTTGGGGGGTTTTTTTGTTCAGTTGGTTGTGGTTTTTTCCACAGAAACAAAATTGTTGTGTATTTTTGTTAAAATACACTAGCAAAGTGAACATCTCATTTGAGATCTTGGAAACATTCAGTGGCCCCACCAAAGATTCACAGTAATCTGGGATTAGTGGCAAAGGACTATGTTTTCGTGTCAGAGCGACTCTGGGTGCATTTTTGAGTATAGAGGATGACTATTCAATCATAGCTTTTGACAACTGGCCTGAGTAGGTGGTAGTGTGAAATAATTGCAAAAGTGATTGTGCCTCAGGCCATTGTAGAAGAAGCAAAGTCATGTCTTACCACCTTCCTCTGCCTGTTGACATGATTTTGTAGCCTCAGTGTGCACAAAGTGTTACCTTTGTTTCTCTAAATTCCTCTAACTGAAGTTATTCTTGTGCTTTTCAGTACTATTTACTTATCCAACAAGCTATTCCATTCACTCGTCTTCTTGTTTGCCTCCCACTTCGTACACACACTATGACTGTACTTCACTTTTTCCACACAAAACACATAATCGGTATTATGAAAGGGTAGGTGATGTGTTAAGGACTTGATTGGGCCCACAGAATGTGTGTTATACACACAATCCCACGCATGCAGAGGACAAGGAAGTGAAATTGTCTATAAATAGAGGTCAGTGATAGCAGCCTGCACAGTGAACAGCAGTTGCCATGGTAGACCAGCACTTCAGAAAGAAGCCACTGCAGATTACATAGCATTGGCATATTCAGCTCATCTCTGCTGGGAGATGAAAAAGAGCCATGAACTGAAAAACAAGCAGGAAATTTTAGCCCAAGGCACCAATTACATGCAAGCTGAAATTCATAAGTCTGCACCATACAGACACCCTAAAAACATGAACCATACAACCCCCCCAGGCATCTGTTGTCATGCAGTAGTACAACTTCTTAATAAATTCAAAGTTAAATGCAAACCACAGTCTATGAATGGTTTTTATATCTTCCTTTCACAGAGACAGCATGACTACCCTCCTCTGTTCCTGCCCTCTCATCAATCTGTGCATCCCACACAGCCATACATGAGACTGTGACACAAGCATTAATCGCTAACCAAGCTCCACAACAGTAGGGGGTGTTTTAACAGCACAAGCCATTTATGTGTGAGCAGGGACATATCTACTGCCTTTTAATAAGTAACCCAAGGATAATTCCATAGAAGTTTTGAATGTTCTTCATTTTATTAAGCTGATTCAGAATACCATCCCTGGGAAAAACACAGTGAAGCATGGAAATTGCCTTAAAGAACTTGAGACGGGACTGCAACAGAAATGACATGTGGCATTTCTCTCGGTACGGAGTAAGGCATGTTGCATGGTTATTTTTTTCCAAGTGAAACAATTACAACTTGCTGTAGGTATCACATCACAGGACAAAAGCCTGTGTGTGGGGGTAGGGCTTAGAACTGTGTTGCACGCTGGGAAATGTGTTGGTTCTAGCTGGGCATTTGTAGGAGGATTTTCTGAAATTTACTCACTTGCTCAGTCAGAACCCAGGTCTGTTATCTTTTTAGGTACAGCACAACACCCATTCTTTTCCAGAGATATTTTGAAAAATAGAAATCTTGCATGGAAGAAAGGAGAAGGTTGCAAGAAATTAAGGGAAGATACAGAGAAGGTATCAGAATTTGATGAAGAAAGTGAGCTAATCATTGAGGATGTGGAGTTTGGTATAGAAAAATTTAAACCTGTGATTATATTTGTTTAACATTCTGGGCCTAGCCTAATATAGTCATGTTTCCATAGAGAAATCAGCGACTCCTGAAGTTTTGCTTTATTTGGGGTTGATGGGAGCCAAAATATTTTTCTTTATCAACTGCATTATGACTACAACACTGAATGGTGCCTTGCTGCAAGAATAATTTCTAATTTCAGAAGAACTAGCTATGCAAAAAAGTTTAATTTGCTCTCAGGACAAAAAATTAATCTTATTCACTTCATAATGTTTAGGCAGAGACCATGATAATTAAGGGAAAGCCAAGATGCATACTTAGGCTATAAATAGTGTCATGAAAACTGTTCTTAATACCTTTAGATTGCAACTACTTACACGCATTTCAAGCCATTATACAACATAATGATGTCTTGCTTTATATTAAAAGCAAAGCCTGCAGGGATAGAGCCTGTGTTTAACAAACACCGCTGGCTAGCGAGAGAAGCCATTCATACTGGGGAATTACCTTCAGAAGGAACTTCTCAGCAAGGAGAAAAAGCATTGAATTAAACACCAAAGCAAAGATGAAAATCAAACACAGAATGTGTATTAGGGAGAACACACATGCAGTAACCTCGTAACGGCTATAAAACCTCATAAAGTTTCCTATTGTTGCTTGTGTGACCAAGCTTGCATGACTCATGCATTAGGCTTCGCCAGTCATGGACAATTGTGTGACCATGGCCATCTTGCTGTAATAAACACTCTCTGTTGTCCTCTGCTCAACACGTGATTTCTTCATTTTCCTTCCTTGCAGGGCATTAACCTCAGTTTCTATTCTGGTCATCTTCGTGCTTGATAAAGAAATAGCTCAACTACAGAACTGGAATAAGACACATGACAGAGAACAAAACATGTGAGTGGGAACCTTTATACAATTTCCGGCATGCGTTACACATTGAGGATATTTGGGAAGAGAGATTTGCCATGACCATGTAGCAGAAGAGCATTTGGCATGAGCTGCCTTAGACGGCAGACCGAAGCTAGTTATAAACTAAGAACTTCACTGAGCTTCAGGCATGGACAGCCTGAAGCACAAACAGTCAGTAGTACTATTCAATCAAAAGAACATGCTGAATTTTTCCATTCAGCCTCTTTTTTTTCCCCCTCCTCCTGTGATGAGAGTTGGGGTCAAAAGCCTAGCAATACCATGCCGTAAAGTCTTCAGATTGAGAAGAAATTATAATTTTAAAATCCTCTATGCCTTTGCTTCTTTCCTTATTCCTCCTGATTCCTTATAGGCTGAATTTTTCCTTCCACTCCTTCCAAATAGAAGTAGTGAAGGATGGATTCTGAGTGAAAAACATTTATCTGTTTAAGTGGTGGCAATGAAAAAAAAGTATTCACTTTCTTTGAACTGAGATCAAAAAAGGCTCTGAACGGGCAAAAACCCTGTTGCCTGTCCATGCAGTGCATCCTCAGCAGTGGTCTTGACTGCAAGTGTAGTGCATCCTTGATCAGCTATCTTCGTGGGTGTCTCTCACGCTGGGTGCAGACCACCAGCACACACCTTGCCTGAGCTCAGCATTGCATGATGTCCTTGGAGCCCTACATATTCCAGGGTACAATCTGCAGCTGTGCTAGACGTTAGCTTTGCAAGCTTGCTTTTCAATCTGAGCTTGAGAGCAGGCTCTGGACTTGAGTGTTTGCACTTAAGCTTATGCCACTTGCTCAATCAGGACTCTTCCAATACTGCACCTTAATGAATTCAAGCTGGGGTCCTGCTCCTGCAGTTCATGGAGAACCTTTTGAAATCACTGCTTGCATCTAATACTAATAAGCTAAGTGTTCCTGGGCCCTGATGCCAACGGGCATGGAGCAGCCCACGTCTGTGCTAACGACCTGCCTGCAAGAGGGTAGGGACATGCAGATTGCCTGCTGGGGATGGGCATGGAACGGTCCAGCTGCTAGACCTGCCTGGCAGCTGCTGGGGAGACCATGGTTAGAAACAGTCCCAGTTCAATGTGGGGACTTCCTAACACTTCACAGGTGCAGACAATCACAGTGAGCTTAAACTTAATATTATAGATAGATACGTTAAACATTTTGTCTATCGACGCTAACGGAGTATTTAGGTAGATAGGTGAGCATACAGCCTAAGTTTGGGAAACATCCTATTTTTTTAAAAACATAGGCCAGGATTGACAGAGATAATTTGGCCCAGAATTGTTTAAAAACCCTTGCCTGTGCATCTGCATTAGCTCAAACAGGACTTTCAGTTTTAGGCTGCCTGAAAGTCGATCCATGCCATGTTTGCTGCCCTGCCCCTCCTCCAGCAGATGTGATTTCACACTGAGCTTTTAGAGAATTAAAATGTAGAAGCTCAGCCAAATGGGCATCAGTATTCATCAGATAAAAATTTTGAATAAAAATTGCTTTGGTTCAAATAAATGTGCCTTGTAAGGTCAGAACACACAAATATTAACTACAGAGCATACAAACTAGTGCTGAGAAATGTCCCACTGACTTCAAAAGCTGACTTCTGCTATTAAACACACCTTGTTAGCTATACTTTGAATCAAGACCTGTTCTAGCAAACGTAATCTCAGAAAAAAATTAGAACTTTAACTGAAATACTTTAAGAAAAATGTCATTGCCCAACTGTATTTCCATCATTACACTAACTTTTGTTGCTGCTTGCAAGCGAGCAAGGCTGGGAAGCATTTTTTTTCCCTGTTTTACTGTTTTACCTTCCTTTCTTTGATTTGCTTTATTTTTCAGTTCTTCCAGTAGGCAAAACAGGCAAATGAGAAGGGCACCTATTTTTGACCCTAAAATTAGAAATGTAAACACAAAAGTCAGGACACATTTCCCTGTGGCTGGAAAGTATCAGTATCAGTATTATCAGATGTATTGTGTGGAACTGTGCCTTTCATAACAGACACAGTTGATGCTATGCTGGCAAACCAGCAATGCTCTGAGGCCCTTTACTTTGGAACTGCTTGACTTAGTGGTAAATATTTTTAATTTTTTATTTTTATTTTTGAAAAAAGGTATTTGTCTCCTCCTTTCCCTTCATTCTCTTTCAACTTGCTTCAGATATTGTAGTTCCACCGGACCTCACAGATACAGAAGCATCAGTCAAGGAGAAAAAAACCAGGACTGAGTTTTACCTCCCTGCTGGGGAAATTTTAGTGTGTATTAATGTTTTAGGAAGCAGGTCTGCTGTGTGTGCCAGTCAATTCTCCAATGCTAAAGTCCCTCAGTACCCGAAACCAAGGGATACAAATATCTAAAAGAAGCTTCCTGAAGGATTTCGCTGGGGAGTTTTCTTCAAAAGCTAGGTCAGAGTACTAAGTACATGATGTTCCAGAAAGTGTTTGTTTTCAAGGATGATGTAAGTTATACAGTCATGGGATAGGTGGGCTGAGAAAGACTGCCTAGAACTTCCCTTGCCGCACTGCAGGATCATTAAGCTGTGTGCGTCCTGACAGATTTCTTTACCCTGTTGGTGAGGACCTTCAATGAGGCAGATATCGCGGCAGCCCCAGGCAACCAATTCTGGAGCTTATTCTCTCCATTTTTTCCTCATGTCTAACTTGAACCTGTCTTTCTGCAACTTATCAATTCTTGTCCCAGTCATTCAGGTTGTGAGCTGGTCTCTTCCTCTCTGAAGGAGGTTTTTATGAGCTTAAAGTACTCAATCATAACACCTCACAAGTTCTCTCTTCTTTGGTAAGCAATTCCAATTTTTCTTTTTTCATCATATATTATGTTTTAAATGATATTACACATTTGATCATTTTCCAGGTCTTCTCTGACTTGAACTTGGTCAGAACTTGATCCTGCATCTCAGCTGATGTCTTACCAGAGTCCTTTATGTATCTTGCAGGCTAGGCACCTCTTCATATGTCCCAGTGTGGAATTTTTCTTCCTTGCAAAAGAATGGTGCTGTGATTCCAAATTTCTTCCTCATCTAGGATCATTAAAAAATGAAGGTACCTCTTCCTAGTTCCAGCACAAGTACTAGAACCTAACTTCTTCATTTAGCTTTAATTTGCATTTTCTTCTTACCATTTATGTAAGTAAGAAATGACTTTTTTACAGATAGCCATGTGAGTTCTCTCAAACTAATATGGTAATCATAACAAATGACTAGAGGCTAAAAGTATGCCTATTGTTCCAAGGAAGACTTTTTCTGTTTCCTGAAATGGTGCCTATCATCAACTCAACTTGTTCTGCTGCAACAATTCTTAATTATTCCTGCAATGAAGACTGTCTCTGGAAAAATCAGATACCATCAGAAAAAGACAAATATTACTTAAGTCCAAAATATGTGCTAAACAAATAAGTAATGTATCACATCAATATAACAGAGACATTTGTAATGAACCATAACTCTAATTCCAAAACATAGCTATATATTGGCAAATGGAAGTGCCCTTTTGTATATTACTTAATATATAGCTTTGTTTTGATATAGGAGTACAGATCCCTATATTAGGTTAAACAGGGAAATTTTGAAATGAAAAGTATTTCTAAAACACAGTTTTTGGCTGAATACTGCTATGTCGTGTGTGTGTAAAATGTTTCACGTGAGGAAGTGCCAGTAGTTGTATTTATTAGGTGGAAACTTGTTACTTGTTAATTTAATTAATACTGTATTTAGAACCTCATTTAATCTCACTTTGGTAATTCTCACTCAAGAAAATATGTTTACAGCTGAACTATATAAAAGGTAACTCTGTGGAGTGTATTGCTTTTAGGAATAGCTCTGAAGAGCAATGGCTTTCAGGGTGTGACCCTAATTCATCGTTCTTGCCCTGCATTTTTTCCACCCTGCCTCTTGGCATGTCTACAGCTTGGGGTAAATGTTTTTCACTGTGTCATCTTTGATTTACCATGTTAATTGTTATGAGCTGCTCTAATTATTATAAGAATTTATCAGATTACTTTTTAATAGAAGAGGAACAACCGCAGAAGACAACTTTCCAAGAAATGTGTATCAGAACCAAACTTGACTTCGTATGTGAATCTTACTTAGAGTTTCTCTTTAATACATCTGATTTCTCTAGCCTGGGTGCAAGAGCGTAAGGAAAACTCAAATGTGAGCATACACGATGGCTGAAGTTCAGCACCAGCGCAAGTGTATGGAATGCCAATGTCAATGAGGTTTCAGCAATTCTTTCAGCTCTGAAACGGTACCATTGGTATTCTTAAAATAATATCTAAATAATGTTTAAATAAATAATTTCTAAAATAACCTATTATTCCCCACCACCATTTCCACCAATTAAAGGAAACCATGCTTGGATTCATTTTTACTTTTAGTAAAACATTTCCAGCACATGCCAAGGAAAAATCTTTTCTAGAGATGGTGTCAGACCCTTTATTAAATTCTGGAAATTCGACAAAAGTGATTTTGACATTTGAAAGGTGGTGAACAGCCTCCTGAATTGAAGTTCTTAGTTAGACAAAGTGTTCAGAGCTAATCTTCTGCTTCCACCTCTCCTTCTTTGTCTTTTCGTCGAAACTACCACCTCGTAAGCGGAGGACCATATGGTTGGAAGGCATTTCCCTTGCAGGTAAGAGTGCTTGTTGAGGCATGTCAAAACTGCCATGGGAACAGCACGAACTTGCTGAAGAGCTTGTGGTGTCCCTACGGACATTTCCCCTTTCGGTATCTATTCGGGACTTCAACCACAAAGTGGTGCTGTTGCAAAAGCTAACAGTTAATGGGGAAAACCAACTCCCTGCTTTCATAATGACCCAAGGCATGCATTAAACCCAATAAAATTTTCATCCATTTACATAACAACATGCATAAATTCTCTAAAGATATTCATTTTTTTAACATCAAACGCAATTACAGTGGTATCTGTTAATATGTAGAGAAAAATGCATGTCTTCAAAGTATATAAAATGTTACCGATTTTGAAGTCTGATCAAGGGCCTAATTAATCGGATCAATGCCTAGTAATTATTCCAATTAAAATGCCCAGAATGTAAAGATGAATTTCTACAGCGTGCTTTGAGCAATATTTCAAATTCCTCAAGACAGAACAGAGACTTGTTCAAAGTAACTTTTTTTTTTTTTCCGTGTCAGAACCTCAGATCCAAGGACTACACGTAGAATAAGGTGACCATTTGGGAGCTTTATTGTTTCTCATAAAAAATTCAGAAACATATTCAAAGTGTAAAAAAATCCACTTGTGTTAAGGGTTAGTATTAAAAAAAAAAAAAAGGCACACCCAGAATAACGGAGGAAGATGTAAAAATATCTAGAAAAATAATGGCTTTAAACAACAGAAGCATCTTTAGAAAAAGGATTGGGAAACTGCAAGGACCAAAAATGTCTCCATTTTCTATAGTTGCGAAAACACCCTGTCTACAGTGCTTTTTACAGTGCACACATATTTGGCAAGATTAAGGTGTCACATCTCAAATTACAAGGCGTCTGATTGCCCACAGACCCAGACACAAGTACAGGGCAAAACCCCTCAACTTCTGCAAACTGCCTGGCTCCTATAGGTTTGCCTCCCATCAGAGGTAGGCAGCCCCTCTGCCTAGGACATTTACTTGTAGCTGACTTATTTTCAGTCTTTTTTTGCTGGGCTAGCTGCAAATGCGAAGTTCCCGGGCTAGGGCTGCCTACAGATGCTTAACCCTTTGCATACCTCCTGGGGAGCATTCACCAGCCACAGGAAAATTTTCTATTCCTAGCACTATTTGTCTGCTTCAGGAGATTAAAAGTTGATTCATATTTTAGGCATTTCTCAGATCTTGCTACAGTGCTGGGGCTGGGGGGACAGGATTTAATTCTGATTCCCTCCTCTTAGCCGAAAAAGCTCTAAAAAGGGTGGAAACTGCATTCAGCCAAATGGGAAGACAAAAAGTCTCTAGAGTTATTCAAGGTTTTGAGTGCTTTTTTGATTGTCAAAGCAGCAAGTTTTAGTAGAAAAACTTAAGAAGCAACAGCAGAAGATGACTCTTTCCTTCTGCATCTGGGCAGTTAGAGGGGAAAAAGGGATGCAGGCAGAACTGATGAGACAGATACAATTTGTAGAGTTCAGAGAACCCTAAATAGGGTTATTTTATGGTTGAAAAAAGTCAGATAAAGGACAACCACAACAAACACCACTGACCGTATTTCAATCCACAGTGGAAAATATTTCAATAAAACTGTGACAACTACCTAGGTAGATTAAAATGTCTTAAAGAAGATGGTACAATGTTTTCATGGCATGAGAAGTCTAATCATCCTTACACAGGGAGGGGAAAGAGGAAAAAGTCCCTGGTTAAATAACAAAAGAAAAAATTTCTTGAGCAAGTAAAAGAAGTATTCTTTAAGGAAACAGTCTGGTGACTCGTAAGGTTTGAAGTGTATCGTATCTTATATGACCATGTTCTTATGGTTATGACTTGCTCAATTACACTTGAATCAAATAGAAAAGAAAGATGACTTAAGCATGTAAATTTAGAGGGAGACTTAGAGGCATGCAGCTAAATTTATCAGCCATCTCTGTGAGCGATCACTCTAAATAAAAAGTTTGGAAACCAGTCGCTGCTGGTTGCTGATGAACTTTCCATGCTTTTGGCACTCGCCATCCTTTACTTAATGGACTAATCTGCAAATCAAAACAGGAGGAATATCTGGACACAAATCTCTTCTTAACAGTGGATATTTCTCCCAACACTTATTTTTGTGTAACGGGGGGTGGCTTGGTTGACAGAAGTGTTGACCAAAGAAATAAATTTGTCTAAGATCTTGAAGTAATAATAAAATAAAAAAAAAGAGGAGCCAGAGGGAGAGAGCAGAGGCTTATGGCATTCTAGCTCTGTGTCTCTATTTCACCTGTTTTACATGTCCTATAATGACTTCTGAATATGGGTAAGAATAGCAACACATGCTGGCAGTTTGACCAAAGGGTGTGCGTGTGCATGTGTGTGAGTGTGCATGTGGGAGACACAGAGAGTATGGGGAGAAGGAGGGGGAGTGGATGGACCATTAGAGTGCAAACACAGAGACATTCCTGCAATAAAATACTTGTCTTCTGAGAATCGCAGTCTGGAAGAGATGGTTATGATTTAACAAAAGAATTCTCTAAAATGTTCCCTGGTGCTAATACTGTTCTTAATAATATGAAAAGATTTTGCCAGGAAGAGGAATAAAACCATCAATCGGATTAAAAAAAAGAAAATAGGCACATGATGGTTTTTTTAGAGCACACAGGGGAAAAAATGACCTTTACGACGGTTTTGTCATTTTCAAAAAAATGCCTCATTCTCTGAAATTCCCCAACCAGGCAAGGTTATTATAAATGGTAGGTAGGGAAAGCAGAGCGTGGCAATAAAAGGGTTAATCTGCAGAGCACAGAGCCATCTGGCTGAGCTGGTTTGTTATAATCGAGCAGATTATGTTCACGGGACTCAGAGTTTAAGGCTCCTCTCCCATAGAGCAACTCTGCACAACCCAAGCAGACCAACTTTGGGACTTTGAATGAACATATTTACATTCACCTTTCTCTTCATGTCGACTTTTCTGGAAACATTCACACGGATGCCATGGTTACTCCTACCACGGTAAGGGAAATTTGACGTTTTCTAATAGGGTCCTAAGAGGGCGGGGAGGGGAGGGGGGGGAGAGGGGTCCTTTAAAGAAGTATAATGGGGAGGAGGGGGGGGTCTTGTAAGCAGTAGATCTGTCCCAAATGTTGCTGCCTTTCCCATTGTGCCTCCTCCTTCCCCCACCCCTACTTGCCCTATAGCTTGCTTTAGTCCTGAGGTTCCTCTCTCCTCCTGCTCTACACGCTGTTGTTCAGGTCCCTGGCAAGAAAACAGCAGGGGAGAAATATGAGGTGCTAAAGGAATCTGATTTAAGAGGCAAAAGCAAAGGAGACTCTTCGTTTTGTTTTAAGAGGGAAACCAGCAACTTCAGATATAACAAAAGGGGTTGCAAATCTTGAGCGTGGATTGCAAGAACCAGCCTCAGAATATGTAGCATGCTTGCCCTCAGGGAAAGTTAGAGCCCATGACAAGCAGAGTCAAAATTACCAATTTCTGCACCTCGCCTGTCTCAGGTAACTAACTTCACTGGAGCTTTCTTTTTTTTGTGTGTGCCAGACACTGGAAACCCTATTCATGACCTTTGAATCAATCCCCGTTCTCCTCAAACCCAAACACTAAATTCTCCGGGAGGAACTGGAGATCAAAGGATTCCCTGCACATCTGTGTCTAGGTGAAAAAGATACACTCACTTTGTGCTAGGATGGCAGGAAAACTATTCTTACGCTGCAATTTCCAGCGTTTGGTAAGTGCCTTCTAGGAATGCAGCACACAACTAATCAACACAGACGCACATACAGAGAGCAAAATAGAAAGCTGTTTCTCATCTAAACAGCTGAAATGCAGCCTAAAGCGTCAGTTACTGGCGAGTCCTTATGGAGACACCAAACTGCTATTAGCCAAGAGGGGAAAAAGTCCTTGAATGGTTTAGATAGTTTTCTGATCAGTTCTTAATCCTTCATTAAAATAAACGGGAAAGCTCTGCGTTGGTCCTATCTCTTGAACTATAAATATGCAGTATCCGGAGAGATGGATATTTTGGATTGAATAGGGCTGCTATGCGCACATTCTCTGGTTCCTATATTGCAAAACCAGTTATTTAGAGATGACTCCGTGTGTGTGAGGGGGGTTGCTCCCCCCACCTTTTTAAATAGACAGGGATGTGTGCTATATGGTCCAGTCAATTGTTATGAGCTACAACCTTTCAGAAAGCACTCTTTGCTCTTAGGCTCATGTGATTTGTTGCATGAGGAGTGCAAATGGTATGTAAAGTTTGCCTTTACATTGTGCCTTCAGGAAAATACCCAGACACTAGGAGAGACATTCTCAAGCACAGAAATACCTGGTCTGTGCAAGCCTGTAAGTAGAGGAGTGGTGCAAGAAACACCTATAAATAAGGTATAAGAAGGAAAATCTAATAATAAAAAAAAGAAAAACTCACTTTGTGGCAAGGCAGACAAAAGCAGTAGAGAATGGAAGAGCATTCGGCATGGTTCCAGCTGCTAGTAGTAAAAAGACTGGTCTGAGATACACGTGTCAGTACCAGGAGCTCTGTGTGTGAGCATGGCTGGGGCGGAGGAAAACTAGACCTGATTGCAGGTGGTGGACCCAAAATATGGGGAGAAGACGATGCATCAACAGAGCCAGGAGGGGAGTGCTTTGTGCAGAAGGCTATGCCATGTTGAGTCTTGCAATACATGTAGGTTTAGGTGTTGTTTGGTTTTTTTGTTATTTTTTTTTTCCAGGGAAAGGAGAACTAAATGGTGCACAGAAAGATAGATGTAAGGAGTTTAGAGGGAAGTGCAAGATATTGAAAATAAACTGCTACATATTAAGTGAGTGATGTGTACTGGGGTAATGAGGGCAGGTGAGCCATGCAAAGGTGATCAGCTTAGAAGGGAAACTGCTCAGGTCAACTGGAAATAGAGGATCTTTGTGGGTGGAAAAAAGTTTAGGAGCTCAGAAGGGGAAGTAACGCTTGGGAGGGATGGGAAAAGGTGCAGACTGGAGGCTGGCTGAAGATATGAAAGGGACATACAAGGATGCTACGATCTGCAAGGGGGAGCTAGGGTATGGAGTGGGAGTGGAGGGAGAAAGGTGAAAGCACAGGGCACAAAGGATGTTTGGAGGAGGAAGAAAAATGTGAACTATTATCTATTTGGAGAAAGGTATGGAAAATAATCAGATACATGATGCTTGTGAGGGGCGTCTAAAGGGGACACCTTTGATTCTGTGAAGAAATAGATATGAGGATGTTTTTGTGAGGAAGGTGTTACAGTATGAAAGGGAAGGCTTGCATGGTGATGGAAACATATGCCGAGAAGAGGAATGCAGAGGAAAAAATGAGCTGGATGGAGATAGGGTGTGGTGATGGGAAAAGGGTATAGGGACCCATAAAGGCATGTGAGGAGGTAGTTGCTTAGAGAAATTTCAGAGGAGGTTGGAAGCCTGCTGGAGTAGATCTATAAATATGTGCTGCCTGGTTGCAAGGGAGAGACAGAGCTGGAGAGAAAGCCATGTGAAGGTGCTGTGAGGAAATGCTAGATAATGGAAATCATGGGGACAGAGTGAACGGTGACAAGAATATAAAGAAGTGACAGGTCTTGAGAAGCAATGTAGGAGGCATAAGGATGAAATTAAGGGCTGGGTTTTCTTTAAAGATGCCTGGGCAAAAGGTGGCTTAGAGGAGGTATAGGGAAAGAGAGCAGAGGGTGGGACGAAATTTGGTTATGTATCACTTTGTAGGCAGACAGAGAAAGTAATGCAAAGGGCAGGAGTGGCTTGGCCAGCAGAAACAGAGGATGCCACCTTACTGAGAAGCTGCAATAACACAGGGAAAGAACAGGTAATATGTTACAGGGGAAGCAGCTGAGGGAAATAATGGAAAGTTAGGAATAATGTGAGGGGGATGGGAGGAGAAGAACACATAGTCAAATAAAAAAGAGTGATTTTCTGTTACATCTCTGTGGTAGGTACTGGCTAAGTAAAGCATCAAGAGAGAATGGAACAAACGTGCTAGTGGAGAAATTACTAAGATATAAAGGGGTGGGAGGAGAATGGATGGGAGGGATAACTACCTGGAGGGATGTATAACCCACATGGATGTACTAAGGTTAAAAATAAAGTGTGAAGTGTGTCAGGACATGAGTGGAGTTAGGGGCTGTAGGGCACGAAGTGGAAGTGAGTGGGAATGACAGTTCGTGTTACGAGGGGTGAGAAGCTTAGCGTAGATTGACACACAATGGTGTGCAGGTGAGGAAAGTACCTGCCAGTTTGTGCCTGCTTGTCAGGGCCGTGGAAGGAAAGGTGAAAGGAGTCAAAAGTTGTGTCTGATAAGAGAGACTTGTGCACACAGCATGCTCAAAGTAAATGAGGGAAGTACAGGTAAGGATTGCAGACCTGGGTGTGGGGCCTGGGAGAAAGAAAACAGCTTATGGGGGAGGGAAGAGTGGTGAGGAGTGGGAAACAGTTTATGACAGCTTAAGTGATCTGTCGTTATCTGCTTCTTAGTTTAAGGGAGGCTGTTTAAGTGTGCAAGGGGCTGTACATGCATGCATAGCAGCATGCGAGCAGGGTGGGGGTTAAGTGCAAGGGGAGAGCAAGGAGGAGGCACAGGTAAATGCATATAGTGAGTCATGATAGGTGCATGGATATATGAGATGCTGGTTTTGTGTGCAGGTCAGGGACAGATGTGTTTAGTCAGTGTTGTTCTTACATGACTGGCAGGGTTGTAGAGGGAGGCAAGTGGTAAGAAGGATCCAGTTGGTCTGCAGCAAGAAGCTGAAATCGATGAGGGGCATGTAAGAGTACTGGGCTGCTGTAAGGGATGTATGTCTGTGTGGAAGTTACAAACATGCACCCAGAATGCCATGCTGACGTGTAAGATGACTGTCAGAGGCCGACTGGAGAATCACGTGTCCACTGCATTTGTGGCACAACTCTCCGTGTCGAAATAAGTTATGCAAGAGACACAGCAGAGGTGAGTTTTGTGAGTGCTAAGAAGCAATGTTTGCATTGAGAAGGAGGGTAGGGAAAGATGACTAACTGAGAAAATGGCTTGGTGCGTGGGTAGCGATAAGACCGAACGTGCGCTAGATGTGCTTGCCTTCTGCATGACGTGTGCAGCAGGCAGGCTCTGCTTTAGACACTTTGCAGGCTTTTTCTAAAGAACTACTGAATAATCCTGAGAAAATCCCAGGATGTCTAACTAAAATATTTACACCAGCTTCATTTGGAGGCATATCGATGCACCTTATTTTCATGCCTTAAAACTTCAGTATGCTACTGCTGGCACACAATGGCAGAGACATTTCTCTAGGACCAGTTAACAAGGCTACTAGGTATTTCACAGTGCTGTTGGATGAACAACCATTGGGTTGAAGTAGACATAGGGAGTACAGATGTCAGTCAAAGGAAACAAGAAAGTATTAGCTTTCTCCCTGGCTTGAAGCAGTACTGGAGTAACGTGCAGCTAGTTGAAGGTTGGAAACATAGGATACATATTGGGTGCGAGAGAGAAATGGTAAGGATGTCTTTCCCTTCAAAACAACCTCATATATTGACAACATCTGTTCTTCCAATCTGTTCTACAAACATCTTCAAATTGTCCAGTTTGCCTAAGGCTTCGGTGTCTTTTTAAGCACTGTCCTACAGTGAGTAGGAAAGTGCTCATTTCCACCCGTAGCCGATCAGAAGATTGTGAGTGTTCCTGCCAGACTTGCACTGGGAGAAGACAGCCTGATCACACCAAACGGCTAGGCTTGAAAGCTGAAGCCTCTGGGCCCCGACCTTATGTTGCATCAGTCACATGAAAGTTCATGGATCCCTTCCTGGTTTATTCCAGGCATCAATTTCTGCCAAAAAAAATAAATAGGTGTCCTGTAAAATACTTAGCAAACAAGCAGTTAGTGCTTGTGTAGACGTGGGCTGTGTTAGGAACCTGTTGTCCTACTTTACACACTGGTTTCCCACTGCGGAGTCCAGTTCAGGCTCTCCAGATGGATAATTTTTCGTGGCTGTGTTTGGAGCTGGTCGTGGCCAGTGGAAAGCCCCTTTCTCCTCTGGTGGCGGTGAACTTCCCACCGTGGCAGGCTGCGGGGACAGTGAAGCGGCTGTCCATGAGGGGGAGACGCGTGACCGCAGCCAGCCATCGGTCCCGGCCACCAGCATCCAGCTGGGCTGAAACCACGGAGGGCAGCCTGCTCGGCCCGCTGCCACCAGCACGGCCCAGGGCAGTGCCCTGGCCTCCCGCTGCTCCCCATCCTCCCCGCCGAACCACTGAGAAAATAAAAAGCAAACGGTGGCATCAACCTGCCAGCTGGCTGGGAAAAGAGAAAGGGATTGATGGGTACAATTAGGGCCGGCTTGTTGCAGGAAAGGGATCAAAGCATGAGGGAAGGAGCTGTGTTCAAATGTAAAGAACACCGGGTAAGTGTGCCCGCCTGAACTCCTTTGTAGCCATGACACAACCACAGAAATGTGTTTGTGAGGGCTGGGACATCTGGGCGTCCCTGCAGATGTTTACTGGTGCGGGGCCATGTGTGTGTCTCCTCACGGTGGCTAGGAGCGGACAGTGGAAAGAAGCGGCGTGTGGGTAGGGATGACAGAGGTGGATGGCAGCTGTTTCTGTGTGGGAGACAGCCATCCCTGTTCGTACATCTGTCGAGGCTGGGGGGGATGTGGGGATAAGTTGCTTTCTGAGGGGACAGATGGGATGTGCGTGTGAAGAGAGAAGTGGTAAGTAAGGGTGGATATGGAGTAGTTTCAAGGTTGTGAAATGAGTGCTAGAGGGAATATATAGAGCCATGTTCCTGATTGTATCATGAGCCCTAAGTCCATAGAGGAAGGGGACTCCCCCGCAGAAAGCCTCAAGGAAGGTTATACTTCCTGAGGAATTAAAAGAAAAACACACACAAGCATCCAGTTCAGTTAAGACTCTCCTTCTCTCCTTCACGTGGTACAAGCATCTTGCTGGGTGAGCAAGCTAAGCAAGGTGACCCTTTCCTTCAGGGCAGCAAGCATTTGGAAAGATCAGAGAAAGACTATATACTCATCCTTCTGTTATCTTCCTCTGGCTCTTTCTCCTCTCCACCTCTTCACACACACACAAAAGGGTCTTTCCCAATTCGGCTTCTAAGTTTGTGTTTGAAATTCCCCTCTGCGGAAATGTGCGATGAAGATTTGTGTGTATGAGGACACTGGTGTGTTGGGGAAGGTAGTGCGTCTGTACATGTTGAAACAAAGTTCACTGGTAGTCATCTGGAGCTCAGAGAAGTAATCTGTTGGTTGCATTTCAATACTCATGGAAAGGATAGCAGGTAATTCCACGTTTCCATCAGGCAGTGTCAGGAAACCAGTGTGCATGACTCATTGCCACTCTGCTTGTACTTTAGAGGGAGTCACCGCCCGCCTAGCCACGTAAATATACAGATTCCGTATACTAAGGTCCATTGGTGTTATCTATTACAAACCCATACCAGAGGTGATGAAAATATTCTTGTAGGATTGCATCCTACAGGGTAAGATTTGCGGCACTCCTCCAACATTCTCTGTGCTTCAGCTGCATGTGTTGCCCATAATGGTACCACAGCAGTAACTGTGATTCTTCTCAGTTGCTCTTTTATGCCTTCCAGCAATAAATTCCTTTATTTTGGGTTTGTCCCTGCTATAGATTTTACATGTTTTATGTTACATTAGCTAATTTAGCATGTGAGAAAGTGTTAATCTCGTTAACTCAGAAATATATTTTTTCAGGCTATTCCCTACAAAAACTCACCCACATTTGCGAGAAGTCTAAATCGATATTGTCAGAAGTAACTGGCAGTTATCTGGGGGGTTACAGGAGGAAGAAGTCCATTGTAATCTATGTGAATGTTTAAAGGCTCGTCTACACTCAGAAGTGAATTCAGGTTGTGAGCGTGAAATTTAAGCCCAACAGCTGCTTCTGAATAACTCTGTGGTTAGACAAGTTCTGAGATAGCATCCTCTCCTGTGGCTTCTACCTCAGCCAGGAGGTGAACAAGCACGCTTCCAAGATGAAAGCACCTTTTGTCCTCTTGAGAGTTGGGATTTGGACAGTATTCGGTTTCTGCTCCAAACCAGGATCAGATGTTATGGCTTTAAGCTATCAAACGTAGACCTCATATACCCAATAAAGACATTTAACCAGTTTTCCCAGCATGCTGTATTTGAGGTAAACATGTCATACCGCTAGACGCTGATATCTGTGATGAGTCTGGTTTCAGAAATACTAATGATAATGATAAAACCAATGCCTTAGGGGAATCAAATAGGTAACATATAGTCAGCTGAGTCAAAAAAATCCTTATCCTTAGGTGTAAAGGCTACAGCAAAAATATCTAAGAAATTTGTTGGAAGAATGTGGAAACATGTCTGTGTGTGTCCTCTCTCTACCATTCCCCACAGTTTTCTACCCACTCCTATCAACAAAACCAAACTGCAAGGTAGCAGCAAAAATAAAGTCCGTGACACCATCTTAACAAAAGAGAAACTTTACCCTGTTCTGGATTAGGTAACAAAAACATGGTCATTAAGAGGGACATGCCATTTCATGTGCTGGGGATCTTTCCTGGATTTGTACATTTAAAAGTTAGAAAATATTTATTCAGTTCATTGTTTTCAGCTCCTGTGATAAGTACAAAATTATTTCCTCCACTTATTTCTCAAAAAATTTGCATAGTCTTATTTTACATGACTGACTTGCTAAATGGATCATGCGTATAACTCCATGGGATATGTTTTCTTTGCTGTTTACTGATATTTGCATGTTAACTCACTTAGGCCCCCCACTATCTTGAGCAACTTTACTTCTTTTTTTGCTGTTTACTAAATATATTCCTCAAATACTTGACACCAGCTGCTTTTCTTTGTTTAGTCCCATTCTTTGTCTTACAGAGTGCATAAGTTTTTTTTTTTTCTTTAAGTCTTTTCTTCTTTTTTTTTTTTATTCATGCTTTTTTCAATTTTCTGGCTTCGCTCAATTTCATCCACATCTTTGTGGCACTAGAAGGTCCAGGACTAAAGGTGACATTCCAAAACCAGAAAGACCTCTTTCATCTCTGTCTGATACCACCTTGCATTTGTACGTCCCTTTTGTAATTATACTGACTTGCACTCTCTAGTTCTTCTTCTTCTCTCTTCTACGTAATAAATCCAGTAATAATTTATTGTTTAAATCATGGCTAGCTAATTTTCCATATTATGACTTTCCAACTTCCGCCATGACATTTAATATAGGTGCTTTGAATTGATTTTCCCTATAACTATTATCTTGGGCTTTTCCGCCGAGTCTCTTATTTTCTGCCCATTTTTCTAACCACTCTCTCTAATTCTATACAATGATTTTTATTCTATCCTTTCCATCCTATCTGTCCATTTGCAGTCCATTCCTTCTCTCCTGTTTTATTTTTCTGAAGCTGTACCCCTAATGCTTTCAGATTGCTTAATAACACAACTGAAAAGAGTACTAGGTCGCCAGACACTACCCCAGCCTTGATAGTCATCATTTACTAGCATCCTGTTTTATGGTTTACAACCATTTTTCAGGCCAGGTTTGTTTTGCAGAGTAGATGTGAGACGTATATAAGCTGAATGTACATATGTGTGGGGATAACGCAGGTATGTGTGTGTGTGAAAGGAAGAGGAGGGGTCAATATGTGACTGAGCTGCGAGAACACTGCATTCTATTTCTTTGTCCTCATCTTTCTGGTCTTCCTAGCACTGCCCTTGCCATGTAAGACTGTGATATAATCGCTCTTTGTTGCATTGACCAATTCATTGCCCCTCTTGGAATTTTTCTACAAACTTCTGCCTGCTTTCCTGCCAGGGAGTCAGGCATCTTGTCATCATATCAGCGTACTGAGTAACTCCTTCTCCACCTCAGCTCTGCCACTCATACAGCAGTATATGTTCTCAGGCCAGGCTCCCTCACGGTGGTCCCGCCTAGTCCTTCCTGATCGCCATGGACCTCACCCACTTGACCTCTGTTTTCAGTTTTCCGTTAAGCAACGATTTCCTTTGTAAAACAGGGGAAACAGCTGACTTAGGCTGGAAGAAGTGAGATCCCTCAAGACTTTGGACAAAACATACTTCTTTTTCAAAAAAAAAAGAGGAAAAGAAATTTTAATGTGATGAAGAATGCATGCTATTAAAACATGTCCTGTTCACAGGGACTACCTAGCAGCTTCTTCAGACATATACAAAGTTGAAAGCAGCTGTACCTAAAAACTCCTTGGCATTAGTACCAATGAAGCCTATCAAATTTTTGAACCTGATCTCCCTAAGGCCCAGAAAGCAAGATTTTCAAAAACAGAGTTGACACTTCTTTTCAGAAGCAAATGGAAGTTTTAGCATCAATAGTAATAGAAGCACAATTAATCCAATACTATGAGGATCTGAAAGTCCTACAAACTAGAACGCTTTAAATATTCTTGCATTGTAAATAAATATGAATACCATGTGTTAAGGAAGAGTCACCCTTTCTGCTTGGGCATGTGTGGTGAGTACTGTCATCTGCCAAACACATCCCTCCGTTCTTCTGTGTGGCACCTGCACATAAAGCAGCCTGTATGAAGCAGGCTTTGCATGTTAGTGCTTGACACCATATCGTGGCCCTGCTTTATTTATTAGTATAAGTACCACCTGAAATTCAGCTCTGGAGAGACTGTGCACTGGTGGTAGAGAGTGGCTGGTATAGTCCAGCTGCTTCTGGCGTGATTTGCAACAGACAATTTTACGTAGTGAAACTTTCTGAGAGATGGCAAATATCTCACCATACCAGAATGCTTTTAGGAAGTATTGGCTTTGAATGTCTTTCCTTCTGAATGGGATCTATGTGCACTTAGAAAAAATGTTGAGTCAATTTATTAATACAAAAACTATTCATGAAGCAATCTGGACAGAGACTTTATTTTTCTGTTGGGAGGTTGCATTTTCTCTATTCAAACTGCCTTTATAAATTTGAAACACTCAGGAGCAATGTTTAGCTTTTGTGTTGAAAGAGTAACAATTACAGGCTCTGAGAAAGCAAAGCATTCTAAATACTACTACAAGATGAGTTTGGGGTTTTGTTGCTGTTGTTGTTTTTAACAAAACAAAATCAAACAAAAGATTCATGAAGTTAAATCTTGCCCTGGGTTGTTAAAGCTGCTTTTCACATCTGGTAGAATAGGGAGTGGTCTCCCCTGGAAGAGTTTACATTTTGGGGAAACAGATATGTTTTTAATGTCCAGGGAAATATACGGGTTTTTCTTTTTTCTGTCTTTCCTCTAGGAAATATTCCTGTTCATTTTGCTTTTTTCTCATTGTTTGTTCTCATTTGCCTCATTTCTCTGAAAGAAAAACTGGTGACTTTTCAGTGTTTGCTGTCCTTTGAACTGCCATTAAGCAAATCTTATTGATTTAGTTGTTCTTTGGTGAGTTCATTTGTTTACCTTAGTCTTTCTCTGTGTTTCTGGTTCAGATTGTGCCTTTACTGACTCAGCCTCTGATGACAGGTTTGACACCGCACCTCCACTGAACTCAATGCATTTATTTCTGATTTACACAGAAGCAGGAGATCCCAGCTGAGCAAATGTGGAAATGCACCCAATTGCAGGCCAAATTTTGACCTCATTTGCGCCCAAGCAATCCTACTAAAATTGGTGAGACTTTAACCAAACCTTAAATTTGAACCTTGGTGTTTGGATTTTTTAAAACCACAGATGCACATTCAAAGCATTTTAGTATGTTGAATCATAGAAATCAGAGAGGGGAAGAGAATATGCCTATACTAGATAACTGGTATACTTGATTGGAAAAATTGTAGCAAATTGATTTTTTTTTTTTCTGGAATTTGCCAGTTAGAGACAAACAAACAATTCCCCTATTTGTTCTTCTAAATGTCAACTAAGTTCCCCTGGACACCAAAGTTTAAAAACCTGGCAGGCTTCCCCCTTGCTCAAAACCCTGTCTCCTCGTTGACCCATCCGTTGTCTGCTAGAGACATCAGTCATCCAGAGACCAGGATATTGGTAATTGCAGCTACGAGGAAAAAGCCAGTGAAGCCTATTGACCTGGAGCAACCCAGAGCATGATACTGTCCCCTCACAGGGGACTCTGAAAACTGCTGGGCTTGGGAGGTCAAGTGGAATTCCTCAGAACTGGAGAATTAAAACGAACAAAATCCATCTCTTAGTACAGTCTAATATCTCCTAATATGGTATGTGATCCTAAGATCTCAGCTAGCCAGATAGCATATTCTTCAAAGCTGTCATGTCTAATTTTAAATTCATCAAGTGACTGGGCTTCCATCACTCCACTTAAAATCTTCATACCAACCCGCATCCAACTTGAGTGCCACTCGTTACTACAGTATTGAGTGCTTTTCCATGTAAAAGCTGTTAGCAACAACACAGTTCTAGGTGGCAGTAGGACAGCCTGGCAAAATATGTTTTCAGAGTAGAGCTTTGTTTTTACTTTTATTTTCTCATTAGTTAACTTCTAGTGATCATTTTTTATGATGGCATTCTTTCAGGAAAAAGCGAAAACAAAGGGTATCGTTGTTGAAAATAACAGAAATATACTAATAAATAATCAAAGAACAGAGCTCTTTTTCAAGAGAAGGGCTTAACAGCACCTCCCAAAGACAACTGAGGTATGTCTGTAGCCTGGCAGCAACCTGGACAGAGATCCAGAAAGTAACTTTAAACAAATCGGCATGCCTACACAATACAGCACCTTACTCAAGGAAAGTATCCTGATCCTCCAGTCAATTAGCAAAACTGCACCAGGATAACTAGCCTTATTTCCTTATTTCTGCTTGGGTGGCATTGCAAAGCTCTTCATAAACAAATTGCCTGAAGACACTCTGTAGATTGGTGTTAAGACATTCCCATGTGTAAAGATGCTCAGGTGGGGTGGAAGAGACAACGCATTATAAGCCAGCAACCTGCAGTTCCTGCAGCGCAAGCACAGGCTGTGCCATGCAGAAGACAACTGCTTGCTCTGCTATGTCCCTGCAAATTCCTCTCAGTTATTCAGAGTGTTTGGTGAGGCACGTGAACTAAGACACAACCATTGTTTCCAGTTCCCTCAGGACAAAATGCTCTTTTAAGATGACTGGAGTCAGAAATCTTCTTGGTCCTCTAAGGGAAATGTGCCAAATCATTGGCAAGAGAAAGGTAGGGACAGCTTTTTGCTATTTAAGATATTCAAATGTGTGCACACATGGCTACCACGGCCTTCCTTCAGACACATCCATAAATCTGATTATTTTAATTTTTATTCATAAATACCCCTAGAGACTTTTTTATTCTAATTGCTTTCTGAATTTTCTCCAAATTAACTTTTTTAAGTAACACATGGAAACTTACAAAGTAGCATCCAAAATTATTTCCTGCTTACCTGGCAGATTTCCACTGATGGATTTCACTTTGTTTTTTTCTGTCTTTTCTCATCCATCAGCTTCTATTATCCTCCTGCTGAATTTTCTTGAATAGTCTGTTGCTAGCTCTGGAGATAACTGGCTTAATAGAGGCCTAATTCTGACCCCACTTACATGGAAGAAGCCTAATGGAACCCTGGGGAATAAGTTCATCCTGAGGCGGTGAAAATTTAGACCAGAGTCAAGACCTGAGAACTCAACAGAAAAACTATTGCAAACAACCAGGGAAACGAGAGTGGTTGTTTCTGCAAAAAAAGTCTTCTTAGTGTAGAAACAGATTTCCAAATCTGAACTAGCTAAATTTCATCTGAAATTCTGCTCTGACCTCTCCGCTGCTAGATGGCATCAAATGTTATCTAATCACAAGTCTGATATCACTCTTGTTTGTTTGCTTGCTTGCTTGTTTTGTTTACTCTTTTTGCAAGTACGTGCTGATCTGATGACTCTGGCTCTTTCAATTTTTCCATTCGTGAATTTTATCCAGATGAATTACCTCAGGCAAAACCTGAAAAATGAAACCTGGCATTTTACCTTTGATTGAGGCAAATAATAGTAGGTGCCATCACCAGCCCTCCAGAGGATCATGGTCCAGAATAAAGGACGTGGCCAGCAGGTCGAGGGAGGTGATTCTGCCTCTCTACTCCTCTCTGGTGAGACCCCACCTGGAGTACTGTGTCCAGCTCTGGACTCCCCAACACAAGAAGGACATGGACCTGTTGGAGTGGGTCCAGCGGAGGGCCGCAAAGATGATCAGAGGGCTGGAGCACCTCTCCTATGAGGACAGGCTGAGAGCGTTGGGGTTGTTCAGGTTGGAGAAGAGAAGGCTCTGGGGAGACCTTATAGCAGCCTTCTAGTACCTAAAGGGGGCCTACAGGAAGGATGGGGAGGGACCCTTTATCAGGGAGTGCAATGATAGGACACAGGGTAACAGTTTCAAACTAAAAGAGGGTAGATTTAGATTGGATATCAGGAAGAAATTCTTTACTGTGAGGGTGGTGAGACACTGTAACAGGTTGCCCAGGGAAGTTGTGGAGGCCCCATCCCTGGAAGTGTTCAAGGCCAGGCTGGATGGGTCTTTGAGCAGCCTGGTCTAGTTGGAGGTGTCCCTGCCCATGGCAGAGGGGTATTGGAACTAGGTGATCTTTAAGGTCCCTTCCAACCCAAACCATTCTGTGATTCTGTGTGATTTGAAAAGAATCTCAAAGATCCTTCTAAAAGCCATGAAATGTTTTAGGAATTTCATTTTTTTTCTTCCTTTCTCTTACTGGAAAGCAACAGATGGGAACAAAGTAAATTCTGCCATCTGGAAAGACTGAAAGATTAGTATGAAAAGGGCCAGGTGTCAAGTTTTTTCAGCACCAGCCCATCTTGGCCAATTATCGACATCAAAACCTAATCTCAACAAGGGCTAAATTACACTAAAGATAAATGATTTTTGGAAAGCCATTTTTTCAGCATCTTTTTGTCACCTAATTGTTCAATTGTCTTGAAGACTACGGAGTTATGCACAGAAATACAAAAGAAACTCATTTGAGTTTTTATCTCTTATATCACAGGAAATTCTCTGCCTTGGTCTTTCCTACACTACATTTAACACTGCAGTCTGGATTCCAGTTAACATCCATTAATCGTGTCATAATCTTTTAATATTATGTTAATTAGAATTTATTTATGGGTAATTTGGACCTTGTTCTTATAACAATTTGAAATGGAAATATAGCACCTATAAATCTTCTTTCAGTGGGAAATCAGAAGCCTAAAATCCATCATAGGTCTATTCAGTCTCTCGATGTTGTCCAATCCACTGATTTTTCTGCTTTAGATATTGGAAACCACATGTGTATATGTAATACCTAGATATATGTATTATACATATATAAGTGTAGATGTACATGTATATATGTGTATACATGCATATATATATGCACTGACTGTACATAGAACAAGACTGAAGAAGTCCTGTACCTTATCTGAATAGATTTTCTATTTGGTGTTTTTTTTTTACATTACAATTATGAGAATTCACAATGCCTTTGGTTTTAATCTTATGATTACATAAGCAAGTATTCTTGCTTTAAACTTCCCACTGAAGGACATTTGAGTAAATAATATAACGTCTCCATACTAATGAGACTGGTAATACAGACCCCCAAAAATACATTTTCCCCTAGAATACACAAATAAACAACCTGTGTCAGCCTTGGACCATGTATCTAAGTTCTGGAAAATCACCATCATTGCTGGTGTGAATTCAATTTTTTGTTTGTGTTTTGATCTTCCTAAACTCCTTTGAGGTACACAAATTGCATCTCTGTCTCACATTTTCCATTCGTGTGTACCTACTTCTCTTAAAAAAACCCGACAAACAGTATCATTTAACTTCAATTTAGGGACAACCTTGGAATAAAACACTGTCATGTAACACCATAACATTTCTCGATGCTTTCCCATCATTTCAAGTTTCACTTTAACTTGGGCACAAAAGCAAAATGTACAAGTCAAAAAGTTTTAATTTGAATTCAAAGTAATGATCCAGATAATATATGTGAAAAGCTATTCAACAGTTCCAACCAATACTACTTCTTCTCTTCAACCATGCAGAATGCATACACACTGAGATTCTTGGTAAATCCCCTCAGCCCTGCTTTGCCATCTTTTGCAAAACAGTTTTGCTTCTTATTTGCAAAACAATTCTTTCCAAAAGCTGGAGCTGCATAAGCTGGTACTTTTTTCCATGCATAATGCAATCCTTTATGCGTCTTTTACAAGTTGGCTCTGATTGCCTTTTGTCAATTTTTGCCTGTAGTCCTCAATTTTCTCCTATGTCTGCATGTCCCTATGGTTTTGCGGTTTGGTAACCCAGTCAGCTGTGGCCTTCTCTTGCTTTCCCTCCAAACTATGCAATTTTTCATAGCTTTTTTTTTCCCCCTAAATGTAAAATTTTGTTTGTAAAATTTTTTTCTCTCAGTTTGACACTTTTATGTACCATCCCAATCTGAACAGAAAGGGTCCGCAAGCTTCCCTGAAAATGCTTGTTTGATTGAAAGAGTCTCAAATATGTTGGGTAAAAAAGTTTTGTACCTGTTTTTTTTTTCTTTATGTATGTGATGCTAATACCTTTCAAAATTTCCTTCATTCTTTATCACAGTTTGGTAACTACCTTGATCTTCCTCTCTTAATGTCATGGGCCTCTAGGGCCTCTGGACATAAAGACATAAAAGACATAACTATTATTGCTCATGTTCTTTTTCAATAGCGTTCCTTATTTTGTGAGGAGAAAAAATCTTGATTGAACCTCTTCTGCTTGACTTCAGGAAAGGTTAGGCTATTTGGAGACCTTTGGCATCTCTATTTTCTCACTCATCATATTTCTGCTCTTGATATTATGTTATTCTTTTTCTCATTTTCCCTCCTGCTATAATGCATTGTGCCTTGATGATGGTCAGACAGAATTCAGTCAGAAAAAGGAATTAAGGGAAAAAGCATCTCTGCATCCCTCTTTCAGAAAGACAGAAACTAGATTTTAATCATAAAAATCAGCATTTTTGAAACTGTTCAGGAGCACAGAAAAAGGATGGCTACATGAAAGTTCCAAACTACATCTCCAGTAGTGCACCATATAAGCCTACAGTCATGATTCACCACAACAGTTTGATCTGAGAGATGTTAATAAACCAGTTGTTGGAGATGTTATCCTTCAAATATCATTGAATCATAGAATCATAGAATCATAGGGTTGGAAGGGACCTCTGGAGATCATCTAGTCCAACCCCCCTGCCAGAGCAGGGTCACCTAGAGCAGGTTGCACAGGAACGCGTCCAGGCGGGTTTTGAATATCTCCAGAGACGGAGACTCCACCACCTCTCTGGGCAGCCTGTGCCAGTGCTCTGCCACCCTCAAAGGAAAGAAGTTCCTCCTCATGTTTAGGTGGAACTTCCTATGTTCATGTTTGTGCCCATTACCTCTTGTCCTGTCCCTGGGCACCACTGGAAAGAGCCTGGCCCCATCCTCCTGACACCCACCCTTTAAGTATTAATAAGTGTTGACAAGGTGCCCCCTCAGCTGTCTTTTTTCCAGACTGAAGAGACCCAAATCCCTCAGCCTTTCTTCATAAGAGAGGTGTTCCAGTCCCCTCATCATCTTGGTAGCCCTTTGCTGCACCCTCTCCAGCAGTTCCCTGTCCTTCTTGAACTGGGGAGCCCAGAACTGGACACAGTACTCCAGATGCGGCCTCACCAAGGCAGAGTAGAGGGGGAGGATGACCTCCCTCGACCTGCTGGCCACACTCTTCTTGATGCATCCCAGGATGCCATTGGCCTTCTTGGCCACGAGGGCACATTGCTGGCTCATGGTCATCCTGTTGTCCACCAGGACTCCCAGGTCTCTTTCCACAGAGCTGCTCTCCAGCAGGTCAGCCCCCAACCTGTACTGGTGCATGGGGTTATTCCTCCCCAGGTGCAGCACCCTACACTTGCCCTTGTTGAATTTCATAAGGTTCCTCTTTGCCCAACTCTCCAACCTGTCCAGGTCTCTCTGTATGGAAGCAGAGCCTTCCGGTGTGTCAGCCACCCCCCCAGCTTTGTGTCATCAGCAAACTTGCTGAGGGTGCACTCTATCCCCTCATCCAGGTCATTGATGCATATATTGAAGAGGACTGGACCCAGTACTGACCCCTGGGGAACACCACTCGTCACTGACCTCCAACTAGACCCTGTGCCCCTAATCACGACCCTCTGAGCTCTGTCTTTCAACCAGTTATCTATCCACCTTACTGTCCATTCATCAAGCCCACTCTTCCTAAGCTTCCCTATGAGGATGCTGTGGGAGACCGTGTCGAATGCCTTGCTCAAGTCAAGGTAGACCACATCTACTGCCTCCCCTCATCTATCCATCCAGTCATGCCATCATAGAAGGCTATCAGATTAATCACCTTGGTGATTCCATGTTGAGTACTTCTGATAGCTTTCTTTCCCTCCACATGCCTTGAGATGACGCCCAGAATGAGCTGTTCCATCATCTTTCCAGGGATGGAGGTGAGGCTGACCAGCCTGTAGTTCCCCGGCTCCTCCTTCTTGCCTTTTTTGAAGACTGGAGTGATGTTGGCTCTGCCCAGAAGGAAGAATCATGTCTGTGAATAAAATTGCTACAATAGAATGTCGTATAGAGAATTGCTGCATAATGTGTTATTGAGTTTGTGGAAAAAACATGTGTTGAGTTTGTTAAGAAAATATAAAGGAAATATTTTATTTGATGCAAATCACACAGGGTGAAATTGCTACTGTTAACATTTAAGATTTAATGGTGAAAAGGAGAAAAATATTGCCAAATCATGAATTTCTGGTGGAGAACATAAACTGTACTGAAAGCGTGTTTTACATGAGTACAAGGAGAAATTTTCATCCATTTCCATTTCTAGTATTGCTGACCACACCTGGCTTAACCCTTAATGCATAGTTTTCAGTCTGTATTAATCCACAATTTGATTTGAGAGAAACAGGCAAAACCACACCACATCATTGCCATGCAGCGTGGTTGTATTGCCGCAAATAGTATCTTTGCTCTAGTTGTGGAGAGTCAACGAGCTTCTCAAAGTCAGACTCATCACCTGTGCTATTTTCTTTGGTGATGGGCGTCAGAAAAGAGAGGAGATGGAAAATTCCCCCCTCTCGTTGCTCTTGCATTGAAGGATGCTGTAGGTGATACTGGCATCAGCCATATCATCACAGTGTTATCTCACCATATTTATAACACGTGGAGACAATCTGGTGGTGAAAACGGCAATGACTGGTCTGAATTAGTGTTTCCCTCATTGTTGGCACTGCTAGAACCACTTCCCCTCTCCCCTACCTTAGGACTCTTTTGTGCTTTTCAAGAAAATCAGCTTCTTTCTGAAAGATTTAACTGTTTCTGGAGTCACTTTTCTGTGTAAAGTGAAAGAACAAAGGCAAAGCAACTGTCCGCCAATTTCAACCCTTAAAATTTGCTTTCAGTTAAAATTGAAACAGTTAACAGAAGGATTATTTAAATTATTTCTTTTTTAATTTTTATTTTTTCTTCTTTTCTTTTTTTTTTTTTTTTTGAGGGAAAGGCTGTGAACGTTGTCGTGAGATTAATGGTTCGTGTCGACAGCACGCTGGTGTGACAACACAATTTGTACCAGAAATCCTAAAAGTACCGTTCTAAGAATTACTATAAAAAACGCCACTTTCACAATTCCTCTCCAACTGAATGAGTGTTCCCAATTGTGATTCTTTCTTTAACTGATTTGTAACTTCCTTTATTTCTTTACAGAACCAAATTTTAAAGTGCACCCTCCTGCATTGTAAGGGTGATTGCAATGATGGTTTTTTAGCAGATGCAGTTCCTACTGGTACTGCCATCTTTCTTTGCTTCTCAGCCATTGCCACATTTCATTTATGTCCCTAATTTCATATTCCATCTAAGAATGCAAACAAGTAAAAGATTTTATGTATGCAAACACCTCCTCATCTGGAAGGGAAAGGCTTCAAACTGCTAGGCTTCAAACTCAGTTTTACACTACAACATGTGAGAGAGAAATGGAATTTCCAATTAAGAAAACAAGCTGCAAAATTTAGACTATGTCTCACTGATAAAAACAAAGAAACACCCTTTGCAAAATGATTCTAACCAATTATAAGGAAAGACACCTCTCAGGAGCACAGGCTTGATACTTCTAGCCGTCTTGGATTAATTTATATTTAGATCTGTGTTCATAATACATGACCTAGATGTTATTCAACAGCTTTCAAAACAGAAGACATGTAGAACTTCATCAGATGATGATATAACTGTTTTGTTTACTTGCCTTCCCATTTCATGAAATATTTTTAGTGACTCTGATGATCCTTCCTAGATGTCACCATTCATACAAATTTAGTACAATGGCTATGTCTTCGCTACAGAATTAGAATAATTTATCCACAGTCAAAATTTTGTCAACTTTTCTTCAAACCTGTTCTTGGAAATATCTAATTCCCATAGAGTCAGAGTTTTTGTTCACAAAAAAAACGACAACAAAAACAACAACCCCCCAAAAAACCCCAAACCACCACCAACAAAAAAAATCCACACAACTTTATTGTAAAGCCTAAAGTGTGAATTTAAAAAAAGCTATGAATTTACCAGCATGTCCATGTGGGCATGATCTGATTCTGGTATAAGAGTGCCTGGGTTTGAGTTTAGCATAAATTATTTACCAAGTAACAAAGACTAAACCAAAAGTTGTTTGTTGGCAGTTAAGTGAATGAAGCCTGGTTTCTTAAGAACTTGTATCCTGTGCCTGTGCTCCTTCCCTCAGCTTCCCTCCCTTTCCTTCTGCAATACCTCAGCTTCCTCCTACTCTCCTGCTCTCACCTCCCTGTCCTATAAGCACCTACACAGTGTTTTATCTCTTTTCCATGCAGGAGTCAGCATGTGCTTTAGCCATTCGAGAGCGCTGCCTATGCTAATGCACACCCTAAAAGCTACTCAGCTTGCAACACTTTGCTCTTCGAGTGAGACGGTCATGAACCTGAGTGTCCTCTTCCACCAATTATCACGAAACTCGTAGGAACTTACTATTCTTGAGAATTTTACCCCTCTAGTAGTTTTGGTTAAAATAAACTTGCAGGTTTAGAAATTACTGGGAGAGATGAGCAGGCAATGTGATCATGCAAAATTTTTTCCTTAATAAAACAGGCTAAAAAGTCACAGTGGGAGTGCAAAGGGGGAGTTGCAGGGTAAAGCAATACCTATACTGCTAAAGAATATCCCTGTTCCACTAAATATTTTTTATGTTTATTTTGTGATCAAACATAATTTTTTAAAGTTATTTAAGAGCAACTGGGGGTCAGTCCAGACAGTATCTCTATTTAGAAATTCTGGAAAAGAAGTCACGTCTTAATTCTGATTTCTGATGGCTACTTGCCCCAAAATAATTCAAAGATGGCTTTACCCTCCAGTTCACAAACAAGGTCAATCTATTCTGCTGTTTCATTTTATTTATTGTACATCACAGTACTGGAAGCCGTTTTTCACAGCCTAGACCAAAAGTTTCAGTGTTTACAGCCCAGTTTGTACAGTGGTGTTATTTAGTGCCTCTGTAAACCCAGTCAATTCAAAGGTTTATGGTGGTGATGAATATTGCTCTGGGTCCTAGTACCGGAAAAGAAATGTACTTGTCTGACTTCCTGATCAATACAGCTGTTTCAGAGAGATCAGCAGTACCTGATTATCACAGAATCACAGAATGGTTTGGGTTGGAAGGGACCTTAAAGATCATCTGGCTCCAACCCCCCTGCCATGGGCAGGGACACCTCCCACTAGACCAGGCTGCTCAAAGCCCCATCCAGCCTGGCCTTGAACACTTCCAGGGACGGGGCATCCACAACTTCCCTGGGCAACCTGTTACAGTGTCTCACCACCCTCACAGTAAAGAATTTCTTCCTTATATCCAATCTAAATCTTTCAGTTTGAAGCAGTTAACCCGTGTCCTATCATTGCACTCCCTGATAAAGGGTCCCTCCCCATCCTTCCTGTAGGCCCCCTTTAGGTACTGGATTATGATTCGCATAATCCTGCTATTGGAGAAAACTGGGACCAAAGCTTTCGGGCTCTTTCCCCCATAGCAAGTAGGAACGTACACTAGCACACAGCTTTAAGTTCATAAATTCCTTTTGTCATATGATTGTAAAAGGGTGTGCATGTGAAAAAAGCAACCCTTCTCACTGAGCATGGGTATGCATTTTTTCACAATTGCATGCATCCCAAAGGAAAAGGTACTACCTGAGAGGCAGCACATTGTAATGTATTATAGTGTGAGATCTTGTAATAGGACTTTATCTGTCAAACAAACGCCAGCTAAATATCCCATATAACTGGATAAGAGTCTTACGAGTCATGAGCTGAAGATACAAATTGATAGACAGTCAGTGTTCATCACAGAAGCAGCCCCGGATTCTTTAAAAAGAATTGGATAAGCTTGTTTATGTGTTTTTAAATTCCTAAGTTCTACTAGTATCAACTCACTGGGATGTGTATTTTCATGTTGAACTCTTGTCTTACCAATATTTTGGGGCGGGGTTTGTCAGGCGATGGTCTGCGAATGCATTCACATCCAAACCAGGTTGAATGGATGCTTTAAGGAAGATTCCATGACCTGTAATTAGCAATGCATTGCTAAAACCTAGGTACTGCATGTTTTAATACTCTTCCATTGGCTCTTATTAGTAATGCATTGCTAAAACCTAGCACAGCCTTCTGTCATTCTTTCCTTTATTCATTCATTCACTCATTCATTCTTGTTTCTTTTATTCTTTGGAGTAGGTTGATTTCTTTTCTTTATGCTTTTCCATTAATTCATTATATACACAACTCTCGGGGTATAACTTGATTCAGTCAGTTGAATAGAAAATTTTTGAGTGACTTCAGTTGGAACAGACTTCATCTTTCATGTATCAGTTGCAAAGTTCTCTTTGGCCTCCATCTCTAAAGCTCTGCAAATATAATTTTTGTGGACTCATTGATATGACGCTTCTTGATCTTAGATATAAAATTGTCATTTATATTGACCTGTGTAGTTTCTGGTTATAGGCTATGCCTCTACTTAAAAAAAAATTTAAAAAAAAAAAATTAACAAGTACAGTCTGAAAATATAGAAATATTTTTTTCTTGAACAGAAAAAAAATTGCCTATTAAAATAATTTTGTCAGTTTTCAGTACTCCTCTCTGTTTTGCTTTCCATAATCATTCCTTCAACTTCATTCATTTTTAAAGGAATTTTGGACTTTGAACCCAGAGCAGTTACTGCAAATTTGTAAAAATGAGCCTGTGCATGAGGACTTCTTGAAAGGGGATTCTTTTGGAGAGGATGGGACAAACCCATTCCATATGTGAGTGATGCATCTAGCAGCCCAGCCTGACATTTACGCAGTACGTATAGAGCCAAAGCAAGGGATAGGGTGAGCAGGGCTATCACTTCAGAAAGGCATCAAAATGGATGCATGCTAGAGTTGTTTCCTTTCTCCAAAGGGAGGGCCTGCAGATCTCTGGGAATGCAGGAGTATTTGCTGGCAGCAGCTGGAAGGAACCCAAAGAAGAGGGAAGAGAGGGAGAAGGGTTGCCAAAACAGGCTCCAAAGTGTCTTGTTGTGACTCAGACCGAGTGCTTACAAAAATCTGTCCAGGAATGAGCTCCAGTGCAAAAAAAAAAAAAAGCAGTCACTTAGTGGAGATTATTTGGCATCCCTGCCTGAATAACAAATACTCTGGGGTGTGGGCAAGGGTGTCATAATCCACTGAAAATGAGTTCTTAAAGGCTGAAGCTCACCCCTTACAGAGACCCAGCAATGGACACTTCCACTACATTGATAGCACTTATGGCCTACTATTCCGAGAGCTTAGCCTAAGCCCAGCCTCCTTACTAGGCTTCTAACAGAGTGAGGTTCAGACATAAAGAAGAAGGGAAATTCATTGAACATATTCCTTTTTTGGAAGCAGTAATTCAGTTCTCCACACCTTAATGTTCTGCATCAATCCAGTGATATCTAGGCCATGTGTGGTGGTGCCAGCAGTATCCAAATTTGGGAGAATACCCATGAAACATGGCTTGTTATGAATAGTTTGGCAGTTCAATATAGGTAGTCTGCCAAAATGAGACAGGAGCCTTATCAGTAGGAGACAGGAAATTCTCAAGCAAATGTGGGAGTTGACTTTTGAGTTAGGAGTGTTGACAGGCACAGATCCCTCTGTCTGGCAATTATCAATTCTTCCCCTTATAGTTGCAGACCAAATCCAAGTGTCTTCAGATTTTGGCTGTGCAGGAGGTGTGTTCAAGACTTGGTTCTTCACAGCAAATCTAGTTCTGCAGTTCTGGTTCTGACTCTGGTGAAAAAGTGCAAGGGTCATACTCCCATGCTCCAGAAATCTCAGAGCAGCATCTGTTGCTCATGAAAGTTTTCCACCCAACATGGTAGAAATTTCAAAGCATATCTGACAAGCTGGCGACATTATCAAATCAGAATATAAATTCAACACTAGACTACGTTTAGTCTAGATTCAAAGCACAGCCTAGGAAGTATTAGAGGTGCTGCTGGAAGTCAGTAGGCTGTTTTCCCTCCAAGGTATCTGTGGGGTTTTTTTGGGTCTTTTTTCTCATCCATGCATCACTGGCTCTGCCAGATGACTAAGTAGCTGTGCTAAACTCTAGTTGTAAGGATACTCATGTCTTTGTGTTAATAGCATGTATGATTGCTTCAGCACTACACAGACACTAGTAAGAATATGATTGGACACAAGGTGAATGACAGTTTTTCTTGAAATGGAAAACTTACTCGATTTTCCACTCAATTATTCTGTCCCTATCATCAGTTTGTTATTTCCACAGACTTGGCTCATAAATATTGGATGTCTGCCTAGCTGGGAAATTGCATTTCCATTTTCAACACCTGCTATGTGCTAGACTTCCATGAGAAGGCTAGCTAGTTTTCTGCAAGGATGGGTTACTTACAGTGACTATTGTTAAAAAGTGGTTAATGCTCATCCCCAGTTTCACGTTTCCTGCAAGATGACTTCAGTTTGCTATTAATTTTGAAGTATGTTTGGGATTCTTACTTGACTTTTGTTGATCTTACAATGTAACCACACAACCACATCTCATGCAGACATAAAAGATTCTACTCTCTTCCTTATAAAACCAGGGTATGATTTTCTTGGCCAATATCTCCCTCCACACCCAGTCTTTCGCAGCGTGTTTGTTAGTGGCTGTTTAGCAAGATGCAAGCATTTGGATTTCATGGCGCTGCATGTATAGAAGCTGCAGAAAATTCGTCAGATCTACTGAGGCGTTATGTAAACAGAGGACATTTTTGATAATTGTAATTATACACGGTTGCACACAATTCTTCATGGAAGCTCTGAAACCATCATTATATATTTTGTTTACCAGATCTCAATAACTATTTTAATAAGACAGACAGATTCAGGGCTAAACTTATTCTCTGTCAGGCTAGCAAACCTGGATTTCTGCCCATACACAGAATGAGTACATTATCTTGGGCTTTTCTTACACAATGATGCATAAATATGTAAATGCTGAACTAGTTTCCCCCAGCCTTGCCAGAGCACGCTGAAGTACAGTGTCCCCTTAGTGCTGTACAAACCATGGACATAACCTTTCCTGCCTCCTACTTACCTTTACCCTAAGGCTGACACCTGCAAGGGGCAACACAGGGGCATTCCTTCACAGTCTCAGTAGCCTCTTCTCGATGAAGAGATGCACACAGGCATGTATTATATCATTAACATGGCAGATCAGTGCATACCTGGTAGCCTAATGAAGCCTAAGATGCTGTTTTCATTTCCTACACTTCAGGAAATCCATCAAACTTAAACTGGTTGTTTTGGTTGCTAGTTTTTGTTTTTTTTTTAAGGATCTTTTTCTTCCCAGTGAGTTTACAAAAACAATGAATTCAGAAATAGACATTTATGCATGACTTGAAATAACATATCACAACATCTCTGTGCAAGTTGTGTCATCTATTACCCAAAATACGCAAACACATTCTCATGCATGAGACACACCTCTCTCTCCCCTTGCAGCAGCCCTAGATTTCTCAAAAAGATCCAGTCGAGAAAATCACACAGACTCATAAATGGACATGAAGAGATCACCATTCTCTTGCTCACAGACTCTTCCTTGTACATAAATTTCTGTTTATTTATCCTGTTCTCAATGGCCTCTAGTGATGAAAACCGTACATGTTTTCTAAGCAATCTGTTGCTGTGCTGTAGCATCCATAGCTGTTAGAAGGACATCCTGTGCCTGCCTGATCCTTCAGCCAAGCAGTACTAATCTTGCTTCACTGTCACGTAAGAGGGTCAAAAATCTGTTCTGGCAATTTGAGCTCATCATCAGTGGGGGAAACCTACATGGCAAGATCTGGAAAACATGAACGATGACTTCTCTTATGTAAAATACCTTGTCAATGCCATACACATATGCCATCGAACCATAAAACACAAAGATTAGATACAGACTTCTTGTTGCAAACTCGCTGGGATTCCTTTTCATAAACAGGCAGGGACAAATTCACCTTTCTGAACGTCTTAAGAGCCTTTTGAGATGCCTGAAACATCCACGCAAAGCTTGTCCATGCCCTTCTAGAGCAGTGTGCCTTATTGGAGATTATGCAAAATTGCTTTGGACATGTGAAATGGAAATAGATGCCACTGGGTGAGCACCTGAGTAAAGTCCCTAGCTCCCTGTGACAGTTACAAGGCAAATGGTCTTTACTAAACTGTCTCCTGTGTTGAGAGGCTTCTGAAAATATCTACACTGATTCTCATGTTTTCTTGGCTCATATCTTATTTTTTTCCTCATAAAACAGCCACACACAGGTATAAATACAGGTCTTAGTCTGCAGGCAGGCCATATTAGTAACAGGATTTGGCTGCAAAGATAACACAAGTTTGCTGGACAAGTCATTAATATATTTTTCTGCATTTTATGATCTCTTATTCTCAATTGCAAAGTTCAGCTTCATCCTCAGGTACGCATTTGAGGTTCTTCTCCATTTCTTAATGCTTTGGTAGTATTAGTACCAACAGCACTGTGCAAAGCCTTGCCTGCTATATCTCACAGTTGCATCATGTAGGCGAGGCTCCTCATCCATGTTTTCCACAACTGTGGAAAATAGAGGCACAGAGTTAAAATGACTGACGAGCACAGTGGCAGGAGGTTCCTGTACTTAATGGATTTGTTGCTACAGCCTTCAAGCATGGGTTTAGCTTACAGCTGGCAGTAGAATAATGATGAAAATGCAATTTCCTGCCTCCCAGACTGAGTGAAATACACCTGGGAATGAACAAGGCTAGGGAACACAGTTGTGCGGAGTCCTTGAAATGGAGGCTGGGTGGCATATAATTTTTGCTGCGGCACTTTCCATAGGAGCACACTTATCTGCTGTATTCATTCCTCCAGACTATGCTAAAGGTTATCACTGTTCTAGCTTTTATACTAGTTTCAAACATTTACGCATTAATCAGCAGAGATACGGCACTGAACTTTTCCTTGGAACTTCTGCATATTTACTGTCTTGCATGACATATGTATATATCATTACTGGATGTTGATAAGAACAAACGAGAAGGAAATATTTAACAGACGCAAACAAGCACTATACTTAGCATATGATTTATAAGTTTAAAACGGAGTCCAAATACTAGTGGTGGGAGCCTTGTAAACTGAATATGCAGTATTATGTTCTGCATCACCACTTAAAAATGAAAAATTAAACGTTGCTTCCATTTACTTAGGCTACAAGGAATATCTTCAGTGCTTTATGAATTACTGAGATGTGCTTTCATGCCAAACTAAAAGCAAAAAATAAAAAACTCAAACACCTACAAGAAAACTTAAGTCTTTCCACTTTACAAGAGTTTTTGAGTCAGAGACCGACATGTGCTTATGCCATCACAGTGTAGTCTGGCCCAAGACAAGACAAAACAAAGCATTGCAGAGTACATGAAAGCAAATTAATTCACTGGGAAAATCCTTTGCGGGTGACTCCTGGAAGGCACAGAAAGTGATCTCCATTTTCAGCCCTCTCCAAAATAATCACTTAGCAGCATTTCAGAAGGTCAGGTCAAGTGGTCTCAGCAGGAGATGGAACCAATAGAAATACTTTGTCATACTTCTCTCTATGACAGCTAAAAATGGGGGGTTTAATGCAGAGTAGCAGTGAAGGAGAGGTACGGGACTTTTCCTATAAAAGGAAAGCATAGACAGAGAGAACATTCCCTCAGAGAAAGCAAAGCAAAGAAAAAGTAATCAATTTTTTTCTGCCCACTCTTAAAGTGAAAACATTAGGACCCCATAGACCAACACAAATCAAGTTAATGGAGAGATTCCTAAGGATTGTGGTGGACTTTGGAGTCATACTGAACTTCTGATGTTTCGTGGACAGGCTGCTGACGTGTGGGTAGGAGGGATCCAGTCCTGTCTACCTTATTCCAGAAATAATGCAAGCAGTTGATCACAGACCTATGGGGTCATGCCCTGCTTCTCCCATGTCAAAAATTATGTAGGCCTCTGTGGTGGTGACAGTTTTCTTCCTCTCTCCCCTTCACAATGACTGTGAACTGAAATGCAGGCATACAAAGCAAGACAACACTGTTTGAGGCAGACTGAAATGAAGAGGTAGAACAAGCTATACTAGCTGGTGCAGTTATGGTGCTTGGGGAGACATGAAGCATTGCTGAGATGGAGTGTTTACAGAAAAAATCCCACAGCTCATATTTGTATTATGTATTTATAAATTCCTGGAACTCAATTTTATGGGGCTTTTGATTAATGGCTGTACTGCAGTTCAGCTCCAAGCCTATTGAACTTACTGTACTGGAACTGAGCAAGACATACACTAGCCAAATATGAACACTACTACTGGACTGTGATTTAAAGGTGGTTCATTGCTCAAAGGCATTGCTGTGGAGGGTCTGCTTATTGTACACGTAGAGCTCAAAGTTAAAGGAGGGCCCCTCAAAAGCCTTCTTAAAATCAGAGTCAGCTACATGTTTGTCTCAGATACCTCCATGGCAGAACAGGTGGAGAATGACAAAAAATTCCCCATGACTTTTACAATAACGTGGGTGCAGCTCTTGTTGATGTACGGATTCTCCTAATTATATATTTATGTCACTTCAATCACAGTATCTTCCAGGAGCACGGCCAAATGCTCAATTTTCTTATGCTAGTTGTGTATGCCAAGTGTTCCCACACTGTGGTATTTGACATTAGTGCTGTTTCTCCCACACTTCAAAGAAGACATCTGTGGTTATGGCTGGCAAATGCCGACTTAATTGTTGATTATCATAATAATATAGTAAAAGCAGTCTCATTCTGTTGAGGTGGGAGTCACTTCATTAAATACAGTCCTTATGTCTATTACAATTTGTGAGGCGAAACTTGATGCCTGTAATCTCTTGGTGTGCCAACTGGAGTCAAATGAAGGCAATGTAAAAAAAAAAAAAAAAAAAAAAAAAAATAGATGAGAAATCTGAAGATTTGCCAACATTGAGAGAAACTTCTACAGTCACTTGTGTTGTGGTCTTCCCAGACAATGCAGCCTTCGGCTGCAAGATGGAATCACTTTAGAAGGTGCAAACTCTGCTCAATCCTAGAGCTGATATGTGAGAACAGGATCACTGGGATATTTCACCCACCCTTTTAAAATCACTTCTCATGAAAAATAAAACAGAAGACTAATAATCATTGTTGATAATATAAATTGAAAAACAATTTAAATAATTAAAATAATATAAATTTAGAAAACACAAGGAGCATTTGTATTCCCTTTGAAAACATAGGACTTAAGGCAACGAAATCTGTTTCATCTCACTTCTTTCTGAGTATACATAATGATGAAGCTGCATGTGAAATTTGGAAATGCTCAGACTCTCTCTGTTAATAGTCTCTTCTTCCAGACTCTATATAACAACAGCAGAAAGCAGCCCACGACCCTACACACAGAGTAAATCCTGGAAAACTGAATTTGCAACTAAAAATTAATACTGAAGAATTGTTTCTAAGAAAGATTTTCTCCTTTAGCAGTTTGGCTTGGTGTTTTTAAAAACATGAAACAGTTCCAATGATGCTGGCTTATTAAATAGCACCAGTCCAAAAAAATGAAGAGGTATAGAGTTGCTGAGATTCATTTAATTACACTTTTGCAGCATAATGGGCTTGACATGAAGACAAGAGTTAGTCTGTTTTTAATGAAAATGTTACCAGTTGTTATGACTGCTTGCATTTGGATGAATGTCCTTTATTGTTAAGTCTAAAATATTATACATAGGTAATTAGCATGATCTATTTATGGCAGAATTACATCTCTGTTTTGTTTGTACTGGGTTTCTTCAGTACTCATCTTCAATTAACTTCATTTTTACTTAGCTCTTCTTACTTTCTTTGAGCTTTGCAAGGCTGTCTTTTCCTACTCAGAGAACTATTTTGAAAGATAACCGTTTGGAGTGATTTGTGTGTTTCTTTTTAAAGAAAACTTTTACTCGTGTCTGTTGAGGTCCTTGTTTTCTAGATGGTTCAACTATAAAGCAGCATTTTTCTTGCCGTGCCACACTTGTTTCTTGCACTGCTGTGATGATTTAGTCACAACTAATGGCTGTCAAGAAAATGAGACTCTGATTTGTTATTTCAGAAGTCTCTGCTGCAAGATTTAAGGATGTAAAGTGGGTCAGCCACCAGTCAGACATTGCAGCAGACGGTCAAGCTCCAATAGGAGTGAAAGACAGTCATAAAGTTGCCATTTTAATGGGAGAATACTAGAAAACAAAGTTACAGTCCGAGTATGTTAACTCTGGAAAAAAAAAAAAAAAAGGTGGTGTTTTAAAGAGGGAAGGCAAAGACATCAAGAGCGTGTTCATGTATTGACAGACCACCAAGATTTTATATTTAGATAGATCCCCAGGCTTCTCAGGCTTTCAAGGTAGGAATGATGTGAGGCAATGTGTGTGTATTTGAAAGAACCAGAAGTTAGAGCTAGAGAGTAAGGATTTGGATGAACGTGGTATGCAGAAGACCACACCAGACAGTTAACTTATTCACAAACTGGTCATCCACCATCTTGGACATAGTTATTTCTGGGAGTATCAGGGACCAAAAGGGTGGAGGAGCCGTGAGTGACCTCACTCTTCAACTCCCAGAACTAACATCTCTTCGACACAGTACTTAGATGAATGATGTAAAGAGATGACAGCCCCCACTGTCTGGTATAGCTGTGCGTATAGTGGATTTAGAGGATAAACTCTGGTCTCCAGTATCTTGACATACTGTATTACTGAAAATTTGAAGGATTAAGGAATACCAGAGGGATCATGTATTTTCATCCTGACTCATTAAGTAATTTTGAGTAAGTATTCACCAAGGTTTACCCAGTGTTTCTCACAGCTTTATCAGTCCAATTCCATCTCACCAAAAGGAGACAGACAGACTCCCACTGACTTCTTTTGGAGCTGGATTGGTCCTGAAACGTGCTACATACAGTATTACAGCTATTAGCTTAGAAGCCCGAAAATAGTTAAAAGCATATTAACAAAGTGCATGGATATTCATGAATTGGAGTTCTTTTTGCATAAATTGTATTCATTTTATGTTTCATGTGTCTGGCTGTCAGATTACAAACCAATCACCAATACAAAAGGCATAAAAGATTAAGAAAAGCACAGGATCACAGTCTTTGATTATGTCACGTATCTTGTGTGAAAGGAGAACAAGGACAGTCTGCCTTTGGGACAAGTGAAACTGTGACCACTTAACACTATGCATACTTGCAATTCACTTTTGTATGTCCCTTTTTTAAGGTGATACCTTTTTTTTCACTAATATACTTTAATTTTAGCAATTGGAAGCCACTTTTATGCTTTCTCATGTGAATTTAGCGTGAAAATTGGAGGAAAGGATTTTTTGAAACATATTGCAGTGATTCTACACACTAACCAAGAAACATGTTTGTTTTTTGGAGAACAAAATTATCAGCAGAAGGTAGCTCTACACAAACTTCACATGCTAAATCTCACAGTGCTACAGTTTATCTGTGTAGAGAACATCATACCCGATTCCAGTTTTTATCAATTCCGCATTCCAGGAAAGCTGCATCTTTGTCACACAACACAGTAGCAGGGCTTTTCCAGATGGTAGATTCAGAGCGAAGAGGCAGAGTGCTCATTAATACTCCTCAAATATTTATACTGTTTAAAAATGTTGAGCCTATTTTCAAAGGTCACCAAAGGATAGGAGCTCTAAAGTTATTGTCACTTCCCGGACACAGAGCTCTTTGGTAATCCATTCTGAGATCTGCAAAGGCACCAAAACACTTTTGGCAACCAAAGGAGTGAGCACCTTTAGACAAGTTTAAAAATTCTACCCATGATGCTGTTTTTTTGTCTTTGTTCCCAGAGGTGATCACCCATTGGAAGGAATTGAACACCTTTAAGTTCTTTCCTGAGCTCACATTTTGGCTAAGTCATCACTGTGAGGTTTCCCTATGTGTAGAAGGTGCAGATCCACAAGAAAACTTCACTGACATTATTGTGATCACTACAAGCATTTTCTCATTGATAACAAGCAGCAGTCAATACACATTGTTTCCAGTGTTTACACATGGTCATGTAAACACTACTTGAGAATTAAGATGGTCGTATTTTGATATAGATGAAGTTGATTCTACCTGGCCTTATATACCAAATAAGGATCTGTGATCAAGCAGTAGTGACCAGATAACTTTTATTAGCAAAATCAGTACCATGGTTTGCCTAAGCCCAAATACATGAACTACCGTACCATCCGCAAAAAACACTGTTATTATTCCTCTGGAGGTGATAGGTGAGTATGTTCACACCTTTCCCAAGCACTGTTCAGGCTGCCCACAGACCAGCAGACACTGTTTACATCAATCTTGAGTCTACCAGGTCTCATCTAGCAATATAATTTACAGCTATATTTATGTACACCTTTATTACAGATATTCTGCAGGAAATAGTAGCAACCAATAACCTGGCTTCCCCTAGGTTTTATTTTTAGTTTTTGTGACACAGATGAGTGAAATGCGCAATTGAGACAAATATCTAAATATATTTTTGCCCCTACATGAATAAATCGAGGGAGCCTTGGGTACAAGAGTTGTCTTCATCTCTCACAGCAGCTTCCACAACAAATACTGTCTCTCAGTTTATACAGTGTACTCAACAGTACCATTGAGACAAAGCTAATTGGTACTATCATTCCCATTTCACAGGTGGGAAAGTAGTTTTAGAAAGCTGCATTCTTCTTTTACTTCAGAATCACTAAATGCACTCCAGCTACCCAAGGTCAAAACCACAATGAAGGTGAAAAAAAACAACAAACAAACAAAAGACTTCAACTGTGCTACTAAGAGCCAACTTCAGCAAATAAATCTCTGACTAAAGCTAACATGTCTTGTCTTTACTGGTATAACTTTGTGGCAGCTACATGTTCATCAGTAATGCTACAGTAAAAAAATGAAGTTAATTTTAGCAGCGTAAACAAGTCCTTAATGTCTTTCACAAACTTATAAAGGCAATTCCCAGGGGAGTTAGGAACTGAACACAGGTTAGTGACCTTAACCACCGGACACTCCTTTCTGACTAGTTGAACACTGATAAGAAGTCCTGCAAAATTTCTGGGAACTGTCAGCTTTCAGTTGGCCTCAGTAGTACTTGAAGTCATGTGCATTCAGAAAGCCACAGATGATGTGCATGATGCCAAAGCCTAGTTCTGATAAGACCGTAGATATTTGTAATATTTTTCTAAAACTGTATGAAAAGCCAGATTTTAAATTTATTGTACATTATTCAGTTAGTTGCAGTCGATTTTTAATTATTATTGCTATTGCAATAACATCTGGAGGCCTTCATCAGGATCTGGCCTCACTGCCCCAAGACTGTGTAAGACGCAACTTTTCTGAGTTATAGTGAATGAGACCCCGCAGACTTAATCATGTAAGGAGAGAGGAAGTGGGGACATGCTTCTGGCATCTGGGGCTGGCAGGCAACCAAGATGCTCTGGGATTGTCCGATGGGCACATGTCCAGTCAGGAGAAGGGCCATAGCACGAGGCTGCAGCTGAAAATAAAATCTTCTCGTAAGGCTGCTTTCACACGCAACCCCATGAGGTGAAATACTCAGCTGCAACGCAGGCACATGACATTTCTCCTGCTCTGTGACCTCAGTTAATCCAGCGTGTAGGTTCACAGAGCAGGAGAGAGGCCACAGCAGTGTTTGATAAAGACAGGAGGTTTGGCCTTTCCTGCTCAGGAGTGATAGGAGCCTCACGCTTAGTGCTAGAGATCTGTCAGAGCTCACGTACAGGCATGAAGTAAGACGTCAGTCTCCATTCCACAAAGCTCAGAATCCGACAGAAAAGATTTAACACATGGCTTAAGAAAACAAGGCAGGGGAGGGGAAAGGCTGACAAGAGAAGGGGGTATATTTATGTATGTAGCTGGGTGCACAACTCACAGACGTGCCCGCAGGCAGTCTATACCAGCAAACACAGCAGTAAGCTGTACTTGTAAATATATATTTTTGCTTACTCAAACTGTAAACAGTGATGACAGCTGGGAGAAGAGCAAAGATGGGTAGGAGGTAGGAGAGGAGAGATTTTTTTTAAATTTCTCATGAAGAAATAAATTTGTCGATCTCAGAATGGGTGAAAAAGTGCACTGGCATCAAACCGTTAAACAGTTCCTGCATGACACGTGCTGACAATCAAGTTTTGTTGGTTTTTTTCACTGAATGATATCATTTCACAAAGCATTGGAACATTTTCAGTTAAGGAACAGATCCTCACGGTGATGCAAACCAGACTAATAACGCTAGTCCGTGGTGCTATACTACAGAAGATCTGCCCATCTAGGCAAAATTCAGATGCCTGTATTGTCAAACAAAAAGGACTTCCAAGTCTTTTAAATACTTGTCCCTCACATCCTTTGGACAACATTATTAGTTCTTATGATTCCACTGGAATGATGTTATCCTACAGGTCACTGACTTGCTAGTATCTAGCAATCAGATGAGATTCTCACTTTGTAACAACCATACCATACAACCCAGTCTTCCCAAACTCCTGAAAAGGTTTTGAATCAGAAAAATCCAAACAATTAAATTCAAACCGTGTGGAAGGAAAGCCTATTCACTTCAAACAATTAAACAATTTTTTTTTCTAAACATATTTTTTGTTTGTTTATTCCCTTCAAGGTTCAAGTCAAGCAAGCTGTTTTGATCTCTTGAACCCAAAATATTTTCAGATGGTCATCTTGTAAACTTTTTGACATTAACTCATGTTTTTTCTTGCCAAAATCATGACTTTTAACTCTATGAGACTCCCTCAGCTTTTGGGATTCCCTTCTCAATTTTAAAGATTACTTCAAACCCTGTTTCATTTCAACTTTGTAACTGAAACATGCTCCAGTGATTTAAGGCATTTTTGACCTTTTTCAATCCCAAGGTTTAGCTTTAAGAAGTTGCCTCTTGTGCTGTTTATTTGTACTATGTGTTTAATCTTGTTTCCTTCTCTATGTACAACTCTACTCAATATAGATTCCTACACTCTTCTCATCAGCAGAGTATGTGACTGCACTTTGATTTGGTGGGATTTTTAAAAATTTTCTTGTATTTCAAATCCATATTCTAGTCTCCTTTATTTTTAAGAAGACTGGTCTGTGAAGTAAGCCTTTTTCTGGGCTTAAACAGGCTGACAGACTCTTGCAATCTACACGGAAAAGTTAGCATTGCAGTAGACATTTCTCTTGAGTGTGACAAGAGGATTTCTCAGCCCTTCATGAAGGTCTTGGAATCAAATGTCCTATAGAAACAAATTAAGATAATGATAAAGAACAGAAATACCCAAGAAGCAATTTGTGCAGGTTCTGATTATTACACAATTCAAGCTGAAATGAAAATGCTAAACCAAATCACAGGGTTTCCGTACCATGGCATGCTCAGTTCAAAAATTGAGATCCTGACACAAACTTTGTCTTCTTGATCTTTACTTATGCCAGAGAGCCAATTTGCTCTCAAATGCAAGATATGCACTATTCCTGAACATTACAGAAGTGGTGGATCTGAAATCATGTTTGAGGGGATATCAGATTGCCACTCTCTCTGTACCAGAAAAATTCCAATACAAGTAACTAAATCCTAACACCAGTTTCTTCTGTACACCTTGAATAACACCGTATCAACTTTCCAGAGGTCTAAGTGACTATACATCAGCTCAAGAACTGCAGTAGAGGTATAAACCTCAATTGTTCCCTGGATATTTGCTTTATTTTCTGCATTCAAAGCCTGGCGTCCTTTGCCCACCTGGGCTAAAGTTTTCAGGAACTTCTCTAGAGTCAGAAAGTACCTCTTAACACGTGGGAAGAGGGGCCTATGTTCTGCAGCTCCTATCCCTCCCTCTGGAAGCTGTTCTGCAGGCATGACAGAGAGGAACATTTTCTACTGTTTCTCAGGACTATTGGTTGAGTAGACATCAGGAGGAGCTGATGCCGTGGTGGAAAGAATGAAATAACAGTTGTGTGCAGAGGCTACAGCAATGATAATGGGGCAAACACCAGAAGTGTTTCTCCATGTCTTAGCAACATATAGCCCATCTCACCCAATTTCCAGCAATCTTTGTGATACATGGGGCCTATGTAGTGATACAATCTGTGTGTCTGTTCCCAAGTCCCACACAATAAATTTTGACCTTGGCCATTGTTGAGAGAGGATCTTAAGGTGTTTGTCTTTTATGAAGGTCGTGGAAACAGACGGCCAGAGAGAAAAGATGGGAGTGCTATGTTAGTGTTCCCACTGAGGGAAGTCCAACCAAGAGAGAGAAACTTGAAGACCTTTGTACCAGACAATCAACACAGGACGAAAGGTTAAGAACATCCAAACTACAGCAGGAATTTCAGTTGCAGTTTAACATTAAAATGGTACTACTCAAGCAAGTGTACTACTGCAGACTGATTTTAGCCATCGAGAGACCAATGTGCAATATCTCAGCAGGCCCAAACCCAGAAGCTGCTCTGGCTACTGCCTACATTGGCTCATTTCAGTCCAACTCTCTGTCACACCATAGTCCTTCCATGGGCCTTGGGCAGGTCAACTTGTCTCTTTTTGTCAGACAGTTATTCACCTGCAAAACAGGAATAATTGGAGCACAGTTCAGCTTCATGGGAATATCATGCAAGTAAATACTATAAAGACACCAAATCACAAGTTGAGGAGGACAGAAGGGGTTGTCTAGAGCCACAATTCTGCCAGTTGCCTCTGCCAACTAAGCTGTCTAATGGGATGACAGCACACGACAAGAAAAGGGATTTAGCTACCAACAGAACCATGCCCTTTCCCAAGCACAAGATATACAACACAAGGACTTTGCAGCAGCACGTCTGTGTCAGTGCTGTACAAGCAGAACTAGTCTGACAGAGAATTTTATTTAAAAAAAAAAAAAAACAAAAGGAAAAACTCTAGTGTAGATCTGGCCTGGGCCTACAGATGAGTGTTTGCTAGATTGACTCCATCAGCCCAGTACTCCTCATGGGCAACAGCCACCAGAGGCATGGTCACTTACAGCTATAGTTACCTTCCACAAGCAAAGCAGGCTAAAGAAGTAAAAAAACATTTTTGCTAGCACAGATTCAGAGAGTCTTCTGCCCGTATGGTTACATAGAAGGCAAGAAGAAGTAGACTAGAAGTAGACAGAAGGCAAGACTGAAGTCCTGACTGATCCTGCTATAAAACAGTGCATCTTTTACATAGGCTTGGTCAAAATTTCATAGCTGAACTGCAACTTTTCTCTGCGGTCCATTTTAAAACAGTTTCTTTGATCTTTTTTCCACCAACAGAACAAACACAATCTAAATTGATAGCAAACAGATTAACCTGCTGAAAAGACATTGCATCAGGGTTATAGATTTGAGTATTTGAAGTATGTGAATATTGTGAGAACAGAATCAGAAAGAGAGGGGCCCCCCCTTTAGTGATTTGTGCTTCGTTTGTACAAATTTAATTTTATCAGCTGCAGTGGAGTTTGCCCCGGTCTAAACTAGTGTTAGGGAAAGAGGTGAGGCACAGGGAACATCAAGAGTCTACAGTAAAAATTTTTTAATTAGCCAGTGAACTGAACAGTCTGGACAATTTTTAAGTGCATACATTTATTACACAGGAGTCTGATGGGAAAATGGGAAGACATAAAGAAAATAATGCTTGTGAAGATGCTAAATGCAATTTATTCCAAGAAAAAAGTACCAAAAGAATTATTTGCCCAGGAAGACATTTATGTTGTATACAAAGCATAGAAAAATATTTGGAAAGCCACTGTTAACAAAAAAAAAAAAAAAAATCCTGTTTGGCATCTACTCCAGAGAATAGCAACCAAGAAAAAAGAAGATAATAAGATTCTGTGTTGCATTACTTTAAAAATTCACTTGAATGAAAGCAAGTAGTATAATAATGGACTGAGTCAGAGAGCACTGTTCAATTAGATGTAGAATTTAAGGGAGTTTATAATAGCGACACTTAGAAAGAAAGACTTGATTGGGCTTATTGCTATGGAAAGGGGAAAAAGTTGTGGTGAGTTAAATGGCATTTATAAAATAGGAGGGTTTGATCAAACTGATCCAGATTAGTCCTCCACAGCAGTAAGACCTTAAAATTAGGTCATGGGGATGAAAGAAGAATTTAGTCTAGACTATTTCATACAAAGGCTATGTGACATATGGAACATGTTACCCTAAAGAGTAACTAAACAAGAAGCATGAATGTTTTCAAGAAAGAAAACGACAGGGAACTGCATAAGGAAATTTCCAACCATGGAAGCTTCAAAAGGAATACAATTCCTATTTATTTATGTATTTATTTAGGGTAGTCAACCATTATCTGCGTTCTGAAGGGAAATTATGATAAGCATTATTTCTTCTTCTTTCCCTCGTCCTAACTGTGGTGTTTGTGGGATTTAGTTTGTTTTGTTTTCATTAGAAGGGCTGCAATTTTGCCTTTCCAGAACACAAAGGAAAAGACCAAATAAAATGTTAATGGCTATGTATTTTCTTCCACTATGTAATGAGTTAAAATCTTCATTCTTTTGTTTTCTTTTTTTGCTTTCACTAGGAGCTTTATGAGTGTGAACATTTTTTAGTACAAAATGGGCACTTTACTTCTTTTTACATATCTGTAAAAACTTCATGTCCTGAAAATGTTCTCATTAGTTTGTCTAGAAGTAGACACTGGCCAACAATCACCAGAACAAGCGATGGGACAATTTGTGATAGTACCGCTGGTCTTGTCATGCTGGACTTGAGATCCTCGAACAATTTCTTACTCAACCTCCCTGCTAGATATCTCAGATACTGTCTCCTGCATTACCCATTGGGCTAAAGAGGTTCAGTGCTTTCTTGGTTACTGTATATGGAGCGCCAAACTGTAATGTAATGTTTTAAGATAGATGCAAGGACTAAACTAAGAAGAAAAAGAGAAAAGCCAAAAACAGGCCAAAATTACAACCTCTCATCTGAACCCCTTCAGCCTGTAGGAGAAACCAGATTTCAGTCACAGCCTCAGAATGGCTAATTCACAGTGGTGCAAATTCACCTCACCTAACACAAAGCATACCATTTAGACAGCTCAGCACAGATAGCCAGGATGGATATTTGCCTCCAGTGTGCTCACTGGAAAGGATTTAAAGTTAACCCTCCGTGATGTGAAGGGTTTAAATCCCTTAATGCAACTGTGGGGTTTTTGAACTGAAATGGAAGGAAAATATTGAAAATTAATCTGAAGTTTAATTTCAAATCTTGAACCTAAGATCTTATTGTAGCATGAAAATCTCTCTTCAATTAGAAACAAATAAAAGAAATTTGAGAGACTGACATCTTTATACAGTGAATAAAACTTTCTTTTCCAATGCCAAAATTTGCAGGTTAGGAGGAAGGCAGTGAAACTACAATTATTTTTTTTTTTGTGGAAAGATACTTGCATTTTAAGGTGTTGCTTTCATTAGAATGTAGACAAACTAGCCCCCTTTCTTCAGTTATGTTATTTTCTTCCTTTCACATAGCTGTAGACCGTCCGAACCAGCAAAACAGAGAACTCCAAGTTTCACAGCATAGGCTCATATTTTCCCCAAATTTAAGGGGAAAGGGAAAGGAAAGAATTTGGAGAAATATTATCTTAGTTTCATCTTGTTCATAGAACACAGAAAAGAGGACAAGGTTTGGTTTTACCACCTTGCTGTTCAGAAATTTCCACATGCTTCCTTACTTCACTTTTGTTAGAGAACTGACATAGAAAGATCTTCTAAACACAGAGTCACAGTTTCTTCTAACTTGTACCAAGGTAAATCTGAAGTAGTACCACTCAAGCCAATAGAGTTATTTTAAATCTAAACAAGCAACTTAATCAGAAGACACAGCATTGTTTCTTAAATTCCACCAATTTATTTGGAATCATGTTGATTGTGAGCATTAACACCTGACCCGTTCCCTATTGGATTTCCTCATAACAGCTTACCAGTACTGACATTAGCTTAACAGAAAACTGAGCCAGCTCAGACACTATGCCAGATTATGACCTCAGTTACATGCAACTCAGTCTACAGTCGCCTGCTTTCTGCGTGACCAAAAGCAGAATTTGGCCTCAAGCTTTAATTTTTAAGAGTTGCATATACACAGTTGTCTCCAAGCATAATACCACTTAAGAATTTAAAATGGGAATAAATGTTCTTTGCAATTTTCCTTAATTTCTAGCAGTCCCAAAATATGTGTCTTGTCTTTTCGAAATAACTCTAGCACAGTATTTTGCTTGTAAATCCAGCCTCTGCACGTGCACTTGAGTCACATAGTCCAGATGATCTGAATCCCCCAGTCTTGACCTGCCAGGTTCTCTTCTGCTTTCCACTCACCTATATCTTAATCAAAGCTATACTGAAAGTTTGAAATCACAAACTCTACCCCCATATGCTCGCTTGTATGCTAACAAGAAAGAGACCTTCATGACATGGTCAAGGAAGACATGTCTGAGGCTTGATGTGCATTCAACCCGGAGATGTAGGTTTAGGGTGAGATGACGGGAGCCTGGGACAGAAAAGAGGCATGTGTGTGCATTCGTCTTTTTCTGGGAGGGCACAGGAGATATTTCCTGATATGCGTAGGCTTCCCATCAGTGCCAGACACAGGAAAAGTTGCCTTCCACTGGAAAAGCCCCTTGCTCCTGCTTGTAGCTCAGCTAAGCTCTTTGTGTTCCCATTGTCAAAAAGGCCTGAGAACTTATTATCCCCTTTACATTGAGTTATCCCAAGATGTTGGCTGACCTCTCACCTTTAGTAAAGAGTTTCCCCATATGTTTGCCTCCCAAAAGTTCCTAAGGATGTGATTGCTTTGTTTTGTTTTCGTAATGGGCTCCCTTCCATATTTTCTAGTAACAGACTGAGATCAGGTTAGGAAGATGATGGTTTTTCACAGGTTTCAGTGAACATGCTCCCCCATTTTCTAGCACTGGTAATATTGTGTGTCATTTTAGCATGGGCCTTTAACTTGGAATCCGTACAGAATGCACTTGCTAGCTCAAAATCACCACACATTGCCAGGGCCAGTACTTACTTAGACAGGAATATAAGAGGAAGGGCGGAGTGTCCCTCACTCTCCCGCTGGCTTTCCCTCCATGACTGTTCAAGTTCAGTTTGCTCAGTGCAACTCTGCCTGCAGCAAGGAGCCACAGGGGCTGCTCACCCAATACTCCCTGCTGAGAGGGAGGGGGTGGAGAGCGGGTGTTAAGATGACAAAAGTGCAGAGAGCCCAAGCTTCACCCCAGTCTGCTTCCTCGCTAGCCAAAGTAGCTGGCTGGGAGCATGGGAGAGTAAACTTCTCCATGAAAAACAAAACAAAACAAAACAAAAAAACTTGAAAAAAAAAGAAGGTTGAAGTAATTGACTCTTGTAGCAGAGCAAAGGGACTGCGTGGTGGTGGAGGGAAGATAGGGAGGAACTGTGACTCTTGACTCACAATATATTCTGTACTCTGCTCCTGGGGAGATGCAGCTGTGCATCTCCCCTTGTATATGCTATACTGTAAAGTTACACCGTCGTCCAAAGTAAGCATCCCTAATTCTCCCACTTCCTGAAGCACAACAGCATTTGGCTCCTTTTTAATCAGGGATTTCTACTGTGCAAATCGAAGTCTAGGACCAGGCTTTTCCTATGTGCGGAATTAAAAATCTCTCCCTTGATTGCTTTGTGGGTTCCTGGGGAAAACTACTGAACTGTTGCAGCCGATTTACATTGGCCTACTCCTTTTTTAAGGCTGATTCCAAGTTATTCTTAATTCCTCAAGGCACCTGAGATCTTCTGCATGAGCCAGCCATGTACACCTTTGGCAATGTTTTCCACATCCTTTTCCCCCCTCTGCTTGCTTCCCAGTTACTTCTGACTTCACTAAAGTAAGGACTGTTTCCTTTTTCTATCACTTCAATAGGAAGAAATATAGCATGGAAGTACTTTTGATTTTGGCCATCTGACTCAATGGACTTTGGTTGGGCCCAGCGGAGTGTTGGGAAGAACCTGAAGGAAGAGGCTGGTCCAGTGGGTAAAACCAACCACAGCCTAGACCTCACAAGAGGAAGGTCTGAATATCTACTCTCCCATTTTCTTCTCATATGACCCTGGGCTCGCTTAACCATGGAAAAGTCACATAACCTGTCTGGGCTTCAGCTTCCAAACTGTAAAACAACAGCAAAAGCACTTTGTCACCAAAGCTGTTCTTAATTCCAAAACAAAATGCTTCATGCTGCAGCATTGCCATGCCTGCAGCAAGACTGCCAGTAGCCTTCTCTTACCCTCTGTTAGCTCTCGTGCATTCACAGCATCTGCTCTTGGAGTGAGGGCTGTGTGTTCAAGCATGAGTTCTTGCCTCTAACAGCAGTGAACACCTGATCTCTTACAAAGGGAGCAAACTCCTGCAGCAGCATCTTCATAGCTCGTATCTAGCTCGTTTCTAACCTGAGAGTCAATTATCCAATAAGGAAACTAACCTTTCTGGTGATCAGATGTCAGTAGGATTCTTTCATGAAATGTATAAAGTGTGCACGTAACAAGAGGTGAAAAAAAGACTGTTAAAAAAATTGCTTTCTATCCCTAGTTCCTATACCCTGAGAGTTACTTTATTCCTGCCCTTCTATAGATAAGATTTTTCATAACCAAAATTTCTTCAGTAAGAAGAAAGTTTCTAAAAAGACATACTAGTTATTGACTGTATAAGGAGAGGCAAGGCCAGCTGCTGTACATCTCATTTGTCTCCTTCCCATGCCCGGTATAAAACCTTGCTTTTCTATCAAATATCTGGAGATCATATGCCTGGCAAGAGACAGCATGTGTTAAAGTACTCCCAGTTCTAAAATTCTTCTTTCAAAGAATTTTGGCAAGGAAGAGGCGGGAAGCATTGTGTATCAACAGGAAAATGGCATCTGGATCAAAAGATAAGAAAAAGCACCGTGGTTTCCAAAACCCAAGGCAGTTTTCAGATGAGTTCTGGACCTGGCAGAGGTGCACAGCCTGCATTTAGCGCAATAGGAGAACACAGAGATCACGCTATGACTTTGGAAGGGAGGGCTCAATTCTGCAAATTAGCAGACACTTTGGATGCAATTTAGCAGAGCATTCAACCATGAGCTCAACGTGTGAGCAATCTGCATTTCAGTGGGGCAACTCACAAGCTTAAAAATCGTAGCTCTGCTAGACTGGGACTAGGATACTCTCACTATCCTTGAGCATTAACCCCTAAATATAGTAGAACTCACAGCAAAGTGTTAACTGAGAGTTAAAATTAGAAAACTTCCGTGTCTCAAGGAGAACTGCATACTGGAAATTTTATCCACATGAACATTGTTGAACTAGGGGACTCACAAGCAAAGCTCCACTTCAGGCAATTTTTTACAAGGAAAAAAATGCAGAGTAGCAAGATTTACCGGAACAGTCTTTACCCTCAGGACAGGCCTACATGTAAACAATTTGCTATAAACTAATGCCAATTAGTAGAATGACTTTTTTCTCTAAAAGGGCAATGGCTTCTTTAAAGATTCAGATGCGATGGGAAAAAGCACAAGTCTTTCATGGGCACACATTATATTTGTGAGCTCTACTCCATAAGAAGGATTCAGGGGTCTCACTGTGCAGCTGGGAGCAGTTCTAGGAGAGCCGTCATGATTTCACAGTGTAAAAGTGAGCAAGACTGTTGGGAGAGGTGATCTCTCATATCTGGCCAGCTCATTTAGCTTGTCCGAATAAACAAGTTTTAGGGATACAGGCTCTTTTTAACCTAAAGGCTTACATTTTTTGCAAAGAAGCCAACTTCTAACCTTACATTTGTCCCCCAAAACACTCACCTGTATTTTATCAGAAATACAAGACTTCTTTTCTTTGAGAGTGACTTTAAAAATATCTTTTTAAGCTGCTTGGAAGCAAGCTACTACACCTGTGGAAAGACCATGGAAAAGTTATTAATTATATACCGCAATGCTAATTTCTCACTATGGTCCTGATGCAAACAATCCAGTTCCATGCTACATGTACGATAAAATATGGATCAAACATCAACTGTCTCTAGTCACATTGTCATTTCCCTACACTCCTTACTGTGCAAAAGTTTTATTCAATTCAAGCTGAATTCAATGAGGTCCTGTTGGTGGTTTAAAGTATTTGGATCAGGCCTGGAGTCCTGTTCTTGAGAACTCTGCATCAGATATTTTGCACCTGCAAGTCTAACAGGACACTTCTATTTGGAGGTTTGTGAACCCCTGAGGAACAGGGAGAGGCAATTCAGAAAGCAAACTTTGATTCACGAAGTGGCCATGGATGTATTTCTGTACCGCTTTGAAGAAACACGGAGTCATGGGCTTTTTGCAAAGCAAACACAGGTGCAGTTTTGGATGAAATGAAGTGGGGCTTCCCCACCAAGCCTCTTGCACCATGGTTTGCCACAATCCCACCCCCATGGAGCACACCATGGTGGAGGTGTATCGCGTGTGGAGGCACAGCAAGGCTCATACCTAGTGCTTGGACAAAACTCTTGTACAGCAGGGCTGTTCCTTCTAAGCAAATGGTACCTTAAAAATTTGACCGGGCCTCGTAAGAGGCAGTGTTGCCCTAAGACTGCTCCTACTCCCAAGGCAAACGTCTGTATTCAAGGGTTAGAGTAGAGCTGTCAGAAAACCAAAGAAATGTTTTTTTTTTTTCCAACAGAAATATCCCAGGTTAACTTCAGGATTATTTATTTTTTAAATTCTAACCAAACCAAAGGTCATTTCATTTCTAACTAGCATTCCCTAGTACTGCATTTCAGTTTCCTTGTGGGTGTGTGTTTTGTCTGTACCCTAAAACTAGGTTTAAGGATGCAAGATTTTTCATACTGAGATTCTAACATTTTTGAAGCTATAGCCCTTGTTTTCTTCTGTTTGCTTGCTTGATTTCACTGTTTTCTTTACTTCATAAAAGAAAAAAGAAATTGGAAGGTATTAAAAAATACGGATTTTTTCAGTTTCTAAACAAAAACAAAATAGAAACCCTTTTGTTTTCAATGTAAAATACAGCAAAATAATGATCCTGAAGTTCACAGTTTGAAACAGTTTTCTTCTTGAGTTTCCTAACATCAGAAAAACTAAAAAATAGCATTTAAAAATTTTTTGTTTCTACAAATTTTTTTTTCCTACAAAATGAGTTGTCCAGTGGAAACGTAAATATGAAAACACATCAGACCATTCTACATCACAGGGTCTCTAGAAGGCTTCTCTTTCATAGCCTAGTAGGAGAGGGAAAAAATTCTGATAATCTGAGAGGTGCTTCCCTTTCTCCTCCTGTTACCAAGTTAGTCAAAACCCACCTCTGGCATTTAAAAATAGAACGAGAGCAATCTGTTATAAATGTGGATCACTTCACCTTAACCCTTTCCATGGCTTCCCTTGCTCTTTCCAGAAGGATACACCAAATATAGTCACGCCTCTGATGTATCCAGAGGCCAGGCTTGAATGCCCCAGAACTGTGGGGATGTAAAAGAAGTGAGTTTCACCTGGAAGACTGACCTCAACTTTAATTATGGAGAGCTTAAGCACGCAAAATCTCTCTCTGACAAAAATAAGAGGAACTGTAACTATTGCCTGACTTTAATACAAAACAATTAATCAGCCTTGGTTGAGCCAAAGTAGGTCCAGGTTGACTTGAAAGGTTAATGGATCTTCAAACTGTTTTAAAAAAAGACTTAGATGGAGTTTCAGGGCTGCAACGAAACATGAAACCAGGCCTCTTTGGTGTGGCTTTGGGCTTGTTACAAACATCTTGCAGAGCTTGAAAACTGCTTTTGATGATCAGCTTAACTTCCCTTTCCTTAGTTTAATCCCATTTTTCCTGATTGCACTTCTTTGCTCCACCCTAAAGTGAATGCTTTCTTTCACCAATGCTTACGCTTTCCAGATCTTTGCGCTGGGTTTTCTGTCATGCCCGTTCTGTTCGCTCATAGCAAAGGCTTGCACGTTCAAGGCAATTTCCTTAAAGGTCAGTTATACAACGCTTCGAGTCATTTTTGTTGTTCTTTCCTAATTTTATTTTCATGTAACAATACCTTCCAACTTTCAAGCAGCTTTCCTGATTTTTCTGCTGTGCTACAAAAAGTGGCAATTCCTTACTAGCTCTGCAGTGCAATGCCTCAGTATTTGCATTTCTTAAATACTGTGCCTTTCCAAAGTGTTGGTTCATTCCTGGGTCTGATCAGGTACTGCTCCTTTCTAAATTTCTTTCCCCCTCTGCATATCCTTGCTCAATACCACTATTCCCCCAGCGTGCTAGCTTGTAATTTCTACTTTGACTTTCATTTTGTAATTTTCTGCCAATATTTTATGTCTCCATCTCCCCAGCAGAGATTGTATTTCTCTTTGCTCACTGCTGTTTGCATCCTTTCCAAATTCAGCTGCAAATTTAATTTGTTTGCTGCTTGGCCCTGCTGCTATTAACAAACAGTAATGAAAAGACTGACCAACACACAAACAGTTTATCAGCTTAAAATATCCGTGATGTATTTCTGGTGCTTTCTATTATTCTGTTTGCAAATGACTTCTCAAAAAAAAAAAAAAAAAGAAAAAAAAAAGGCAAGTGTAAAACTTTGGGCAAATCTTTGAGCAAATCTTCGGGTTTTGTAAATTTAGCACAGGTCTAGTCAAGTCATTGGAGTTTATTAATTTAGCTAAGCTTATGAACCTTAGATTTCTTTATACTTTGGACAGTTTTCAGAGCCACACAGTAAATAATATGCAGAAATACTTCAGCTTTTGTGGAAATTGTTTATCCAAGTGTGGCTTTAATTCTTTGTCATGACTAAGATGCAGCTGACTGCTCATCTCAGATGGCATTGGTTTTATTTCCTTGCCTTGCATGCTTGTCATTGATCATTCAAACTTCCACACAGCATTACAGATGGACTTTCCTAATCCAGGCAGTGCAACATGAAAAACCCAATTTGCAGCAGAATACCTGTACGACCTTGCAAACATCATCTGACTTTTGTATATTCCAGTTTCTACTCTTTAAAATGGGAACAATGGCAGCCCTCCTATTAACCAAGATACATGCTTATGGAGTGCTCAAACATCAGTGATGTGAGAATGGTAAAAGAAAACAGAGGATGATTTACACTGAGAACATTTATGGAAATATATTTGTTAAGATGCCTCATTAATCTCAAAACAGATGGGCATCTCCCATGCAGCATGCAGGGCATCGTACTGCAATGCTATTGTGCCTTGTGTGGAGAGAGGAAATTTTTACTTTTGCTCTCTTAGTAGGGCAACAACGGCCAGCCCTTTGAGGGAGAAAGCTAAGGAAGTGAGGGTATATATCTAGGGTAATAAAACCCCAACACCATTCCATCAAGTTCCTTACTTTGCAGACGTAGAAAGTAATGAACAGAGATTTTCACTTGACCAAACTCTTCAGAGAAGTCAGGATCCCAGCCTCACAAATCCTTGTTCTGACCTTCTCAATACACAGATTAATTAGTCAACTGGTTAATGCAAAATGACAGTCAGGACAGAGACAGACAGATGTAAATATCATGTCACAAAAATGTCAGTGAGGAAGGAATTAAAACAGAAAAAGACCTAGTTGTGTCTGAGAAAAGCCTGTCTACTTCTGTAGTTGATTATAGACCTGGGGATGTAGCTAGTATGGTTGATATTGCACCGGACGTTATTAATAGTCAAGTTTCTCGGTGGGATTGCTAGAGGATGCTGGGGAGTGTCAAATGCCTCCAGGGGGGTCTCGAGTGCCCTGAACTCCAGACAATGTCGGTGGCGGGGGAGGAAGGTGCAGGGCCAAAACCTAACAGAATTAACTTTGCACAAGGTGTGAGAAGCAGCTGCCGTTCCAAGTAGTGAGGTAAGCACCGAGGAACTGGTCCTGACCTTTCTCTTGGAAACGGGCAGGTATGCATAAGGCGATCACAAAAAGATATATTTGTGGAAAGATCAAATGTAGACACACATGCCGTTGCAATCAGCTGTGTCTGAAATGAACCAATATTGCTGTGGTTCTACACAGCGCATTTAACTGCTCAGAAAACAGATTGCTCCTCACAGCAGATGTGTTATCACAAAACTGTCCCTCAGAAAGATGTCACCAGTCAGGAAAGCGTTCCTCAAAGACTAGTAGGGTCATGGTCACAATGGTAATCATAAATAGTATTGTAGATTGGTTCGAAGTGCAGATGAGTTTTTCATACTTGGGTGAACAGCTGTCTTGCTGTGCTTTGCTCAGACAGTCATTTAAAGAGGAAAAGGAAATGTCAGTGACTCAGTAGGCTGAGCTCCATTTCCATAAGAGATTAGGTATATACGATTCACTGGAGGCTATTGGAGCTCAGTGCTCAGATGTGTCTTCTCTTTTGAAAATGACCTTGAGTAATGCATGATTAAAAGCAACTGACCTGCTGCAGAGATTTAGAAACTTTGGTGGCCTTATCCTCAGATACAGTGTGTAGACATGCTCCCCAGCCCATCTGCAAGAAGTTTCAAATTCCTTCACTCTAACTTACATTTTGGTTGGCCCTGAGGATGGGAGGGTTAACGCTTAAATCTGCCATAACTCAGTCCCACTTGATTTTGTCTCTGAATTCTTCGACTTCTTAGTGGGTCTGGCTCTTGTGAAAGCTTTAACTTCAATCTGTATGTGTTGAAATTTCCATACCTTGAGAAGTGGAAATGTTCAGGGGGGTCATAGCATCTCTAGGGGTATTCAGCACTCTACAGCAATCTACTTTAATAAATGCTTCTGCAGGCACATATTGTACAAATAGTCGATTACTATACTGAAATAGTGTGCAAATTTTCATATGCAATTATTTCACAGTCCCATCTTTCCGAATATTCAGGATGCAGTGATATTTTTCTTGATATGTACCTTTTCGCTGTCTCCCCTAAACAGGAGAAGGGCTGCATTTCTTCTCAACATAGTTATTAGGATGAGGGAATCAACAGGGCATTCTGCTACTTGTTGGTTTCTGTGAGTTTGTGAAAACAGTGCTTAGCAAGCAATGAGAATAATTACACTGTCATCTTTGGCAAAAGCCTGAATAAGCTGTCAGCCACCGCAAATGATCATTAGTTGCTCGGTCTGAAGAACAAAAGCTGCTCCTAAATTTTTCAGAAAGTGCCAAATACTTCAAGCTGACTTACATAAATCAAGTCTGGTATTACAACGCTGAATGTAAAATTCACCAGTCACTTTTCCTTCTATTCCAGTTTCTCTTAGCAATGACTTAAAAGCAAATACTTGGGCAGTATCTCACAGTACTAGGATTTCATTATTTTCACAGAACATATGAAATGACACTTCGCTCTTCACCTGTGTAGACTGTTCAAAGACTGATCAAAATAAAGCAATACAGATCTTCTTTTTAAATCAACACAAACAAAACAAAGCTAAACAAGGTTTTCCAACTCTATGTAAAGTGCTGAAACTGAAAAGAGCAGGAAGTGATTTACCAGAGTTTATTGGGGATTTAATTTATTGATGGAAACAATACGTAATCTTATTTACTTCTCCTAAATTTAGGCCTTCCCTGAGACATCTGTATTAAACAGCATTAATGCCCTACTAAGACCACAGTGACAGGCAGGAATACAAACCATTAAAATAGGGTAAAACTTAGCTACAGTTGAAAGACCAAACAACTTTGCAATGCATGAGCTTTTCTTTCTTTTTTTTTTGCTTTTACCAACTGTGCCACAAATTTTTTCCTGCCATGCTGTGATATGTGCTCCCACAAAACCTCTGGACCATTCGTAATGCCTAATTGTCACTTAGTTCTACTCCTTGTTCCTTTAAGGATCTTCTTTGCTTCTGTTTTCATGTTTGTAATCCCTTTTGAAAGCCAGAGTAGTATCTCGGAATAAGGCGGGCACTAGCACTATGCCAAGGGACCAACTGAAAGAGACTAATATGTCTTCCTACCTTGATGTCCGGTGCTTTTCCAAATCGCACAAAGCAGAGTGTTTTCCAAGTACATTTAAAGACTGATTTGAGAGCCATGTGTTCACCACCCCTTTTTTAATTACCTCTAGCAAGAGTTCAAAGCATCAAAGATATGTTCTGACATCTAGAAGGTCTCACAGTATAGCACAGCACAATAGCAGAGCTGGTCCAAAGCTTCTCAGTGGCTCAGGAAAAACAGTTTTCCATAATATGTCAGCAGCCCTTGCTGAACTCCCAAGATATGGAATAGAAAAGGAACTGGGTGATACAGGAGGAGAGAGATAGAAAACAGGGTGGATATCGCAGCAGCAAGACCACGCCAGGCTGCAAATGCCCACCCTCACTAGCTTGCTTGCTCTCTTTGTGGCACAGGCAGAGTGAGACGAGTAGTCTACCATTATGTCCAGCCACTACTGAGCCCCCAGTCAAATGATGAGTTCACCATAAACTGATAGGTCAACAAGGGATACCTTTTGATGTGAATCCAGAGAAGGTGCTGGATCAATTCTGGATTCACACTGTCTAAATTGTTCTGCAACCACGTGGCTTCTAGGAGAGGTATGTAGTAGGCACTGCACAGTAAGATGATTATGCTGGTTCAAATGGATGTGTCATTATATCCAATATATACTGAACATCCATTTAAGTCATGTGCTGTCATACACCTTAATGATGACTAGGCTGTATGTCACAGCTGACCTGACAGCCTGTGGAAACAGAAACTGAGCTCAAGTACCAGGGTTAATACTCTAGCACAAGCAGATATCAGGTAGGAATGAAGTAGAAGCAGTCACCAATTACGGTCTTCTCTATTTGCATCTAATAACATTACTTCAGCTGATACCGGACTAGGGAGCATGCTGCTGGGCTGTGCTCTTATTCTGAGGTCACCATGGGAATGTTTGCCCATGCCTATTTGGGACCCAGACTCAGGCCCCAAATATAGTAATCTAGTCTGTACTTCCTGTAGGAGTGTAAACAGTACTGTGTCCCTTTCTAGGACCATTCATCACACTTACTTCACTTCAAACAGTCCACAAAGACAGCTAAAAGGAACCCTTTCAGGGATTTACACGTGGAAAATTTCAAAAAGAACCTTGAAGAACAACAAAAATATCTCACAATCATCAGCTAACTGGAAAAAGTTTGTCCTGAACAAAATCTGTCTACCTGAAATGAATAATTTTAATTTTAAGCATTTTTAATGAGAGAACAGAAAAATTCATGTGAAGAATTAAATTATTGGGGGATTTTTATACCATTGTCCAAAAGGCTGAAGAAGGAGCTATTGCTACTTGTGCTGGAGTAGCTTCTGCTAAGGTCCATACAAGCCTGTGCCCCAGGAGCCTGGAAGTTAAGTCGGCCTAAGACAGGATGCCTCTGTTGAAATCTTGCCTCTGAATGCCAGTCTCCTCTATAGATAACTTACTCACTGGGCTATACTGAGTAAGCACTCTTTCTGTTTTGTGCATTCCATTGTGCAACTTTTGACGCATGTCCAGAAACGCTAGAATGATTTGCTTTGAAAATAGGAAAACATAAACGTTTTATGTTTTACATTTTCCTCTCCTTTTTATCAGTATAACAACACACAGAAAAAAAGGTACAAATTGCAGATCATCCTCAATTTATACAGGCATAAAGTTCCATTTTGGGCAAAGAGCCATTTATCAAAAGCAATATTGACCAGCTGTACAAGCCAATACACTTTTAAGGTGTCTTATACTCAAAATAGAGCCGAGGCCATAAACCAGTTGCAGTTTCCCAGTAACGTCCATTTCTCCTAGCTAGAATAGTGCCTTAGGCATGTTCTGATGTGCTGGACTTCATGGACAGCCTGGCAATTTCGAGCCATGGACTGGAATTTCTGAACATGCCAGTTATGAACATCCTAGGTAAACTGTCTTGGAAGAACTCCCTGAAAACTGTAATCTCGCCAAGTGCTTGCATTTTCTTTCCAAAGTTTGCACCCTGAAAACATTTCAGAAAAATGTAAAGACTGGTTCCGAAACATTTTTACTTTTGCAGCAAATAATTTGTCAGGCACAAATCAAACTAAAAGTCAAATTTCAGAGTAGTTTAATACCCCTCCCACCAAATCCACAAGACATTTTACTTTAGGTTCAGAAAAATACTTTAAAACATTTTTTTCCATTAACAGGGTTCCTCCATGGACAAGAAAAATAGCTTGTTCGAACTGCTGTAATGCTGAGGCCCCTATCCCTTCCTTTCTGTATGCAGGATGACATTAAAGAGAGTCTGCAGGAACTCCAGTCTTACTTTTCCCACCTCATCACCTGCTCCAACTTGTGTATTTTGCTAGTGCCACTTAGTTTTGAAACTAAGCAGACCAGTGATTACATGCAGCTGCATGTTGGCATGAATAATGCTTTCAGCTCTTGAGCTCGAGCGTTGTCAGAGCTTTGCTCACCATCCTATGGACTTGAGTGTCATACTGCATGTGGGTTAGCTCTTCTGAGCGCTGTGAGAAATCTGCTGAATGACATCTGTTTTATAATATTTTTACTGTTTTTAAAACCAAACAATTTACTGAGGGAAGACCAAATTGCACAGGAAGAGATTTTTTTATACAGCACCGTCTGGGCTCTGAGATCCATCTACATTAAGTTAGTATTTATTTAGGTATGACAGTTAATTGTATGGTAACTGAAAATCTTAGATTTTTTTTTTTTTTCCAAAGCATAACATTGCTGCAAGCAACAGTCTAGATTTAGGTGAACTCATACTGTGACAAACTGAGAATGGAGAAAACACATTTCTTGTCCATAAAAGGACAGATCACACATCCACGGAGGGTAGCTCTGATTTTGCTGCAGTTCCAAACTATGAAGTGGGGACTCACTGTTGCTAAAGGAGTTTTACTCAGAATGGATAGAGGATTCTCCAGTAAAACTTTTTTCTTTTTTACTATGCTTTCTTAAACAGAAAATCGTTTGCCTTCTTAAACAGCAAATGGTGATTTTCTGAAGTGGAAAATTTTCTGCTCAAGAGGTCTGACATTTCTGAAATTTCTTCTGGGAAAAACACAGGCTACCCAGAGTCTCACCAGCAGGTTGAGGGAGCAGATCCTTCCTCAGTCAACTCAGCACTGGTGAGGCCATATCTGGAGTGCTGTGTCCAGTTCTGGCTCCCCAGTACAGGAGAGACATAGACATATAGGAGTGAGTCCAGGAAGACGATTAAGGGACTAGGGCATCTGTCATATGAGGATAGGCTGAGAGAGCTGGGGCTGTTCAACCTGGAGAAAACAACTCTCAGGGAGATCTTATCAAAGTGTAGAAATACCTGATTGGAGGGAGTAAAAGGATGGAGACAGGGTCTTCTCAGGGGTGTCCCACGAAAAGACAAGAGGCAATGGTCACAAACTGAGATATAGGAAATACTATCAAAACATGAGATTTTTATTTATTTTTTTTTTACTGTGACGGTGGTCAAACACTGGAACAGGTTGTCTAGAGGGGTTGTGGAGTCTCCATCCATGGAGGTACTCAAAACCTGACTGGGCACAGCCCTGTGCAAGCTGCTCTAGCTGACCCTGCTTTGAGCAGTGAGATTGGACTGGATGATCTCCTGGGGATCCTTCCAACTCCATCTGTTCCGTGTTCTGTGACTCTGTGCCTTCATCCCAGAGTGCTAGCAGTCTGACACATGGTGGACATGTTTTCAGTGCAGGAGGATGAAGTGCAAGACTGTTCTGAGTCATTTGAAGCAGTACTACAGCCGGGACTTATCACATGGTATAAGAGTGCTCTAACATGAGTTCAATATTTTTTCCTTCAGTCCACTACTCATGCAACAATTTTATCAAATTGGTGTGCTTTGAAGTGAATGGTTTCCTTCCATGATCTAGTGTTTTACTATGAAAATTATTTTAAAATCATATAATTTAAATATAAGTGCAAATACAAAATATACAGGTATCCACAAGGAAAAAAACACCTTCTTAGACGGAGGCTCATAGTTCTCAACTACACAAACAGAAAGACAGAAAGATTTAAAAAGAAATGACAAATGACCCTCTAGAAGATGCTCAGAAGCTAAAACTGCAAGGACATTACAGGAATCCATATAGAGCAGTGCATGACAAAGTACAGCATAGAGACAAAGCACCCTTTTAGGTCCAGTTTTCAAAATCTTGATCTTGAGTTCTTTTTGATCTTTTCAAACAGGATTCTTCTTTTTTTTTGTTTTTTTTTGGGGGGGGGTCGGAATTCATTGAACTGTCAGTTTTGTTACACTTTTTACAAATGTAATGAAGGAACTTCATTAAAAGCCACAAAAAAAAAAACGGACTGCAACTCACCAACCAACCAGTACAAAACAGCCTGTGGATCCATTAGAATTTTCTACTTGTATTACAGAAGCCTAACCACTGTTTTCTGAAGTTCAAAATATAAGAAACCCCGCTTTGGTGCTTGACTGCATCCTTTTCTCTCAAGAATACTTTCCCTTACAGAACTGGAGAGAGAAAGAGAAAGAAAGAGCTATTGAAATATGGTATTTATTTGCCAGTGTATGATGATGATGCTCTTAGGGTTAAGTTAAACACAAACCATTTGATGAATAAGGATTTGATGGATCCAAGAGATCTTAACACACAAAACCAGACAACACTTAGAAAAGTCAGAACTTGTTCATTTTACACCATTAGATAGCCTGCTGCTCTGCGTAGTCTGGCAATTTTGAAACTAAACCACTCAGTAGAATAGACAGTGAAAGTAACTTGGCCTCTCCACTGCCAAGACCTGGACATACCATACCAAGCGCTACCTATCTCTGTAGAGAAAGGACCTAACTGACATAGATATCACTACGCTGAGGTGGTGGTATATAGACTGAGAGGGAATCTTATAAATGCTTATAAATACTTAAAGGGTGGGTGTCAGGAGGATGGGGCCAGGCTCTTTTCAGTGGTGCCCAGGGACAGGACAAGAGGTAATGGGCACAAGCCTGAACGTAGGAAGTTCCATGTAAATATGAGGAGGAGCTTCTTTCCTGTGAGGGTGGCAGAGCACTGGAACAGGCTGCCCAGAGAGGTGGTGGAGTCTCCGTCTCTGGAGACATTCAAAACCCTCCTGGATGCGTTCCTGTGCAACCTGCTGTAGGTGACCCTGCTCTGGCAGGGGGGTTGGACTAGATGATCTCCAAACGTCCCTTCCAACCCCTATCGTTCTGTGGTTCTGTGGTTTTGTGATGTGCACGGAAAGAGTAAAAGTAAGGTCATCCTGAAAAGTGCATGAAATATAGATGAAACACTGAAAAAAAAATATCAGAAAACAGTTGCACTCATTATAGAGTATAACAAAATACTATCTTCAAATAAGCACATAGCCTACCTCTATCTATAAAGTACAGATGTTATAAAAACAAATCCAAATTTTCGTATTCACAGCCTCTAGTAAAATTCCCTATTTAATTGTTTTTATGTTGACTTTCTCTTCCTGCAGATCTTACAGGTGAACAAGGTGATGTCCATCTTGTTTTATGTGATATTTCTCGCTTATCTTCGTGGCATCCAGTCTACCAACATGGATCAAAGGAGTTTGCCAGAAGATTCAATAAATTCTCTTATTATTAAACTCATTCAGGCAGACATTTTGAAAAACAAGCTTTCTAAGCAGATGGTAGATATTAAGGAAAACTATCAAAACACAGTGCAGAAAGCAGACACTCAGCAAGACACGGATGGAGATGAAAATGTGAAATCGGACTTCCAGCCAGTTATCTCAATGGATACAGACATCTTAAGGCAGCAGAGACGCTACAACTCACCCCGAGTCCTCTTGAGTGACAACACGCCGCTGGAACCACCGCCGCTGTACCTCATGGAGGATTATATTGGAAATTCAGTGGTGGTGAACAGAACCTCCCGGCGGAAAAGGTACGCAGAGCACAAGAGTCACCGAGGGGAATATTCTGTTTGTGACAGTGAAAGTTTATGGGTCACGGACAAATCGTCTGCGATCGACATTAGAGGACACCAGGTAACTGTTCTGGGAGAAATTAAAACAGGCAACTCTCCAGTTAAGCAATACTTTTATGAAACAAGGTGTAAAGAAGCCAAGCCTGTAAAAAATGGCTGCCGCGGCATAGATGACAAGCACTGGAACTCCCAATGCAAGACGTCCCAAACATACGTTAGAGCACTGACTTCAGAAAACAATAAACTGGTAGGCTGGAGATGGATAAGAATAGACACCTCCTGTGTGTGTGCGCTGTCAAGGAAAATAGGAAGAACATAAATCTGCATCTCTTTGCTATATAAATTATTACTTTAAATTATATGATATGCATGTAGCATATAAATGTTTATATTGTTTTATATATTATAAGTTGACCTTATTTATTGAACTTCAGCAAATCTACAGTATATAAGCTTTCTCTCTCAATAAACAAGAGCAAAGTGTGTGTGCCTCTGCTGTGGGCAACTCCGGGTTTTTTTAGACTATGTTTGTGACACTGCTTGTTGGCAGCATACCGTAACCTTACTGTAAAATCTGTGTAAAATCAGTATTTTTCATTCAGTATTGTCAAGCCAGTGACTGTCATTTAGTAAACTTGTTAAAAATCAGATCAATGTCAAGAGTTGTGTACATATTTATATTCCCTGCTCTATACATTCACATTTAATTGGATGCAGTATTGACTCTTCAACACCAAAACAAAAATGGACCAAAATATGTGTTGTAGCCTGAAGATTATGTCAACGTTACAGGCATCAAGCAGCCATTTCTGTGTATTATGCCAGTTTTGTCAGTGAAATGACCGTTTTCCCTCTGTTAGCATTTCAGAATGGCTGCTAATAATCTAGCGACTTTCATTTATGTTTTTGAAACACATTTGTTCTGCAACTGTTTCTAGTGCTGCCAGTTCATCATAGAAAAAATATGAAAAAAATGTAAAATATTTGCAGAGGAAGCTTACTGAAGCCAAGAACCAATCTAAATGGGTCATTAATATAATACATAAAAGATGATTTCTTCAGAATTCACTATTTGTTGTGATTAGCCTCTTCCTCCTCGCCTGAGTCAATTATCTTCTGCTTGCATTGTTGGATCATTCCTCTCTCTGAGTTTTTACATTAGAAACAAAGCTGGTGGTGTCATAACCTTAAAAGAGCCCGTGTCTTGCAAATTTTAGTAAAGAAAGATATGATATGATGGCATGGATATCAAAGCCACACACCCGTACGAAGCAGTTCTCCTCAGCAATCCAGTCTCCATTTTTCACAGAGGGAAGAATATGTAGAAATGCTCAACAAATCTGGTACCTTTCACAGGAATGTGAAATAATAGATCTTTTTGAGCAGTATGGTGACTAAAATACAAGTAGTCCGCAGTTATAACGAAGTTCTTCAATTATACAGGTGAGTTGTTACTTAGGGCAGGTAAATGTACTAGCATATATATACCTCAAACTCTTCTTTGTATTGCCATGTAGCTCCATGGGGGACAGTAATAATTACGCTACTTGAAGAGATGGTCTATTATTCATTAGTATTTGGATCCCTGGATGGGATCCCACTCCCATAAAAGTAAATGAGAGTCTTGTCACGGCTACCAGCAGAATTAAGATTGGACTGCATATGTTATCTGCGTCTAGCTAGATCTTAACACCCAGTCAGGGCTGAAAAATGCCAGCCGTTCAAAAAGCATTACAGCTGTAGTGGTATTAGGTTTTTACACTACAGCTTTCACTGTTGTAGTGTGTTCAGCATCACACATGAAAATGAGATCAGAGCACTCAAAACCGAGGTTGCAGGATGCCTTTTTTCATACAGCTTTCAGTACTGCAGAACCAACTTCAAATCTGCAGCAGGTCAGCAGATTGTGTGGTCTCCCCTAATCCCTTACAGAGAGTGTTACGCACCATAAAACCACCGGAGAACCAGACAGGTCGCTCCTGAGGCCAAGCACTGCAATAGCAGTGCCTCTGAAAGCCAGGTTGGAGCATATAGGTATAATTCTGCAGGGGAGGCCATAAACAAAGGTTTTGAGAACCATCTCAATTTTCAACATGAGGCCAGGGTATTTGCCTCACAGGAAATATCATCACCTCACAGTACTAAATCCTAACTTTGCTTCAAGAAATAATAACTTCAGAGGTTGAATTCCAAGGCAATCATTAAAAGGAAAGAGAGGACGTAATATAACAAGGAACTCGGTATCTGATAGATCTGAATAGAATTTTTCCAGTGTTCTCCTTCTTTGGCAAACATTAAAAAAAAAAAAATATCCTCTACAGAGCTTTTGCAAGATTTACTAGTAGGAAAGTTTAAGTTTCAACTAAATTTTTATGCTTGGAGGGAGAAACATATTTTTCAGAGTCCTGCCCCACTGAAATTTTTTGCAAGTTAAAAGCCTAATTTTATACCCTTGATTTCCCCAAATAAAGACCATTTTCAGATGCTGTGAGTAATTGAGAGCCTATATTGTCATGGATCATTAATGTTAGAGATCTCCATGCTTCAGTGTGCTGGATAGGTCTATCTCCATACGAGAAGAGGAAGTAAGAAAAGTAACTGAGCTTGGTTAGTCACTGTTGCTTACAGCCCCTATATCCCATTAATTGGAGACCAGCTTGTTCCTACAGGCTGGATGCCTTGCCAATTTACATCACTGTAAATCCAGAGAAATTCTACTGAAGATGGGAGAGAAAATGTAGATTTATATCAATGTAAACAACATCAGAGTCAATCCTAATGTCTTTATTTCTGCTCACTGAAAATCAAGGGAGGTTCATTCTTAATAGGTTCCAAGAAAAAAATTTGTCATTTTCCACTGCAAATCCAGTAACAGGAACTGGTCTTTGACTCTTAACTTTACCAATGCAACAAGTATTTCACAAGCATTCAGCAAAAGTGTATCAGAGCAAACGCAATGTCCGTCATCTGAAACACATTAAATGAGAAAGAAGCATGGTGCGTAAGGTTATTAGATCGGCTGCCTCTTTCCCACCCCAGTATAACAATGAACGGAAGTGTTACCCTCTGGATCTGATCCAGTTTCCACTAAAGTCAATGGAAAAATTCTCACCTTCTCCAGTGGAAGCTGGATCAGGCCGCGAGCGAAGAAAAACCTGCAGATCTCAACCAGAGAGCAGAGCAATCGCACACATCAGTTACGCGTTCTTGTAAATCCTGTGTACACAAAAGATGCTGTATAATTTTGTAACAAGTTTGTAAACAAAGCCTGTAATAAATTTGTTAAGGCCTAATCCTGTTTTCACTGTAGCCGGGAATGGTTTTATTGTCACCTTTGGTCATGGCACAATGAATCCAAAGTTCCTATCCAACTTTTTGTATGTGTGTTATATAATTAAGCAAAATATTCAGCTCGTAATGCTAGTTTAGCTTCAGTATTCTAAAACTCATTCCCATTAGGCAGCTCAGATGCTCTGTCAATATTGTTTTGCCAATAGATCATTATAAACACACATTTTATTTAGCTTTTCTCCCAAACGACCGAATGCTATTCTGAAATTGCCTGTCTGTGTCAAACTGTATTTTCTCTATTTTTTTCCCTAGTTTTTTTACAGTCCATTTAGTAACAGTAAAAAATGCTCCACTGAGGTTTTGGGAAACCATCTGCATTTATTTTATCACCTTTGAACATGTGTTCAGGAATGAAGTCTGTGCAGCAAGTTTACTGCTACCAAGAGATTTGTGCGGCTGCACCAGGAAGAAACTTTGACTGGACTATGCAGAGTGTGTGCTCGAAAACACTGCGCTCATACTCTGCTATTTTGATGCTTTAGCCATCAGAGCTTTTGCTCGGCTATACATTGTGTATCTGCAGACAATACCAAACAGGAAACAAGTCTGATTGGGCGTTCCAAAATTAAAAATTTAATGATAATGATCTGCTATTTCTGACCTTTCAGCAAATGCATTTGCACAACGAAGTAAAGCGCATAACCATTCATTTCGTTTAATAGAAACATTGTGGCAAAATCAATGGGATCCTGTGTTCTCCACGCTTGGTACGCGTATGTAATTCATCATGCATGTGGTGGGGGGGCCGAGGGAGGAGGAGGAGAGGATAATAAGCGCTACATCTTGTGAGAAGTAAAGGGCTGTGCTCTGGGTTGGAGCATTTTGAAATGCGGAGGGGTTGTTTTCTGAAATGCTTTGCCTGTATTTTGTTACAGCAGATGGCAGAATGACGAAGCAAGCACAGATGTGGTGTAAAAAAGTCAAGCAATATAAGGATAAGAAAACCTTTCCTGGGACAGTCGGCCATTCACTACCGCTGTAGGTCCAGGCAGTTCTCTGCAGGTTATTGCAGAGCTCATCAATGACATTCCCAGTTAAATTATTTAACTAACCTCTGTGTCAAAAAATGTATTTTTTCCTGAAACTTATTACATTCATGAGCTGAATAATTATCTTTTTTGGGTTTTTTTGGTAATTGTTAATTGCTTTTGTACCTCTGATGAACAGCAAATGGTAATGCTTTCCATGAAGGTCCCCAAATATAGATTTATCCTTTGTTTTACTGCTGGTCTTTGAAGACAGAGGCACCTGAAAGCCATACGTTCAGTACGAAACTGGCCTTTTGATGCCATGACCTCATGTTTCCTAACATTCTGATCACAGGGTCCTATTTTGGAGATGTGAGCCACGCAATTAGGTGAGATCATGACCAGGCTGCTGTAAATCAGGCTTGAGAAGCGGCTGTGTGCACGGCAGCCAAGGAGCAAAAAGAGAGTGAGGCAGCCCTATGCCATCTTTACGTCTGCCTTCCCACATCTCCTGGGAAGGTAGTCTTTCAGTCTTGAGCTGCAAGTTGGGTGATCAAGGATTGCATAATCAAGGGCTGCTTCCTGCGTGTCCAAGGGTTGAGATGCCAAGTAGACCTTTCTCAGAAGGACAGTTTCTCAGTTCACATTTTTTGCCTGCCCAGAAGCATGCCTTATGTGAATCTGGATGGACCTTCTGTAAAAGGGTGCTGTGGTTGCAGCATGTCCATTGTCCCCTCTCTAAAACACAGCATGTTGTTATTATTTACCTGTGTCACAGGGAGGAGAGACCATCATTGATAGACCAGCTCTGTTATTTGTAAATTACTTTGAGACCATTTGACAGAAAACAGTAATGTGTCCAAGGGAGGTTACTAAGGAAGAAGGTAGGATAATCCTTTTCTCTAAGCAAAAATATTTCCATGGAGGGTGCGAGAAAAGGAAAGTAAGTGCTGCAAAAAACCAGAGAGTCATAGCTGTTGAGTGGCAAACATCTTACAGAGATTTAGGAAAGCAAGGGAGAGAGATTGTTCAACTATAACCTCAGATGAAAGACTCTTTCCTGCTATGATAAGGGTTAATGGAATACCATTGGATCATCTGAAACAGGAATTCAAAAGGAAAATGAACCTCTGTTAACTGGGGTCAATCCCACTGAGTTGATTAGGAATTAACTATGCTCACTGAGCACAGATGATGAAGTCTTGCTCTTGGTTAGACCTATGCAGCCTCTGTTGTCAGCACTTGGGACTATGAAGCTGTTAAGTGAGGGCGGAATTTGACTCAGAAGATATTAAATCCAAATTGAACACACAGGGGGAGGCTAAGTTGAAAGCATTATCCACCACACAAAACAATCCCAGGTTTTAACATTGGTGGCATAAAAATTGCTCACTACTTTGTCTAGTTCCAGGGATTTAAGTTTTAAAATCTTTTGAACTGTCTGATATGACCAGTGCACATATATTTAGTAGCAATTTACAAAAGGAAAATAAAAAACTGTAAATGGAAGTATGCAGTAAAATACTGTGTCTAGCACTGTAAATAACTTCTGTTGATTCCCATTTATGTTCTCAGTGTCTGAGAAAGGAATTTTAATACGAATCTTGATTTTTTTTTACACATGATATTTTGTATAATAAGCACCTCAACTTACTCCTTGTAGATGTTTGCAGTGTGCAATCTTTGTGGATAATGGAGCAGAAATATGTCTTTAAAGTTGCTGGGCAATGTAAAAATTTTAAGTCTCACATTTGTACAGTAGATAGTTAAACCAAACATGTGACAGTGACAGAATCTGCTTCTCAGGCTCAGAGATTAAATATGTCTTAAAATATTGAATGGCAGCTTTTGTCAAGTTATTACAAATACCTTGAGTCAGATACATATGTGACACAACCCACTGCTCATATGGAGTGCATCTTTTTTAAAAATCTTTGTTATTGCATAAAGCTACTAAATGTGATTCCCATTAAGTTCAGAGGACAGAAATTTGTTAATTTCCACACCACTGACAGAGCATACACCATAACCCCAATACATAAGCAAAATCACAGGTCACAGCACAAGTTTATGTCCTGAGGAAAAAACTTCGAGGAAGGAAACTTTTCTATTCTTCAGAGAGTGAGAGCTCAGCTGCCACAGTCACAATGTCTATGTCATGATATCACAAGGACCTATGTTTGAAGTCTAGAGGAGGTAAAAACTGTCCAACTGGAGAGCTGAAGGGTAAAGGGAGTGGGATGGGTGGGGCCATAACTATCACATTGGTTCCTTGAAAATTAGACCCCTCAAACACGTAAAATAGACTGTACAGCCATCATGATCCTCCTCATCTCAGGATCTGACTCAGAGGCACATATTCCCTAGGTCAATAATCTTGACCATCTTGGATTCCTGAGACTTGGCATGAGGACATGGTACTTTTCCTAGGCGAGGGTAAAGGTGAAAAAACCCTTCTCCCACCATAATCAGATAACGACAATTACGCAAAAGGGAGTTCTCATGGGAAAAGTTTTGTCTCAAACTCCCATGTCTTTTTGCCGTCATTTTTTTCCACAGAAATTAGATTCCTGAGAAAGGCCTGCTGCATGTAGTTCTCTCAGAGGAATATGAGGATGCTGGAGAATAGAAGTCAGACAGAAAGAGGGAAATTCTGCTTTATTAGAGTCATTCAGTGATCTATTTTCACTTCAGGTTTCCTCTTATCATGTTGGTGGTTCGCTACAAAAATACGTGGTGAAGTCTTCTGACATAGATCCTGCTGCGGAAAGCATTTATACATGAGTGGAAAAGAAGAGCGCCACAGTACCATGATTGGATTGAACACAGGGGCTTAGCAGTCTCTGTGGCTTCTTCCCCTCTTTTTCTAAATGTGGAGACTGGTATGTGTCAGTGGCAGAAAAACAGAGAGCAATAACGGTATAGCTGCACAATACACTTCCCCATTCACAACTGCCAGGCAAAGAGAGCACGAGGTCAACTCCATTATCTCACATGCTGATCCTGGGACAGGTCCTTCATCTTCTCCCATGGAATCTCTGAAGGATCCACACTGCCATTTCATAAATCAAGTTTAAGAAATATCAAGGCAATCTTGCAATGGTTTGGAACTGGGTCATACAAAGAGAAAGACTAAAGAGGAAGGCAAAAGTGGGTAGGGTTTTTTTTAGCAATATTTACTCTCGAACAGTTTCACTTGCATCCAGAACGTACAGAAAAAGCCAATCTGAACAGTGGAAAGTGTTTAAGTTATCCATATAGATTTAGGGGGAACCACCACACAAACAACTAATAAATAAATGCATAACTTTATTCTGATCTCACGCAGGTTTAATGTCTGACTTCAGTAGGATAAGTCCTAGTTTTTACTGATAAAATAAAGCTTGGAATTATGCCTGTGACTTTTTAAAGCAGGTGGTGAGCTCTGTACTTGACCAGACTCAATTTCTGTATACCATGTAGCTGCTGCCTGCGTAGCTACATGATGAATACCAATCGAATTATTTAATGTGCTACACTTCTATACTGTAACAGCTTTAAACTACATTTGCCGTGCATGGAGGGATATTGTTGTCAGATCTCAGAGTGATTCAATGAAGCTCACCAAATAAACCCAGGGGCTTTCCACGGCACCAGCTAAATAGTCCCCCCCAACAACCACCATGCATAGCATTCAAAATTAACTTTATTTCTTTCTTCAGATGTAACTTCATTGGGCCTTGTTTTGCTTGAAGAAACGAGAAAGAAGTAAAAGCTAGATTTGCAGGCACTGACATTCAGAATTAAATTCCAGAATCCGTAATTATTTTCAACATAAGAAACACTGGAAAAATCATGTGCACGTGACAAGCTCGGTGAAGTTGCTTTTGTTCAGAAACAAAACTGTTTTAGACAACAGCAATCTAATCTCAGCTAAAACAAAGAACCCAGTCCTGCTGAACACAGGTGCCCACCTGAGTTTCTTTTTAATTCAGTGGAAACTTCACATTTTGGCTTTCCCAAGCATTTTCCAGTAAATGAATATTGAGTATAATCAACATAACTTTTACTACTTAGAAGCGCTCCAGAACCACAATCTGAAATAAACTGAAACGATTCATTCTGGGTAAACATCACATACTGAATTTTGCAGCCTTTGCCAGCCTTCAGTAGTGACTCAATTTGCAAACTAGGGTATACAGCCTGACTTTGTGGGCTTGTAAAACTTTGAGATTTTTCTCTTCATATGCTTTTCCCTAAAGTCTTCATAAACGCCAAAGATTTTACAGTGTCTAAACATAATCTGAAGCGTCCGCTTCTGTCAGCCCTAAGGTCATTCATTATTCCATGAAATGTTTACTAACTATTCCATTGGCCCAAGCAATGAACCATTCAGTAGGAACAGTGTAGGGTCCAGAAGTGAAGAACTACATCTCAGGAGGTGTGAATACATCAAATAATACAGAAGCCGATACCAATAAATTCACTGGAAAACCAAAACTGGAGTTTAAGAAGGACAACAGGCGAAGAGAGAAGCAGAAGCTAAGAAAAAAAATCTGAAAGGTTGTAATCTTAAGAAAAAAAGATCAGCTGGCCTTTGATAACAGCAATAATTCTTTTTTTTTTTTCTTATAGGATTCATCCCTCTCTGATTACTGCCTTGTAAAATTCATTCCTTTCCCATGAAAGTAAAATATAATAGCTTGAGCTGAAATTCTGCAGTCAGGGAGATTTTCATGCTTAAAACATCTACTGGGTCTCTGCTAATAATCAGGGTGACCACTCCTAACAAATTCCTTGCTTAAACCTGTAATCCCACTCTGTCCATCTGGTTGTGGGAGTGGTTTATTGATTCATTCTTCAAAAAAATACACAGTCAGGATTTACTGAGGGCCAGTTCCATAGCTCAGGCTGCATTTAAGTGGATATAGTTCACTCAGCCTGCTTGCACAGGTCTTGATCCAAAATAGCCCTTAAGCATATGCCCAATTTTAAAGAGAATAGCTGTCTTGAAGCTGGTAAGATTAATCCTGTGCTTAAAGTTAAACACATGGTTAAATGTTTTTATGGACCAGGGTAATAATAAGGTTCCTTAGTGATTTTATTACTATAAATAATAGCAATTCACTAAAAAAAAACCCCAACCAACCAACCAAACAACAAAAAAAACGGAAGAAGAATATGAGCAAACCTAGTAGTTCCCATCCCATAAATTCTGCTCAAAATTCCTAGAGAAAAAAAGCACAATAGGTAATCTGTAAACATTTAAGACCTGATCCAAGGTCCATGAAAGTTTGTAAAAAGCTCCATAACTTTTCCAGTGGGTCTTGAATTATGTGCTTAATAATTGAACCATGATCAATAAAATGCCATGGATGTATAGGATCAAGAAAAGAACGCACCAAATAAAACTCATTATTTGTTTTTTTAAATCAAAGAACAAAATTAGCAGATAAAGTAATATCTAGAGTGCAGTAAAGCATTTGTCAGTACTTCATAAATTCTTACTTGAAAAAGTAATTCAAATACACTTGGATGTGAATGCAGTCACCTGGATGGGGAGCTGGGGGAAGGAATATGAATTATATGCAAAGATAAATGGAAATGTGCTGAACTAGGGGAAGAAATCATTCAGTGGGTAACTGTGGAGACAGCTTTAGACCTGGGGTGACATTATCAGGACTACCTTAATGACTTAGGTACCTACATCACATGTTTGAAGGCAAATCGGACACTTCCCTTCAAATGAGGGGTTTGACAACAGCACTTTCAAAAAGGTGCTCAGGAAACAGAAAAGAAAGTGTTTTGGGTAATAATTTCAGATTACTTTCTCCTAGTGACTCTTATTCATATAGTTGCTTAGAAGAGTGCTACAACTGCAGATGAATATTCTAGTTTCATGCCCAAAGAAACTTCCCTGCAATTTCTCTGAATTTATCCCTCCTACCATTAATATATCCTAACCAAGACTTAAGCAATTTGCTACAAGGTCCTATGCCCTTCCAAGTCCCTGGTAGATGACTCCAGCAATTTATGGAAGATTTAAAGCAAACATATGGAAAGACGAGGGATTCCTCCAGCGTAAAACCGGTTATCTAGAATTTAGATGAAAAGGGTCCTTGGCATAGAAGTAACATAGTAAGATACCTAGGAGCAGGGTCCCCCCAAGCAAGGATGAGCACTTTCTTCTTCTCATACTCTTTTGCTGAATGTACATTGTATACAAAAGGAAAGAAACTAAGCATCATACACTTACAAATGGAGGGTCTTATATGTAAACCAGATGATACTATTTTCTTGCCTTTCCATTTCTTTTGGTAGCTGGGCTCAGTATTGCCTTAAATTCAGAGTCCAAAGAATTTATTGCTCACTCTATGAGTAGCGACTGTTGCTATAAATTGGGTGGCAGAGTGGGACACAGATCTGCACGCTGGGACCCCAGTTCACACTCATGAGCACTTTGCATCGAGGTGCCTGACTAGTTGCTGTGGGGCTGAGGCACATGCATCCCTTCTAGAGGAAAGTGGATCAGGCCTAAAGCAGCTTGACAAGGTATCAGTTTTGCCCCCACATGCAGTTTTGCACGATTGCCCCCACCTCTTCTCCTAGTTCCACACACACGCAATAAGTTTTATGAAAGTGGTAAAATAAATGTAGAGGTCCTTAAATCTGGATCCGCTGCAACCAACAACAGGGGAACCCTGGCAAACACGTCCTAGAAGCAAGCAGTGGTGTGCCACCATTTGCATTAAAAATAGCTGAGGCCAGCCTCCTGTCTTGCTGGCAGTGAGTGCCATGCAGATGATCCGTGCAGACTTCTGTGCCCAGTTCTTATTCAGCCACAGCTCCTGGTGGCTGCTGGAAAAGGAATGTATGACTTGCTCTTTAGGTGCAGAAAGGCAAGTACTTGTTAATGGGGCAATTTGGAGATGCCCTCCATGCCCAGTGCAAAATATTTCATTGGCAGCAGATGGAGGAAACAGGCAAGGAGACTTCAAACATTGGACACAGAACTTGGTTAGGACCATGAGAAGAGACCCTGGGAGATTCATGGTTCTTATCAGCAGAGACTAGATACTGAGAGAAATGGATGAACAAACACTACCCCTCTTCTGACTCATGTGATCTCACTAGTACTTCAGATGCTTAAACTTAGATGGGATAATGAAAGTACTTGGGCTATTTCCTTTCTGCATCTTCTTGTGTGCCTCCTTCCTGCACTTTTGACTTAAATGATGTTTAATGTCATCCTCGCTGTCAGGACAGGGGAGCATCCTTCACTGTGGAGATTCAGAAGTGTTAAAAGAAAGGGACTAATAGCTGTCACTGGAGCTAACAAACTGCTGTTAAGATAGGACTTACAATTGCTTTCATATCTCTCCCCTCTGCAGTTAATTTCTGGTTCTGGATAGAAGTGTCAGTGTTTCCTGGCTGCCTTGGAGGGGCTGGGTAACTGTCACAACTAATACAGGGAAGTCCATGAGGTTATATGCCCTCTACTTAAAGAAAAAGTTACCATCTTGGACACAAGAAAAAACTGATTCTCTAAAAGAAACCAACCAGTTCTAAATGAAAGTTGAGCTACCTGGTGCTACTCAGAGTAAACCAGATTGCTGTTCCTTTCCTTCCTAATTAGTTCTCCAGATTAATTTATTAGTCTGTCACCCACACGTGCAGGACTCTAAGGAAAGGTGGCCAAAAGCAGACTGTGAGATGAATTATTTGGCCAGCTGGGAACAGCTTGTATGCTGCAGGCTGGGCATCCCTGTCTTGGGGAGTGAGTGTTCCATCACAGACTTAAAAAGAGGGACAGAATGAGGATATATTCCTTTTCTGTCAGGATCACAACCTTATTTGCAGACCACTTTGCTTGCTTTCTGGTCCAATGTGCACCGGCAGATTAAAAGTAGAAACTATGTATCAGGAGAAAGGGGATTGGATTTATTGAGAGAGATTTGTGATTCTATGATTTTTGGCACTATCAGAGCCAAGTGCTCAGAAAACATGAATCTAGCCCATAAAGAAATGAATCTTCCCTTAAAATAATGAAAGCTATGATAGTTAATCACAGGCAAATATACATTTATATACATATTGATTTCCTTTTGCCCTTGGTGCTAGACTGATTATGAGATGGCTGAGATGATTGTGAGATTTTTTTCAGACCTACTGTGCTCTGCAATTCCAAAAACCTCACATGGTCTGGAAGCCTTGTCCCTAGTATGTTTTACCTACAAAACCCAGCTAGGTAAAGGAAAATGGCATGAACTGAGAAGCAAAAGACAGCACTTCAACTTAAGATGTTCTGTGAAGAGGAAGTCCCAGGTGTTTTCAGCACAAGTGTGAGCTCTGAAAATGAAGTTAAAGCTGTCAACACTGACTGAAAATGAAAGGACTCACAAAACAGCGTACATAGGAGATCTAAATCCCAGGACAAACAGCTTCAAAGAGTGAAAAAAAGAGAGGGAGAGAGATAGGGAGGGCGGGAGAGAGCAAGAGATGAAGTGACAGTTTCTTTGGACATTTGGCAGTGGGGATAAAATGCCAGTCCTCAAATAAAAATGTGTAGTTCACAATAGAGATGACAAATTGGGTACAAGACAACCAAGCATTTCTGGGCAGGGCAAGGGACAGGACAAACCAGCAAGAAGATTGACTAAGGTTAAGGAATAGTTGAAGCCAAGAAGTTGAAGGCCACCCACGCAGATCAAATAGGAAAGCGCTAATGGGAAAGACATTTTGCAAGTTAAAAATATAACCAATTCCTTAATCTGGGAACACAGAGCTGTAAAATAACAGCTGTACAGCACGGCGGAACAAAGTTTTCTTCAGTGGTTGAATGAAAGGTGGTTGAATGGAAAGACACCGTCTGCTTTATCAGGAATAGGCCGTGCCAGGCCCTCAGCCAGGACAGCTTCGTGTGGAGAAAGGCAGGGTCGCATTCCTCCGGGATGGCAACACAGCTCTGTCCCACAGGCCAGCGCAGCAGTCTTCAAAGTAACAATGAAATATTAGACGTTTTAAAAGGATTTCCCACTATATTGATGTTGTTCCCGTAACACAGGCCAAGGAGTAGGAAGGCAGCACATCAAAACACATTTGCATGCACTTGGAAACAGGCGTCTCTTCTGTACCAGATAATGCTTTCTACTGCCTGTAAAGGCAGCATTTGGACTGCGAGTCCATGGAAAAATCTTCCTATGGCACCTGCACCAAAGACAGGATGCTGAGAAAGCAGCCTCCATTGCAGATGGCGTTTGAAGTAATTAACCAAACCCACAGGAATGCCAAACCCCATAGGGATGAACACTCTGGTTCTGCCTCAGCGTTCGGTCTGATCACTTCCACTGCCACAAGGACAACACCTGGCCCTACAGTTTAGGATTGCTATGGCTGCAGTGGCCGACCCAGTGTAGAGCACAGACATGAAATATACCATGATTCAGACTAATTGCGTAGCACTTGTGTGCACTTTAGTTCAGAAGTCCAACTGATGCAACGCAGGCAGGCTGCTGTTACAAGGAGTTCCTTATTCACCTGTCAGTGGCACCTCTGCTTCAGAGTGAGCGCTGATGACACCCAGAGCACCACAGGAGAACCACTGATCACAAGATGCAGGAGCCTTGCGAGCTCCGGAGCTGAAAGCACTCTTCCCAAACATCCCATTTTGTAACGACATAGAACACAGTCACTGATACTGACTGCCTCTCTGCACTCTTTCTGCCAGCTCAGTGTTCCCCACTATTACAGCTCTTAAATTTTTCTTTCAAGCTACGGTACACGACAAATGCAAAACAGTGACAACTTCTACATTTTTTTTTTTATCTTACAGTTTTATCAGTTCTTCCAAAATCCCCTACAAAGCCTGCAAGAGTCACAAAGAAGAAAAAGACCATTATCTTGCAGTGTAATGACTGACTGCTTTATGACTTAGTAGCTACTACTCACATACTCCCCCGGGACAAGGTGTTGGCATGCCAGAAGAGAAGGTAGTTTGCTGAGCTTACTCACGAATTTCCGGCAGACTAATCACATTCGTACAAGAAGACCGTGTAGATCCCTTGCTGCTTCATCAAATGTGTATTTGTAGACAAGCCTGTCAGTTCTTTCTATTAAACGTTGTGATTTGTGATGGTAATCAGGCTTCCAAATTTACTTCCTCATCCTTGCAAATACCATTATTTATTATTCCAAAGTTATTATTCCAATATCCTTATTATTCCAATACCTTTATTATCTCAGTGTTATTCCATATTACTCTTCAGGACCTAGTTCTAAAGCATTCAGTGGCATCCAGATTTTTAGATGACATAATATGATATATATCGAGGGTGGAAACACTTACTGATCCTATTTTGTGAATCAGTGCATGAAAGAGATCTGAGAAAAGCATCCAATGACATCTGTTTGTGACGTAGCGTATCTTTTAGCTACCCTGCCTCTTATCACCATCAGCTGCTACCTCTGCCTTTTATTTTCAAATCCAAGAATACTGCTAAATGAAATTTACTTATGCCATAAACAGGACACCTGTCTTGCACCTGTTTTAAGTATTTACCAATGACAGTGAAGCACTGAGCTGCCTGAGCTAGAGAGAAAAACAAAAATATTACTTAAAATTGCAAAGGAAAGAGCCTACGGAAGACTGCTTAATCAATGTAATCTGGCAAAGTGCTGCATACTGGAACAGACCCTGCTCTTCAGTACTGGCTGAAGAATAGAGACAATTTTTCAAGGCTATGGACATTGTTTTAATACTAGCAAATGATGCGTTACAGCATTTTCACCATGATCAAACACAAAAGAAAAGTCAGACTTACCACTGGATGAACCTTTTTCAATCACATGTGTGAGATGCAGGGATAAGAAGGAGAGGGCTGTGGAAAAGCATAACAGGTACTAACCAGTTAGGAGGCAGAACAGGCACCCAGCAGCCAGCAGTTGCAAAATGGCTACAGTAAGACTGGAGCAGTTCGGCTCTGTAAAACTTAAAGGGCCAGATTTATACAAGCACACTGGGGGAAAAGCCTGTGTAAGAGCATAATTCTCCACTGGGAGAAGGCAGGCCCCAGTCCCGGAAATATTTAAGCATGTCCTTAACTCTAAGCATATGAGTACTCCTATTGACTTCAGTCTGTATATTCCTGTGCAAACAATTAAGCGTGTGTATAAAAGTCTGCAGGACTGTGTTTACTGACATACAAAAAGTTACCCAGGAAGGCGATGCTCTAGCACAGTGCTTGTTACAGCTTTATCAAAAAAGGAGAAGGGTACGGTCAAAGTTACTTCCCCCTCTGATGAGTAACTCTGATCACTGAATAGTGTTATGATACATTCTAGGTGTCCAGGAAAAAAAATTAAAAGTAATTACAACATCCCCTAAAAAATCTCAAATTGTTGCAGCAAACATTGCTCATGTACTCACTCTAATATTTCTGTTTTATTCAGTGTAATACCCATAATAGGCCCCTATCTAATTGAAACAATTCAAAAGCACTTTGGACTGGTCAAAGTAAGGGAAAGTGACCTCAGTTACTGATTTTACAACTCCCCTCCCTTCTATAACTGAATCACAGAGATGCAGTCAATAAAGCGTCAACATTTCTGAAGTGAGACCAGAAACACCGCAATGACAGGGCACACGTATCTTTGTAGGCTTACCATTGGCAAAGTGATCTTATGCCCATCCGTGCTCTGCTTCAATTTTCTGCTCTTCACCAAATGGATGACAACATTTTCCTCACCTGCAGCATTCATTGACTTTCATGATTGATAAGCATTTCAAGTGTTAGCAGTTACTCTAACAATGACCTGGATGGGAAGGAGACTTTAAAAGCAGATGATACAGAAGCAATACCAGAGGGTTTGAAAGGAGGGTTTCTTGCTGCCTGGGGTCACCACAGCATGGCTGCATAGGACAGTTGGAGCCTATACGGTGCCTATATCAGCCTTTTGTGCACTGCAAAGACACCTTAAACAACATATCTGAGGTTTCCTTTCAGGCATGCCAGGTGGCATCATGACTTCAGGACAGTCAGTAGGGTGTTTCTGCTGTTATGTGATATGAATAGACAACAAATTTGGACTCAGGCTTGCTCTGAAGTGTCTGTTCTGTGTGGCTCCAGGGATGCAGCTGTTGGGTTGCTGATGGGATTCATTTGCTTATATTAAATAATATAAGTACTTAAATGTTGACAGAATTTAAAGCCTAGGGTTTTTTTTGCGTATTTTTCCCTATGACTAGAAGCTAATCTGAGCAGTTTTCCCGATGTCATTGTTTTCTTCCTGTCACTGAGTTTACTCTATACTTTGCTCAGATTTTCACAAGTATGAGATCAACATTAGAGACTATTGGAGATATTTTACTTTGTAAAACTTCATTAAATTCATATCACCAAATAAAACCCTGTATATGCAATAACTCTGACTTGCACAGAACCTATAAACCACTCATCCTTGATTGCCTCCAGGCACAAGCGGCTATGACCTTCTCAAACATCTTAGCACCAGAAGAATTGCTGCGCAAGTTTCATTTGCTACAGTGTGTTTCAGGAAACATGGTGGGTTTTTCCGCAGTAATTGAAATGTCCTGAAATGTTGTGAGACTTATTCTGCTCTTGCTTACACCGCTAATTTTTATTATTTCACAGTCTTCTCAATGAGGGTGATACCAGACTCCACTTCCCTGTGCTTAGTCCCACTAGTTCCCACTTCGCGTTGTGTAGGTTGTAACTTTTTTACAGTGTGTCATTAGCATGATTGATTACATGTTATCAACATGTCATGAAAACTTGCCAGATGTAACTTAAAATTGGATTCTTAATGAATATCTGGGCCTGAATATGCCTTTTTCCTTTACTTTGTTCACTCTGGAGCAGTAACTCTGAAGGCAATGTGCATTGGAGTGAGAATAGAAGGGATTCGTGGGCTGAACCCTACCCCCAAGAACAACTCTGAAGATATGGGGGTGGGGTGACGGACATTGAACACGTGGCAATTGCAACCCGAATTTTGCTTTTAATACTACACAAGACAAACATTGCTAATAAGGTAAGATTGCATGCATTCTGTAATCAATTGAAGGGGTTAGGTTTATCTTCTCAAGACTTTTAAATAATAGAAATTCAAAGGCAATCACTTAAGGGGACTTCTTTATACCCTGCCATTAAAACAAAAGTTCCTTGTAAGGCATTAATACAGGTGGGAAGAATTTACCATACAGGGATAAAAAAATTAGACAGGAAATGTTCCAATGATTATTTTAAACGTCTCTGGGTGAGGCAGCAGATAAACAGGGCTAAGGAACTTCAGAGAGTTTGAAACCTTTTGCTTTCTGAGCCAGGCTGCCCTTTGCAGACACATACTCCTAAAAAAATTAGGTAACAAAAGATTTATTAGCTGGAGAGGGGAAAAGTTTTAAAATATTTTTCTTCATTGCTTTAACATGAAGCAACTCAGAGTGTGTGTGTCCCCAGATGTGAGGGAAGACTAAGATTATTCCATGATACAACTATGCTTTGATACAAGAAGTCACTTCATAGCTTGCTAGAAAGTTTGGTTTAATTGTTTAAAAGCTAGATTTGTGCTCCCTTGAATATATGTAGACATAAGAATTTGGTTAAGCAAGCATATACTTTTTTTACCGTATTGCAGCTTAAAAATTCATCTTTTGCTGTATCAATGCTATCATATCCCACATTAGGTGCCTATACCACACAGATATACTGATGCCTGGTGGTGCGACTTCCTGCAGCCAGGGATGTGTCAGACAATGCTCTACGCAAAGTGGAAGTGCTGTTTAGCATACAATTGTCTGGTGGTTATTTTAGATTATGTGAAATTGGCTCTTCACTATTATTGTTTCCAAAGGTAAAAAAGGTTTTTGTAAAGACTGTTGGCTGAAAAGCAACGTGATAAGGAAGAAGATAAAGTAGTTGGCAGCAGAAACCTGTTATATTTGCACAAGGAAAAGTGAGGAAGCAGAAGTAGCAGCCGTGATGGAGAAAAAAAGAGAGAGTATAGAAGAGATTTCCTGTCTAGTGAAGACAATAGGCACTTGCTTGAGAAAGCAGAGCAGAGCAGAAAACAGCAGGAGAAATGTTTCCAGTGGTTCTCATAGAATTGGAACACAGAGTTTTCTTTGGCAAATGAATTAGCTGCAAGAGCCAAATGTCTTCAGAAACAGCTTATCCTCTGGTAGCTGTCTTTTGCTTAAACTCTCTAAAAAAGCATCTGTAAAGCACTGTGAAGCATGAAGCCATTCCAAATGCAATCAGTTAGATAAGGCAGCGTCCATTCCGACTTAGCCACTTGTTCTAACAAACTTAGTAATTCAAAGCTCTGTGGAGAAGAAACTTCAGGCTGCCTGCTGCATGGCAGGACGTCATGGATTAGGTTCTTACATACAGGCCAAGTGGTTTAGCAAGAACACAGCCAAGATGCAAAGACCAAAGGGAAAATCCTGCTCTTAGATCTGCAGGGCTGATCTCAGACCTGCACATCTATGAAATCAGAGCGCAGGTCTACCACTGTACGTTTTTTCTCCTGTTAGCATTCATGGGAGAAAGCACCGAGTGGAGAAACAGCAGTTGCTCACAAGGAGTTTACCTGCTTGTTTCTTGTATCTGATGTTTGATGGGAGGAGGGAATAGGCTGAGGGACAAGAAACATTAGTCTCTAGCTTTCCTCAAGAAAGAGCTTTTCTTCAAGGGCATACATCAAAGTTCCCAGATAGTTGCATTTTAAATACGTTCCTTACAGGGCAATGATCTGATAGAAGAGGAAAGTCTCCGGGGACACACTGGCTCATGAGAGGACATTAATGACTGGCATGCAGCTTATATACTGCTGGTTATGTCCTTGTTTGTCAGCTACCAGCAATACAGGCAATTAGAAAGATTAAAGCTCAGTTGAAGCCTGGATACTGGTTGCCAGCTTGGCAGAAGCCTCCCTGCTGTCAGGTCTTAGTTGATAAAAAGTCCCAGTTTTAGAGTGACTCAAACATTTTATCTCTTATATGTTTTATATAAATGATGAAAGGTGCCTGAAACAAACAAACAAACAAGCAAAAGAAATTGCTAGAATGTCTTTATTATCACCTAAGTAGACTTGGGGTCAGGGTAATGTATTCTATCTAATTCAACGCTGAAGTATAATTTCAAGAACATAAGTGGAAAAAAAGAAGTCATCTGAACTAATATCCTCAGGCTCCACTTATATGAAGACTTACACATGTGCTTAGCTTCACACAGTGCAAAACCAGTATATTGCGACACTGTTCACAGGCTTAAAACGATGTCTGGAGATTTTGTAGGATTAGACCCCTCATTTGCTACTTGAAATGGAATATCTGTAAAAGTGTTTCATATGATGATGTGTAAAAATGAAATACATTTTTAAAATTGTGAGGAATCCTGCAGTCCCCCTAATGAGTAGAAGTCTTTTCGTAACAGATGGGCAACAAATAATAATTTCCTTATTTTCACATGTATTATACCTTTTTATGAAACAGAGAAGTGTGAAATTAATTCTCCTTTTTAAGTTAATATTTTACATCTGGTTTTCTGCATTTCTGCTCTTTTGTCTTAGCATTGTCTATCTCTATGATAAGAAATTTTTTCAAATATGAGAGGCAGTGATTTATGCTCTCTTTAAAGGTGGAAATCCATGGAAGCTTATTATTTATTGTAAGGGGGCTAGGAATTCACCTGAATTTTTTTTATTTGTTTTAATTTAGTTTCATCTAGCAGTTCATGGGAAAGAGACAGTGGTATCCCTCTCAGACAGGGCAGAGAGCTAGCTCAAGATGCAAGGACCGCCCCCCTCACCACAACTCAGAGGACCACATTTCTACCTTCTCAGCATATGCGCAATTATCAGAACAGAAGATGTATTCCCACTTTGCATATTCTAACTTTCACCACTTCAGTTTGATTCTTTTTCCCCCTTTCCCAGGGGACTTATTAAACAGTCATGTCAATAACCATACATAACTATCGTTTTGGGATACCTCTGTTTCCAAGCCATGACACTGTTTAGGTAGATATTACAGTGTAATTGGAATGACTCCCCTGTAACATTGTTGTGGTCAGATTTATTTATTCAGCACAGAGAGGGAGTGTTCAGCTCCTTCTTACCGTGCACAGAACTGCCAAAACCATTCCAAAAATAACAGGTCATAAGCACCTGTATATGCTTAATTTTTAAGGTGAAGATACTCTCTAAAGGCTTTCAATCAGAGTTCTGCTTTATATCCTGTATGTTCTGCTTCTTGGAAGTCAAACCAAATATTTACGCCTGAAAAGAAACAACCGAGTATGCACATCTTGGATCACTGGGGCAGTTCCAGGTAACGTGGAAGTAAATGTAAAGACTCTCCTCGGCTTCAGTAAAGTTTGGGTGAAGATGCCAAACCAAGATAGAGTACAAAGGATTGCCGTAACAGTTCCTGTCTTCTGATGACCAAGCTTCAGAGACGATAAGAGGAGTTCTGCAGGGCTTTTGGCTTTCCTACTCAATTAATGAGTCTATATTTGGCAATGGAAAATAGCCCTATTTAGAGCATTTTGTAAACAATGTTAGTTATAGGCAATGAATTTTTTCCACTGCCTATATATAGTTATCTGAAGCACTGTTATGTTCAGGTCAAGAGACAAAAAGTTATTTAATCTGACCTAGGTTTAATGCCACATTGAACTGCTTTAGCTCACCATTGAGAAGCAGTTGTATTCCATGAGCAGTTTTAACGTGCAGGTCCGTACAGTATTGTTAAAAGCACACCTAATTTACCAAGGTCAGATTATCTATCAGTAGTCAGCAAACCTAAAAGTCTAGCCCCAGGCACAGTCAGAGACCATCTTTGAAATATATGTAATTCCACATCCCAAATGAGCCAGATACAACTTCACGGGGTGTTGATTCTCAGTTAGTTAAGGGAGACATCACAGGAAGACCCAGACAGGCTGCAACATCTAGGGCACTCGCGTGGCCACAGGGTTCATCTTAGAGTATACCATGCTCCTGTCTGCTCCTTGGACCATGCTTGTATATATACTGCCAGTGAAAACATTGATAATTAGAATCACAGAATCACAGAATATCTCGAGTTCAAAGGGACCCGTAAGGATCATGGAGTCCAACTCCCTGCTCCTTGCTCTTGCAAGATGAGATATACCTTGATCTGTGTCAGGATGCCAGACGTACTGTTCTTAATGAAGTACCTGGGAAAAAAAAAGGGAAGTCAGGGAACAACCAGAGCCACAAAATCACCTTAGGAATGTGGTATCTCATGAAGTACGTACAGCTTTCAACCGGAGTGTGAAAACAAGGGTTCATTACTCCTCTTCCCATCCCAAAAGCATCTCACAGAAAGGGTCATACCCATCAGGCTACAGAGAGGAGGCAGTGAAGGGAAAACAATGTTCTTCTTCTTAATTCTGTATAAATACTCAGTCATTTATGCAAAACAGGTCACTGTGAGCACCAAAGAGTCACAGCATAGTTGTTTGACCATAGGCCAAAGCAGTAGTGTGGTTTGGGTGGTTGGAATATAGGTAGGGAATATCTCCTGAAGCAGAGAGTTTAATGATTTTTAAAAATCTTTACTCTGGGCAAATGCCCCAGGTGTTAAACAGACTGTAGCAGCTTCCCAGCAACAAAATGCAGTTGAACTCCTGTTCTTTTCCTGAACCTATTCAGCTTTTCTAGCTAAGTTTTTTGAGAGTTTCTGATGCTGAGTCTCTTTGGTGAATTGCACCTGAATTTGCTGAATATATCAGGGATTATGGAGTAGCATGGGCTACGCTCGCGGACAAAACCCCAGTCATTTGGAGACTTCTATGAAAAAGTTAATTGCATTAGCAAAAGAATATTTACCAAAGTTAAAGACCCTTGAATCAGCCAGTAGAATAACAATTTTATCTATGGTGGCCTATGATGCTGGGAACCTCTCTTCCTCACATGCCAAAGTCCGGCTGTGGTAAACACTTTAAAGGAGAAGTGGAAGATGTTTTTGTTTCTTTCTAATTCATCTGTGTGTTTGCTCTGGGTATTGCGTGTGGACGAGATGTCAGGATTTGCTGTTTCCTCTCTTGCCTAACTCTGCAGTGAGTTAAAGGTTTACTTAAGGACATGCTGACCAGTTAGAAAAGATTGTTTAAGTTAAATTTTGTTGAGGTGCCGAGAGCCTTTCAAAGCAGTGGATGCTGGGAGCAGGGGGCTGGAGGGAGGAAGGGACAGTGTTATTATTCACACATGCACTCACAGCTTTTTTCTGTTGTGCCTCCCCTCGGTCTTTCATGTCTGAAATGGGCACTCACTCGTGGCATGTCTTTCCTGGAGATGTCTTGGCATGTCTTTCCCAGATGCTTGGCATATGAGGCTTTAAGATAGGCAAGTAGCTTGGTCTGAAATCACCGCTGAACAGTGAAGCATGTACGCACATGGAGCATCACGCCATCAGTTATAATGGTTTGTAATTTGTCCAGCCTGTGAACGCATACCCTACTTCTCTGCATCCTGCCGGTGCAGGTTGTTCTTGAGAACTATCCATAGCTCCCGTGCATGAACTAGACAACACTCCTACATTTGCTACTCATTGGGGAACAGAAATGTTTTGTAACAACTTCCCTCTATGCTGCAGCATCAAACAACCAGAGCAGACTCTTGTCTAACACTGCAGACACATTCGTCAGTTTTGAAATTCCAGATTGGCATGTTTTTAAGCACAATAACAGTCACATCAGTGGGAACAGCAGAATCACAGTACTGTCCCTTGCACAAGCTTGTGTAGAAAAAGTGAAGGCAATCAAACTGCATTATCTTGTAAAAAAGGTTGAATTCAAACCTCTGGCCACCTGGAAGAAACAATAATGAATCCTCTTAAATGCTGGCCATGCAATGCATTGAGGTAAGGGGGAGATGTCTACCTCAGTCACCAAGGATAGACTAGCACTCCAGAAAGGGTGCTGGCCTGGTTCTGTGAGAGTTTTCTCACTGGGAGTGCCAGCTCAAGCAGATCGCTCCTTCTTGTGCCACCAAGAGATGTCCACAGGACTGCCAAGTGGGGTGGGTAGGAGCTCAGTTAAGTTTAAAAGAAATTTTTAAACAACCCTGCTCAGTTTTGCACTCCAGTTAGCTGTGCAACTGCACAACCAGCGTATGAAAGGAGAGGAAATGCCTAAGACAGCACCACTGCCAGAAGAAATCTCTGTGGAGCCATGGCCAGGAAAAAAAGTCCCTTGGAGACCACGTTTCTAATGAACTTACTCTCTTCTGGGAACAGTAAAAAAAGAGTTCTGCCTCAGTGTCTTGTAACGTATAGTATTCAACCCTATTTACATGCAACCAGTTCTTCAGTCCATTCCTTTAATATCTCATTCTCACTCACCCTTTCATCCCAGGGAAGACATTTGTGTTGCACAGGCCCTGCCTTTTCTCTCTGAAGAAGACTTCTGTAGACATACAGGGGTCCTATCTCATTATCTCCTACATCTCATCCATGTCCATGGGATCTTCGCGCAAAAACTGTATGGCACTTTGTAATCACTAAGGAAACAAATCAATTTACCACCTCTAGCCCATGCCTCCAATGGGTGAAAAGCAGCAGTAATGAGAGCACCAGGCTGGGAAATGGGGGACTGAATTTCTCATGCAGCAGTGACAAGATGGATAACCTTGACTCCGTATCTCAGTTCCCTGCCTGTGAAATGGGAATAGGATGATGTACAATCAAGAAGCACTCTGTTAGAACTGAGCATTGCTCTGCAGAGAACAGAGCCTGGTAGGCTCCGTTAACTGATTCTTTGGAATCAGTTTTCCTTAAAAGAAGACACCAAGAGAGAGGAGAAATTCCTGTTAGCCTTTATCAAGCAATTCAGTGACACTAAGACATCCTTATACACTAAGAAGGGCTACAGCTTTGGACAGGTTTTAAAAAAAGATAAAAGCAGACACAGCCGCATGAAAACACAAATGACATCCGTTCAGAATTAGCTCTGCCCCTTTTATCTTCATAAGAAGCCAAGCTGAACTCCAACCTTTGGATTCTCTCGAGGCATTAGCTTTTCATTATGAATGAATGGCTGATCACATTATGACAGACAAATGATCGGCAGCAGGAGGGTTTACCAACATACCGTGCACTCCCACAGTCACTGAAGGGGAAGTCTAATGAGCAAATAACCTGCTGCAACTTTCTACATATTTCCTGTAATTGAGAACTCTTCTGTACTTCGTCTGGAATGCAGATGCCTCTCAGTCACAGGGTCACAAATAGGATTGGGGGCTGTTTCTGGAAGGGCAAGCAAGTAGCTTTAGGTGCTCAGTTGAAAATACAGATGTTTTCTGGCTGCATGGCTGTTAGGCGGTGGTATCTCCAAGTCTGTTCAAGCAGGCTTGGCTACTAGCTCTTCCCTGAGGCCCACAGTTTGCAACTGGTGCAGATCCCTACTAAGTGTGCAGATGCCTACTAATATTTGCCTATGCAATCAGTTGCAAGATCCAAGCATTAAAAGCTCTGTTTAGGGATACACAGCATAGAACTGACTCTCTAGCCTCTATCAAAATGATCTCCAACACCTAATGGGCACTGAGACCTTTTTTTCTGTTAAAAGTTTTGTTTCAGACCATTGCACAAAAAGGATTTAAAGTATAATCTCCCCATAAAGAAAATCCCTAAGTAACTTCCCTAAATTACCCTGAGAAACCTGATAAATAATACAGTCTTCTGAGAACTTTAACCTCCTCCATCCCAGTTATAGCTGCTCTGTGTGACAGAAATGTTTGAATAATTAATATTTACTAATATTTATTTACATTTTTTTGCGGTACTGGACAACACAATTATTTCACCACTACAGTTACAAAAAGCAAATATTTCAAGAAAAGAAAGCTGTTTACCAAAAAAAAGTGGGTGCTTTGATTGGGGTTTTGTGTGTGTGCGTTGTTTGGGGTTTTTTATAGTGCAATGTCTTATTACCAGCTGAATTGCTTCTTCAGAGACTGCGAAACTTGTATAACTTTTGTCAAAGTAACATGACCACTTATGGTAACTGACACACTCTGCCTCACGGCTTTGCTGTTCTTCTGTTTGTCCCTTCACTTCCGCATCTATATTAGAACTTATTTCTCTTCTTGGTAGAAGCTATTTCTCCCGTCAGTAAATCTTCTGATTTTAGGAATGTTACAAAAGACCCTTAAGATCCCAACCAGGATCAGGGGTGGTGAAGCACTTCGTAAGCACAGAAATAATCCTTGCCGTGAAAAGCACTTCAAATCTTAATAACCAGGATACAAAAAATATAGGATGAGAGCTACTGCAGTGAAGCAACTTCCTCAAGGTCACACAGGCGATCAGAGACCAGATCAGGAATAAAACTTTCACCTCCCACGTCTCTCTGCTGGGCTCTATTTTTCTTTAGTAGAAAGGAGTCAGCGTTCAAACTTATTGGTTTTATCCAAGGCAAATTCCACTGGATTTCACCATAATGAAGGTAGGGAGAGGGGTTATATCCACTTTAATCAGTCTACCAAAGCTTTAAAAACCCTTGCATGGAATGCAGCTGAGTACAAAACCATCCCATTTCAGCAGCTTATTCAGGATATGCAAACCAGATGGAAGTCTATGTATTACATGATTAAATGTACTCTAGATCAGAAAGGAGCAATCACCAAAATCATCCAAAGCAATGAGATGAGAGAGGTCATTGTCTTCCATTCATCTATGTTAAGGTCACAAAAGCCTCCACAGAGATAAGGGGATGTGGTCAGTGCCCTGAAAGGCTGACACACTAATTACGGACAGAATAAAGGGGCCAGGGGATAAAGCACAAGCCAGTGTAAAGGAATGACGTGGGGTGATGAGGATAAGGCCACAAGGTTATTCAGCAGAAACATGCTCAACAAGGCTGCCCGTGTCTCCTGCTAACATGGGGTTCACCCTAGTGCAGACAAGGTTCTGCCTCTTTGGGGATATCATTATGAAGTGACCATACCCAAATGCACCCCTTTGTCACAGGACACAGAAGAAGGTTTCAGAAGAATAGTTCATTCTGCTGAACAGTGTTCTCATATTCTCAGATCATTGCCCATCTTTAAGCCATAGACAATCTCTCTCTCTCTCTCACACACACACAGATACATACTGCATTTATAGTAAAAAAGATGTTCTACCTGCCAGCCCTGCTTGTGGATTTTATTTCCAGACAGCATATCACCCTCAGCGCAAACTCATATTTTTCAGGTAAAACACACTTAACAAGAATGTTGAGTTGGCAGCTGAGAGAGGAGGTGGGTATTACTATAAAATCCTTGTATTTTCCCTTATTACATTCTACAATATAAAAGGTAAAGCTGTTCAAATTTTGGAAACGGAAACTTTCGAATGAGTCTTATCTTGACAGAAAAAAAAGAAACTGACATGCTTGCAAGTTTTTCTCCTCACACTGGCTTTATCCAATTTTTGCTGTAGCATCATTCAAACTGCCATGAGGAATGGTGATGCTTCGTCCTGTAGCTAAGTTAAAAATTCTCTCAGTGAAAGCAAATCTAGTTCACTTTAATGTGATGTTTCTCTCCCTTCTCCTAACATTACATTCGCCTCAGCAACATCCTGCAGCGATGAATTTCCCTTGTCATACACACTTGTGCAAGCAAAATGGGAGTCTTAAATTAGTACAGGACATAAAGTACATCATACAAAGGGATTTTACTAACCACTAGTCTCCAAGGTGTTTCCAGCACAAAACTAACAGCAATGAGGTTTAGGACATGTCCATGAATTATTTTTATGTTGCCAATAGCGGAATGGGATTGGCACTTCAATACCTCAAGCAGTTAACCAGCTTTGAGACATGCCACAAGATGTGCAGCAGACCAGCACCAGCTTCAGAAGCTCCCAGTCCTCATTGTCAGATTCCCAAATTTCCCAAAACCTCAACATTTTTTTCCTTTGCCCAGTTGGACTCCCACAGCCGTGAGGACATTGAAAGTCTATTACTTTGGGCCTGCCAAAGGTCAACATTTGGCCCTTGGGTTAGGAGATCTGTGAAGTAAATAGATGTCATGTTTGTCCAGTCACTTTGTGACCACAGTAACGGCTTGTGACAATGGACAGAAGGTCTATAAAAATATTTTGATGCCTAAAGACACAGTTGGAATTAGCCAAAACTACCAAGTTATCTAAAATCCAGTGCCACAAAAGCCATACTCCTCTGTATCTGGGGAGCTGGGTAACTTGAGAAGTTTGACTTAGAAAACAGGTTAAAGAGAATAAAGCTTGACTCTCTGATTTTCAGTCTTGAGCAGCATTAGAGTTCATTAAAGAGAATACTCACAGAATCTTTAATCTCATTGTTTTTCTCCTGTTTATGGAGTGTTTGGCTATAAGCTTTCCACCCCTTATGCTTAACCTGAGCTTTCTCAATTAAATATTTCATCATCCAGCTCACATCCATACTGAACTGCACTGAAATCCTATAGGCACGGACATACCCACAAGCTTCTCAAGTACCCACTCTCCTCCTGGGGTGGCTGTTACCTGAAGTGGTGTACTTGGGCAATCATTTCAATTTATCCGCTGCAGGAGAATCAACCAGCGCAGGGAAACGGCTCTCGCCATCCCCATGCATTTCACTTCCCCTGTGGCACCAGACCTGGAAAACCCAGTGTTCCAGAGCTTTTTGCCTTTTTACTCCTCCCAGCTGCCTCATCGTCCTCCCTTCCCTCTCCTCCTATGGCAGAAGGAGCCATTCTGTAACTTCTCACCTATAAGGCAGTAAAAGTCAGGTTTGGGAAATATTGCTAAGAAGCCCTCAGCTGACTCAGGCTGCAAAATGTGTTATTTACAGCACAATACAGATAGAAAATTGGGCAAAAAGGAGAGACCAATGACTCAATTCAGTTGCCTTATGTACTTGTCTCTGTCCATTTAAGCTCTCCAAGCACAGCCCAGCTCACTCCCAGCTGTCCTTATGGAAAGACATAGGACTTGTGACAAATCAGACAGCCCCATGAGGATGTTTCCAATAGCCCAGAACATCTCCAGGCAGCAGAACTTGATTGTATGGGGGTAAGTGAATTTATCCTCAAGTGGCTCTTCTCACTTCTCGTAACAGCTAGGTGTGAACCTGTGCTTCCCATGCCAGCGTCTCAGTCATAAACCACTGGGCAAATCAGGACCCCTGGAGAAAGTGTCCTTTTGAAGATACTATTTATTTGTGTCAGGTAGACAACGGAAATCTAATGACTCAAACATCGAAAGGGATGGGCCAAGGTAGAAAAGATTGGTGATAGTTACCAAAGTTGTGTCATGAAACTACATGAAGGAAAATTAGAGGACAAAGGAAAAATTAATAATTTATATATTTGATAGGAACAGAACCCAGGGGCAACACAGCTCTTTCAGCAGTCCTCCACATGTGTTCATGAACTACTTGTACCAAGAGACTATCAAATAGTACATGCAGTACATCTCCAAAGACAACATAGGCCTCCTGTGTTTCCTGGCCTCCAGGCAACACATTTTCGAAATCAAGTGTGTTGCCTGATGCCAGCCCTGCCTGACTGTAGACTCAGTTAAAAGCCCATTGAATCTCTTTCATAAGGCTTTCCTGAGCATGGGCGTGTGCCCTGAAAGTGGATGACTGACGCGTTTTCAGCTTTCCTACCTAAGAACACCAAAACACCTACTACCACTTTAGAGGCAACTGGGATATAACTGATGTTATCACTGATACTCAAGAGCAGCAGGAGGGCCTTCAGGGAGCAGAGTGAAGTATTTGAGAAGGGTATTAGGTGAAGCATGCTCTCTGTTATATCAGGGTCACGGAGAAAATGTGTCTATCATTAGTCTCATCAAGGGGCAGTAAACAGTTTGGGCCTGTAGAATTATTTTGAAAGGGTTGTATAATCATTTGGAGAATAATTCTCCCCTCCAGAGGAAAAGTCCATACAAAAGTCACAGAGCAGCTCAACCACTATATGCCATTTTTCAAATTACTAAAGGAAAGGAAAAGCAGTGAAGAAAGATCATAGATTGATCTTGTTATGTTATAGATTCTCTTTAGTTTCTGTAGCTAGGGAAAACATATTCTTATTACATTAAAAAGTACGTTGCTTGTGCTGCCAGTGCAAAATGTGGCTGACATTAGAGGACTGTTTCCCTAAGACATTTTGGGCCCCTGCCTCAGCCTTTTACACTCTAGCAAGCTCTCTGATTTGCACAACTGTTCCTCAATAAACACAATATAAAAGCACCAAGCTGACATGGTCTGTTGATCCCAATGTGTTTCCATTCGGGGCTGGCTTGGGTACCTCTGCCTGGCACTGCACCATATATTTGTACCTACAGTTTCCTGTGGAGAAAAAAAAATATATTTTTTGTTATCATTCCCTTTTCCTTCTTGGTTGTAAATTCATGGCAAGGGCTTTTTTTGGTTGTGAGCACAACATACTCCAAGGCTAAGATCACTGCTGCCAGAGAACAAGAGAAGAATTGTCCCCAAAAATGGATATGTGAAATATCACTTAAGGATCTCCACTTCCCTGACACTAGGGTATAAACACTGAAGACTTAAAGAACAAGTAGATTTGGAGCAGGCTGAATGAGCTCATGAGAGGTGAAGTGAGCTGATAGTAAGCACGATGTTCTACAGCGATGAGCTTTATAGAAGGGTGTAGAAAGATTAAAGGTTCTGGAAAATCCAAAACATAAGATCATTCTAACTGCCCACTAGATAGGGGATTCCTTTGATCATTTAAAAAAATAAAATAATATAAATGGACAGAGGAAGACACTAAGTTCTCCATGCTTTACATCTAAGGTAACACATTTTGCACAGCACTCACAAAATTTTCCTTTTGAGAACTGCAGTGGATACACAGTTAAGCCCTCTCAAGTGGATGAAAATTGGATGAAATACGGCAAGTGACAGTCAAAAACTTATCTGGCACTGTTTCAAATGGAGTAGAAACATGTAATTAGCTACCAGAAAGGATTCAGTGTTCAACTTGGGTGTGCTAATTTTCTGATTAATTAAATATAACACACATTAATATTATGTGTACACTTAGTATGTAGTTAGATTTTGATCTTGGTTACAGGTTTCCCGCGTCTGTACCACTGCCTTTTCTTTTCTTTTTCTGATTGCTGGTTGCCAGCACCTATAGCTGGTAAATTTAGACCTGAAGAACAGCTCAAAAGATCCAGGTAGCTCTCTACCATCCTGCCTTCAGTCCTCATAATATATATACAACTTTGCTTCAAAATTCATAGAGGTAGCTTTCCTTCCTAGTGCCAGGAAGTGCCTTACTAAACCAGGAGACAAAGGCCTTATTCTTTTATACAAATGGACAATCAAAAGAATGCTCTGTCTGAGCATTTTGCCTGAGTCCCGATGCATATGTTCCCCATTTTTATGCACATCTTTATCACTATAGCTCCGTTCTGATTTTACCAGCAACTGTCACATATTCTGGCCACCTGGCACCTGTTTTCCTCCTTAGTTTCAACTTGGTTCACTTTACACAGCTCATAATCTGCATGTATCTGTGGGAGGCTACTGGTTGTGGGTGGCTGGGAGGACAAGACTGTAACTCAGGAGGAGAAAATCTTGCAGTTGTTTGAAGGATGGAAGAGCAGGCCTTTATCCTGCATCAAAGAGGATGGCTTTGAATGGAAACTCAACTTCTCATTTTAAGTATTCCTTTGAACTGGGGAATGACATGCATAGCCCATTCCTAAGAATAGCATCCTTTTATATTTTCTTTTTTAGTTCTGAAGAAATCTATTTCTGCCCAAGCATGGTATCTCCTTCACTTTTAGCACTGAAAATCATTTATATCAGAAATTCAGATTCAGGAAAGAGGGAACTGATCTTACTGAAATGGATTCCTAGGTGAATACCTCTACTGACTTATTTTACCCTCTTCATTTCATCTCTCTGTTGAAGGTAATGTCCTCACTGTTGCCTCATTACTGCCCTTTGGTTCACACTGCAGTATGGTCTCACAGCACACCAACAGGATTACTTTTGGAGGAAAATAACTTGGAAGAGGCATCCAGAACTATACCTGAAGGGCTCCAGCCATGAATAGACATTCAATCCGGAGAACAAGACTGGAAGAAGTCTAAAGGAACCCACCTCTCAAATGTGCATAAGGTGGACATCTGGGCTACAGCACTCACTGCTTGTCTCTACTAATCTGCTTCCATGGTCTATATTGCTTGCTCATGTAGGCGTGATCTCCCATTCTTACAACATTTTAACATATGCCTAGCATTGCAGACTTAATATAATATCTGAGGGGTTTACACGGCTTAATCAGTAGCTTATGGAATCAGGTTAAAATTCGCAACAAGAAGTCACACATAGTGTGTAGCAAGACATGAGAAATTTGCTGACCACCAAAGAAAAATGCTGAAAATGGCATAGATAGAGAAGTTTCCAGTGGAAACGACTGGATCAATATGCTAGTACCAATGAAATTTATATCTGATAACAGCATTCAAATGCTTAAAACATGTTTGTGCTATTACAAAGTTGGCCAGCTTTTGTGGTGTCTGAGTGTACTGAATGACCACATGGTCAAAATCTTGAAACTACAGTTTGCAATAAATTATCATCCCCTTCACGAACATCTATGCGTAAGTGATGCCTATTTTTTCTCATCACTCTGGTATATTTTAAGAAAATACGATGGTTAATTGAAAATAGATATTTTTTCCATATGGCCTGGAACAAAGTTTTGGATAAACAGAAGACTGAACCGTCTGGAAACAACAGATGGCAGTGTTTTAAAGATGAAGAGATGAAAGCTTGGATAACCAGTGCTGAATGTCAGTAGTAACATATGACGGAGGCAGTACACTTACATCTGGGAATTTAGCTCTACCATAATTCTATGGGATAGACATGTGGTCAAAGTAGAGACTTTTTTAAAAAATGAAAAGGAGGAAAGTGAGTTACCTGTTGTATTCCAGAAGCCAGACACACAATCTCCTTGCATTTAATTTCAATAGAATAATTTGTGGCCATAAATAATGTTCCCAGTTCAATTGGAAGATGCAGAAGAGTTTATACAACCAGTGCAAAGAGTTAACCTGTTTCTATTACCTATTTACTTAACATCCTGGGAGAAACATTCAAATGAGGGCAGAAATGGGAAATATAAAAGGAACATAAAAAGGTTCAAATGCATGTGATAACTATGGTATATAATAAATAAATAAATAAATATCCTACCCCATACTTTTAAATGTACCACAATCATGCACTTGTCCTGTACTAGTTACTGTATAATGTAATATATTGACCGTGCATTTAGCCATGATTAAAAGGCCTGTGTCCTTGACACATCGAGGTGAGTGTAGATTCATTTCAGTAATGCCACACATGGCATAAGGAGAGTTGGTCCCAATTTTTGCAGCAAGTTTTCTAATACAGAAAGAAGATCACAAGCCAGCTCAAGCGCTAGCTGGAATAATGCTTCCTTCCCTTGATATAATGCTCAGCACCATTTCTGAATCATTTTTTTTGCGGGATATGTAACATTTTGCAGAGGAACTTCTAAGAAAGAGGAGGAAATATTTCTCCTTCTAGTTTTCTTTCTGATAATTTGTATTTATTTTTGGAGACAGGAGAAATGGAGAGAGAGAAAACCCCCACAGAAGCAAATCAAACCAAAGGATCTGAGATAAAGACAAGATAGTAATTTGGTTTAAATCTTCATAGTAGCATTTACAACAGTAGAACTCTTTCAGTTGCCCCAGGATAAGGATCTGACCTATACTACACTTTCTATCAAGAATAACAGAGTATTAATGTATTCTTAGTAAACATGTATTGAAATGGCAGCTTGAGAAATAGAGCTGTGTCCTCTAAGACTGTGTCAAGAGGAGTACGGAGGAAGGAAAAATAAAATTGACAATTGCTTTCAAAACTTACATCTGTAGAGCCTAATATGGTACAATACTGTCATGCTTACAGCAGAGGCAATATTGAAAATCAAATATTGGACTTCCTTGTATGTAGAGGTTAAGCTTCTCCAGGCAAGCGCCCATTCAACAAGCAGTGCTGTCCCCAGAGTGCCACGTACAACACCTCTGGCAGCCCACCTGCAAATGTCCAGCTCTGTTGGTGTGGATAATACTCTCCAGCTCCTTCTCTCAGATGCACCGACATCAGGATTCTGGGGATAACACAAGGCAGATGTGCAAAGGGGAAGGAAAAAAATCTTTCCGTGCCTTTTTGTGCTTTCCTCATCTTAGTAATGCGGGATAGCTCTGTTTCTGCCTCAGCTGAGAAGGGCTGGACACAAAATATCCTTGTGAGCCTCATCCTTCTGGGCATAGGCAGAAACAAAGCTATCATGTGTTACTGGCATTTCTATTCCTATTTTATTATTTGTGCTTCACCTTCAGTTTCAAGAACCTATTCCTTCATCTGTCTCTATACACAGACTGTTAAAATGCAGTCCATCAACTCTCATAGCTGGATGCTTGAGTTAAGCCACAGCAGGAGACCTGTTCTCACTCTTATTTTAAGTACAGAGTAACTTTTTTGAGACTGTGCAAGTTTGTGCAGTTATAGTTTTATGCAATAGTCATATGATTATCATTAGTACATTTCAGTGTTCACATTAAGAGAAATTGTCTTAAAATGCAATTATGTCTTATACATACTTTTTCTCCAGCAGAGCTAAGATTTTTTAACTGTTTTTCTTTCATTAGCATTCTTAGATTTCTTTTATATTTAACAGTAATTTTTTAATTTCCTGGACTTGAAATGCATGACTTTTTTCATCATTACAGTGTTTTTATGACACCTTTTGTTCATGTGTTGCTAGCATAGGCTCCCAAACCTCCTCCCAGTTTCATGTAGCTTTGTTTCTGGGAATCACACAAAGCACGGGTACCCACAAGCACATACTAAAAAAACATCCTTCCCAAACAGTAGTGATGGAAATTCAGTAACATTACAGATTTACTGTTAGTAGCAAACTGTACTGTGGATAAAAGTAAATTTTGTATTTAAATAGAAACTCATGGCCAAGCACAATGTTGGATTGTAACCTGTTCTGCATTTAATATTCACTGAGTGCCACACAGGCATTTTGCACAGTATATCTCACCTTCACTTTGTGTTTTGTTGTATCTCATTTATAGAGCTGGAGTCGTTTTTCAAAGTTAACTGAAGTCACCCTAGGTTTACATGGAAAGGCAGGAAGAACAGATGGGGAATGTGTCTCAGGAGTGAGAGAGAGCATGGGATCTGGATTTTCTTATCGGATTTTTGAGTGAGAGCCTCCTCTCACCTCTGCTTTGTTTACGCACCTGATTTATGCCAGCGTCTGAGAGAGGAGAACAGGTGGTCACTAAAAAGGGATGTCTGCTCTTCATATCCCTGATGCTGTACTGAGAAACCATACGTTGCCTTCAGCGTGTGCATGTTTCAAGGCACTTCCTAGCTGTTGAAATGAAACAAGGCTTTAGGCAAACCTTGTTAGCAACATCATAAGGGCAGAGGATCAGCTGGGCTGCCTGGTTGGTTTGAAGAGCAAGACTGTGACTAATAGATTTCCTCGGGATCAGATTAGAGATGATAATTGCATCTCTCTTTAAAACAAAGAGAAAAATCCTCCAGCAAATGCAGCCTTGCCAGGAGAGCTGAAACATCTACAATTTTTGCCAGGAATCAAATAGCCTTTTTCTCTTCCGAACAGGTGAAATCAGGTGTGAGCCCCTTGCAGTCAAGGGAGTTACACCATCAACAAAGAAAGGTAATGGTAAGATCAGGCAGGTCCCAAACGTCAAGATTTACAAGGTATTACTCCTCAAATGTCATTCAGACATTGCATTCGCATCAACTATATCTCCTTTTATCCACTAATTGTGTAATTCATTCAAAAGAGCAAGCAGATTGGTTTCATCTGTTACATCTTGTATGGGCGAAACCCCAGGAAAATATTTCCCTTGGCTCATCCCAAGAAAAACATTCACACACGCTGTTTATTTTGATATTCTCAAATACTAATTTTATCTTATGTTTTAGCTAGATATTCCTTTAAACTTGCCCTTCTCTTTCCTTGTCCCTTTAGTATCTCTTAATTAGACCTGGTGACTAATTCATAAGGAATTATTTATTTAACAAATCCCACCCTTTCCTGTCACAAAGCATCTACAAGCAAAACACTTTTTTTTTTTCAAGTTGGTGTTAATTAAAAACTATTTACAGACATGCAGAGCAGAATTCTCTCTCTGTAGCTTTCCCCTTGTTCTTCTTCGAGATGTGCCATCAGTGCTCCGCTAGGACGTGTTCTACAAGACTGTGATGATGAATGACTGACACAGGTAACTATGTGACAACGTGGAACGGAAAATGTTTATGTCCGGACATAGTCTCTTCGACAAATATAGGCTAATTAATAGTGTCAGACATCTCTCTGTGCTTCACACAACTCTTGCTCACTGTTTTGCTCTCCCAATCCCTGACAGGAGGTATGGTCCTGTACAGCTTGGGAAGGTCTCCATGCAGTTGTTTGTCCTTGCAGTGGCAGCCAACAGCTGCAAGATGCGACGTGAGCAGAGTCTCCTGTCTCCCTGGCTCTCTTCCTTCCCTGATACGCTGGCTCTCCTCACTCAGATGTCTTCTAGTCCTACTGAACGAGAAAGGGGAGGGAAAGAGAGTGGAGAGGAGAGCTGTATTTACTTCTTTCTATCAGGTGTCCCCACTCCTTGTATTGCCTCTGCAATATATCAATGTGTATGAATGCATATCTGCATACGCACCTGGAATGCGTGCTGGTATATGGGAACATCCCTACTCCTCTCCATTGACTTTCTCGTACGCCCTGGTCCGGACACAGCAGGAGGGAGAACAGACCTCTCAGCTCTCTCTCCGCTTGTGGCAGACGCATGCTGGATAACCACATCAGACCTCTAGGACACAGTTAAGTAAAGGGTTGTTTTGTAGGAGACAAGGGAGTCTTTGCCTTTCCCTAGGGTCTTTTGAACATGATGAAGGAGAAGATATTGGTAGAAAATCCCATCTTTTTTTTTTTTTTTTTTTTTTTTTTTTTAAATCAAAAGGAAGAGAAAATAGGAAACCATACAAACCTGCTGGGGTTGCCTGCAGCAGAAAGAACCACTGCTGTCTGTATCATACTACAGCCACAGACCCCTCTGTGTTGGAGCAAGCCTGACTGTGCAGTATACACCAACGTGTCCATACGGTCACAAATCACAGCTGAGCACCTTGAGGCTGAGGGACCCCCAGAAGGAGATGACAAAAGGCTCCCCACTGCACCCCTGACACTCGTGCGGGTGTGCTGCTGGGATGGAAGTCCTGGCACAAAAGCCACATTTCCACTGCTTACACGCTCCACCTGAATCACCGGTTCCAGCCTGGCCAGCCATGGCTTTGGGGCATCCTCACAGTCAAGCACCAGCACTTCCCCCAGGCCAGGTCCTCCTGTCTGACAAGCACGGGCAGACAAAAAAGTCTCCATGGAAGACATTTTTTAAAAAGGAGGCAGTTTTAAAGAAGTTTAGCATCTTTGCAATATTTTTACTGGTGGGGTTTTTTTCCTAAATTATTTTTTAAGGAAAAAAACCACAAATTTTTATGTAGTTTTCAAGGTAGCTAGTTCAGCTCAATTTTGGCAAAGAAATTCAGGAAACTACAGAGAGTTGAAGCTGTAAAGTGAAGTCAAGCTGACCTTTGCTGCCAAAAGATTTCTGTGAAAACTGCATAGAAAATACCTGCCGGTGGGGATGATCACACAGGGCTTAGAGATGATGGCATAAGGACGAGTGTTGGTTTTAGGAGTCAGGGAAGAAGCAAGAAGAGGGGCTGACTTCCCCTGAGCCTGGAAGAGGAAGGAGACCCTCCTCCTCACTGTCAGCAGGGGAAGGAGCCGCGCTCGCAGATGTTCCCTTTTCCCTTAAGCTGGGTGTCACAGACTTCCTGGGCCGGTGACGGGACACAGGCCTCGCGGATGTTGCTGGCCGCCTGCCGGAGGCTTCTGTGATAAATAGGTCCGGTTAAAAAAAAAAAACACAACACATCACTGATTCAAGTGAAAGCTCTTCTCATTCATTTTCACCGAAACAAATGATTTTTTTTTTCTTTTTTCCTAGAAGATGTTAACTTGGGGGGAAGGGAAAGAAAAAAAAGGCAACAAAAAGCAGTCATTCCATCCCAAATGAAGAGCCTGGCATTATTTTGGCTCCTAAGGTGCTGCGGTGTCGCCCAAGAGCCACAGATCTACTGGCTTGTGCCTGTGCGGGGCCTCCAGCCATGTTTCCTGCAGCACGTGATGCTTGTCACGATGCATGACCCATTTGTAAACAAGGTAATATACAAGACATATGGAATTAGACGGGAGAGGCAGTGGAAAATAAGAGGCTGAAGATCGTATGGGATATGTAAAGCTTGTCTCCTTTAACACTTCTTCACAGCATTAGCTTTTGTTGAAGGATTAAGCTGTCCTAATCTCTACTAAAGCCAAGAAAATAACAAGATATTTAGAATTAATCTGTTTTCTTGGCTTTGGAGAAAATCCCAAGTGGTTATTTTTCTTCATCTGCTAAGCCAATTCCAAGGAAAAACTCCTGTCAGTGTCAGTTATGTAAAAGTTTTTCTGACTGAACTTGAATCTGTGGAGTAGCTTTCAAAGCACTTTCTCCTCTGATAGTTTGAGGCGTGTTTTATGAATGTGTGTGCATTTCGTGTCCTGCCTCATGAACATGTCCACCTCCTTTGAGTACTTTAGGTATGTGGCATTGTTTTCCTTCTGCTTTATTGCTCCATCTACTGGAACGGGTTCTACATGGCATTTGAATGAACAAATCGGATGATGGGTATATTTATTTATTCTTGTAAAGAAGAAGGAGAAAAAAGAGAAACCTCTTAATCCAAAACATTTGAGTTATTTTAGTTTTATAACAAAGTGCACATTTTGTATACTAAATCCCCCCCTTTTTTCAGGCTCTTAATCAGAGCCCTGACAGTAGGAATACTCTTGTAGATATAAATGTCCTCATATGTTCACATTCTTACTGACCTTCAGAGTTTCCAAACTCTTATGAAAATATGTTGTTATTTCTCAAAAGATTAGGTGTAGGAAAACAACAAGTAAAAAACCCTCTCCCAGCATGATCAGAAGGATGTTTTGTGGAATTAGCTGAGATTTGAATTGTACTTTGAAAATACAAATTGCTATAAAATTTATAAAATAAATACATATAATTAATTTAATGCAGAAGGACATTTTCCCTTTAGTGTCTTTTTTAAAATAAAATAAAAAAACCCACACTTCAGAACAGAGGGAAAAGAAGCTAAAACAGTATATGCAAGAGGAAAGTTTGCACCATACCTGAAGGATTCAAGGTAATTTTATTGTCACGATTGTTTGTCCCTCATTGAAAGAAGTGTCTACTACTACTACTACTACTACTACCAGCTTTTGGAAAATAATCCTGTTAAGAATTGGCTTGTTGTAGAATCATAGAATCATAGAATGGCCTAGGTTGTAAGGAACCCTTCAGCTCATCTAGTCCAACCATCAACCTAACTGACAAAAAACAATCACTAAACTATATCTCTAAGTAGTACGTCTACCCATCTATTAAATACCTCCAAGCTGATGGATCACATTGCTTCCCTGTTTATTCTCTCCCTGGACTTACTGAAATCAAACATTACAACATGGGATAACAGGCACTCTGTCCCCAGAAGTTGTGTATCTTACATAACCTACATAGATTTAACTAAACGATGGATCAGTATTCTTAGATTCTTACCTAACTTACGTTATTTGTGTACCACCTGCTCTTTCATCAAATAGCATCTACAAAATAATTCTTCTTTTAATTCTTTGTATATTTAAATTCAAGGATCATAGTTTTCAAAAGTGAATCATAGTTGTGTCTGCCTTAAAGCCATGCCACATGGAAGCACAGAGTGATAACGATTCTGAAAATCAGATTTATTACAGCCAGCCCTAACAAGATATCGGTATGAACGCAGGCAAAATTGCTAGTTGATTTTGAAGAGCGGTCCAATCTCAGGAAAATGTATGGTCAAATCCCAAACTGTTGACTGCCCACATTTTCCATAGCATTGACATAATGGTACTCACTGAAGACCATAGCAATGGAAGGGTTTGATGTGGATGCATAGTTTTTCACTTCTGTCACATTTCTTTATCTAACTTTCCTACATTTGGATGAAAGCTGCACGCAGAGTGCGTAGAAAAAAGACTCTCTGAATCAGGGGGTACTGAAGTCAAAAGAAAGGCTTCCACTGATTCCAATGAGGTTTGAATCTGGGGATCTTGTCTCAAGCGGCCACATTAGAGGCAGACATAATATTATCCCATTTTTTCTCATTAAAACTGTATTTGTAGAACTAGGACATCAGTGGAAATAGCTTAGAAAATGTATGTTTGAATAGGAGACTCGTTGTTAGTTACTTTCTCAAGAATCAGGAAAAGTAAAGCTGCAGGATTGTGCTGACAAGCAGACTGAAAATACACATAAAAAGATTTCAGTAGATCATTATGTATGAATAAAGTGTGTTATCAGACTGTCTCAGGAGTTGTTAGGGAATCTGATTAATTTTTAGAATTCCATTGGTGGTGTGAAAGGCAGTAAGGCAGCCTGTTAATTAATGTAATGATTAATAATTTAATGATCAATTAATAATTGAGTACATTTGCAGATGATGGATAAAAGATGGGAACTGTAGGGAATATTCAGAGTTTTGATGGTACTGAGGGATTTACAAAGGGTTGAAACACATTTAGAAAATAACTAAGGCAGAATCTTCCTCAAAAATGTTGCACATAGGGCATACAGAATCTATACTCATTTTCATGCTAGAAATATACCTCAACCTACATTGCCTGTGGACCTTTCAGATGAACCAAGGTAAAAACTGGGAGTTCAGGTGTACATCCTCCTCCTCTCTCTGTACCTCTAAGTGCAACAAAGGCACTTTCTACCGCTATATCTGAAAATCTTGTGTTACTGGTGATGTGAGATGTCTTAACCAGTATATGGTGTGGAGGAATTTACCTACAAGAATAGGTCACAAACAAAACTGGTTTATATTTTCTTCTCAAAAGCAAAAGAATTAGACCAGACGGGGAATAGGAAGACCATCTGTGCCTAATTAAAGGGTGAGACTGCATAACAGCAACAGATGTTGCGTTATTGTAGTCAGAAGAGTTTATTGCTAACAGTGGTAAATATTGTGCATGTTGAGCTGGATATTTCCAAGCAATAATTTAACAGACATACTTCCACATAGGCTACCCTTTTCTTCCTGGACTACATTTCATTAGTTTTTGGTGTCATGAAAGGTCAAATTGCAGAAGAGGTCTAGATAGCAATATTTTCTACATGCCGAGGACTGAAAAGGCAATGATACCCATCACAAAAAGACATCTAGTGCTGATGATTAAAATAACAGACAAGTCTGTATGAAGAAGACATGACAGAAAGGGCTAACACTCTTGCAGCTTCACTCAGTTCCTGAAAGCCCTCTTCAAAACCAGAGATAACCACTGCGAGAGGGTTCATCTGGCTGCATGTATCCAATGGATTCTGTAACTGAATGGTGTTTCAGTCATAGCATGACTCAGGAGCAGGGACCCCATTCAGTCTGAGTCCATTTTTTCTCCTGATTAACTTCTGCAAGCTGTTTGAAACTACCCTGCACCAATAGTCCAAAGGAGAAGTTGTGGTACATGGAGCAGCAACTTCTTTCAGTCGCCATGAGCTTCTTCTGGCCACAGAGGTGGACACAGCTTGCCTTGCCTGATAATTACAAGGTTACATGGAATTATATCTGTGTTCAGGCTTTATATAAGACTCATCCGTCCATTTTGTTACTTCTTATTCTCACTGTTCTGATTTGATATGCAATTATGTACATTCCTGTTAACGTGAGACTCTACATGAAACGCAGAGCATGGATTTGGTGTTTTGTGACTATGTGTGGTACTTAGTGTGGTATTATCTACTCACATACAAAGGGATGTGGGGGTTTGTTTGTTTGTTTAAATTGGGCTTTTTACTTACTTCAGGGTTGGAGCAATCAGAAGGGCTGTGAAATTCTGAACTAAATGTGCAGGAACATCTATGCAAATTTTCTTCTCTGCTTAGTTTTTCCTTTCTTTTGCAGAGATTTTAGCTCATTTTCATTGCTAAAGCAAGGAATGACAATAGCCCGCAGGTTTTATTACTGCTTTGTGTTTCTGTTTCCACCCCTGTTCTCTTCTTCCCTAGAGAGAGCTTTCCATGCACGTCTCTTGAAATAGTCATTCTCTGCTTCTGAGACACAAGTTACGGTAAGGGGGCGCTTTGTGGGTAGACTTACAAGTATCACGCTGATAAAAAGGGATCAGATAAAGTCTTGCTTTGTCCGAAAGAGATAAGTTAGAAACTGGGAATGAATGAAAGCCCGATCAGTGGTCTACAATTACAGGAGCCGATGGGAAGCAGTGTCAGGAGAATCCAGAGGTTGCCATAGAAATGTAACAAAGGATGCAATCCTCAGGGACTGCACCTGAGTCAAGTACCAAACGTGCAGGAATTCTCAGTGAATTAAACTCTCAAGTTTAAGAGAAAAATAGAAACCATATCACAGATAAAGATAATTGAGCCGTCTGTCCTGTTTGTGATATCATGGGAGATCCCATCTGGATGTCAGCCGTGATTGCTGCTATGCTGCTTTCCCAGCCTTGTTTGGGTGAAATATATAAACCTCAGGAGAACTTTCAGAGCATCAGTGTACGTCTGCCGGCTTCTCTAGTTCCTTTTGCTAGGAAATCTAGAAACACATTATCATTTTTGGACCACAGCAAGCATTTCTGTTGCTTGTTATGGAAATTCTGTGTAACAACAGCCTAATGCATTCAACTTTGGGATAACATTTTTCTGACTGTTTTTGAGTGACTCAGAGTTTTTAAAAAGACAAGAGGGTATTTCCTGGGTAGACGGAGGGTGTACAAAAACGATTCTATTTTAAGAAGAGCCTTAACTCTGAATACCCTTCATCCAACAAGGAAGGATATTCAGAAGAGGGGGTGGAAGAGGGTTGTCAGGCATGCATGTAAGCTTCTCTCTAAACCCATTTCTGCAAGCTCTCACACATACCTGTAAAAAGGAGCATTATCATAACCTAAAGGTCTGGCAAGACTGATATTTCTACTGTTTGGAAGCATAATGTTTCTCCCCATCAGAGGCATTTTGGAGTGAAGAAAATTGATTGTATTTCAATCAACTAGAGTTGTAAACAACAAATGCAGACAGTTCCAAACCCCCAAATCCACTGCCAGAATACTCTCTAGTGTAAATGGGGGAATACATGTCATTAACATCGACTGCCTTAATATATTAGACCATGAAATCCCCAACAGGGCTTGTTGGTCTCTTGACAGTAAAATGAGACAATTTGTTTTTGAGGAGATACAGTGCCATCATTTAAATGTTAATCTTAGAGGGGGGAAAACAAGATTTATGTCTCAGCCCTGTCACAAATTTCCATCAGGAAGCCAAATTCTTAAAAAAGATATTCATTTAAGCACCTAATAAAATTTTAAAAAAAAAAACAAAACAAAACCAAAAAAAACCCAAAAAACCCAACCAAACCATACCAAAAAAAAGCATGATCAACTGAGAATCTAGCAGTTAATTCTTTCAGCGATCCAAACAGCTTAAGCACTCTGACTCAGGAGGTTAGGTGCTGGTCTTCTGCAATCTAAAGCCCAAGCACACAGTCTAAGGCAGGCATCGTGGCTGCTCCCGTTGCAGTGCAGGGAAGGAGATGGGCATGGTCTGAGGTGGTTCCTCTGCCCATCTCAGGCAACAGTGTGGAGATGGGATGAGTAGCTGGCTAGTGGTGCATTTCTCTCTCTGGTGACTGCAGAGGGAATCTACCTAAATTTTAATAGCTATGTTTTGGTCATACAAATCTCACCATCTGAGCCTCCCCAAAATGCAATACCATGACTTTCAGGCCTGACAAAGATGTTGTTCACATGAACACAGGTGACTGTGACATAGATAACTAAGAAAAAGCTTAAATTTTATTTTAGAAGACAACTATTTTTCCTATAGTTTTCCTATCTATCTACCTATCCATCCATCCATCCATCCATCCATCCATCCATCCATCCATCCATCCATCCATCTCAATCAATTTGAAACACCAAATAGATACACAGTCAATAGTTTATACACAGTACATTGTGTCAAGAACTCTTCAAATAGCTTGTTTTAGACAATGTATATGTAAAAAAGGAAGAAACATTGGAAACTACACATTTTTGCACATTTACAGGCTGTATTTGTAGTCTTGAGTATATATAGACAAACTGAGATCTGGGCAATATCCCTAGCAAATTGTTATTAATTTAAAAAAAAAAACAAAACAAAACCAGTTTCAGAAGGGAGAATAACTCTCTCTGAATTAATTTAAAATTCAGCAGATGAGTTCTGACAGGGGGAAAAGAAGAAAACATTTGGACAGGTCAGACTTTTTTTTCAAGAAATCTAAACACTTGCAATTTTATTGAAGTTGATGTTATCATTTCAAATTTGATCTACTATATAGAAGGGATAAATAACCCTAAATGAAATTTTTAAAATGAAATTCCAAAAATGAAGCTTTTAATTTCAGCCCACCCTGAAACAATTTTCCCATTTTCATTTCCTTTAGTTTAGGTACTGAATGAAAAACGCACAATTATTTTCACATCTCTCATTAAATTACCTAAAGCTCTCAGAGAAAAAGATCTTTCCATCCAAGAGAACAATGACATTCTTAGGCTTCAGAAATACATAAAATATCTTTACGATGTTAAAGAGCAATCATATTGTATACAATGCCTGAAAGTGAAGCGGTTCTTCTGGTTTGTGCTTTTAAAGGTTTTGAATGCATTGTTGAGAAGACAAAATGAGAAGAAAATCTTTTATCCAGGTTCTGAATTTCAAGTCAGGTTACAGACAGAATCTACACTAAAAGAAACAGATTTTTTTAAGAAAGTTTTATTTAAATTCATAATAGAATAAAGTTATTCATTAAGTGCTTGTAGATGAAAGCTTGGTTAGTGAATATGTTAATCTTCCAATGAAACGCAGTTCTGCAAAATATTTTACTTCACAGTAAATGCACAACAGCAGCAACTTCCATTACTTTACGTGCAACGTACATGAAAATGCCACATGGTTTCCAAGGCTTGATTCCATTCTCACTTGTCAGCTTCACACTAGCATTGGTTTAGTGGCGAGATTCCTCTTCATATTGGCTGAATTCCCAGTCTAAGTGAGAGTAGAATCAAACATGCAGGGTTTGCTTCCCCCCCCCCCCCCCCCCCCCCCCCCCCCCCCCCGCTCAGGACAATGAATAACAATGAACTTCCCTGGTTCTACCAGCTTTACTCCATTCTGATGCGTATGTTGTGGCCTCTCTGCTCATTAACACATGCATTCAAGCTCCTGCTAAGCAAAACACAATATATCTGTAGACGAAAGTGCTCAGAGATTTTCATTCCTTCTGTTCCTACCGCTCTGTGCCCTTAACAGCCCTGCATGCTCTACAGAGGCAGCACCAAGTGGCAGCGTATGTCAGGGAAGGCACAATGACTCCTTGAGACTCCACATGTTTATAAACCATCCGCTGGCAGCTACAGACCATGAGACCATGCGTTGTGCGCACTTCGCCACGGTTGGTCAGATCTGCCACAGGACAGGTACTAGAGCAGGAGTGTCCCCTTCTATTCCCCGTGCCCCACAGGGTGTCTGCAGGAAGAGGGACGGTTACAGCCCTACCACGGAGACTGCATGAGCGAGGAGAATTCCCGCGTGCCTACCCAAATCACATGCACCACAACGAGGACCAGCTACAGCCACAATATAGCCCTTATATTGCACTGGTAAAGTCTGAAAATGCTGCAGCCCAGATATAGCGTATAAAACGTAACGGAGACCTTTGCGTATGGAGTTTCTAAAAGAAGCTTCTAAAAGAAGCCTCCTTTCTGCTCCTTGACTGTCTTTCCCTCCCTTGCTCCAGGTTCAGAATCACATCACACAGTAAGCAGGTATTGCAGAGGTAAGCGTGGTATGTTACCCTTCCCTAAGGAGTCACACTTCTGTGTGCTGTGAGCTAAAGGAGGCAAAGCTGCCTTTCTGACTTCGGTTAAACTGGCAGGAGCTGGCAGCCCGGATCCTTTTGCCTTTGGTCCCACTTTTGTGTTTCTGCTTGTCGCGTGCAATAAAGCTTTCAATCAGCTTCAGTTTTTCATGCTCTTCCTTCAGGAAGAAGTCAACAAGCACGCTCTTCTCCTTTTTGATTTGTTCACTAATGTCCTTGGGGATGTCGGGAATCATCCAGTCAACCAGAACACTGAGGAACATCACCAAGTTCTGCAAACACAGCAACAGACATGAAGCAAGAATAAAAAATCCAAAATACTCACTCTAAAGAAAAATCAAACCCTTACTATAGCTATGTGGCCAGTATTAAACACATTTTGCTGACGGCATGTAGTATGAAGCAGTCCAGCAAGGCCTCAGTTCAAGAGGTTCAAGAAACAGCTCGCGTTTGTTCACAACTGCCCCTCAGTGGAGCAGCTGAATTAAACACGTGCTTTACTTAGGTTTGAAATGGGAAAGAACTTGAATTCATCGAATGATTCATGGCCTAAGTAGCTAAAACAACCTTATTCTTCACAGGCATCCAAAGGTGCCCAGTTCTCAAGATCAAATTCATCAAGACTGACTTCAGAATCCACAACTATAAGGGCAACATCAGTGAAAACATCCTCCAACACAATCATACCCATGTGTTTCCAATGTGGCCTGAGCAGACAACTTTCATGGTCACTCTGTCCTCAAATACTTCTGTCTGCTGACAAGCAGGATTTTGTTCCACTAATGCAGCATACAAACCACAACCCCGAACGTCAGGTGTCAGGTTCATTACAAGGTGATGCTCGTAACACCGAGGCAAGAAGCAGACCGGGCAAAAAGTTTTGCTTGTTTGTAAAATTAATAGATAAATTATGCTTTGGGGTTTATATTATCATGATACTGCTTTGAAAACTGCTGTGTTGCGTAATGCCTCAAAATGTGTGAGAACATTTGCTGACAAGGCTACTAGAATGAACCCTCTGTCCACTTCTGAAACAATGGAGCTAATTAACCAGGGAATCTGCTCTTGCAGAACAGCAGGCAGGCTATTTGAAGCCCAGAGTAACCAGTTGGTTTCAAATGTTTTTCAGCCAGTGGTGGAAAATTACTGAAGACAGAGCAAAGAAGCAGAAGAGGGCAATACAAACCAGGCAAGACGCACAGTCAGACTTAGGAATATTTGGCAGGTAAGGAGAAAAGACAGGTAGATTGCAATATGAGGTGTGGGCCCAATTTGACTGTGGAGGGATTCCAGATCATGGAGCAGAGCAGAAGGTTTCTGCCATTCAGAAGGCGAGCCATGACAGCAAATCCCTTGCCAATGAAACCTCCACAGTGGGGAGAATTTACTCCATTTAGTTGCAGAAAGTAGCAAAAGACATTGGAGGATTTATTACTTCTGTATATTTCTTGCTTTGAGTAAAGAACGGCATTTCGCAAGCTTTCATAGCATTTATGTGCTTTTTACAAGTGTTGCCCCTGAGAGTATAAAAGCTCACGGAGTCCACTTAACTGAATCGTTCAAGAGCCTTGAATACCCCTGGGGTATTTTGGGGAGCACTGCTCGTGCCAGGGGCTAATGCAGGCTGTGGGGCTTCCCTTCCACGAAGGGAGAGGAAACCTCTGCTGAGGAAGTGTGCCACAGTGCTGCGAAGGGAGAAACTGTGCTGCAGCCCACTGACACCTCCGCAGGCCGGGTGGAAGCACATCAGGCTGGGTATTTGCACGCAGAAAATCTCTATTGGAGATGGGCTTCTTTGGCGCATGCATTTCAATTCATTTATTGTGATATTTCCGTGACTGAAACTGCAGCAACTCAACAGACTTACCTGAAATAGAATAACAAAAGCCAAGCGAGCAGATAAGACCGCCCAGTATTGTTTAGAAAACTCATACTGATTTTGGGACCAAGGTGGTTCTCTGTAGTCTTTGAACCTGTAGATGAAGACAGCTCAGTTATCACACAGTTCCAGGAATCTCCTCCTCCTGCAACAATTGCTTTGACTAACACGATTTTCCAATCATGAAATCTAAGGAATCAAATCCTCCAGATGTTCCTACTTCAACCCTTGTTATGAAATACAACTCCAGAATTAGAGCTGGACTATCTCCATTGAATTTAGCAAGCTTAGTCTGGTTTTCACAGTTGTAACCAAAATAAGAACAATGTTCTAATGTTGGAAATTTCCAGATTTTCCAGGATTTACAAATGTGCCCTTTTTTGTGTGTGTTAATGTTAAATTGATCTCAGCGTACAGGGAATAAAGTGTTGAAATTAAAGCAAAAGGACCTTCCAAAGCATTTACAGACTAAAGGACACAAGTCTGAATTCATCTCACCTAAATCTTGATTAATTTAGGGAATAATTCAGCCCATGTAAAATCTGACTCACACTCTGGTGGCTCCTGTCCTTGCATTAACGACAGGGGGAGCCATGGGAAAGGCACTTCCTAAATTAACTGTCTAGCCTTAGACAGGATAAAACAGAGCCTTAGTGGTTTGGTGTAAAGACTGATGCTTTTAGTATTATCATCAATCATTTGGAAGTAAACAACAGGCTAATAAAAGTCACAGATGCTCCTAAATTGGAAAGTTTTGCAAATAGCAGGAAACACAGAAAGCAATAAGAAATACAGACAGGAAACACAATGAGAATAATCTGGGGAAATGGAAAATAATTAAAAATAAAACAATTGAAGGATCTTTGAAAGGACAGGGCTTGAAAGAAAATGCAGTGAAAATAGCCTGGAACTTACAGCGGCCAGCAAGTTAGCACAAGCTTGAAATACGGCAGCATGACAGTATGACTTGTGGACCTATAAACACAAGGCACGGTGGTGCTGGGGAGTATTAGCCCTTCTCTGCACAGCTCAGGTAAAGCCACACCTGGAATGCGGCATTCAGCCATTCAGCTGCAGGGATTTCAGGGGGAAAAAAAGGGGGGGGGGGTGCGGAGAGGAAAAGAAAACGATAGCAACAAATTGAAGGCAGTTAGGCAAAACAATCCAGGGGCTGAGGAAACTGACTCACCAGAAAAGATTAAAGAAGAGCACATGTATTGCTCCACTTTGGTAAGTAACAGCCACAGTTGGACATGATAACCATGCACAAATTGTGCCCTTAGGACTGAAAGGGATAATTTAGTGCTGTTCACAGTGTTTGACTAGGAGTAATGGGATGAAATTAAGAAAGGGAAAATCTGTTTTGAATACCACAAAACGCTTCCTGACAGTAAGATTCATTAGACTGTGGAAAAGCCTCCATCGGGGGATAATGGAGAAGGTTCATATATAAAATCTGTCAGCTTCAGTTTGCAGGTGCGCTTACCAAAATTACCTTCAGGTTCTATCCGCATGGTTTTGCGTGTTAAACTATACATTTACAACCCACACACTGCCTACATCCCCCCACCTCCTTAAGAAATTCAGTCTGCAATGCTGGATGCAATTCTGTGCTGCACCTTCTGGAGACAAGGGACACAAGGTACAACCCACAATGGGGAGAGGCAGGAGGGAGCGGGCGAGAAAACAGCTTTGAATTGGGGGCTGTATTAGTTCATGGAAGCACTACGCGAGCTGTGTTAGACCCCAGACCACTTGTTTTGTTCAGCGGTGCGTGCACAGCAGCCAAGCTCTCTGTCCTGTCTTACGTGGGATTCCTGTTTGGTCCTGTGCTGTGCTGGCACTGTGAGATTCCCCTTCTGGTACTTTTCTGTGCTATGTGGACTTCTGCCTGTTGCTCAAGTCTGTCTATGAGGGCTGCAGTGAGGGCCAGAGTCAGTTCCATTGAATTTAATCTGTTTGAACATCAAAGCCAAGGAAAACCACCGAGTTTGTTGTGGATTTATGTGTGATAAATCAATCCCAGTCTTGAAATGGAGCCCAGGTTCACCTGGAAAGGTCACCAACTGTGGCGGGTTTTCTATTTAATGTACTCTGAGCTTCAAAAACTATGTAAGTGTTGCAGGACATCAGACCCCATGGAAATTTCACCTGGCTCAGCTGGAAATCACACTGCTTATGATGCCTGAATTAACAGAACACTAGCAAATGATTTATGGTGAAGGGAGATGTTGTCAGAGCTACGAACAAGGTAGCTGGGCCTCCTCCCCACCTCCCTTTTTAATTATTTTACAGCACATGGGACTTCAAAGTGCAATAACCCAGGCCTTTTCTAACCGCTATATTCTACAGGTATTTTCTTTTTTAAAGAGCTGATTTTTCCCTCGCCTCTTCAGCTCTTCATTCTTCAAATACTTGATTCAGCAGATATGCTAGGAAGAGCAAATGACCAGTGCTGCAAAGAATATAGTGTTTCAAAAATAGCAAACAACTTTGATTCCACTGAAAAAGGACAAGAATATGAAGTAGTCAATGTGGTTTAAGAATAGAGCACAGAAAAGTTCTGACGGAAAAAAGAAAAATGCACAGTGAGAATAGAGATATGTTGGGGAAATGAGGATGGATGGAGAGGACCAGTCAAGATTTAGACAAAACTGAACTGCAGCCAGAACTAAAATAAATATGCAAGTATATTTAACATGCATATTGGATTGGGAGAAAGAAAGACTGACAGAAAAAAATCAAAATGTCTACGTAGGTGGAATTGCGAATCAGTCTAAATCAGCTCATCTGTTTCATTTCCTTTTTCATTTGGTCTTGGACAAGAAACTGCAGAAAACATGACTGAATCACAAGGAAGTAGTGCTTCACCAATGCAGGAGTATATAAGAATTGTTCAGGGAAAAACTTTAGAATCCACCACCGATCACTGGGAATAGATGAGATGAGTCCAAGGGCATTAAGAAAATTAAGTAATTCAAAGACACTTTATACATTTGCTGAATATTGGAGCAGACTCGTGTTAAGGGAAAAGTTCCTGTAATGACTCCCTATCTGCTGCTTTCTTCTTTTCAGTGTGATCAACGTGCTCTCATGTACTCCATTATCATACCAGATTATGAAGATTAAAAGGGCTAAACCAATAAAAATGTCATATAACTTAGCAAGGTTTGCTTTTAATTTGCCTTCATCTACACAAACGTCATTTTGCTCTGAAAAAAAAATCATTACAAATAATGCTACGCATCAGAACAGCGTTACAGCAATGTTTATTTGGAAGCAGTGTCAAAGAGTTCACAGCGTTGTAGAAAATGCTGCTCAAAATATCTAAAGAATGTATTCTGGATGTTCGGTGGGAGAGTTGTTTCTGGCTTGTTATGGTTATTTTTAAGATACCTTAATCTCTGGCAATGCCCGTAAGGAGCAAAATTCAGGCTTATTGTAACCACATTTATCTCCAGAGGTCACAGAAATCTAAGAATAAGAGAGGTCAGCTTGTTCCCAACGTATTTGCCAGAAACAGAAAGGCAGATTTTATTTCCAGCTTAAGGGACAGTGTTTGTTGCTTGTCTCTTGGGATACAAGCTAGAGACCCCATATTTTATCACAGTGATAGTTCGGTCCAAAACTGAGATTTTGATAAGATTCAAATGAGGCGGATAATAATGAGAAACAGTGAATGTGAATGCTGACATCTTTTCCTAATTGTTTGCCGATAACGGAACGGAAATGCTCTCATAGTTGTTTCTCATTCAGACTAGCACACGGTCAAACATTTAGTATATGCTTCTTGTGTGCAATCAATTTTTTATTTTATTTTTTCTCAGTGGCGTAGACTTGATATTATCAAGCAGGGACCACTTTTATATCTAGTGTGGATTATTCCCTTCTGCCTGTATTTTGGATCTGTTGAATCCACGCTAATCTGAGGGGTGCCTTTCATCACTGTTGCTAATGCAAACCTTTCCAAATATACTGGCACTCATACACCGTAAAGAGAGGCCAGTGACTGAGACCAGGTAAACAGCAGCAAAGTGAAAGCAGCAAAGTGACAGTGAAGTGGGAGATCCATGTGGATCGAGATGCTTGTTGAAGGAAAATACAGGCAAATTTGGAGATACAAATTAAACTGAGAGCAGAAAAGAGTTTCACAAGCTTACAAGTCTATCAGAAAGTACAGGGATGCTGCGTACTCTCATATGTAACATTATACTAAGAAATAGCTTCTAGATACACACTGAAATGGGGAATAGCACTTTGAGAAAAGACAGAGGACAGCCCCCAGGTTTAAGGCGCTTTACCCTGCCTGCCGCAAGCAAAACGGCAGGTAGAGAACAGCATACAGCTTTAAGCACTGGAGAGCTTTTTTTTCCTTTCTGTCTGCCCTCAACTCGCATCTGACTGCCTCCTGAGAGGCAGCACAGATCCCTTTAACAAAGTTCCTGACACTGGGACGTGGATGTGCTGAGTTATATTCTCTCTCTTTACCTGCTTAAAAGTTAAGAGTCTTAGGTGTCCACTCATATAGCCTCTGCTGTAGTCGAGGTAAGATGCTAGGTATGTCCCAAAGGCAACCCCAAGAGCAGTGCCTGAGTCAAGAGGATCAGATTTCTCTCTGCATTTACTCTGCTTCCAGTGAAGGAACAGAGATACGTAATTTTTATGGCTTATAGTTGGGTGAGATCAATACCCTGCCTAAAATCAGGGGGATCCTAAGTATAATTAAAGTTTGCTTACACAGAAGCAGAAGAAAAACATGCACAGAGTACACTGAATAATGCCAATTTTAAGACTTCTTTCTTGAAAATTATTACATTACGATATTTAATATATTGTCCAAGATGGGTATGGATTTGTAGGCCTCATTGCAGGACTTCCATCTACGCCTTTTAAGCTATTTTAGTAAAACTTCTTATTCCCTAAGAAAATCAGAATGGAAATAAACGCTGATTTTGTGGGAGATGGGTTTGTAGTCTACATTTAGGAATGTGCAGTCATTTAGAAGCAAGGGGAGGTTTTGGGCTGCTTCAGGAGCCTAGCTAGAATATGGTCCCTTAAATAATCAGTGAAAAGAATTGAACTGTTCTGAAGGGCAATTGACAGCACCTAAATTAGAAGCATAGAAGCATCGAAGCATAATTACAAAGTTAGTTTCTCTCTTTGCTTTTAAGTGGCCGCTTGTTTCTAAATTAATTTGGTTTTAGAAGGGGAAAATAAGCAAATATTTAAAATTAATTGAAATTTGTGGGTTTTTTATTTTTTAAAAATCAAAATGTTTGGTTTATTTGAAATATTTTCTCTCCCTAACTTTAACATGAAAGCAAAGGTTTTTGTAGGATAAAAAGGTGCATCCTAACTAGTTTAGTGACAAGCTTTCTATGTCACGCTGAGAGCTGCTCTTGCAGATTTACAGAAGAGAATAAAAGTCATAACTTAATGGAACCCTATAAAAATTTCCAGCTGCCTTAGCTATCTGTATCTACTCTGTATAAAAAATTTCTTTAAAAAACTCCTAATGTCAGATATGCAGAAATGTAGGGAACACTGTAGGGAACTAATAATGAAGAAATCTACCTTTATTTTGAATACAGATTTCTCAAGGACAATGAATTCAGGTGAATGGGAGGAAAGTAGAATTCTGAATCTCTAAGCAGAAAACATTACTTGATATCTACAATATCTACAATACTAACAGTATTTTCTGCCAGTATCTGAGTATTCAATAAACCAGTATTGCAAGAAAAGACCAATCTGATGCTAGATGGTATGTGAATGTCACCTATAAGATTTTTCTCATCAGTCTGCTCTGCTTGGTAAATAATTTTGTGTTCTTGCTTTGACAGTGATGCTGAGGGAATATGATGATAGATTTTTGAGAATCCCACCTTTGGCACCTTAGCCAAAAATTGATCTCAGAGTAAAACCACAGGAGAAAGCAGGAGACCAAAGACCTGACTCTGAGAAAGGAGGTTGGGAAAGACAGAAGGGAAACTAGTTTTAGAACCAGGGCAGGTTCAGATGTTAACTGTTAGGAGTACAAGATTCAAAAGCCTTGGCATGTATCAGAAAAAGACTGTGAACATAGGCAAATATATAATGCATCAAAACAAGGGAGGCCAATTAAAGACCGTTGTGTAGTAAAAAGCATATAAATGAAGGCTCTCCTTCCAAAGAAAATGGAAGGGCAAGTTTTAAGATGATTAATTGCCATTGCAGGGGCTAAGCACGGTGTGATTTCAAGGGAGTCCATGAGGAAGGTGAGGCAGGCTGTTGCACCGACCCAAGGAGCTCAGTTTTGAGCAGACTTGGGTTGTACTGCCTTAAAACAGCTCTTGGAATTTCTCCATATTTTTTAATAAAAAAGCAAGGTTACTTTGAGAGCCCTGGAACCATGTTAGTGATTTCTCATGCAAACTGCAACTACGCCCTGGGTATTTGCACTATGGGAGCAGGCGCCTCGATATTTTGGACAAATTTTAAAGGGAGTTGAGCCTTGTTTCCCCAGTCTGAAATGATGAATCTGAAATATAAGACATGCAGATGGGGAATGGATTTAAAGATTTTAAAGATGGGCAGAATATAATTGAAAACTCAGATCTTATCAAGTAAACACCGAACTTAATAAAGAAAAAGAAAGCCTGGTTCTAATTAGTGGGTGTCCATTTTAAAACTCTCTTTTTTAATTAAAGTTATGTCTTTCAATAAAGAAGGGATTTTTTTTTTATTTGAGTAAGTCTGACTAAATTGTTTATTTTGCCTTTTAATGCACTGGAAAAACCTTCTAACACAGTGAGAATGCTCTAAAAGCTGTACTCGTAAAACCACCTTTTTAAAAGACACAAATATTATCAGTTTGCACTTGGAAAAATTTTTTCTGAGAAAAGACCCAAAGAAATTGCTTTGACTCTGCAAACCGCCATTAGAAGCACTTTACCTGCAGAATAAAACATCCTGTGCAAACGGGGAGTTTTCTGGCTGTGTTCCAGCCTTGAGATGACTGACGTTGAAGTATGAGAGCGTATGATTGATGAAGCCATGCATGGTTCCATTTTGACTGTATGCATATTGATACATAAGGCGTGGAATGAAATCAGATGTGATAGCAATTACAAAAGCCTGAGAGACGAAAAAAAACCAACCAAACAACAGCATTGTGAATCTATGTCTAACGTGTTTCAGGTTAAGTTAATTTAGGCGATAATTTTCACATTGAAGTAAATTTAGAGTGGTGATGAAGCGAGAGTTAAATGGCAAGACCCGGTACAGAACATATACTTATAAAAATGCAAAGTAACCTGCTCTGTTTCTCCAGGGGAAGGCTGTAGTTAGGGAAGTGGAATATTTCCTAGACTATTTCTCCAACTCTTTCCACCCCTGGAGTCATTAGGAGGCCTAACGCTAGTTTTAAAAAAACTACAATAAGATGTAATTGCTAGCTGGTGTAATCTGGAGTACAACTTGGTGTAGTTACAGTGTTATCTGAGATAAACCAGTTGAATGTAAGGTAGTCATCCTCCATTTTCCCCTCTGCATCAGGATTTACACATCTGACATTGGTGGATCTCACGCTGGTATGAAACTGGTATAATTGTGAAGTGAATCAGACACAGAAGTATCTAGATCATATCAATAGGAATTCATTAGGTTCATTTAAAACTACATTTTGCTAAATATTTCTTCTGCACCAATATTATTCAGATGGAGAAGCAGGGCTGGGCATTCGGTATTTTTTAAAATTGGATATGCACATATTTACATTTCTGTCAAGAAAATGTAGCTAACTGATATTTTATTTCCCCAGGAAATAAAAGAGCTTGTTTGACACAGAAAATAATCAAGGATTGTAAATCTGCAAAGTGTATCCAGATAAAACTGAGAGGTTGCAGAGTTTTGCTTATCCAGCACAGATCAATGCTGGAAACCTGAAATCTATGCCTGACAGCAAAATTCTGGGTTATGTGCAGGGCTGAACAGATTTCCTACCTTAAACCCTGGAAAATGCCGAGCCATAAGTGAATAATACTCCACCCAAGTCAAACAACACTGCTTCTCTGGAGGCATTATAGTTCTCCCTGTTGTAATGATAGCTTACATGCTATGTAAGCACAGAGTGCTGTTGTGCTGGAAGCTATTGTACTAGATAAATTGCATAACACCTCTGCACAAATTTCCCCCTCAGTAGCGACAACCGTCTGCCTTTCTAAAGTGCTTTGATATTTTTCATATTTTAGAGTTGGACTCGATGATCTTAAAGGTCTTCTTCAACCTAAATGGTCCTACGATTCTATGATCTGTGGGTCAAAAACCCACTAGGTAGTATTGTGATTAAACTCCTGGGGCATGAGTCTTTTTTATCTTAAAGCATATACAGGAAAAATTTACTTAAGGAATACATGTAGAATAATAAACATAATGTATCTGTATACCTGACATGCATTATGTTAATGCAATCATTCTTGTTCTATGGAAGAATATATTTTTCCATTAAGATTTTGTAGCTTGGGGACTGTGTAACAACTCAAAAAAAAAAAAAAAAAAAAGGCTGCTCTTACAGAAATACACACTCAGTGGGACGAATTACGTTTAGGGATATACCTGTATATATCTGGAGACCAGAACGAATGCTAATGCTGTCTAGTTAATGACTTTCTGCTCCTAGAATCTAGGATGTTTTGTTGACATCCTTTTTATTCATACCAACAGTTATACTAGCAAAGTAACATGAAAAGGCATGGGTATGAATGAGAAGTAGATCTATATCAATTATCTGTAGTGTTGCCTGCTGACATGCCCTTCATTGGTTGTTGTTATATGAATTGGTCTTCCTGTACTACATAACACAAGGACAGAGAGAATGAGATGAGTGAATGGTCATCTCCTTTGTAATTAAATCATATTTTACACTTCCACAAGAATGATCTGGATGATTTAAATTTTATTGTATTCTCTAGCAATTGAGAGAATCAGACTTCACTTTTAAGTTATGTTGGAGGGACAATATAAGCTCCCAAGATCATGTTTAGAAACTGGTGCAACCAAATACTTACATTAATGATAACTGAAAGCTTTCCAATACCACTCAAAATGTTATACCAAATTCCTGTAAGTAAAAAACAGAACTTAGTAATGGATTTACTATCATTTTTCTTCTTCCTTATTGAATTTTTGGAGTTATCTTCACTGTAATGTTTTTTCATTACTTACCTATATCTTTTTCTCTTGCCGTGTCTGGCCTCCTCAGTTCAGTAACAAACTTTTTTGCGTCAAGCCGGACTTCTATGATGTTGTTCAGAAGAGCAAAGAGAGGTGCCAGAGGGAAGGAGGCAACAAAGAGTGTGACAAACCCAAACTGGATAACTGGAAAAGAAATATGTAATTTTTTTTTTAATATCTTCTGAAGAGCGCTGGTAAGTGCAACTGACAGCAAAATGTTGATGAGCTTTGTGGGCTACAAAACCCATAAAACCTCCACTTCACAATTTGGTCCCAGTAATAAACATTACAAAGCAAGATTATGAAACAGAGAAAGGTTTGTCACTATGCTTTACGAATGTTTCTAATAATGCTTCTAGTCTCTAGCACAAGCACAAGCCAAAGTAAATAATAAATTTAATAAAGGACAAAGGGTTTGGGGTATATTCTGCTGCATTTATCATAATTAACTGATTAAGACTGTGCTGTTCTTCCCTGTAAGGGCAAGGCTGTCCTTTTGCCTATAAGGAAAATGATACACAAGTAAGCAAGAAGAGAAAATTTACAAGATGCCACTGTTTCTTCCTAGCATCCTTTGACTCAGGAAAACTTTGGAAAAGTTCAAAATCTTCCCTTGAAGTCCTAGCAAAGAAGCATGCTATTGTCCTTTTTTTTTTTTTTTTTTTTTTTTGCTGGGTTCGCAATTTGGGTAAAGTAGTTTGGGAGAAAGAACACACTAGACCACTGGTCCTAAAGAACAAGTAGTACTGCAATGAAGCACCGACCTCAGACCTCCTGAGTTCTCCGTGCTTGTTAGAACAGGTACACAACTAATAAGCTTGGCTTCTTTCACAAGGGATAAAAACCAACCAACCAACCAACCAAAACCCTCTGACTTTGAAGTGGATGGCACATTTTGTATCATCTTGCTCCCAGTAATAGACTACTGGCACCACAGAGTTCATCTCAGCACCCATAATATAATGATGTAAACAAAAAGACCACATTGTTTTCTGAGTGAACCATGCCTCTTTTCTAGGCCACAGGATGACCAGTCTTCAGGCAAACAAATTATCTTCTAAGCAGCTAAGAAACCAATGTCACCTTGCAGAAGCACAATGCTGACGCAACTGTGTTTTTCTGACAACTCTCAGTGCTCTAAAGATGCGTGGAATAATGTAGTAGAAAACTGAGTCCCTCCAAGCAAGCTTCTTTAGTTTTAGGATGGGCAGAGTATCCTTAACTCCCCCTTCTTTCAGTGGCCCTTGAGGATCTGCCTCATAGTGGTAAATCTCATTTGGGTACAATTAGTCTGAAAAGGGATGACTTTTTTTTTTCCCCCCAAGGTGCTGAGGCATTAACAAATTGCATAAAAGGCTGTGTCTTCCACAGAAAGCAGGAGGCATCAGTGGTGAATGTTACTCATGAGACTGGATCATTTCCTTTAAAAATGCAACATTATGTTAAAGTAATACTTCAGGGAAGCGAGAGGGGTTTATTACCCCAGAAAACTAATGATGAGTAGAAGAAGAGGAAAGAGAACGAAAAGCATGCTGCCCAAATGCAAAGGCAGTAATCCCAATAAGATTAAATTAATAAATCTAACTTTGACTTACACTTCAGAATTAAAGAAATAGTAGTATAGGAGAAGGATTGGTGTGTGTCAGGCCCTAATTATTGAGGCTTCTTTTTTGGCAAATCCCTGCATAACTCCTCTCTCCACTGTGGGAGTAATCTGATGCACTTTTTGTGAAGATCACGGGTTTACGTAGCACAACTGTTTACTTTAAAATCATTTCCTCAGGCACTGTTGTCACAGCCTGGAACTAACTGATAAAACAGCTTTCTCCAGGATCTTCTCTTGCATGCATCTTTTTTTTTGCATGCATCTTTTTTTTGCATGCAGATCGCAAGTCTTCTGACTGACATTCCCACTTTTCTTTTCTGTGACAATACATTTGCACAGTGAAGTGTAATCTCTGTATTATATATATGGCCTTTTGATTTTCATTCTCGTTGCTTTGCCTTGCAATAAAGAGTATATCCTAACATAGACTAAGATGGAGCTTTTTCAAAGCATACAACATTCTACCGTTGAATTCATACTTTCCTGAATATTTTATGTTCAGAGTCAGGAAAAGGAATTAACAAGGAAATAAAAACAGATGTTAGAGTAATGTCCCAAAAAACTGTGAAATGCTTAGAAAAATACAGAGCGCCAAAATATGCCTTATTTGGGTTTAAGTGAATTCAGCAGGAATAGAGTTGGGAGGGTTCTGTTTAAAAAAAAAAAAAAAAAAAAAAAAAAAAAGAGAGAGAGAGAGATTTGCAATGCTTTAAGTATAAACCACACACACATTTGCTTTGATGTTGTTTGCAGCTCCTTTTATTCATTGCCTGGGAAAATGCAGTTTAATTTTTTTTCAAGTTCATGAAAGAATGTTCAAAATATGCAAAGGACTTCTGGACAATTCTGTAAGTATGTCTTCACAGAAAACTCTACGCCAGAAGTGTTTGTGTGGCCATCTTGAAATCTCTTCAATCTTCTATCGTCCTTTTTATGAAAGTGCGAATAATGCAAAACGCAGGCAAAAAAAAAAAAACACAACAAAACAAAACAGAACCAAGCACACCATAATTTAGATGGTTTTGTGTAGTAAACCAGCAAACAATCATTCAAAACAAGCAGTCTGTGAACAGCCTCAGCAATTTAAATGCACTTGTTTTATTTGGTCAGTATTTGTAGAAATAAATCTGCATGGATTAAAAAGAGAAGAATCCCTGCCATACAGTTCAGGTTCCATAAGCAATCTAGTCACAGCACCCTGGAGTTCTGTGGATGCCTGTCCATTTACAGTGGAAACATTTACAATACTTTTAGGGCACTCAAAAAGACTGTTCCATCAAGGACAGCTGACACCAAGATAGCCTATTTTTGGCTGCATTTCTTGATGGGATCCCTGGAATGCCCTTTTTAGGTTCACCCTTTGCCACAAGGTGTCCATACAAAATTCTTCTAGTGTTCATATACAACTCTATGATCCCACATAGGAGCCCTGCCTGACCTGGGTGATTATTCTCCTGTGCTTTGAGGCAAAAGGCTAGAGACCTGTGCCAGGAGTTATATCCAGCCTCTTCCATAGCTTTCGTACTTGCCTGATAGGTCAGCCTGGAGACAACAGAGATGAACACCACCCAGCCTCATGGCACAAAGTGAAAAAAAGGGATTGAAGGTTGTGAACAAAATGATTGAAGGTTGTGGATAAGGGGAAGTCAAGGACACGGGAAATAAAGCCTTCTCCTGGGGCATCGAAGCAGGAGAGTAGATGTGCTTCCAGTAACACAAATTATTTCTGATGAGCGAAAAAGCCTGAACCACATACTATTGGTACCCAGGACAAGTCACCTTTACTGCCTGACTTATGCAGGAAAGAGGGAAAGGCCTTAGAGCCAGCCCATGAAGTTCTCACCACCCAATGCCACACCTGCAACATCTCATACAGACGTATGGCTGGGCCCTGAGACAAAAACTATAAAAGACAAACATCATCTAGAGAAATCTTTCAGACCACAGCACTTCTCAGAAGTCCACTTTTCACAGAAGCTGTTCCTCTGTGCACGGAGCCTGAACAGAACCCAACCTCAACAAAGAAAGACAGAGCACACGCTGTCCTTCTAGCTAACTCTGGCCTCCAAATTAAGATTAAGGACACAGATCAAGGCTTTTAAATTATGGATCTGGAGTGTGCTGGTTAGTGTTCTTGTGTAAGGGATACAGAATCAGTCCCCAGCATAAAATCTTACATGGTGAATACCACTCAGATTCTACCAGATTTACACACTGACTAGTGCGGTTAACCCTAGTATCTTTTACATCAAAACTTTTCCTAAGAGAAGGTAATTGTTTAAGATTCTGTTGCTTTTTTTCTTACTTCTGTGTCACAGGATCATGTGTTACTGGAAGTAAACAATGGAAGAGTCACTCCTGTGCTATGCAACTTTCCAAGTCCTACGAAGAAACTTTTCAATATACAGCCAAGCCTGGCTGAGAAAATAAGGAAAAGGTGTAATTTACTACTCTGGTAATAAACGTATGCAACAAGCCTACACAACAGGCTGAGTTAGTATTTTCAAATCCATCCTCATTATAGAGATTATAGAAAAATGCAGGTTTCTCTTCAGTGATTCTTTTTCTTTTTTTTTTTTTTTTCTTTCTACTGCTGCCTCACACATTGCCTTTTTGATGGCTTTTCCTGCTCTAGGGGAAATTCTTCCAAATGTCTAAGATTAATCTTTATGGTAGTCGGTATCTACATACGTTGGATCCGATAATTTTCTTCTTAAAATTCAAAAGGGAGCTTTCCCACTGATTTTTAACAGAAGTTGGATGATGAAACCCTTTATTATTATTTCTCTTTCAGAAAAAAATGTTTTCAATTAATTGCTACATGAACCTTGGACTCTTAGAGGGGTTAGACTGGAAAAGGGAAGACCAAATGAAATAAGAATCTGAAAGTCATGGCTGATGTCAGTTTCTACCCAAGAAAAGAGTCAGTAGTGGTATAAATTTCACACACTCACATGCATCATTCAGCTGGTTTTGAAGCCGATTTCATAAAGTTTGTTTCGTTAGCAATATTTATTGCTGCTCTAAACGTCAATTTCTTGCCAACTCCTATCACTGCAGGCTAGTTACACATGTTGCAAGCTTGCTACCAGCTGTATGAGGAAATTGCTGTACATGCTACCTACTTTGGGAACGCATGTGGTCTGGTGTATCGTGCTGGGTCAAAAGTCATGCCACGGTTTTAGAAACAGGAAGTACTAATGACAAATTTGACACCTGTTAACAGTGGCAATTTATGCTTCAGAATTCCTTGAGCGAAACTTTCTGATCACTCAGGAACATTAAGAGTGTCTCTGCTGAAGAGTGTCTGCTAAAAAATACAAATGTATATTAGTTAATAATAGTAAAACAAACAGTCATCGGAAATTTCACTGGTGCAAATCAAAACTAAGTGCAGACATGCTACTGACTGACAAGGCCTGTTCAAGAAAGAAGTTCAGGACAGTCTGCTGACTGAAATCAGGTTCAGAGTTCAGCTCACTGAAGAAATGACCCACAAAAGCTCTCCCCAAAGGAAAATTTAGAGTTTATTTGCCATGACAAAGTGTTGGCCTCTTCCTCCCACACGATAGATATCTGTAAAATGCCACTGAAGTTAATGGAAGTCTGCATGACTTGTAGACTTTGGGGTTTACCCTCTTATGTTGTTTTCTTTTTTTTTACGATTTATATAAGACTTTTACCTTAAAACTAAATGCCTTGGTCTTGATGCTTGCTCTGTGTTACACCAAAGTCATGTACTTGATTTTGCTGGGCCTGCTCCTAGTTAGATGTTTCACTTTCATAACTAATAACTGTTGAAATACAACTTTATGCAAGAGTCAGAACCCATGAAACCATCACTGCCCTGAATTTTCTTGCAGTGCCCACACTGCAGCTGCTGACTCTCTGTCAATCAGTTCAGAACTATTGTAGCACAATTCTTCAAGAAAACTTGCATTGCAGTTTAATAATAGGAGTTTTTATCTAAGAAAAGCAAATACGTTTTTTGTCTCATATTTCACAGCTCTGTACTAGCTACCTGTTTCATTATTGTCGTGGTTTTGGCCAAATCAGCCAATGGCCAGCGACAGATGCTCCCTCCCAGCCTCTCACGCACGGAGAGGAGGAGGAGAGTTAAAGAGATTTATGAGCTTAGAAGAAACTAAACTACTTTAATGAAATATTAATAATAAAATAAAAAGGAAAATAATGAAATAGATACAGTATCTACAAAACCATATTAAGCTCCCAGGATGATGTCACCAGCAGGCACTAGGGAAGTCCCAGACTGGACTCAGTGACGGGTAGGAACCAGGTTCCAGAGTTGGAGTCAGGCACACACCGATCAGGATCAAAGGCAGATGAACAGGCAGGGTCCTCCTCGGACATCAGCCATTGAAGGAAGAGAGTTGACCCTTTGATCCCTCAGCTTTTATACTGAGCGGGGTGCAGATGGGATGGAATGCCCTGTTGGTCAGTTTTGGGTCACCTGTCCTGTCCGCTCCTCCCTGCAGGTGGGACCCCTCTATGCTTTTCCGCTTCTGACCCTCTAACTGGGCAAATAAAGAAATTAGCTGACCTTGGTTGTTTTAGCGATAAGTATAATCAAGAGCCTCTCTGCGTACCATTCCTTGGCACAAACTGTCTTATCACTCTGAACGAACCGTTTCAGACACAACATGCTGTTAATCTCAGAGAGTTAGAAGAGGCCTAACTAAGATGTAAAATTACTGAACAGAAAGTTGGTTCTGTTTTACCTCAAACCAGCACAATTATCTTTTTAAAGCCTTGATTTGAGAAAATCCTAAATCCGTATTTAGGGCCAGGAAACATCCTACTGTCACAAGTTTTTAGCCCAAAGCCTCAATATGTCACCCTTCCTGTCTAAAAAAGGCAAAATTATAAGTAGCCGTTCTTCTCTGGGTATGTCTTCCTGGGCCAGAAAGAGCTCTCAGCAAATTTATGGGTTTGTGAATGGGGAGGGAGAAGTCAACAGGCCCAGTGTTGTATCATTTCCCCTTCCATGACATCTAGCAGAAATGATGAGAAAACTTCCTACATACAGACACATTTGCATTGGGTTGTAGATCACTCCTGAGGTGATGGGGAAGGCATGGTGGTATAGGTGCTGGCTCAGGAACAGCTGGAAGTTGGAATCCTGAGGAACAGGATCACCAAGCAACTGATTCAACTTGGGGTGACGTTAAACATCCTAGTCTGATAGAACATATATTTGCATTTAAAGAGATGAAAAACTCCAGGTGGCCTCGTAAAACACATAAACTGAAAGGTTACACTCCTGGGGCACTTAAGCACAGGCTAGCTCTGAGACACAGATCGCTGTAGCCTGAGTGAGTGAGAGAAACTTGAATTGCTTTTCTCTTGCCAACTTTTCCCTCTTTCACGTTTGCGGTTCTTTGTGCTCACTGTTAATTGATCAATCATGACCAGAGGCACCAGCTCAGTGTTCCCATCAGCCATCACACTGACTCTTGTTTTAATGGTTGTCCTGGTTTCAGCTGGGATAGTTGATTTTCTTCCTAGTGGTTGCCGTGTTTCAGATTTGATATGAAAGGAATGTCGATAATGCATATTGGTTTAGTTGTTGCCAGGTGTTGTTTATATTTTTCAGGGACTCTTTTCAGCTTCCCATAGAAGCTGAGAAGAAGCCTAGACAGAATGATGGGCCGGCCAATGGAATATTCTGTACCATAGCTGTCATGCTCAATATATAAATGAGGTTAGCTGCAGGGGCCATAATCTGCAACCACTGCTCAGGAAGGTACAATTCACCGTGTGGTGAGAGTGATTTGTGTCATTATTATTATTATTGTTGTTGTTGTTGTTATTTTCCTTTTATGTCATTGTTCTATTAAACTGTCTTTATCTCAACCCATGAGTTTTTTGGTTTTGTTTTACTTTCCCTTTCCACTTCTTTCCTCCCTCTTCTCCCTGCCCTTCTGGGGGAAGGGGGAGAACTGCACGAGTGTCTGCATGGTCCTTACTGCTGGCTGGGGTTAAACCATGGCAATGGTGCTAGTGGCTTTGCTGACATGGACTAGAGTGACTGCCATTTTGCAGAATCAAACTCCAGTGAACAAAGGTAGAACCACATTTCCCAACATGAAAATACAGGAGATTTAAAAAACACAGTAAATCTCACTATTTCCACTAATTTACCTAGACTTAAACAAGGGGAGGGTGCGGCTAGCAGGGGGTGAAGCCTCCACAAGGCTTCAGGCTTCCTAGTATAAGAAATCAGAACAAAAGGAAGTCCCAGCAGCTTTGACATAGCCATTCCAAAATTGAAGTGGGCTAGTTATCATCTAAAACTCCTTTACCTGTGGCATATTGTACAGCAAAACACATCCTGAGATCACTCCAAACTCTATCCCTCAGACAAGTGGTGCCTCACCAGGGCTAATCTGCTTCATAGGGAAGCGCAAAAAGAGTATATGATTTGCTGTGTGTGGAGTGGGCCAGACTCCAGGTTTCCTTCAGAAAGGGTGCATGTCAACCCGTTTGACAGAAATTAGTAGAAAAAAACTCTCTATGGATACAAAATGCAAGGACAGCCTGTGATTACGGTACAGTCTAGCGAATGGCAGACCTGGAGTCAAGGGTCTCTGCTTGGTCAGGTGCTTTCTGTGTAGTCTTAAAGATGTCACCCATCCTTAAAAGTAGGAGCACCCTGGGCAGGATAAACCTGAATGTAGTGAATACTCACACATGGATACATAATCTGTCCATGCCCGTTTCTGCATAAAACCCCATCATCATCTGGATGGGGGAACCCAAAGGCTACAGTAAACTCAGTCTACAGTTTCTTATTCAGCTGCCTGATTCCTGCTTGGGCAGATAGCCACTGATACCAGTGGGAGCTTGCCTGAGTAAATCAGTGTGAAAATTAAGAACTAAGTTCTGAAACAGCAGTCAGATTTCTCTCTTTTAAATATCATACCTCTTCTTACATCCCAGTCATTCTGCAATTCAGGGGGAAAAAAAGGCTTCCTCTGCACTTGCGGCGTTGTTTCCCTGCCCTCCCCCTCTCAAAGCAAATTTAGAAAAACAGGTAAATAAGCTGTGCAACTGCCTCTTGCTTCCCCACTTCAGCTTGATGCCCTTCACAACAATCCCAGCTGACAGGTTCAGCGCTGAGCTGCACAAAGTGCTTCCTGTCGGCGTGGGTGGTCCGAGTCTCTCCGCATTGAATCTGACAGCTGAGTGCAGCGATACGGACCCGGGGCAACACGCGGCCTGGGGAGGTGCAGCTTGGGTTTCATCTGCTGCACATTTGTCTTGAATCCCAGGGGCAGGGCATAGCTCGCTGTGGCACACTACAAGGCTCAGCGAACTATTCTCTTCACTTGAGAAGCTAATTCTCCTGTTGTAAACAAATGTTTACATTAGTAATTCATCCATTCATTTGCAGGGCATCTATCTAATTATCCCTGAATGACGGCAGAATGAGGGACTAAACATTGTTTATGATCTAGGCTCACGGGACTAATCTAAAATACAGGCTTAGTGCCCAGTGATTTATAACAACCGTAGCTTCGATCTTGATACTACCAGTTATTCCAACAAGTCTGACCTTTGCATCTAAGTAGTGTCCTTATCAATGAATCAAGTGTGATGTCCTACACAGACGTCTCGAATCAGGGTGATGGCATCATCTCAGATGCAATCAGAGTTGGCCACAGGTAACAGAGAGTGGAAAGAGTTTCCTCCCACACCTGGATGCTTTTGCATTAGGAGAAAGCACCAGTATATAATGCTTGGAAAGTGGGATATTCTAGTTCATAACACACTGAAGGCTCCATCCTGCTTCCTTATCAGTCAGCCATACTTCTTGGTTACCACAGAGCATACTCAGCAGTCACCGGCCCATTATATCTGGGAAGAAGTCTGGCTCCTCCTTACCCTGACAGTGGCTTTCACTGTAATTAGTCATTCATGCTGCAACCAATCGCGTGCTCTGGCTCCCAGAATGAGTAAGATCAACTACCACAGATGTGCAAGGACAAGAAATTAAATATTTATAAACCGTTGTATTTATTCTGTTTGTTTATTACAAATAACTAAAGGTCCTTGTCCTTAGAGAGAACTAACCAGGAAATTTTGGATGTTAAAGTGAGGACATTTCTGAGTTATGCCTGAGCATAAAAACATACGAAAATGTTTACAAGAGGAAACGTCTATATTTTCTCACCATTGTTTAACTCAAAAATTGCAAAGAAGTTTGCTTAGAGTTTCCAGGAGGAAAAATCATCTTGGGGTGAAGTAATGTGTGGAAAAAAGCAATCCTAAAGGAGAATTTTGCGTCAAAGTATCATGATGTGCAGAAGGGGATAAGTTAGCAGAGGCTGTAACACAGTCAGGTCCTACGGTGAGTTGAAACAATGGAGGGGCAGATGATGGCGGGTGAGGGCGTCTTTATGGCACAACAGTGGGCAAGGTTCAGATCCATAAACATATCCATATGAAACACCCAAATCTGCCATTATATAAAATACCTCATATACACATACATATTTATATATTTACATAAATCCATCATTATATAAAATCCCCTATACACCTTCATAAATATATTATAAATTATACCTATAAATCTATATAGCTATTTCCATATAGAGAGATAAACCATACAGGGCATTCACCTTTTTTTTTTTTGTCATAAAATGCGTTCTCTTTCAGATGTTTTGAGAACAGTGGCTTGTTAAAACAGGACTTGTCACATACAATATTTAACAGATGTCTGGTTTTAGATAACATGCCCATTGACAAGCTCTGGTTCTCTCCTGAATACTTTCATGCCCTAAAGCTTGGGTTTGCCTGGATTATTTCTCTCCTTCCTCCTCCCCCACCCATGCCATTCCCCCTTTCTCCTTCCTTGCCTCTCCAGGGTCTACTTGGGAGGCAGCCACAGGGCTGAGGGGTACAGTGCAATTTTGATTTGCATCTGGTGTGAAAATCCTGGTCTCTTATTTACTCCTTAACATCCCTGTGTGCTGCTTCCTCTCAGGTTTGTTTCCCTGAGGACAGCTGAAGTTGGATTGTGTCCCATGGCTGCAAGACTGAGTTATTTGGCAATTATTTGCACCTCTGTCCTCCTGGGTTCTGTTAAGTTATAGAGATACTCCTTGGAGTTTGTAAAAAACACAGTTTAGAATGAGAAAGAAGGCATGTGTATATTTCACTTTGGAATTCTCTATCAGATGCTTGATATTTGCCCTCAGCTAATTCATCTGTAGTGTACCTCTTTATCCCCTGTATTATTTGACCTGCTCCTGCTGGAGCAGTGGATGAGTGTAAGTCAACGCACGGAGATGAATGTGATAAAACGATCTCAGTGAAAGCTCAGAGGAGGCAACAGAGGATTCCTTACAAAGCAGAATTATACAAAAAATACCTAGTTGTTGGGTTTGTTCTCCGTATCCATTTATACAGGCCAGATGCTGTAGTCAGAACGTCAAACATCATTTCATAAGTATCAGCACTACTTTGGACAATGGAGTTATATTTTCTCTTGAGCAAACTGCAATCAAGATGCCAAAGGAACAAGACTTCCAAATTGTAACTACTGAGGACAATGGCACAGTGCCAAACACGTTAAAGTGGAAATAAATTATTAACGATATTTTATTTTAACAAATTCTCATGCTGTGAATTTTCATTCTTCACTCTTGACTTCCAGATAGCAAAAAACTAATGTTATTTCTCAAATGACTTACAGTGGCCACACTGATCTTAGAACCTAAATCAGAGAGTCTTTTAATGATATGCAAATAATGGATGAAGTCACTAAGATGTCATCAATTCCCACCTGCAGATAATAAAGAGTGCATGCAGTTCCCGTCTGGTAGACATTGCATCTCGAGAGAGGCACTTCTGTGAAGCAGCAAATCCAGCTCCCGGATCACATCTAGTGCAAATCAGGAACTGCTGTCTCACTGATGTGATGGTGTGGTTACCAAATATATAACTGGTGGCATCTTTCCACTTCAAGAAAGAGTTCCTCCCAGTTCCACCTGGGTTTCCACCAACATACTTATCGCCTCTAATGTGGAAAAGCAAACTGTGGAACCACCTTGAAAAAGTACTGATCTCTGCCATAGATTAGCAGTAATTTGAGTAATCATGAAAACCCACAAGCACATATGAACACATAGATGATATACACGTCAGGCACCAGCTTTACAAAATTAGAATACTATTGACTTTAATAGAGTTGCTCCTACTTTACACAGGCTTGAAAGATGACCAAAAGTCTGGCGCTGCACACCGCAAGTGACATCAGTCACTCCAGCAGGGTGATGCATGCAGAGGAATTACAGACATGCTACGTAAAAAAATAGAGAATGTGCTGGCTAAAGAACTCATATGAAAGGTGTGAGACTGAGAAATCATTCCCAAGTATGCCCTAGATTTTCTTAGAAAGCGCGGCCAGCTCAATACCTGCATGCCACAGCTCTACATTAGTAAAATGGTAATAACAATTCTCCATTCCGCTGTCTCTTTCAGCTGACCAAGAAGATCTTACAGGCTGAAGATTCTCTCCTGTTGTATATGCGTGTGGATTTTAATTTAAGCATAGCTGGGAATGCTGTGTACATGATTCAACGTCACGTAAAGTTCAGTCATGAGCTAAGTAATCTAAAAAGGTATTCCTACAGTTTTCTGTTGTAAAGGGTAATTTACTTCTACAGGAAAATACACATTTACATTTTGGAATCTACATATTTTTACTACATTTGAAACATTAATGAGCAATTTTAATTTTGGGAGGAGTTATACCAGATGGTTGTGCTGCCATTGAGAAGGTCCTCAACAGGCTGGATAAAATGGTCCAAAGGGAATCTCACAAAGTTCAGCAAAGGGAAATGCAAAGTATTGCACCTGGGGAGGAATAACCCCAAGCACCAGTAGATGCTAGGAACTGACTAGCTGAGATGCAACTTTGCAAAAAAGCGCCTTGGCGCCCCTGTGGACAGCACGTTGAACATGAACGAGCAACGTGCCATAGCTACAAAGAAGGCCAATAGCCTTCTGGAGTGCGTTAGGAAGAGAAATGCCAACAGGTCAAGAGAGGAGATCCTTCCCCTCTACTCAGCACTACTGTGACCGCACCTGGAGTGCTCTTTCCAGTTCTATGCTCCCCAGTACAAAAAAGACATGGACATACTGCAGTGAACCCAGTGAAGTGCCACTAAAGTGATTAAGGGACTGGAGAACCTGACCTATAACGAGGTTTGTACCACAAAGATTATTGTACCACAAGAAGGGAAGGCTCAGGGGCATTTTACCAATGTGTTTAAATAATTCTTGGGTAGATTAAAGAAGATAGAGCTAGACTATTCTCAAAGGTGCCCAGTGAAAGGACAAGAGGCAATGGGCACAAATTGAAATAACGAAAATGCAATTTAAACATGAGAAAAAAACTTCAAATCATCAGTATCAAATGTGGTCAAATACTGGAACAGGTTGCATAGAGAGGTTGTAGAATCTGCATCCCTGGAAATATTAAAAATCCAACTGGACAAGTCCCCGAGCAAGCTGCTGTAGATGACACTGCTTTGAGCAGGGGGTCGGACTAGACGATCTCCAGAGGTCCCTTCCAACTTTAGCTATTCTGTCCTTCTGTGGCACAACGACTTCTATGCACTTTTCTCACTGGACTCTCACAGTACAAATATTAAAAGATACCAGGAGTCATCATTTTTGCTATGCTGCTACTGTCTCATAGCCCTGCTGTCTTGCATGTAATTTCTGCAAACTACATGTGTTTTGGATTTTTTTCCCCTTTTATCATGCCAATTTATGACATACAGTCATGTGATATACAGTGATTGGTCCTATGTAAAGCTATGGTTGCTGCAGAAAGGGAAAGGGAATTCAGAAAACTTACTCATTTCCATGTATTCTGGAGTCAGCCCAGTGAAAGGTTCCAAGGCGTAGTCAAGATCCCATTGCTGAGGATCCTTTGACTGATTGGTGTCCATTTCCTTGGGCTCAGTTCTTTCATCCTTCAGCTTCCTGAAGAGCTTCTTTAGCTTCCTGAGGAACAAAAGTTCAGATTGAACCAAGTCTTTTTTTTTTCCTACAAGATTTGGCCCAAGTCTTTGTGCAGCAACACAAAATGTATATCATGTTACTTTGGTGCCCCATAGGCTTAGTTAACACCATCTTCTGTAGTTCTGATGCTGCTTATTGCCAGGTGACAGGCTGCTAGGGGCAGCAGTTCCTGTATTCCTGTGTCAAAACGAAAGTTACAACAGCCTAATGCTGTTAAAATGGAGTTGAACCCAATACTTTTTAGTAATTGTTTCCCTCTTGATATGTGTTCAGTGGGCATGGTCCTGAAGTTCAAGCTGCTTGGACATAAATAATATTAGTAATAAGTAATACTCTCAAAAAAAAACCCCACACTGAGCGCCTCTCTCTTAAGAAAGAAAGAAAATACCAGAAGGCAGTATGATACCTTTATACCACATATCTAGCACCGGTGCACTTTTCTCTCACCATAAAACTTGGGAACTTCCAATATAGTATACTTTTAAGGTCAAAATGACCAGATATATTGCCAAACAAAGAGGACGCAAGAATGTACTAATTCCTCAACCTGGTGGACTTAAGAACATTTTAGCAGAAAAACTACCTGTTGTTTAAAGAAAAAGGGAATGAGCACCTCTGCTAATAAATCTGCAGCACCAAAAAAAAAAAAAAGAAGTGTCTCCAAGATACTAATAGGTCCAAAGCCATTTAGGACTCTAAAAATGAATATTATTGACTTAAAGGCAGCTCTGTGACCACCAGAAAACACCTGCAGCTCTTCAGGTTCCAGTGCTCTCTTGTCACAAGCACATATACCTGGGTTTATCTAAGTAGACAAAAAAAGATGCTCCTTGTGGAACCTTAAAGGGGGAGCACTCTTTTCTTCGACCAAAATGATGCTACAACTAATAAAAATAATGAAATATGTACCTATGAAATATTAAGTATAAGCAATGCCGTAATTTTACTAATGGCCTTTCATCCCAGAGAAATGCAATTCCCTTGCTTCTACCTAATGTGCAAACAGGGTTCAAACTAACAGAGAGAATAAGACTCATGAGAGAGTTTCAGCAAGTTCAATAGAATTTGTTTTCAGAGAGGTGTATTCCTGTCACACACAACCAGAAATCCTGCCTTAGTCACTTCATATTGAGTAACAAATTATTGTTAGAAAAGTGTCACTTGGGATCTATGCAGTAACAACTTCTTCAGTACTCCACAATGCAGTTCATACTGGAACTCACTGGGGAAAAACTGGAACTCACCGGAACTTCTCTGCAAGTTTATTCCTAAGCTACTGGAAACTACATAATTCTATAGCTACTAACATCAAAATTGAAAAATTTATCGAATGCTTATGTGACAAATGTATATTTCTGAAGTAATTTTTTTTTTCCTGAGAGTGTAACCTATCATGTATAATGCAAAGTATGCAGATCTACATAGACCCTGAGAAACTTACTTCCCTGGGAGCTAGATGTTTTATGTGCTTGCACAACTGTATAATCTTCTTTCAGAGATTTCCCAGAAGAGTTTTAGAGGTTCTGAAATTTCCTTCAGATATGCCACAGTGTGTATAAAGGTGGAAGACCGAGCTAGCACACAACCACTGTTATGGTGAGACTTGGAAATTCCTGATTTCAATCAGGAAGTATTTCTGCTACCTGAAAAGTATACAACTTGCAAGACCAACTATGCTGGTGAGTTTTCACTGCCTCTGAAGTGGCAAAGCAAAATGGTTTCCTACCATTTTCTAAGTAAACACAGGTCAGTTATGTCTCCCAGATCCTGTAGATCAGGAGAGGTTGTATCAGAAGTTCTCATTTTGATCACGTTTTGCAGTAACATCATCCAGTTTGGCCAGACTATAAATTACTCACATGGGTGAGCAATTATTTGTGCAAGTATTTCTTTGGACCTCAGTAGGGAAAGCAGTATCAATCACCGTCTCAGTCAGCTGGAGATCCAAATTTCACAACACTGACAAATACACGAATTTCACAAGTGGTATAATCCCAGAGTAAAATGAATTCATCTCTAAAAGAAGAGTAAAGTATTCCCAGTGCCCCCGACAGATGACTTTTTAAATGCGTATGCATCAATAACTTCATACATTTTTACACATTGAAAACTTCCCATGGAAAAATGCAATGGAATGAGATACTTCTTCAAAATCAAGGAAGCAAAATGCAGTTAAACTAAGATAAAACATCAAGATTTATACTTATTGTATTTCTTCATTTCGCAGATGAAAATCATCTTTCACAAATATGCATGACATTATTTTATAGTTCTTCACATATGTGCCATATGAGTGAGAATCCAGACTAATTCCAGTGATGTTTTGCCAGTAGTGTAAGCAGGGCTCTCCCACAAACTTTTCCCTCTCAGCTTGCAATAAATCCTTTGAACTAGAGGTGTGTGGCCTGGAGACACAAGTGTATGGGGAAACAGTAGGGGTTCTTATTTGTAACTCCAGTTAAGCAGAACAGCTTTCTCAGACGCTAACATAAATAGCAGGGCAAGGCTAGCTGGCAACCACACTAAAGGCTTTGCTGGGTAGGTTTATTTCTTTGTTCGTGAATATACACTGAGCCACACAGGCACACCGTATCACCACGTAGCACAAGGCTCTATAGCAAGCTGCAAATGACCGCAGTGGCTGCAGAATTTCACCGACTTGTGTTTACAGGACCCATTCAATTTCATCACCAGTGCGGAGGAAATGGGGATTGGCAGATGCTCTTAAAACAGATCTAGATTGCATCAGGCCTTGTCAGTCCCAGGAACACAAAGCTGCAAAAATCAACAGATCAATTCCAGCTTTTGTTCCAGGTGCAGCTAAGATGTAGCTCGTAAGTCTGATGGTAACATCCTCAGTACTTTGGGAATACCCAGCTATACTGAGGCTAACCAAATACTTTCAGTACCCAGAACATTCAGATTACACAGTTTTAATAGAAGTCTGAGAAGATTTAAAATACTTCACAAGAAAGAATTAAATGGATCCCTATAAAGACATTTACTTCCTACATGATGCAAACTCAGCCGTTTCATGACACTAAAATTTCCTTTAACCCCCTCTGCTTTTATGGCAGTCAAGGGAACTTGTCTGTGACAGAGGTGATGTAGTATTCAGAGGGTAGGAGACTTGGGGCAGGATTTAAAACAATCAAAGAATTCCCAGAATGCTCTTCCAGCATATCCCAATTAATTTCCTAATGTGAGGGACTCTCAGAGGACAGCAAACAATAAGTTCAAGACAGTGCTGATTTCTGTCCCAATAAAATGATATGAGCTATAAACGTCCCTCACATTTCCATGGGCAGATGAGATTGAAGAGCATCTCACTGTCACTGTGCAGCAGCTGAGATAAAATTTGGGTGTGTTTAGATGTGAAGTCTGTACATGTGTGATCTAATCCTCTGGTTATAGCACCACGGAGTCGAGTTATGAAGTTTAATGCATACACATAACTCCCCTGAGAACCCAGTAACTAAAACAATAGTTGTTGTTTTCAATGTTTATTTGGGAATACACTAAATCCAGGGCTCAGTTACTCAGAATAATTTTTAATTTTTCATGTAGCCATCTATAAGCCAAGCATGAGGAGTGGCACCTTTAACCATTTTGAGTTAAGGTTTGAAGAGTGTTCTTATTTTTATTTTTATGTAATTTTTTAAAGGATCAACTAACAGAAAGCAAGCCAAACTAGTTCTTTTAAATTTTTCACAAAAAAAAATGCACCTTTGTGTCATATCCAAGCATGTGAAGTTTCAGACCAAACAGAAATGCATCAGAAAGTTAAAGGAACAGAGAACAAGGATTTGCTCCGTGTTCTTCTCCAGCTATACAGCAGTAGGGCAATGAAAATGAGTTCTGCAGAACTCTACAGCTGCACATATGATTGTGTTGTTAAAACTGAATAAGCTTTTTAAATGCACTTGTGAGAAACCTGTTTTTTAATTACCCAGATCAACATTCTTAAACAAAATAGAGAGACAATGATAATCAAGAGCTATTTGAGCTTCTGATTTCTGCATGCCAGGCAGCCCCACCAGCGAGAAAGAGGAGGTTTGCCCATTCAGGATGAGTCTCTAAGAAGCTTCGTGCTAAAGAGGCGAACGCAGCAAAGTTTCATGACCCCCCCTCATAGCTATATTGCTCTGGACAAACAGAGAAAACAGTAGCACTGTAGAACAGCCATTATTTCTGGTCCTTTTGCCAGTAAATATCAAAAAGCAAAACACATTCTTGAGGAGACGGAATAGCATGAAAGAAGAATGAATTTAGGACGAGGGAGAAAGAAAATGAAGAACAGGTTTTTGTCAGAAGACTGCGTCTAGAGAAGTTAAAAATGCTGCTGCAGTTTCTCATGAGGGATTGGGACCAAACTGTTGTGTTAGGTAAGAGGTGGGAACGTAGTTTAATTATTCTGTTTGTAATTCTTAATATAAGCAATAAGCCCATTATGCAAGGTAATCAGCCTCTGAAGAGAGCATAAAATCACTACAGGAAAATGCCCCAACCCTGAAGAACCCACAAGATTTTGAGAAAAAAAAAGATGAGGAAAAGAAGAGAGAAATCAAAATCAAGAGATCCTGGCTGAGCTTAACCCATGGTAAACTCACACAAAGCCTCCTTTTTTAAAAAAAACAGACAGATGATTCAACAGTTTCTCCATTTATACAGTAAAAAGGAGTAGCAGGATTTGGGCATCAAGGTCAAGACATGAAGATGACTTGGGAAAAATGAGAAATTTGTCGAGTGAGGCAGAGTGGAATGTGTAGAGACTGGAGAGGCAGGGCAGCTGGGAGGCAGGCTGAAATAGGACGGATGCAGGAAAATTATCTTGTTGGCACAAGTCTTGGTGTCTTCAGTGGCTGTGCAGTCCTCGTGATGTATTTCACCAGAGCTTGCCAGAAAGCGTGGAACTGAGGATCAGTTTACCAATTTCTCAAGACTCTCAGTTAACAAATGCCCTTGGGTACTGCAAAAGCAGATCACCTGTGACAGTCACCAAGAACTGGATTTGAAGTATTGCAAGGCAATACTTGCTAGAACAGAACTCTTAGTATTCTTATCCAGCATAGTTAAATACATTTTCAAGTAAGCGATGGAAACTGATGTTGAATAAAAAAACCAAAATCACAGCCTCGCTAAAGTCAATGGGAGCTTTGCCATTGACATTAATAGGGCCAGTATTTCACCCTAAGGGTTTATCACCAAGGTCAAAGACAGAGAGTAATAAAATAACCACGCCAATTTTTTCCAGGAAGTTCAGAAAAACAGAACTGAAGAAAAGGAGTCTCATAAGAACTCTAGGTCAGGGCTCTCAAGGCCTGCAGCCTTTTAGGGTCAATTCCTGTGGCAACAGTAAAAGAATTATTGTATGTGACACATCTGAGCAAACTGTGGCATATTTACATCTGTTAAACTTGTGAATTCCAGCCCCACAGAATACACATTTCAATTCAAGAAGGCTTAGTTTTCCGTAATTCAACTGTTGTTGCATTCACCTAGCTGTTTTGATATTCTTGGGTGCAGAAATTGAAAAAGAAATCACAGAAATGTTTAGAAGATCAGAAGTCACATCTGCCATAGCTGTGCAGCAGTTTCTCCAGAAATAGTGAAGGAAAAAGCAAGGATGTGTCTCAGTGACCCCAAACAATGATGCAGGGCTGCCATCTGAAGTTTAACTCCATAACTCTTTGGCCAGCACTGACTGCAGATAAGCCAGAATGAAGACATTGAATCATAGTTCCCAATTGCGGCAACATTTGGGGTGCTAGAGAAGTAATGGATGGCTGCTGCTTATAAACTCAGTCTGTCATCTACTTAGCAGTGTTTTTTGAGGGAAAGAGACAGCAAATGGGAGTAAAGCTTTGTGATCTTCTGCAAAGCAATTAAAATGCCTGGGGTTTTATGGTGAATGAAATCAAAAGGTTTTCTGAAAATAATCCTGAAATCCCAAGATTTCAGTAAGGAAAACGCTTTTCATCTGGGTCATCACATAACTTAGCAGAGAGATACAGTTCTCTCTGAATGGGAGTTCCAGAGTTCCAGTTCCAGATTCTGAAGAACAAATCACCATTTATGATAGTCCCTTCTGCCTCTCCTTGTGGGTAAGGTTGACTGCAGCACTTGTAGTCTGCCCTCAGTGAAAATAAAGGGAGCCAGTGGAAGAATCTGTGTTATTCATCCTGACTCTCATTCCCTCCAAAGAGGCACAAGGCAAGAGGGAAAAAAATACGGCTGCTGAAATGGGAGATAGAAAAGATTGTTCTATCTTTCTACCACAGAAGGACTGTTCATCATAGTGCACAGCCTGTGCAAAAGTAGACACCAGAAAATAGAACAAGGGCCCAATGAAGACAGAGATATCCTGTGAAGGAAAATAAAAAAAATTTACTGGTAGAAAAAGGATGATCTAACAGAGGAGATGAGCTGACTGTAAGAGATTAGCAAGGAAAACAAGTAGCAGAACACAGAGGACAGGATACAGTAGGAAGCCAGACGAGAAGGCCGGAGGGCAGAGAACAAGGGCGTGTTTATCTATACATCTGTCACATCCCCTAACAACAGCGTGTATAGACGTAGTAGATTACATGTGAGACACGGACATCCCAGAACTACTACTTCTGCAACACATGCATGTTTGGAGTCCTTTTTGGTCTGAATTTATATGTGTGCATCAGAATTATGCACAGCCTTCTGAAAATCTGATTGATCAGTACTCGAAGTGAGTCCATGTGCCTGTGTATGTGGAGCAGATGAGGTAGGATAGAGTACCATTAAGGATCTATTCCAAACCAGTAGAGTAGTACATGCAGAAATAGAAAGCTAACTCTGATTTAATTTTCAGTAAAGCATTGTGATTTTCACGGTGCAAACAGGTCTGGTGAGAAGGGCCGAGCCCTACAGATACACACATTATTTTCTTGAGAGTCCAGACAAACAAAGGAAAACCCCATGTGCTCATTTCAGGATGACAAGATAGCATTGTGACTGAAATGAGGCATTTCTCAGGGAAGGAGAGAATGAAAACAGATATATTTTTGAACAGATATTCAGTTTTAAAAATTGAGGCCACCATAGGTTGTTGGCAGGAGGGTGGGGGAGCAGAAATGAGGGAGAAAAATGGGATGAAATGGTCATATTCTTGCACCAAGAGCTGTAGTTAGGGAATTGAGAAATAATTTGACAGGAATTTTCTGTTTGGACTGGATCAGTCTCTGCTTTCATGAGTCAAAAACAATAAATACAGTATTTCTAACATCATAAAATCCCCATTAAAAAAGTCCAGTAGCAGTAAGTTTTTGGAAGACAGGAAAAAAATCACACCAGGTTTACACTGAGAAAGCTTTAAGCCTTCAACATGTCAGACATTCTGGGAATGATTTACCACCTTTTTCTCAAAATAAACTGTAAACTCAATGAGATGTAGACAGAAAACAGGCCTCCCTATTGAACTTTGACATAAGAATAATGAAACCTTCCATAACCCGCATTTGATTTGTTTGGGAAATTTTTTTTTCCCTCTATTTAAATTACTTCCAAAATAAAAGAGCTTGCTAGGAAAAGGGAGGAACAGGGCTCATTTTAAAAATATTTCATAATCTTTTAAGCATCACTCATCTTGTTTTCTAGTTAACATTGTCAAGGCCTTCCTTAGAGATGTCATCCAAAAGCTACTGAGACCAGAGTTGAAAGATTCTGATTAACTTCATCAGAGTTGAGGCTTGTGTCTAAGCCAGACTCTTCATCTAATACAACATTTCACAGATCACTGCCACCAACAAGGGTGATTCGGTTAACAGAAACAAAAGCAAACCTCCCCAGAGGCAGGAGCAGGACGCTCTCAGTGCGTTCTCAGTGCCTGAAGATCCCTTTGACACTGGACACAGACCAAGACAGCTTTCTTGCTATATACTTGGAGCAGAGGACACTGTGTGTGCACTAAGCATCCTGGAGCTGACAACCACTGAGCAGCCTGTCAGCGTCTCTCCCAGACTCTAGCCCCTGCATCACATAGTGACATACTGACATACAGGCGCCTTAGAAATGTGTGGACTTCATCTGCAAACCCGTAAAATAGTCATAGATCAAGTAATACATTTTAACATCTTTTATGAGCTATCGCTTTTCTTCACGCCATCTCTCCTCTACTTTATACTAATTTGTATTCAATACTGCTACCCTGAAAGCTTCTCTAAAACTTCCCAAGAGATCTATCATACCTTGCCTGTTTTCCCAGGTTTCTGAAATTAATTTAGATCAATTATTTAATATATTCAATCACTTTCTTTAAGCCATTTACTGCAGATATAGCCAATTATTCAACATAAAATACAGCCAGATCATTTCATCACAACCAAAAGCGTGATTTATCATCACATTCAATTAGAACCCACTGAAGGCGGTGGCAAAAGTTCCATTCAGTTGAATAAGGATCAAGCCTTTAATTTACTGTGTCATAGGAATAACGCATGGTAATGGAGAAGGCTGGGATACATACGGGATTCCAATTTCAAATAGATTGTTTTGAATCAGTTGTTTTCCAAGCATAATGATGCTCAGCTGAATACAGAGTTCCATCAAACAGCCTCCTGGAGCACACTGTAATTAAACAAAACCATAGAGTGTGAAGAGAGCAAGAGAATTAATTTAAAAGTACCCACTTGGGAGAGCTACCGATGTCTGTATGTGCCCTTCGCCCCGTCACCAATTTGCGCAGGAGCACGGAACTCGTCGATCATTGCAGTTCTGTGCTTAACAAGGTATTTCATCTCCACTCATAAAACTGCATTACGGAAAATATGCAGAGCCCTGAAATAACTTACTGTGCCCTGGGGCTACTATATTTCCTTTTAAAATATTTACTACATAATCAATGTAATAAACATAATGCAGTATCACCAATACTCTTCCAATCTGATGTCTCCCAAGGGAGAAGAAAGTCTTCAATCTTGCAAAGACTTATACGTAAGCTTTATTGTAAAACCTTGAGTACGTATATTGATTTTCAAGGGAACACCCACAGCAGTTAAAAGGAATTATGAAAAAGAAAAATGTTTACAGGTTTAGCACAAAATGGCTTTGGCTTTTTAGGCTATTAAAATTGCTAAGCTTCTAGTGATCTACAGAATGAGACGCCAGATTCAACTTCCAGCTTTGTCATAGGTTTCACAAGGGCCTCAGCCAAATCATGTAATGTTTGTGCCATAGTGCCCAGTTGTAAAGCATAGAAATGGTGGAGCTTCACCTAAGAAAGATTGTGAAGTACTCAAAACTGCAGACAGACAGATATACAAGCGCCTCAGATGGTAAATTTGGGGTTTGTCTATTTTTTGTTGAAGATTTAACATCTTTTAACATGTTTTCTATTTTTCCCTTATTGCCTAGAATCCACTGAAATACACTGTTCACATATCTCTTTTTGTTAAGGATTTTTTTGTTTAAATTTCATATGTACTTACCTCTTCCATTCGATAGCCATCAAACACATACACATAATGACCAGGACGGCCAACAAATCTGAAAGCAATAACAATATATGAAACAATAGAAAAATAGGAAAAAAGTTAACTGTAAAATAACTGGTTCATTCACATTAGCTAAAATATTTCAGAATGGGCTACTTCAACATGAATTTTGAAAGACTCAACACCTATTCAACTTTGGTTATTTAAAAGTATTTCAAAGCTGTTGGCTTCTACAAATGTTTTTCTACTACATCTTGATGAAATAGTTTTAATAAAATATTTTTCTGTGCTAAAAAATAATAATAATTTCCCTCTCTTGATTGGAGATCCCAAACCAAACTGGGAATACATCTCCTAACTCACATTCTCTTGCATCTGAATAATGCCCTGAATGGAGTTATTTACTCATCTATACACAGGCAAGGTTTTTCTGACTACACAGGGAGAAACAGCGAGACTGACTTTATTATAACCATCCAACACAAAAAAAAATGGTTAAAAAAGAAAGACATTGGTGATATTTTTCATTAATGTCTTACAAGATTTACAACTGCTGGTAAAATGTATCATTAATTCTTAAATCAATGATGCTGAATAGGATTAGTGAAGAGTATAGATTAACAAACTTTACAGCCCCCCAAAGGAACAGAAAAATGGTATGAGACAGAATCCAGAGGCTGTTTTAAACATTTTTGCCAAACTTTGAGCAAACAATCATTTTAAGCTTCCCATTCAAAAGCATATGTTATATTGTGGATAACTGGGTCCCAAAAGACAATGATCCTGAACCCATAGGAAGTCACACTTATTTAGCAGGACAGCTGAATTAGCTTTTTGGTCAATCGGTTCATTTGCCAAAACATGCAACTTCCAGTTGACTATTTCTTAATTTAACTTGCTGCGGGCAAATAGTGCAAAACATTGAGAAAGTAAGAGAGAAAGTAGTTCCATAATTTTAAATGTGGAAAGTGAAGACCTGTAAGCGCTACCATTCACTCATAAGTGCAACGCCCTTTTTGAACTAAAAGGAATTGTTTTCTGAGGTGGGGATTATTTTTATTTTCGGAAAAAAACTAAAGTGGTTGCACTTCAGAACAATGCTCTCCTTAGAAGAGAAACGGGACAGTACTCAACATCATGTCGTCTTGCCATTCAAAAGCAAGCTTTAGACAACCCTGTTTATGCTATTTTTTCATAGCTGGTGAAGGTGGTATGCATAAATAGCTATTTGTAAAGGACATTTAACCTACCTTCCTTTAAAAAAGGCAACATAAAAAATTGGTGCATAAGAATTCACAAACTTCAGTAGGAATGCCTTCAAAATCAGTCTTTCCTCAAAGGCTTTCTCTGTTTTTGGTACCTCTGCGGGGAGGAAGGGGGAGGGCGGAAAGCAAACATCAGAAATCAATGAGTAAATATGTAAACATCCCTGATATCCCCAAATACAAAACCAAACTGCAAACTTTGAGCTCATACTCTTTTTTCTTTTGTACTTTTAGTTCAATCAGTGCACACTAGCTCTGTCACTGACTCCCGATTTCCAGAGAGTCTTTCCAAATTTCCATATGGAAATTGAAGATTCTTTGATAGAAACATTAATAATGTTTCTTAACATTATAATCATAATTAACTTGATTCCCTAATAGGCCTCTGACAGCTTATCCCAAGTTGCTCTCGGATGTCTATGCAATACCCTGGTGGCAAAAACCCAACAGATCCTGACACCTGGCTTGGACCCGACAGGACCTCACTTCTTTTCCAGTCTCTTTCATTGCCTTGCTGAGAGACCTGAGCAGACCACATCACCTTCCTCTGCTTCAGGCCGCATCTGTGAAGTCTTAGCACAGACCTCCTCTGTCATTTACTCTGACATCTATGCTATTATTAAATATATAATAGCATTAAATACTTTATTAACATAATCTATGTTTTATTAATAATAATAGATAGAATTATTATATATTTAGAAGGTTCTCCTACTAGCTATCTAGAGTTTGAAGAAAAAAAATAACTGGATCTTTATATTCAATTCCATAAAGCTAAAGCTGTATAAATGGCTTTAATGTATATAAACATATACAAATTAACATACATATCATTACACAACTGAAATAACAAAACATTAGCATTCTCAGTTCATGAAAGATGAAAGTAAAGTGCAAAGACTTTCATGCAGAAAATAACCCTTAAAAGCTTTCTTAACTTTGTGTGCGCAAGCCTTTTTTTCTATAATGAAATTGTGAATGTTCTTAACGCTAAACACAAGACTAAGTACCTTTCTGAATAAGGCATTAAATGAATTGTTAACTGCCATGCAAAATAAATGCACATTTTTGCTAACGCTTCTCCATTCACTATATATATTCTACTTTTCTAGACTTCTTTAGATAACTTGTAAAAACATATCTTAAACATTTTCAGGATTCATTACTCTGTTCCCAGATTTATTTCCAATTTCCATGGAAATTTTCTAGCAACAGAACACAGAGATTTAAGACAGAGGCTTTTCAAATTGACAGTAATATCCTCTTTTAAACATTATGTATGGGTTAAACTCTTGTATTGCCATGCTTATCCTGAGCTGTTAACTAACGTGAGAGCAGATAATTTTATTGTGGTATGTTCTCGACTGAATTTCTATAACACAAGGGAACTATGAAATAATAAGGTAGATCCAGAGCTCTGGCTTTAAGGACTTAATTAAAAATACTTTGCTTTGGGTTTTTTCTTAAAAAAGAAGCACGGTGTTTATTTGAGCACTAAAGGAATAGCAAAACTCTAATGAATCCCCACTGCCCAGCTTTATTTGTGATACTTTCAACCATATTTTCATAAAAGGTCAACACACAATCTGATGAGCCCTAAGCCATCATTCACCTTTATGTGTAGAAAAGCTTAATTAAACCTTCAAAGGATTTGAACAATTTGTAGATGACCCCATATGCTGGATAGATCGTCAGAACAACAGCTCAGGGCAACAGGAATATCAAATAACAGCAGTGCAGCTTTTAATCTGAGGGAGAAAAATCCTAGCCTTTGCCTTATGGAGAACTCCCACAAAGATGAGCTCAGCCTCTGGATGAAAATTTACACACCATATATGGCTCCAGAGACTCACTCAGCACTTCACTCCCTCCCCGCACTTGGATATACTATACCATACCCACAGAGGCATGCGTAGAATTTGTCCTCTAGCTAGTGGAATCTGCTACACAAGAAATGCATCCAGCCAGAATAGATGCATTAGTAAGAGAGAAAACCTTCCCCCCCAAAATGATAGACACATAATACATGGTTGGTGGTGCAGCATGTTACACCACAACTGAGCAGCTGAAAACTTCCAGGTACAGAAGGAGCTGAGATATCTGTGGCTTGGGTCTCAGCTAACTGAAGGAGTTGCTGCCTTTATAAGGTACAAACACCAGTAGTTTTGATTTTGTCCCCATGAAACTTCCCCATGTGAAGTTACAAGTGAGTAAGATCGGTGCCTCACTTAGCTGGGTCCACAGAGGGTGTGTGGAGTCCTTGTGCATCCTGTATGAGCTCTCTTTATTGATTACAACAAAACTGCTACTTTTTTTCCCCACAAGCACTGTTTTAGCAGATATTGAGGCAGATCCATTACTTTGATCCTATGATGAATACAGTTGCTACCAGTGGTACTATTCTTGTGCTTACAGACGTAATTTTTCACTTGAACTTGAAGATTCAAGTGTGCTTGGGGTTGGAATAGAAACCTATGCTGTCAAGAGCTGTTCCTCCAGCACAAGAAGTGTGCTCCTCACCTTGTCGATTAACTGCAGTGTGCAAAGAGAATTGAGTATGTTTTGCTCTGCTCAGCAAAATTAAAGTTCACAAAGTAAGGAACAATTATCAGCATGAATGTGTTGCAATTTTTTTAAACATTTTGATTACAGTTGTCATCTGAGCCTAGTACGGGAGAAAGCTGCCTGAATGAACTTTCTGACTCACTCGTAATTTGTAGCACTAGAGATTACTCAGACCAGATCCTTCTTAAGCAAAACACCTTATGGTTAATTAGGAATGCTGCCTAAATAAAAATAGCAGGATTAGAATTAAACGCAAAGTGACAAGGGGACAATAATCTGCAAGTTAGTAAGAAATTCTTGTTTCTTTCGCAATTCAGAGCGGTGCACCTTTTCAAGGGCAAGATTTTCCTTCCATGCTTCTCCATAGAGTCAACGGTAGTGGCTTGCGCTTCACAGCTTTTGCCTAGAAACTGCCAGAGAGGAGAAGCCTCACCCGCACCTCTTCCTACGCTTTCCACACAGCAGTGTCCTGCCTTAAGAGTTGTGCCCTTCTTACCTGGGCAGGTGCAATGGACAGGACTGATCAGGTCACACACAGTTAGTAGCTTGTCAGTTATATGAAAGCTGAAAATCTGGGTACAATTTTCACCTGAACAGTCTGAGCTTCCTTATGCCACTGGAACCGAGTTCATTTGTGAAACCCTGATAAATTCTGCCCAAAGCTGCTTCCAAACAGAAACAAACTAATTAACCCCATATGGTGGCGTTTTGTGAAAATGAATTGCTTTGACTTCATTTGTGTCAAATACTTTCTGAATTTAATCTAAACTGTCACGCTATCCTTACTGGTAAAACCACAGGACCATATTTCAAAAATTCAGGAATGAACCTCTATTATGACAATTGCAGAACTTTAGTCTATGGTGTTTTTCAGAAAATAGGACTAAAATAGATGTTCTCACTTGTGACTTTGAAAGTGTCTTGAGGAACTGAGAATAAGAAGCACAAGTCTTAAGAGTTCCTAAGGTTTTATTCTGAAGTCTGCTAGTTCCAGCCAGCTTCACATCACTGTAGGTTCTACAGGGATGGAATCTGCAATGTTGAATGAATGTGTCAGGCTCCAATTATCAAAAAGTTTCTAATTTGCATGCCTAAGTTTAGATGCCCAAAATTGACAGGTAGATCACTCACTACAGTTAAAAACATCTGTGGCTGCTGGTTGATTTTCAGTGTTTTCAATAACTGACTTTATGTTCCTAGACTTTGAAGCATCTCGAATTAGAAGTGATGTATAAAACTGTGGGAAACAATACCTAATGGCAGCTATAAGAATATCACATTAGGGCCCTATCAGGAAACATCTTTGGCCTAATCTATATGCCAAAACAAAATCCCAGCCTAAACCCTTATTAGTAAATATCTTTGGCATAATGTAAACAACAAAACAAAACTCTAGCCTAAACCCCTATTGTAATCAAAGGATTGACTTGACTTTACTTAAATAAATTGCCAGGCTTGTAACAATACAATGAAATTTTTAAAAAAAATAATCCAACCCCTAACTGAAATAGGTATTACTATAAAAAGTCCAGCCCAGACAAGCACCTATAATGGCAAAAAAAAACCTTTGAGTGGTAAAAACCCGGTAAAAGTAACATCAGCAAAATAACATGGGAAGCGTTTGCCAGTGTAGCTTTGCCACAGCCTGCAACATCTTTGGAAAAACCCAATGAGTTTCAGTAAACCAAGCTCCTAGAGGTAAAGATATATATCAAAATACATACCAGGTCAAAAATTCTCAATGAGCTCTAAATAAGCGTATCTTGGCTCAGAGCCAGCGCAATGCAGAAATACCAGCTGAGATCCTGGAAATAGCACAGCTGCATTAACATGGCATTATGGCCAGGCTAATTAGTCCTATTAGTGGCACACTGCATGTTGTGGCTTAGACCTCTAGCTCACAAAGGCATGTCTGAGCATCTTACCCCACAGGCCTGAATATTTTCCCTGGCACTCTTCAATGAGAAATATTCCTATTAGAACCTCCTTGCATACTCTCATGTCAATACATGTAATGTACTAATGAAGAATGTGGTGAGATAGTTTTACCAATTTCTGTCAGCCATTTGGCAACAGCTCCATAAATTTCATCAAGTATAAGTATCACAACAAGGTTAATGATGACAGCAGTTGCGGTAACAGTCACTCGAACATTTGACCTGGTTGTCTCATTTGTGCTGAATGACAAAGCTGCTGCTGTAGTGATTCGATATGCGATCACACCAAACACTGCTGAAAACGTCAGCATAATCTGCAAAGAAACGTACAGATAGATTAGTTCAAGTTTGATACTAGCATTTAAACAGAAGCTTCAACTGACATGTTGGGTTTGTTCCATGAATTGTTACTGTGTGGTTATTTCTTAGACCAACACAATAATATGGGGATAATCAAATTCAAATGTGAAAATTATAAACTCTCTAACAGGAACATAATGAAGAAAATGGATGCAGAACACTGAAATGTCACATGTCCTCTCTGATGAAAGCTCCACACATTATCCGTACAGTACTGGCGAAACTCGGGTAGTTTGGTTATCTGGCAATAGGTTCAGGTGGCTTGGACTGAAGGGCCTACATGTATGCATAGTCAAGCAGACTGCCTTTACTGGCTGAAACAGCTTCACCTCTGACAGAAGTGACACCTTCCTCTCCAGTTGTGTTTGCTCAACTGTTGCCACAAATTAAAAAAAAAAAAAAAAAAAGTTTCCCCTGTTATTATTCTTTTAAGACTGACCTAAACAGGGTTACTAGGGATTCATTTTACATTTCTGTCCCAGAAATCAATTAGTATCCTGGCGTCCTTCATGGGCAGGCTTTGACCCATGAGATGAGGAAAGTCAGCCTTGCATCTTAAGGTCAAGTTCCCACAAGAAGAATTTGAATTTCACAGGGCTGTGGTATTCTGGTTTCAAAAAAATCCCACTCGAAAATGAAAAAAAATCAATAAAATAACAATAAAAAAGAGCAAATTTTCATAGCCATAGCAGGAAAGGGGTAGAGGGTACATTTTTCCCTTTCATTTTTGCCTTTGGCAAGAATTCCAATGTACATTCATTATTTTAGGTAAAACATCTTGAGATCCTCAGATGAAAGAGACTACCTTAATGTGAAAGATTAGACCATTGCAATTATTTCAATGGGCCTAGGGGCCCAGATTCACAACACGGATTTAAGGAAATTTAACAGTTCATTTTAATGGCCCAGCAATAGCTTATTGAATTCCTGTATACAAAGGGAAGTTGTCTTATGAAAAAGTGCTATTGCAAAAGAACCAGAACAAGAATCAGAGCTATAGCAGAGGTTGAAGATGAAAAGCGGGCACATTTTGTTTTAATGGAAAACTAGTAAACATACTAAAAAATAATGATTTGGAGAAAGTCCTGGAGATATCAGATGAAATCCACAAATACATTTTGTGGGAAAATAGTAATAAAATGTCAGATCTAGTAAAACATCTACCTTTTACCTTTTAAATCAATTTTTCATTCATTTTAAATTAAATGTAGGTGAATGACAAGTTTTTGCTTCATGTTAATATTTCAGATAACTGGTCTAAATTAAAAAGTCTAAACATAAACCACTTTGAATTAAAACATTTCAAATGGGATAAAATATTATTTCCTTTCCTTTTGTAGTTTTCATTGTGTTGAGAAAACAGTTCTAATTTTTCTGCCTATTTTCCTCTTTTTTCTTTTGACTTCTCTACCAAACATGCAGAGAAAAATCTGATTCATGTTGGACTATCTGCTCGGCTCTTGCTGTGACAGAAGTGGTGCAGGAAACAAAGATCAGAACTTTTACCTAACTCGCCCATTGCAGAAGCCATCACTACAGTAGAGAGTAATATCCCCAATAAAGAGAGAAAACAAAACAGCACCACCTGGTAGCAATCTAATTCAGCTTCCACCTCTACCTTAATCTCTTTTTCTTAGTTTGGATCAGAGATTCCTTCCTCTTTATCACCTTCCAAATATTCTTTTTCTACTTCTTTCTTCTTCCACTACTGTGGATTTCTTTGAAATTTAGTAAAAATCGGTGGTGGACAAGGAAAACCAGCAAAGTAAACTTGTATGTGTCATTCCAGAGACCATGAGCTCTCTGGGCCTTCATAGATACCTATCTCCATCACAAGCTTCTACTTAGAAATGGTATCTTAACAGTACAGGACGAAGAGTCATCAAGGACAGTCATCACTAAAGAGAGAAAGCAGAAACTTCAGGTCACAGAAGTTGAATAGCAAGCTCTTAAACGTGACCACAGGATTTAAGGGATCCATAGCAATGAGGAAGATTACCGGAGGATTAGATACTATGAGAGGCTTGCACTATTGCAGCCTTTTCAATTCATGCAGTGCCATAGCAAGATGTACAAAGCTACCCCCAAAAATATGTTCTATCTGTTTAAAGAACAAAGATACTGGTTTTGCAAAAGCACCAGGGCTTCAGAAACTCCTCAGCTGCCCAGCTGTTTTTAAACATTTGCTTACTTAGACACAGATGGAAAAACACTCCTTTAGGAGTCTTCATTATCTGTTCATCCAGCAATAAGAGAAATTTGAGGAGGGCTTGTAGGACCGCTCAGTAACCGAGAGCATAGTTCTCACTCCCCAGACAGCGACTGAGAGGGAGTGGTTCCTGTATCTTCACAGTATTTCTTCCCTTCCTGAAAATACCTCTTCTGCCCAAATTCCAGATCAGAAGGGCAACTTTCATTCAGGTGCCTACTTTGGGTTTTGTTGTCAACCCCAACATTTCATCTGGCAAGTTCAATTCCCTACTATGGCAGACAGTTTCCTCACTGAATACCTAAACTAGTCTGTCAAGGACTGAATTGCTCAGAAACAGATGTGAAAATTGGCTGGAGAAAAGGTCACCTACTGAGCCTGGTATGAATGAAGACAAACAGGAAAGCATAGTAGATCTGAGAAGGAAGCTATAAAACCCCGTGGGCTAGATTGATACTTTTATCCAAGTAGGATAACAATTTAATGTCCAAATAGTTCTTTGTCTCCCCAGTGGGGCTATTCTAGAGTAAAGTAGTATGCCATGTGGATAAGAATAGGGCAATCGGGTCCAAAAGAAGGAACAGGCTGAACTCTTGTGCTATGACACTAATAGGTTTTCTTCCTTCCTGTGACTGAGCCAAACACAATGAACACAAAGAAAGGCTCCAGTGATGGCATTGCTCCATGCCATCCTGCTCTCTTCCAGCAGCTACCAATGTTTTATCACACACTCGCACACCTTTGCCGCACCATGTACCTTCTAAATGTGGAGTTTCTAAACTGTGACACATGTTATTACTAATCGCACACCAGCCAAACTTGTATAAGCCCAGCTGAGCCTAGACCTCCTGGTATCACTGGTGTTACTGGGAAAAATAAGACTTGTGAATTTCAGTTCTAAAATCCCCACAAAAGACATTGCTTAAATCAAGGTGGGATCTTCTGCCCTCTCTGCAGTCGAGTGAGGCTTTGTGTACAACAGAAGAACTGCGACCAGATTTTAAAGGATCCGTAAATGTGTAAAATAATCTTTGGAATTATTTGGTGGTGTAAAACATCAAGACCAATTGGTCAAGAGAATGAAACCCAACCTTTTTTTCAACCTGCACTTTTAAAGACACAAACAGCATGCCTAGCTTAATAAAGACAGAAGAAAAGCCAGAAAGAAAAAAAAACAAAACCACACCACAACAGTTCTTGAAAGAGGATTCACAAAAGTGAAGTACACAAAAGAAGTTCATAAATGAAGAATAAAAAGAAAAGCTTTTACAATAAGAAAACCATTAGCAGCTTCAGGAATCATCAGGGAAATTATGGCATGTAAAGCTGGGGGAAGGCGGGACAGAACACAACAGCATCATCCTACAGCAACGTAGACATCTTCATGGAAAAAGCCTATGGGTTTGTGCCGACAGACCCTTTGGGCCTGGAAAAGGTAGTATTAGAAATTCAGCAATCACTTCTGCAGCACTAGAAATTGCAGCACATTTGTGTGTATATCTGTGTCTGAGTCTTCTATGTCTGTGTGCTGTATATGTGCACACACACACACAAATTCAATATTTCATCACTTATTATGTATGTAGTGCTTACAGCTAAAACAGTTAATCTCTATGAATATTAATAACGGAGGCAGATGAGACCAATTTAATTTCTTTAGCACAATTCTATTGCACGGGCTGACAATGAACTTTAGTCTGGTGTTTCCAATCCCTGCTTAACTAATCTAGCAGAAAAAAAAAAGAAACATCACATACAGTATAGAGTAGATTGTAATCTCCACATGGGAAAGCAGAGCTGGCTCTCCCTCATCAAGAGCTGACTTGAATTTCATGCATGGTTTGTAAGTTGTCTCCTGTAGGTGCTTAGATCTTACTAATGCTCAAAATATTCTACAAAAAATCAGCATGGTCTCTTCTCCAAATGGTGAAAGCCCGCATAGTTCCACTAGTCACTAACAGAAGCTGAAGAATCGGAGCTAGACATTTTACCTTTATAAATCTCTCTGAGATGTTACAGTAAGCAGGGAGTGTAATACATAGGGTATGACTCGGGAAAGCACTTTAAGCTCAAGCTTAGGGGAGATTTAAACATATGGTTAAAGTCAAGAGCACATGCACCTTGTCTGCAAAAGAATGACTTGTAAAAGCTAAATTAGGGCTATATGCTTAGTCATACTCAGTATACTCTTCTTTAAGCAAAACCCCAACTGATGCCAGTTAGAAGTTCTGTCTAAAAAGCAGATATTTGGTATGGCCTCAGGATGATAGACTCACTCAAAGTGTTGTTAGTGCATATATATATATATATATGAATGACACAGCTAATATGTAAAGAAAATATACTTAATATACACGTGTCTTATATTTATAAAAATGCAGACATTAATTTGACTTCAATGTGAATAGAAAATGTTTTTGATTGCCAGAAAAAGAAATTAAATCTTCACAGGATATCTGTTGCAGTATATGCAAATTCCAGTAAATTAGAAATGCACATAGATATTTCAAAATAATTTAGTCCCTAAGTACATTTCCCATGTCAGATGCTCCTGCGGTTTAAAGCGGCATATTTCATTCAGTAATTTCTGTAACAAGAGGGATAATGGGATCCTTGAAAATGTAATTTAAGGTTTATTAGCCAGGCTTTCCTATTGCTGTTTACAAAGGCTAGCAGCTTGATGATGTGTTTATGGTCTGTTGGAAATTTTGCTAGGACAGTGGTGTCCACACTTTACAGTTGGCTGACCTGCACACCTTATTCTTGTTCTCAAGTGAGGATTGTATACCACGGTCTTCCTTGACTACAGTAGAGTCCATCCCTGAATGCGTGTCGGACAAATATTTCTCAGCAACAGATTTATGACACCTGTACCGCAGGCTCAACGCTTCTGGATATCATTCTGACAGAGCATACGCAACACTGTGCGCACAAGCAAATACACAGAGGGCTTTCCTTAATCAGATAAAGGAGGATGGAGCAGAAACCCTGTGGGAGAGACAGCATCTAGTAACAAGCTGCTGTCATTACCGCAAGTCATTCAGCCAACAGCCCTCTCATAAGCAGCCTTTGGCGAAAGAGGATAAAGCTGGGGGGAGGCATTGAGCTCTATGAGTCTTCCTAGTAGGACACGTATTTCTCACGAACTGTAGGTTATAACCCTAGTTTTCTTCAGATTTTTAGCATCTTTGAGAACACTAATTTAGGATTCCACTCAAGATGCTCACTGCAAAGTTTCTCACACCTAGTAAATGTGGAGAAATGCAGATTATATTACCATAAATAAAATCAATCCCAAGTTTGCTGCATATCCAGGTATACGGTCACTCCATGTCAGCTTCTCCTTTTCATTCTGTGACAAAACAGAAAGGTAAAACAACAGATATTACAGAACTGTACCGTAGCAAATACTAGACTTAGTAAGATCTGTTATTGAAAAACGTTTTCAATTCTCCTACTCCTGTTGTAATTTTGAAGAGGATTATACAATTTAGAACACTGATATTTTAAAATAGACTTTAATTTGAGAGAAAAGAGGGTAAGAGGGTACATAAGACATGTAGAAAATGTCTGCAAAAATCAGAAAATACCATATGTAACTATGATTTTAATATTTGAGAAAATGTATTCAGCTCTTACTAAATTTCATAATATCAGGAGGAACTCCTGAGATTCACCTTAATTTACATTTAGGCAAAGCAAGATTCAACCATTTATTTTTAATTGCTTCTTGTAAAACTTCAGAACGATAGTGCTTAAGACAGAAAACATTAAAAGAACGCTTACTAGCCTTGAACCCAGAGTTTTTGTCTAATGATTACCTTAGCCAGATGTGGCCCCTAAGATCATTCTTGCAAAGACACCCCAATCCTTCTCCTGATACTTGATAAAAGAGAGAAACTACAAAGGCAAGCCCCCTCTGTGATGTCTACTGCCAACCTTGTTTCCTTCATGTGCAAACAGCATCTCTCTCTTCACTGCCTAATTTAAAGCAACTGTGATCAGTGAAATATAGCACACCTTTACTCTCCCCACACAAACTCAACTCCATCTCTAGCAACGTGGACACCTAAAGAAGATATTTGAAAACGGATTTATATATAAGAAATGTGATTCCCTCCTCTCCAAATAGGTTTCTTAAAATAATAATAAGGTCATTACTTTGTTTAAGTTAAACTAAAACTATATAATCAAATTAACTAAGGACACAGAGCCAGCTGCTGTTTGCATTTCTGTGAACCACGGCTGCTATACCACGGACTAGGACTTCACTTACATTGGAGTTAACCCAGAGTTATTATGAATTTAAATGAATTTAAATCAGATTAGAATTCAGGTCAAAGGTTTCAAATAAAACATTTGTAAGGCACAACTGTCCTCACATAAAAATAAAAATCGGGGAGCATTATGCCTTTGTAATAGGCTTTCCCAAAGTAACACTAGGAATATAGCGTATACTCCAAGTGCAGAAATGCAGCCATGAATTTTCTCATGGAGTTTACTAGGATGTGGAATTAGACTGAAGGCATGATCCTGTCTACACATCCATTGCCATTGTGGTGGTGCCTCAAACACTGTGGGAAGTGGTAGTACTCAGCATCCCCTCTCTCAGCTCAGCTGTTCAAACAGACAAGTTAAGCAAGTCTCCTTTGGGAGAACGCTGGCAGGACCGCAAACCCAAGCAGAAGCGCAAATAATCTGTCCCAATGTATGCAGTACATAAATACTCCATACAGTACATAAATGGAATCCCTCATTTAGCTGGAAGGCTACTTTGAAAAGCATTTCTGTGAAAGCACAGATGCATTTCATTTCATTTCGGCTTCTAAGTGATTATACTCCAAGAAGGCCTGAAGGACACCACGTCTAACAATTTCACTGGGGGAAAAACACTAAACAACTGAAACAGCAGAATGAGTTAATGCTAGCGAAAGCGGTTAAAGGAAAGAAGAAAACATTTTTTAACTATACTGAGGTGGAAAGAGAAAATAGCTATTTATACAAAAAGGTCGGAAAGAGGCAAAAATCACCAAGAAAACTACTTAAAAAATCTCACTAGCAGTAGGAATTTTGGCAAATAGGAAATCATAATATCAAAATCAAACTTTCATGTATCATGAATTATGCTTGCCAAATCATGAGTGGCAAAGTGAGTAAGGTTTTTCATGTTTTGGGTTTTGGTTTTTTTGGTCAATATTTCTGGTGGTGTAAGGCATTGAGTATATTTTGAAATGAGAGCCAGGATTCAGACACGATCTACTGGCTTTCCAATTCAAGATAAAAATCACATGCTGGAAGACTCCTGATAACATGTCAGCAACTTACAAAACTGAGAAATTTGGGAATACCTTATGAATCAGTTGTCCATTGTGAAAAAGAAATAGCAAAAATAGCTATGTGTCCTGTTTGACCCACTTTTTTTTTCTTTAGTAAAATAGAATTGGTTACAGAAAAGAAGATGAAAAACTGGGGATGTTGATCAATGATTGACATGTGCTTTTAGGGATGAATATCAGAAGATAAAGTGTGCCTAAGCCTACATTTTTAGGCATTATGAGATATTAGGATTAATCCATTTAAGTGTCCTAACTTCAGGAGAGTTTAAGGACTGCAGTTATCAGACTGTTTGCCCTCTTTAATCTCAGCATGTGCATTAAGAACACAGAGGCATCTAGCATCAGCAGTCATTTCGGAAGCCCTAGGTTTAGCACCTGAATACTTGTTTTACATAAATTATTGCTTTACAAGAGCACTTTCTGCCTGATGAGTTCAATAAAATAAGTTCCTGGAACAAAGTTTTAGAAGCATAACTGATACTTAAAATTTCAATTTATTACTGGGAACAACTAAATGAAATACAGACTGCCTCCCCAAGATATTACATTGCTGACCAGAACAAAAATAGGTAGGTTGACCTTGGCCAGCTGCCAGACACCCACCCAGCTGCTCTTTCATTCCTTCTCCTCAACAATATAAGGGGAGAAAATAAGATGAAAAAGCTCATGGCCTGAGATAAAGATAGGAAGGTGACTTACCAATTACCATCACAGGCAAACCAGACTCAACTTGGGGAAAATAATTTTAATTTATTGCTATTTAAAATAGATTTTGATGGTCATAAATATAAACAAAACTGAAAACTCCTTCCACTTCATCCCCCTCCCAACTTCTTCCAAGGGCCAAATTCGGTCCTTCATTCACAACTGCTCTATTTCCCCCACCAAGCGATGCAGGGGGGTGGGGAATGGTGGGTTATGGGGTCAGTTCATAACAGCTCCTCTCTGCCATTTCTTCCTCCTTATACTGTTTCCCTGATCCAGCATGGGTCCTCTCCATGGCCTGCACTCTTTCAGGATGAACCTGCTCCAGTGTGGGCTCTCCACAGGATTGCATCAGGACATACCCACCCACTCCAGCATAGGATCCTCCATGGGCTGCAGTCTGGGTGTCTGCTCTATGGTGGTCCTCTCCATGGGCTGCAGGGAAACACCTGCTCCACCATGATCTCTCCAGGTGCTGCCGGGGAATTTCTGCTCAGACACCTGGAATATTTTGCCTCCTCCTGCTCTCACCTTGGTGCTCACAGGGCTATTTCTCACACGGTTTCTCTTCTCTCCTCGCTGCTGGACAGCATTTGATGCTTTCTTACACACACTTTCCCAGACATGTCACCATCTTGCTGAGGAGCTCAGCTGTGTGCAGTGGGTGTGTTGGAGTGGTCCCAGTCTCTCCTTGCAGAAGCCATACCTGCAGCCACTGCTGCCAGTGCCTGGACACCAGCACCCGGTACATCTATGGTGTTGGTGCAACAGCACAAGGAAAATCACCTTTTCACTGAACACCAAAAAAGGCAATGCAGGTTGAACGGAGCTCAGTGGAATGACAGGCAGCCTAGCAATGCTTTCCCAGTCTCTTCTTGCAGTGAAGGACACAAAGGGGCAAATCAGGAACAGGAGAGAGGAGAGGGTGTGCATGGGAAAGGACAAGTGGATAAAGGAAGGAAGGTCAATATGCCATCTATTCAGCTTTCTCTTTCATGCATGTGCTTCCATCAGCTTTCACACCTCACGATCACAGGCACTGGTTCTCATGGGAGACTTAAACCACCCTGATATTTGGTGGAAAGGCAACACAGCCAGGCACACACAGTCCAGGAGTGTAATATTTGATATTACATATCATAACTTTTTGATATGTAAGTTTGATATAAGTTATCATACCATAACTTTTTGATACAGGTCGTGGAGGAGCCAATGAGGAGAGGTGTGCTGATGGACCTTGCACTAACAAACAAAGAAGGACTAGTTGGGGATGTGAAGGTTGGGAGCAGCCTTGGCTGCAGTGACCATGAGATGGTGGAGTTCAGGATCCTGCATGAAAGAAGCAGGGCAAAAAGTAGAATTACAACCCTGGACTTCAGGAGAGTTAACTCTGGCCTCTTCAAAGGCCTACTTGGAGGAACCCCATGGGTTAGGGTTCTAGAAGGTAGGGGAGTCCAAGAGAGCTGGTTAATATTGAGGCTCAAGATTGGTGCATCCCTTTCTATGAGTAAGAAATCAAGCAAAGGAGGCAGGAGACCTGCATGGAAGAGCAAGTTGCTTCTGGAAAGACTCAAATGGAAGAAGGAAGTTTACAGAATGTGGAAAAATAGACTGGCCACTAGGGAGGAGTATAGGAACATTGTCAGAGTATGCAGAGATGCAACAAGAAAGGCTAAGGCCCACTTGGAATTAAATCTGGCAAGGGATGTCAAGGACAACAAGAAGGGCTTCTTCAAGTACATCAGTAGCAAAAGGAAGACTAGGGAAAATGTGGGCCCATTGCTGAATTAAGTGGGTGCCCTAGTGACAGAGGATACAGAGGTGGAGTTTCTGAATGTCTTCTTTGCTTCAGTCTTTACTGCTAAGGCCAGCTCCCAGGAATCCCAGACCCTGGAGGTAAGAGAAAAAGTCTGGAGAAAGGAAGACTCTCTCTTGATTGAGGATGATCAGGTTACAGATCATTTAGGCAAAGTCAACACCCACAAATCCACGGGCCCTGATGGGGTGCACCCACAAATGCTGAGGGAGTTGACAGATATTATTGCTAAGCCACTCTCCATCACTCCATCATCTTTGAAAGGTCATGGAGAACAGGAGAGGTGCCTGAAAACTGGAGGAAAGCCAACGTCACTCCAGTCTTCACAAAGGGCAAGAAGGAGGACCCAGGAAACTACAGACCACTCAGCCTCACCTCTATCCCTGGAAAGGTGGTGGAACACCTCATTCTGGATGTCATCTTTAAGCATGTGGAGGAAAAGAAGGTTATCAGGAGCGTTCAACCAAGGGGAAATCATGCTTGACCAAACTGATAGCCTTCTTTGACAGCATGGCTAGCTGAGTAGATGAGGGGAGAGCAGTGGATGTTGTCTACCTTGACTTTAGCAAGGCTTTTGACACTGTCTCCCATAACATCATCATAGGCAAGCTTAGGAAGAGTGGGTTAGATAACTGGACAGTGAGGTGGATTGAGAACTGGCTGAATGGCAGAGCTCAGAGGGTTGTGATCAGCGGTGTAGAGTCTAACTGGAGGCCTGTAGCTAGCAGTGCTCCCAGAGTTCAATACTGGCTCCAGTCTTGCTCAACATATTCATCAATGACCTGGATGAGGGGACAGACTGTACCCTCAGCAAGTTTGCTGTTGATACAAAACTGGGAGGGGTGGCTGACACACCAGAAGGCTGTGCTGCCATACAGAGAAGCCTGGACAGGCTAGAGAGTTGGGTGGAGAGGAACCTAATGAAGTTCAACGAAGGCAATTGTAGGGTCCTGCACCTGGACAGAATAACCCCATGCACCCCTACAGGTTAGGGGCTGACCTGCTGGAGAGCAGCTCTGCAGAAAGGGACCTGGGAGTCCTGGTGGACAAGCTGACCATGAGCCAGCGATGTGCCCTTGTGGCCAAGAAGACCAATGGTCTCAAGTGATGTATTAAAAAGAGTGTTGCCAGCAGGTTGAGGGAGGTCATCCTCCCCCTCTACTCTGCCCTGGTAAGGACACATCTGGAGTACTGTGTCCAGTTCTGGGCTCCCCGGTTCAAGAAAGACAGGAACTACTGGAGAGAGTCCAGCGGATGATTAGGGGACTAGAACATCTCTCTTATGAAGAAAGGCTGAGGGACTTGTGTCTGTTTAGCCTGGAGAAGAGAAGACTGAGGGGGGATCTTATCCATGCTTATAAACGTACAAAGGGCTGGTGTCAAGAGGATGGGGCCAGGCCCTTTTCAGTGGTGCCCAGCAACCCGACAAGGGGCAACTGGCACAATCTGGAACACAGGAAGTTACATCTGAACAGGAGGAAAAACTTCTTTACTTTGAGGGTGACAGAGCACTGGAACAGGCTGCCCAGAGAGGTGGGGGTCTCATTCTCTGGAGATATTCAAAACCTGCCTGGACGCGTTCCTGTGCAAGCTGCTCTTGGTGACCCTGCTCTGGCAGGGGGGTTGGACAAGATGATCTCCAGAGGTCCCTTTCAACCCCTACCATTCTGTGATTCTGTGACTCCTTTAACTTTAGGTGATTTTGCCATGCGTCTGTCATTCTCTATAACACTTAGCGAAAGGGAGAGCTGAACAATATGCCCGAGTTGCTATGCCATTATGAGAAGAAAGAAAAAGCTGGATGAAAATATTACTGAGTTACTTAGACAGCATGCCCGGCACAAACTACAGTAACAAATCCTGCCATTTAAATCAATATACTAGACAGTATAAAGCTACTTTCTGTCTCAGCTCTTGCTAAGAAAACCAAATCTGCAAATTCATTTGGTATTCTACATCTCACCTGATTCTACGGTCTGGCAATAGTGCCATCTAGCCGCTAAAAGACTGTACTGTGAGGTATCAAGAACACCTTGTCTGCCATCAAAATATTACATTTGCACACTGCAGCAAGTGTGGTTTATTCTAAGTTCGTAGAATTCATTCATAGATTTCTCCCAGGATACCCCATTCTAATCAATAACATGGATTACAGGACATTGCCTGGATTTCAGACAGGGGCTGAAAAGCTTTCCTGAAGGTTAATGAAAACTCAGCCAAACAGACATGGAATCTATTTGGAGCAGTCCAAGAGGTGTATGCATTTATTGATGCGACAAGATGACACTGATCATCTGAAGCACAGTCTCAATGACAGACATGTTACATTGTGGAATATTCCCCCAGAGAAACCGTATCACAGGGAACTATTTATATGCAAACAGAAAACCTCACAATAGACATTGTATTTTCAGGGTGAACAAGATAACCTAAAAGTTATATTTTAAACTATTTGTTTCAGGTTCTCTAAATACAACACAACTGTATTAGAGGGAAAAATTGTTGTTGTTCTGGGTGTAGTGGTGCACTCCTGTTTTTACGTTTAAGGTGACGTTGAATATATTCTTTGCAGGGAAACAACTCATTTCTATTAGAAAACAAAAATAATTCAAACAAAATCAGAAAGGAAAAAAAATAAAATTAAGCATCATCTAGGTTTTGCTGGATGGTTTATTTCCTTATGAGTTACCTAACATGGCAAAGCCCCAACATGTGCGGCTCTGCATCCTCAGGTGGGCCTCTGAGCTGTAGAAGCCTGAAAATATACTGCCCTTGGACAGCACCAAGCAGCTTTGTGCAAACAGTTCTATGTTTCTCTGTCAATTAAACCACAGCCAGTTTGCTCAGATCACAAGTATTTCAGTTATTTACTTATATTTTCCCTCAAGAGAACACCTCCTCAAAGCAGGTGTTTCTAACCATCAGCCATGCCAGCTCGACCTGCACTCGGGGAGTAAAGCAACATACTTTAACTCTTCTGCATCCTGTTTTGTAACTTCAGTTCTGAAGTTCAGGCTCTTCAGTGTGGTTGCACCTGGGCAACCCCAATGACTTCACTGGACTTGCACGGAGTTGCAATAATTGACTGGAACTTAGTAAAAGATGTTCAGGGAAGAAAAAAATCCAGGATCCATTTCTCTTGGCTTCCTAAGATCTTGCTCAGCAAAGACCTTCGCAAAAAAGCAAAAAGCTGTAAAATTTGATTTCCAATGACAAAATCCAGAAGTTCACCTCTAAGTATGCCCAGGAAGTATCAAACAAGTAACGTCATTTTTATAACTGCAGTTTTCTTAGTAGAAAGAAAAGCTTTAAATTGTGTAAAAACTGTGCTGTCCAAATGAGTACCTAGAAACAAGAACTGAATATCAAATACAGCTCTTCTGTATTCGCATAACACCCAGAATACTGCACATGTATTGCAGGGTCAAGACAAGGAATGAAATGAGCTGCTTCTGGAATAACGGGTCCCTGTAATTTTACTTTGGGCGTGAAATAAGATAAAGGCAAGGAGAAATGGGTGCTTCAGAGCTATTTGGAGGTTAAAAGAAGTTAAGAGGCAGAAAAAGCCTGCAGCACAGGCAGTTTTGGAGGATGGTAGACTCCAGGGTGGCGACACAAAAGAAGGCATAATCAAGGCACACCAGTGTTTATGGGATCTTGCAGTGATCTACAGTGGTAACAACAGCTAAGAAGCTCTGGACAAGATCATGGGTCTGTTCCAGCCTGCTTTAGGAACCACTGGCCCTCCAGCTTCTGAGAGGAATGACAAAACTGCTTCCACCCTGGGCATCTGCCTGTGCCTGTGTCTATCCCAGTCTGAATCTGACCCTAGGAGTTCTACCTTTACACTCCCACAGAAGCTGGAAGAGCTTTTGCTTTAAAACCTACTAACAGAAAGAACAACATTTTCTGTTCTTCTCACTTGGAGAGCAGTAAGGGTATTTTAACAGTAAAGATGTCTCTGTTTTCTGAGCAATGTTCTGTTTCAAGCTTGCACATGGGAAATGAACTGCCAAGACTCATTTGGAGCCAGCTGAAGGCCTGCAAAACCTTTAATTAAAAACTTTTTGCTGTCTTTGAAACATGCAGAATAGCACAGACACTCCGATAGCTGTCAGTGGAGCTTAATGGAGAGATTCTAAATCATTTGCAGAAGCAAGGCAGAATTGTGAGCTATGAGAACTGTGTGTAAGGCTCAGTACTAGGATCACAGAAATTAATGGAATTTAAGGCTAAGCAACATTATTGTTAACCATCCAGTCTTGGTCCCCTTTGTAAGCACAGACCTTCCTTGAGGTGCTTTTTGCTAGAAGGATAATAAATGTGTTTTAACTAACGTTTTTTTTTTTAGAGAAATCTCTAATCACAGCTTGAGCATTTCTGTGATGAACAGTCAGTCACAAGCCTTATTAGGTCATTCCAATTGCTAATTATCCTAGCTGTTGAAAATGTATGGCTTCTTTCCAAGCTGAATTTGCCTATCTGCATCTTCCAGACTTGGCATTTAACTGCAACTTTGTCAGTTAAGAGCATCTACTGACAGATTTTTCATTTTGGCGGTAGGTTCTTACAAACTGTGATCAGGCCACCCCTTGGCTTTTCTGCTAGTTTAGACCACTCACTCAGAATGGGAACAATCAGTCAAGCCCACAGCTGTGTTTCTTCCCCTGCAATGAGATTGGAAACAAATCTTTCACAGGCTACAGCCCTGACTTGGGCCACTCACTTGGCCTTTCACATAAGAAGGCTTATGAAAGCATGTGTGAGTAGCAAAGTCCCTGTGTCTCAAGAGACACACATGCACATCCCTTCCACAAGACCAGACAGATGATGTGATGATTACTGTGTTAGGTGAGGGTCATACTTCCAGTCATGGAGCACAAGGAAGCCTGATAGAAAAGAAGACATCAGCATCTTCTCTGTCGACAGAGGCGCTGGCAGAATGGAGGAAAGGATCTGCTAATCCAAGTACTTTCTAGTCCTTATCAGTCTTAACACTACATTCTGAACTTTCTCCAAGTATATATACATGTATGCATGCATATGTGTGTATATATACCACTTGGCATAAACACACACACACTAAAATGTGATACCCTGATAAAAACTATCTCTGATTATTAAATTAGAACCAAGATATGAGCTTCAGTACATAGATGAAATCTATTGTTGAAGTTCTCCAAGGCATGGTGAATGTGGCCAGTACTGCTGGAACAAGGGTAAGCTGCAACAAGACAACTAGATTTCTTACTGATTTTCCCTCTGCAGCAAAAGCATGTACTTAGACTATATCAGGAGATAACTATTAGCTGTAGGGGACGTAGGCAGGTAGGGTCAGAAGATCTCAAAATCACATACAGATACGAAAACGTTACTGAAAATTCTACCTTAATTTCAAAGATAAAAAATTAATGGTCCTTGCAATAGTTTCAGGGAAGTATTTCAAGCTGCTTCGTTCAGTTAGAAATAATGACAAAAGCTGGAGGTCTACTATCCCTGTAATTTAAATTTGTAAAGCTAGACTTGGTTAATTTAATATGCTGTGTTTTATTCAGAAATAAAAATGGTTCCTTTCTCTGCTGTATTTAAAACTTATTTTGCCTTTGATATTCATCTTAATGCATCTAGTGCATTGTGGCATATTGCCATCGTTATTGTGTAAATGGCATTAAGGAGCTTAGTCTTTATATCACTGTTTAAAATCAACTTCTTGATATTTACATATGGTTCAAGTGAAAACTGGCAGCACTTCTTTTTTTTACAATGACAGCTTAACATATGGCTTTACAAGTATGAATTATTTATGTAAACTTGAAGCCATTCAGAACATTACCAGAAAAACACTATAATTTACACAAACAATAGGGTTACATCTGTAGTCATAAATATTCATTGTTTATCAATGCTCTTTGTAGATGATCAATAAATCATAATAAGCCTGATCCTGAGAAGGCAAAGGGCCAGATGTACCAATACACTTAGACATCTGGTGGGATTTCCAAAGCAACTGACTGACAGTAGTACACAGGTCTGTCGTAGTAGAGAAGATGGTAGTGGAATGCCAGAAACTAAGTTCATGGCACAAAGGGATATCCTGTCACCTGCTCCATTTTTGATTTGTAGTGTTAACTCCTGAACTTTCTCAAAGAAGGTAATGAAACGCCACACACAGCTTTAAAGTATGCTTATATAAATAGAGCTATGCATGAGGAAAACAGATTCTGAGCCAGACATGTGCCTACTTTAATTTGCATGATTAGATCAGTTTCATATGGTTTGATATTGACTAGATATGGACCTATCAGGCATGTTAAAGAAAGGGAGAACAAGGTGAATTTCAAAGAGTGGCTTTAGTAAAAATTATCACCAATACTTACTACCTTACATTGTTCTGGAGTTAACTGGATTTTAAACCACTCTAATAGTTAATCTGCTTTCACACTTCCTCATGTAAACTGTGAACATCTGATGGAGAAGTTAATGGAATAATAAACACAGCACATTTTAAAACAATTTAGCCAGTATAATTTTTCAGCAAAAAATGACCTTTTACTAGTGGCCATACTTCAGTACCATTTTAATACCGGCAGTGATTTTAAAAGTTTCTCTCTGTAAGTATAGGACTATCTTGTCTGTGTCAGTCCTTTTAAAAGGTGATGGTTATACAATTAGATACCCAACAACTTGCAGTATCTCTCCCTAGAACATAAAAAGGTCCAAAATTATGTTATCTTTTGTAACTTCAAGTCTATTTGCCTCAGATAACAGTTTACCTGAAATTTATCTGTAAAATCACTCATTTAGTCACCATTATACACTTTAACGTAAGCAACCAGGGCCCAGTGGAACTAAGCCAGTTGGCAATTTTGCAATTTGCAAAGCTCAAATTACAGTTCTTTATGTGGGAGTCTCTTAGCAACATTTAATAGCCTTGTTACTTTTCTAAACTGCATGCATTAGTTCCCCTAATGTGAAAGGAACACAATTAAAAAATTTAACTGAGCATATGATTACAACTCTGGATGAAATGCATTTAGTGCTAGACTCTGAGGAAAGGTGTCCTTTGTAGGTTTCCTTGAAGCTTGTCTGGCACAACCCTGGGCCAGTGTCCTAGCTTGAAGAATCTAGGCTGAAATTCTTGCTCCTGTGAAATCAATCGGAAAATTTCCACTGACTTCAGTGAAGCAGAATCTCACCCCAAGGCTTCGGCATTGCACACTTAAAACCAGATTCGCCATTGTCTTACACCATGTGAAATTACTTATCCCAACACAAAGTGGGAGAAAAAGGCATGCAACACATTATCAGTTTCCTTTGGTTGCAATTTCAAATTTAACTTACACAAACTGTGAATGATCACACCAACAGCAGAGGAGAGTGAAGTGGTGTAAATTTTAGTAACATTTTTAAGTTGGTAATGAAATGTTTGAGGATCTGGGAAAAAATTAAAAGGGGATGTGGCTATGCTAGATTCTTTCCCTGACTTCACAGCATTTATTACCAGCTGTAAAATGTTAATTAAGTTTGTATTCTAACTTTTGAATATGCTATAAAAATTGACACTGGATTGCAGAACACAATCTACAAAGGCAAACTTTTGCCAATAATATATAGATGATGTGCAGAGAAGGGTTCTGGGTAAACAGTCAACAAATGGAAGACTGGAAGGATGGGGAGGGGTACAAGACCAAAGCAGCCTTCAACTCTCTCCACATCTGCTCCAAAAAGGACAGATTTCAGAGGTACAAGAGTCCTGTCCATGCGCTTTCTTCTTCTCGGCTGTTTTACCCGACTGTTTAAAGCCAGGCAGTGAAATTTATGGGTGTAACATTTCTGCATTATCTCTTTAACCAATACTAGGTATGCATCACCATACCGTGAGCACACAAAATGAACAAGGAAAGGGAGGTGGGAAAGAAAGACACCAGATCTGTTACATGGACAGAAGTAGTATGAGGGGAGCAGGTACTCACAAAACCTTGCTTCAGTATAGTGGGAGTAATTGTTACCAGCTTCCTCTGCAGTCAGTGCAGAACGAGGCACTTCCAGAGGCAAGGCCAAAGTCCAACCTGGCTCTTGGTCTAAGCTCGTGTCTAGGAATAATATTTCTTTTGGCTGATTATAGAAGAAGTCTACAGCGAGTAGCTATCCATAACGAACACCCCTGTATCTTCACACACACACAGCCTCCCTCCAAAAGCCAATATAAGAATGGAAGAGTATAGAATAGTAAGAAAAAGATGTCAATGAAACACTGGAAAGCAAAGACAGAAATCAGAGATTAATGGAGCTGGAAGAGTAATGAGGCATACATCATGGTACTATTAGCATTATCTTTAGACTTTTGAGAGCTGTGATTACAGCCATCAGTGTTTGTATCAATTTTAATTTTTCCAAAATATAAATTCAATGATAAATTTATTTTTGTAAATTATATCAGTTTTTGACATTATACAATTGGCAGTCACTTCTCATGAAGTACAATACTCCCCAGCGCTCTCAAAGCTGGAGGTTCAAACCACCAAATCATAATGCCTGCTCACTTGATTTTTTAGTGTTTTTTTTTGTTTTCAACACAAGGGGTAGAGATAATAGACCAAAGTTGACTGACAAGCACATCTTAACTGTTTTCCACTAAGCCAACAACAACTTCATAGACAGTTGTTCAGATCTCCCAGATCTAAATATAACATGGAAAGCAAAAATTCTTAGCACTCTAAGTCCAACTCCTTTCTGATTTCCAAACAGAGAAATAATAACTACCCATACACTAGGCTGAATTAGGTAATATTTATTTAAGTTGTATATATGTGCTAAAACTGTATAGAAAATACACAAAGATCTCCAGGGAGCTCCCTCCCACCAGCATCCCAGATCATTCACCTTTTTTTTTTTTCTTTAAGAAATAGTTGTGTTGGTAGTTAGCAGTAAAATTTAAATCTCTTGAAAGTTGCCTTGAAATGCCCCAGTTGGATTTAATATAAAACAAGTTGGCAAAACAGGAAACAGCGGGAATCAGTTTCACATTTTGCTCTCTTGAAAATGCTTGTCTGATTCCTTCCTATTATTAACAAAAATGGAGTAGGTATATCAACAAAATAAATTTCTGTAGTCCCATACCAGAAAAATGCTGTAAGTAGTGGCAACCTATACATGAGACTGTGATGTAGTATCTAGTCAGAGATGAGCATACTATACATTTGTCCTATATTTAACATAGCAACTCTGAAAGTCACATCAGCTGAATTTGCAGATGATACTAAATTAAAAGAGGTTGAGAATAGTGAAGAGGGCAGAGACTTAAATACTGGGCTGTTGAGAAGTCAGAAATACAAGCATGAAATAGAATGAGATTCAAGTAGGACAAATCAAGGCTGATACAACTAGGAAAATAATTAGAAACAGCAATAATGCTCAGTAAAGAAAAAAGGGATATTAAATAGATTCTTGGAGAGCAATGAGTTCCTGCAGAAAAACGAATCTGGAGACAATAGAAGTGGTGATAATTTATACTTGGGTCATCCTCACAGATAGTGAAGAGATGAATGTTTTAAAGCATGCACAATCTGCATAGGAGTAAATTAAAAATACTTGAATTTCACAGAGTGAACTGAGTGGTGTGCAAAAAATTCAGTCTTCTAATGCAGTGGATTAAAAAAACCTCTGGCATTCACACACAGCGAGGGATGAGGCTGCATTTACAGCAGTTCTTTACACACAGGAGGAATAGTGAGAATATCATGGGGGCATAAATACAATTGAGTGAGCACAGACCTGAGCTGACCTATGTGCTATTTCTAGAATTAGAGAAAGGATCCCCAAGATAACTGGGTATGAGGCCGCCGAGAGGACCTCTGGAAAGAGTCATGAGTCAAATAAGGTGATTTGGGATGCTCCATTTCCCCTCAGAGATTTGCTCAAAGTCCCCACACCAAGCTGAAGATTCTGAACTTCTGGTGTTGTCACAGAAAGTGGACAAGATCCTCTTACTAAGATTATTCATAAACCAGGTCACTGAGCTAAGCTATGGGAACAGGAACAGAAATACTTAAGAGAAACAGACACTTTCCAGTCAGAGGCAAGGCTACAAGGGAGGCGTCTTGTGCAGCATTTTGTTGCCATGCACCTTCTGTGGTTTTAGAGTACTGAAGCATCACCACCCACTTCACTGGGCTGTGCAGAAGACTCAGAGCTCCTACTGCAGAGCACAGAAGAATGTAACGCTGCCACGTAAACAACGCTTATGTACACCTCTTCTTACTCTGACACTGTCCTCACTACATGACAAAGACTACAAAGCATTCACAGTGATACGGAATCCTGCATCTTAACCCTATGTTATAATCAAATTTCAACAAAACTTAAGAAAAAGAGTTTCTTCTGGAAAACAGCTTTCAGTGTGAAGTCATTGACGCAGTATTTCCTCAAAGGTCCCAGAAATATGCAGACTGATCCTCTCATTTGCTGCAACTACTTTGCACTGGACTGCTGGAAGACTTTCAAGGTAGGCTCTGTCCAAGAGAAAACTGCAGGGATTTGTTGGGAATCCTCTGTTGACACAAATCTGATATAAAGGCTTCTATTACATGTCCCATTCCTCTGACTAGCATGTAATATGTGGCTAAAATGAAGGTGACAGATATGGCCTAGGCCACCTACATTGCTGGTCTGTCTTTGGACAAAGTTTCAGCTAAGTGGTGTGTGATTTGGGCAACCAGGCCTCTGACAGGCAACCGCTGAAATGTCAGAGCTTCATATTATCATTACGTACACACACACAAAACAGTCATGTTCCCCAATGAGACAAAATAGTACCAAAACAGTCTCTCCAAATTGTCTCATTGTGTAGTACAGTCAGTCTCTGATCTTCCCATTCAACCATGAGTTAATGGGAGGAAAGCCAGTACAGGGGCAGAGAGAACTTGTGTAGAGACCTCACAGTTGTGTTTCATTCTACGTGCCTGACCTCTTTCAAAAGGCAAAGGGCATGTTTGTTTTTCGCCCTTGATAGAACATGCATTGTTCACTGGTACACCTGCAGAGACAAGGGAAGGAGGAAAAAAAAGACCTTTGGAATCCAGAAATACTGAGGAATTCTCCATTATTTGCAGTTTTGAAATCAGGTACATATGCTTTTCTATAATTTCCTATTTGTTTTAGTTCGATCAGTTGTTATGGATTTGTTGCAGGATTCATTTAGTGAAATTCTATAACTTGGGGAATAGAGGAAATCAGATTATATCAAAATTAAGGCAAAAAAGTACTTTAAAATAAATTTATGTGAAGGAAATAGATGAATAGTCTTCATATCTATTGCTGATAAGGGTAAAAAGTAAGTAGGGGCTTAAATTGCTACCAGGAAGACTTAGATTGAACATGAAGAAAATCCTCAGAACAGTAAATCCTTCAGTTCCTCAAACAGGCATGGGTAAGGCCTGGGACAAGTTCCCTAAGGAGGCTGTGGCATCTTCATTACTGAAGAATTTTAAGAACAGATCAAAGAAACATCTGGCAAACACAACACTGGGTATAGCTGGTCCTGCTTTGGAGCACGATGAGGGAACTAGACGTCTTCATGGGTTCCCTTCTAAGCTTAATTCCTGCATATTTTTTTCTGTGATGCCTATGACCTTTGTGGTCTTAAGCTCCTTTAAACTACTGAGAACTTTTCCTATTTCTTTTTCTTGTTCTTCAGAAAATTATCAAATGCTGATAAATCTCATGTATTTTCCTCTTATTACCAGTAAGAGAAATTAAAAATTGAAGTCGTTACCAGCGGTTACTGATAGGATGTGAGTAGAGGTACTATCACACATAAATAAGTTATTCTCTCATCATGAATCCACACATTAACTCATGCGAGCAAATATAACAATCTTAGCACCATTTCAGGGGAACCCTGGCCCCGAAGACATGTTCCTTAATAAATGAAAGAAGGTATTTATTATATGATGATTACCTCACAGAAATCTGTACCCAGAATATAACCAGGAAATTTGGATATAACAGACCAATGACTAGTTTCACTGGTCCATAGCAGGGCAACCCAACAGAGCTGCTAAACCACACATTGCCAGTGAAATCTTCTAGCTTCACATGTCATAAGAAGCAAACCCAACAGTGGCCTCTCCCTTGACTTCCAACTGGGAAGCATGACTTCCTGAGTCAACAGACTTGTGTCCTTGACACCAACAGACAAAGCAAGGAGAACTGACCTGTAGGCCTTATAGGCAAGCAAATATGCCTTCCAATAAGCCAAGATTCTGAATCAATGATCTAAGGCATCCGGTCACTTGATATCAGGCCAAAACCCAGAAATACTAAGTCTACAAAGTCTGTCAACCTAGACACCTCTCTAATGAAATGATTGCTCAGAGGCCTCAGAGCTTCATGTTCTAAACACAACCATGACTACCCAGAGGTTCAGACCTAGTAATATCAGCCCAACAAGTTACAGTCCATCCACATCAGCAAGTTCACAAAACTTTGTTTGCTGGCATTGGCTGATGGAATAAAGGGAATAAATGTGTGATGTCTCAGACATGAGCTCCTGCTTTAGGACTTGTGTTTGCTGAGTAAGCTTCCCCTCCTTCTTCTTCTTCAGAGGGAGCCGAATTCTCCCTTCATCCCATAGTTTTTCACTAGTCCATGTTTCCTCAGGAACTGTAGGACAGAGATGCTGAAGGAGATGATGATCACCTAGAGGGTTTATGAACACAAAGCCTTCCCATCAAGCCCCACAAACTAAATACACACACACAAATATGCACGTCAGTGAGTTAAATTAGTGGGCTGTGGTTTCATGTTGGAAATGTGTTCTTTCCAACATTGGGAGCTTGTGCTCTGGTCCTCTTATGAAAGACAATGCAGCATCCTTGCCCAGATACATCTGATAATTAAAGCTGAGTATACTACTACTATTAATTCAAGTTCCCTGGAGTTCTGAAGAGATAAATATTACATATGCTCTTACTTTTCTTTTTTGTGAAATTGTGCTACTACCAGTTTACATAGCTCATGGCACTGGCACTGTGCAAAATTCACCAACTGCAAACAGATGGAGGTATTATAATTGCATCCCCTATTGCTTAAAATGCATCAATGCCATTTTTTTTCATGTTTGTAGTTGCGTAACTGAAGCTGTAGGATTATAACAGAACTAAGACTATATATTCAAGTGAACAATAACATGGAATCACTTGTTCAGAAATAAAGCAATTTCATTTAAGTCCAAATAAGAATGAACAAATCAGTAACAGATTAAGCATCTGGAACCTTTTAAATAATTTGACTAAATGTGCAGGATTATTAAGAAAAGATGTGTTTTCTTCTATTGGGATTTACGTCTAATATTTATTTCACCACAGATGAGCTTCATCAGGCAGCAGGAGAAACAGCCAAAAGAAAACAGTTTGCTTGTTTGCTCAATAAATGAACTATTTGTTCTGTATTTTAAAGAAGGTGAAAACTAACACTGTGCTAATCCTGCCAGGCATGGCCTGTGTGTGGTTGGTCAACTGAACCCTGAAATCTGGTTTACAAAGGCCTGGAAGTGTTACAACACTGACAGGTTCAAAGGAGGCTAGTGAACTCAAACTTCCAAATTTCCAACATTCCACTTTGGGGCAAATGTTGAGGCACAGCAAGGAATGTCAGCTCCCACTTTCCTTCTACTATCCCAAGACATGGAACCTGGCATATCTAAGGTAGATGTTCTCCAGAGAAATTACATTAACACCACCTGCACCTACCACTTTCTCTTTTGCTGAATTACCCTGTTGTCAGTACCTCCAGGGATGCCACGTGGCTATTCATGTAAACCAGCTTCTTCAGAGATGCTGTTCAGTGTGGATTGCCAGCCTTTAAGTCCAGAATGTTCTTTGGGGACAATGAGTGGGTGGGATGTTTCCCCAGCAATTACAAAAGAAGTTCTGTCATAATTTCTAGCCCTGTAGATTCCTGCTACTCCAGAAATACCCCAGAGACCATAAGGCCCCTTTGTCAGAGAGCTTCTGGAGTGCACATTTTTCTATTCTTGCCTTATTCTTCAGCAAGACAGATATTTCCTCTGCTCTGCCTCCCACCAGAAGACTTCTCGCGAGTGAGGAGCAGGCATCTATGCAGTGGTGCCTCCCAGAAAACATACTGATGTCTTTGTCTACATCATTCCTCTCTTAGCATTCTTCTTCTGCTCCCATTTCTCCATATATGCTATGTGGCCTCACCTTAAAGAGCCTCCAGCACACACCTCACTCTTCCTTATCAAGTCCTACTGCAGTTGGAGACATAAGCCTCTGCTTCCTTTTGCAACCGTCTCTGTCTTTGCTCCCTCTTTTGCCCAGTCTTGCTCTTCCCAGAACAGAGAACAAATTGGTTCTGCTACAACACACAGGCATTCTACTATTTTTTCCTCACTGCTATTCTTCACGTGCCCATGTTGTTCACCTGCTTTCTTCAAGCATTTATCTTAGGCTGTAATCTCTCTTTCATAGGGATGGTATTTTGGCATAGAGTTCTATAAAACATTCTGTTTGTTTCCAAAATGTCTGTTAAAATGAATCTTAATAATGGTAGTAAACCCATAAGGATCATAAGGGTCATCATAAGAAGATGGACTAGAGAGTCAATCTCAATCTAAAAAAGGAGTCAAGAAATCTGTTCTGAACAGGTGGCAATGAAAAGTTAGTCCTCCTTGGCACTCAAGCAAGCTAGAAAGGGTAATAAGTGATTTTTTTTTTCCTCCAGTGAAAGCTTTATAGCATTTCAGGAAAAGTATAAAGAAGGAAAGAGATATGTACCAAATTAGGGTGAAAAGCTAAAGTGTTTCTTTCCAAAGGTGTTTTTAATTACTGTGAACCAAATGTTTTACATCAATAACTTAAAATATTTTGTTTTGATTTACTCTATTTTTAAAAACCCCCTAACATAAATTGCATTTTGAAAGAAAAAGTCATTTAATAACAGCAGTTGGAAACTCCTCACTCTATAAAAGTTAAACTAAGACATTTAATTGAAATCAAAACATGTTTTACACAAAACCAGCTTCAGTAAACAGTATTTTCCAGTTGAGGGGGGTTTCAACTCTAGAATTTTTTTTTAACAGCTCTGCTCTCAATTTTCTTCCAACACAATATCAACAGGTGTCTACAGAAGGAAAATGTCACAGGGGGATTTCTGGAGTTTCGTGCTCTGTGAATACCCTGCTGTTAATTCTAATCATGCATGCCATGTGTTGTCATGTCAAATGACTCCTACTGGTAATGGTAAGATTCTACACGGTATATACTTGCTAGAATTGATGATACAAAAAACTACTTAAGCTCACTGCACCCTGCAAAAAAACTTGACAGACCTGCAGTCTGTGTGTTCTTCCATGCAGACATACTGCACTCAACATACTCCACACGCTTCAACAGCTGCTGGTAAGCACTTCAAAAAGCAATGAGGAACTGTGAGGACCACTACATCTGAGGTGGTTCCTACCTGAACCACAGGCCAAAACTCACTGGTGTAGCGCTATGTCCTTTCATACCTCATAGCTGTGTGAAAGACTGTCTTGCTCTTGACTAGGTCTTCCAAAGGTGGAGGTAGTACTGCTCTGAACTGTATTAGGTTTGATGTTTATATCTGTATAGAAAAGTGATGGGACACTAAGGAATGCTGTTCAGATGTGTTGATTCCTTCCTGATGCCTGTTTGCCTTGAAGAGACTTTGGTGAGCAGAGAATGGGTAAGAGGAAGAGAAGGAAAACTTGCAAAGACATTCTCCCAAACCTGTGCAACATACTGAGCAAAAATTCAGCATTTTCAAATACGGACATATTTTCTCAGAATTTGTTTTCAGTTTTTATTATAATAGAAAAGTAGTCTCTGCACCACCACAATATAAGTCCATATTTGTATAGAGAAACCTTAGAGAAAAAACAGCAAGAAGTCTACCTCATGCAATAGTAATGAAAGACCAAGTATTATGTTTTTATCATAACTGTATTAAGAAGAAACCTCTTGCCAAATGCTTGTAATTTCAGAGAGAGGGAACATACAGTGATAAAACTGACCTTTAAGTTCTATAGATTCAAAATTCTTTATCATATTAAAAATGGTACTGCAAAAGTCCCACTATGGCTGAAATGCATTATCATGCTGTTGAATAGAGGAGTCTAGTCATTAACATTTAAATTCCAAGCTGTAACATTGTTTTGAGAGAACTGGAACTGTGTTTAACTTCAGGTTGTTTTTTTTTTAATTGATAGCTGTTTCATATAGGATGCACTATTTAATAATTCATCACTCTCATTCTGTTAATGCAAGTTCTAATTGAACTCTGAGGGTCCTGAACATTCAGTAGCTCACCCAAGACAAAGTTATGTTCAATGACAATCACTGATACAACTCAAAAGGAGGACATTTGCACAAATCCTTTACCTACAAGGACACATCATGCTACTTCATAAGCAGAAGACTCGGTTGTGTTGCAATCATATTTCTCCCCATGTGTTACAATCAGAAAAGCAGAGAGACACAGCAATTCATTTATCTGTCGCTTTCATTCTCTTGCATACTTAGTATCAGATCCTGTTCTGCTACTGCCTGTGGGGTTTGGAGTCCTATTGGATTCCCCACATACAGGAGGATCCATGCTTTGCCTAGTCTCTGTTCACCATTTGGCCATTATATAGACAGACAGCCACAGAATAATACTACTCATCTGAAAGCATCTCCTTAATTTTTTTTTATGTTTTCATAATTAGCAGAGTCTGTAGCCTAAAGTAACAATTAACCCTCTGAAGAACCTCTGCTGCAGATCTCATACACATCACAATAATTGATACATTTCATGACCTTTTGGAAAGAGCACTGTGAACTATGATATCATGCCTCATCTGAAGCAAATCTTTTGTCCATGCTTAATAGTTTGATAACACTTGTATTAATAAAGAAATGTACCCTATGCCTAATGCTTGACACAGGAAAGGTGTAGAGTCAGCAAAATGTTAATTGTAATAATAAGTCTCTTTTCACAGTATCAGCTAGTTGCTCATCAATCTGCCTCATCATTACACTTCTCAATTGTACTAGATTTTTTTCTGCTTCTTACATATAGAACTATGTAAAACCTGAGTGCTAGGGCACAAGTCAGAGACTTGAGCTGTTAAACTCCTATGCAGAAATACTTGCAATAGGCAAAGAAACATACCGAGTGCTCAAGCACAGGAGCAGTCTCCACAGCAGCATCACGTAGTGGGGAAGAGGTAAGAAACTGATAGAGAGGGATAAGACGTGTGTCCTTATAAAGAAATGACCATAAGTCATTACGGTCATTAAGTATAATGAAGCAAGTTTCAAATAGTCACCTTTGAGATGGTCATTCACAGCTCTTATGAGCTACAGGCAAATGTTCTCTGAGACAGTTAAATGTGGATTTAGAAGAACCTGATATGAGGGCAGCAAGAAAGACCAGCAACTAATACAGAAATTTAATATTAGAAAATCAAGAGTTTCAAAACATTCAAGTCAATTTTCTAAACACTACAAAATTTTGGCTTTAACACTTTTTTGTTTTACTTTCCTTCTGGGTTTTGAGGCTTCACTATTTTTCCCATTTTCTTCTTCATCAGGATATCTAAAAGTAACAATTTAACAAAATAACATGATGCTTCTCAGCTATTTACATGACAGGGCTTTTTAAAAGTATTAGATATTCTAAGATATGTAATAGAACTTCAAGAGTTCATAAACCTGGACGTTTATTGGAGGATTTTGAAGATGCTGATCATTCATGGACAGAAGGACATGAATATGCTTTGGGTCCAGTCTTGCTGCTGACCTAGTGAACTGACTTCACCATACTGACTACACATACAACAGCATGTATGTCTCATGGATGCTATGGGTGACTTTGTGCTGGAACCTCCAATATACTGCTCTCTTCCTTCAAGGCTTGAACCTGGGCTATGACTCTTAGAGATGCTGAAGTCCTGGGAATGGAGCCAGGTCACTGTACTGGTGTAACTGGGCTCTATATTTCAATTTGATTTTTGTGTGTATGTTTCAGATGATAGTATTAAAAAGCTTCTTTAAAAATGACTGAGCATGACCTAATGAGATGGTCCTCAGTGAGATGAACTGCAGGGAAACTGACACAGAGGTCCCTTGTGCTTCAGGAATACAGATGAAGGAATTACAGCTGTCACCTAAAATCAGAGCTGAAGAGCAGGGAAAGTTTCATTCTGGTTTCTTTCTCTCACCTTGCATCATCCACTTGGGTAAAACAGAAATTAGCTCACAGACTGCTGGAACTCTAGCTCCTTGGACTTCCAGTTCAATACTCAGATTACTACGTGCTCCCCTGAGTTATGGACAAAGGGAAAAGGCTTCTGATGCTTTTCCACATGTGGGCCAAGGGCAACACCATGCTTCTAAATACACATCACTTTGTTCTGAATACGTTCATCCTTTCTACTTTAATAAAGAAAAGCAACATATCAGAAATTAAAATTAAGCTTTAACATTCCTTTCCTGATCAGAAAAATCTGGGCGGTGTGTGCTCTGCTTTCTCTATCTTTCTTCCAATTTTGCCAAAGGCTGCTGTCAAAATCTTTGTTACCTTTGTTACTGCAAGAGGCAGCTACTCCAAGTAAAGCACCTAAAATTGTTTTACATTTTCTTTGTGAATATATAACAAAAGAGAATAGAAAATGTCTTTTGGCATTTTGTATGTCATTTTCATGTCAAAACGTGCAATTTAATAATATTCAATTAGTTTTTAAATGCATCAAGGCTTGGGAGGAGATTTGAACTTTTCCAACTTATCATAAGCGTAAGTTTGGTTTGGGTAAGTGCTGAAACTGTAGCTGAATGCTGTTGAATCTGGAGTTAAGAGTTGGTCTGTGCTTCTCCTTGAGTATTGGGAAGCAGTACTGAAAGTGAAAACATATAATTATCATTAGAATAAAAGAAGGTCCTTGGTTTTTGTTCAAAGCTATTTTATCCTGATGGGAAAAAAAAAGAATCATCTTTAGAGCCTATGTATGTATGTTCTTACTCCAACAGAATGGGTGTTTCTGTATATACCTCTAAAGGCAAAACCTGTTTCTCACCCTTGACATTCCATTCCATTCCATCGGTTATAAATTAGGAGAAAGAAATAGTGATTCTCCCCCAAGAACAATGCCATGTGGGAAGAGGCAGGGCAAGATCCTTTGGGATAACAGGGATGGAACATCAAAATAGCAGTTACCTAAAATAGAAACATCTCAGTGTAAAAGTAACTGCAAGGAGCTGCTCAGTGATACTAGAAATGTCTCTCAGCCCCACAGTTCAGATATGATATTTGCTATGAAAACTTTTGCAAATATATAATTTTGTATAACACAGAGCAGCCAATGATAATTTTCCTCCCAAATGAGGAGACATAGCACAGAGAACGCTTTCCAACAGAATTACTCTTTGCAACAGCAGGATCATATCAAAGCATAACCTATTCAGGAGGTCCAGGTGCCCTGTGGAGATCTAGAGCATCCAACCTAATGCTGCAGCCACATAAAGCCATTAGCAATATAAAGGTATCAGCAACATGAGACTTTTTTGTACATATAAAATCAGCAGAAATATATTTCCCTATAAAACAGTGGATCCTCTCACAATGAAGTAAAGGACATGATTTCACGAAACATACAGTTCCTGTCAGTAAATATGAAAAAAAACCCAACACCTATCATGGTCATCGATCGTATTTTACTGCACTGTGTGACATTAATTGATTTAGAGTATATCATTATATTGCAGAAATGTAGACATATGCCACTATCTATCAAAGTATATACATACTCCTTGACTTCCATCAATGTGACCAAATAAAACAAAACCCACATTTATTTAAAAAAAGGTCCTGGCACAAAAAAAATGACGAGGGGCTACCACATAATCAGATAGACTGGGGACTGTGGTCTGCTAGATAAGTGCTCTATTTCTGGTACCAGTAACCGAACATATTTACTGACTTTATAAGAAAACCAGAAAAGCATACCCAAGACACAAAATGAAGCACAGTAGTTATCTAGAAAAATGCATTACAGAATAAACTAGTGCAGGTTTCTGAGGTGACCCCTTCTGTCAGAACTGTTCATATGAATCAAAATTGATGGAATAATCTTGTACTGGAGGAATCACCTCTGCACAGCAGAGTTATCTCTCTGAGAGATTATGCTTCAGAAAGCTGATCCACAAAGTTGTTAGCAACCTGATACTCCTTTCCCTTAGCAATACAGAAAAGTCTGGTTATAAGTGAAGTATTTCAATCTGATACACCTCTCCTTCTACCGTAATTTAATGCATTAAGAAGCAATAATTAAAGTGACAATATTTTCTGACTTTCCAGGATTACTTATGACAGTCTTGTCCCAGTTTAGTAGAGAATTACTGACATACCTGTATTTGGCAAATGCCTGCTAATTGGACCCAAATATAAAATGTATCATTAAAACATACCATGTGAATGGGGAACATCTTTTGTGGAGCTTTGCATTGGCAACCGCATAACTTGCTAACTTGACTGGATTTTTATCAGTGAAAGATCTAATATGGATAATATCAGTTTAATTAAGAAAAAAGTTTAATTCAAGCTATTAAAATATTCTACTAACAAGAGATAAAAATTTAAAGTCTTTACTGACACTCCCAATAAACAACTCTGAAAATTCAGAATCATGGGGGGTTTTATTTGGTTTTGACTTTTTATAAAGAAAACTCTTCCCCCAGAACACGAAAACTGCAGAACGTAAGGCATAAAGTGTAAAGTTCACATATGAAAGAAGTTGTCATTATTCACTAACAATTTTGTTTTGTTTGGTTTGCTTTCTTTTCTTTTACTGCAACATATGCAGTGGGTCATATTTTTATTTCAGTTACATATATGTAAATTAGAAGGACTTTCAATTAAGCCTTGTGAATTACTCCAAATTTATACTAGTTTAGCAGATATCAAGGTCTTGTTCAGAAATGGTGGCTTGTATGAGTCACGAAAAGGCTGGCACAATCACAATTCATGGGACAATTACAATTTGCATGCTTATATATTATCTATGATGATAGGAACCTGCAATTTCAGGAAAGCCGGTATATTCCTCACATAATTCTAACCTTCATTACCACTGGAGTTCACGTTCAGTGGAGAACTCTGCAGTGAAATGACCAGTTTTGACAAGCGGAGTGAGGCTAATGGCATGCACAAAATGCTTAAGCAGAAACATAAGTATGTGCCTGAATATGTGCAAAATACAAACTCCATTTGCCAGAAGCAGGGATCTGGAGACAGCATCTAGATTCAGGCCGGCACATGTAGGCCTGCTACAACATCAGGGATAGTCTTAACTTCAAGGAAACAAAGGAGTATTTAAAAAAGAGGACCTTCTGCCAACTCTTTTTCTTAGGCAAGAACCACTCTAAAAGTGCATATCCTCCTCCTACAAACACACACGCACAGATATGCTCATGCATAAGGACATATGTATGAGTATATATTCCTAAAGGTATCCCAATGGTGTTTAGATATGACAGACAGGCTCTTTTTATTTCAGGCTTTTCATGCACAGTAAAAAAGCATTTCAATGGTGGGGGACTGTTTTTATACTCAGTTTCTCCTGTGATGACTTTCATACTGTAGCATACTAAGTGATTTTGCTCGTAACTTCTACTAGTCAAAGACAGGGTATCTAACACTGTAGGCAGTCGTGATTGGCCAATTATCTGATGTGCATTTCCAACAAGAAGGAAAGGTCAAATAGCAGGCCGAGAGCAGGTTTCCAGAAAAGTGGCATCTTTCTTCTTGCTGTTGGCAGAAGCTAATATGAATGAAAACTATTCCTACTCACAAAGCAATCAAGGTTGAACAAATAACTGTCATTTTTAAACTTCTCCTTACCTGATAATGAAAACACAGTAGCCATTTCTATGATAAATTACATATTTCATGAAAGAGCTTTAGGGTATTAAAAGGATTTCTATAGTTGCAATTTGACCCTAGACAATTTGTTAGGACTTTCATTTGAACCGACAGATCATACTTTTCCTCGACCTGAGCTCTGCCTCTCATGTTTCTATTTCACTCTATATCCCTTCTAAAATCAATGAGTTTACTCCAGCTACTCCAGGCATGGCATAGTATAGAACATTCTTGAATACTTATCACCTGAGGCTCAGCTGACATTGAAATCATCCATGGACCTTAAGGAGATTAAAAGGAAGAGTCTTCCTCAATATTAAATGAAAACTTCCTTCTTATAGAAACTTACAGAAAGGAAAAGTCAGATTACGTCATGAGTGGAATTCCTCCTATTTTCATCTTCATTTCTCTGCTGTTAAATTCACAATAACACAAGTAAATTACAGCTGTATGAAAGCACACTGTTGTTTCTGAAAAGGACATTTTGAAGTTGCACCTGACTACAGATTTGTCATTTTTTGGCTCATTTATGCCTTGTCTTTCAATCTTCCTATCATCACTCTTAGGTGTAAGCCAAATTCATCTTGTTCTTGCTTCTGCTACAATTATTACATACATCTCCACTTCTCATCCTAAGTTTTATGATTCCCATGGCTATAGCCTCCCCAAGTCCCTATACTTTAAATCACAAAGAAATCCAGAAATTTATTTTCAGTCATGTCTCCAAACAAGCAGAAAAATATTAACAGGTACAAATTTACCGAGCAAGGCTTAAGTGAAATTCCTGTGTGTGCTCACTGCTCATGGAGAACATGGGAACACCTATGTAGCTCCAGGTATTCAAACAGCACCACACCATCTCCTACAGATCACTGTCTTATCAGTAGCATCTTAGCCAGCTGGTCTCCCTTTCAGCCCCCAGTACCTCAAATATTCCACACGTTTACCCTTCTCTTGCAGCCTGCAACACAAGTAACAGACATTCATTAAAATTTAGAAAGGTCTTAACACCTTCTCATGAGCACACAGTGATCACTTGTCGTGTTATACAAGGTTCCCCTACTAGTCCATGCAAGAAAAAGGATTTTATTTCTTTTTACCAGCCAGTACTGGCTGCAGAACAACACAGAGAAAGTAATTACTTCTTTCTAAGGAAAATATGACTAAGGAGAGGTATGCTAGCCAAATCTTAGCAGCAGAGTCATGGAGCAACTCTATAAGCCCTACTGCAGATCACCATCAGAGACTACAAGCTCATGTACAGTTTCAGACTCGCCAAGATGAACAGACTTTAGTAGTCCAAAAAAGAATGATGTGCAGCTAGAAGGAAAACAGTCTTTCTTCTCTGCCTCAAATAATAAGGTGAATAACAACGTTGCTTACATCCCCCCGTATATCCATAACAGGCAAAATGGAAGCCAGCACAGCATTTAGGAAAAAAGCAGAAACTTTTTTTTTTTTTTAAGAAGATTGGTCCATCTGAGAAGCCTTTTAAGATACAGCAGCCCCAACTGCAACGCACGCGTGCCTGCCTGCTTATCAGAAACGTGCTATGCTCAGCTTGCCAGTTGCCAGACATGGCAAAAATTAGGCAAAGTGGACAGCGGTAAAAATCAGCTATAATATTTCATAGTCTTCATGTTGTTGTTAGAGAATGTTAATTTTTTAGTTCACTTCAACCAAAAATTGTTCAATCTCCAATCAGAGGGAGAAATCCACTTTTGTACACAGATTCCTTTGGTATCTCTTTTCATGTTCTCCACAGCAAAAGCAAAACAGCTTTGACACCTGTTTTTAAATATTAAATACATGAAAAGAGAGAAACCAACAAATCTGCAGAGTACCGTTCAACTGAAAGAGTGATACTAATTTGTTGGTTTTGGCACTGTAAATACTTAAAACTATGCTCATCTGCACTGTTCTTATTTGTGTCACACCACTCAAAAGTACTGCCAAGATTTGTATGATAGAATGCTGGTTTTCCCAGGATAATATAAATTTAAAAAATAAAGTAATCTAAAAAAGAAATAGAAACTCTTGCAGCATATAAATATGCAAGCCAGATTACTATAAGTCCATAAATATATGGCATTTATTTTGCATTGAAATACTAAGAGGATGCACTGAGTGTTCAGAAAAGAGTAAATATACATTAGTAATATTTTTATATTTTGCAAAGCCATATATTCAGCTTTACTGAATGCTAGATCTTCATTCAATTATTCAGCTTTAGAATACAGTATAAACCCAGATTACTTTAAATTTCTGGGGTCCTGACATAGTTTTTAAGCATGAATTGTGCAGCTATACAGTGACAGAATGTCAATGCTACAAACATTATCATGCATTAACACTGCCTAACCTTTCCAACAATAGAATCATCTAAAGGAGATTTCAGTACAGAAATGGAAAACAAGACTCATTATGGCATTAGGCATTACTTGGCTTCTTTTTAGTGTTCACTTGTATGATCTAAATGGAATATGATCTTTACAAACTTGTTCTTAATGTTCACCTAAAGAAAAAGATAATTATGCATTTTAACTCCAAGATAATGCACTGCCAACATATTTTTCACATAATATCATTGAAGATACAGACATAAATACTAATAAGATCTATTTCGTCCCTTCTTCTTCTGAAAAACTCCACATTCTCAGCAACAGTCTTATAAAGGAAGGCCATTGAGTAAAAAGCTTACTTAACTAACTTGCAAAAGAAAATCTGAAATCAATACATTTGAAATCAAATGCATATTGATTTTGCCATTTTCCTCTTCAAAAATAAACTGGCTAAGTAAATTACATGAAGCTCTCAAATCTTGACACAATCCCTAAGATTCACAGATCTAATTCCTTCTTTATCTGGCCAATTTTACTGCTGTGATTAGTCCCTTGTTACCAAGGTTCTGGTGGTAAAACCATGCCCACACAAAAGCCATTTGAAAATCTTCAAGGTCTTTGCTCATAAGCTATTTTTGATGAAAATCTGTAACAGTTGTAACAGCTGTACAATCACTACTAACAACCAGACTCAGTTAGGTGAAATGAAGCAATACCCCCCCACTTTGATGGACATTGGCTACAGAGTAATTTCTACTAACAATTAAGGTAAAGCCAGTAACTTCTAATATATGGACAATAATGGTTTTAATACCCTGAAAACTCTTTATAAATATCTCATTTTAATACTGTGATAAATACAGATGCTATGCGTCTGCTTTCTAGGATAAAGCTTTCCTTATTGCTCTCTCATGCCAAGACCTTGTCTTGCAAGCTTTCCACTTGTAGCTCTCCCTTTGACTTCAGTAAGGGCTCTGGAGAAAGGAATAGCATAATCAAGCCCTTGATCAAATTTATTAAAATCCTGATGATATACAACCCAATTAAGGAATACCTCTCCATTCCATAAGAGCCTTTTACATTCCCTATAAAACATTTTCTTCCTCACCACATAAAACTTACTCTATGCATTGCCGTCTGTCAGTATGAAGTAGTAGCCTTAGAAATGAAAATGGGGTAATTAAATCTACAAGCTATTGCTGATTTAATAATAAAAAGATAATGCTAATTGGCTGAAGAGCTTTCGAGCAACTTTCAATCATGCTATTACCCACACTGTGAAAACCACAGCAATATTGTGATATGCCAGTTTCTAAAAGTAGGATCTTCCTTATCTCATTTGCCGGTACAGTACTTCCCTCAAGTGGTAAATGTATTTCTGCATGTTTGTAAGTTTCCTGTATGATATCAAAGCTTTCTAGGTTTATCCAACAGTAAAAATGCATACTGTGTTTCCTAACCGTCTCACATTCTGTATTATTATAGAGTCAACATTTTTTTTTCCATGATGCTCTGTGTTGCAACTGTTTTGTTTCAGATGCAAGACCTTTTAATTGTGTTAACCACAATCTTATACAGCGAACATTATCAGCACATCCTTCTTTCAGATATATAGGACACATTTCAGAGCACAATCTCCCTGGTTCTGTTAAGCTGAACCTCACAAGAGGCAGCTCACCAGTTCTGACATGATCCCTAATTTCATGCTTCAACCCACCTCCTTAACACCTTAATTCAAATCTGGGTGATCTAGCCAGAATTCTACCAGTTTGTGATACAGCTCCTTTTCCAGAAAAAAAACCCCAAAACAAACCAAACCAAACCAACAACAACAAAAAAACCCAAACCAAACAAACCAAACAAAAAAACCCAACCAAAACCACCCGCCCAAAAAACCCCAGCAGTTAAGCTGTTAACCGTTAAGCTCTGCACAGTTAAAAATTTGAGATTTTCTATATTGATATAGTATACGCTCTTCTCCATGAGCAATTTCCCTCACCTATCATCTTTTATTTTTCTGTGTTTTCAGCCAGACCACTTCTGCAGCTTTAATCATCAATTGGATATGACTCAAAATGTATTTTCTCTCATGGAAATTATCCTGGGTGAAAGCATACTTAAATGTTTGCACAACCCCATTTACATATCTCTTAAATTTGTTTCCTCTTGTGGGACTGGGTTTTCCACTGATTTATATCCAACTGGACTTGTGTGAGCAGAAAAATACTATGAAAATGGTAGCAATGTGCACTTGCTCTGCCTATGTATACTTGTAAAAATAGAGGCAAAAGGCACCAGAAAAGTGTCTTTGTAAGCTCTAGTCATCCAAACAAAGTTCCCTTCAACAGTTCAGAGAGTTTTCTAGAGAGACAACTTATTCTCTCACAATGAACGTAAAACTCTACCGGTAACCTTCATCAGGAATTCTCTATCTGGAATTCCACCTGTAACTTCCATTCAATATAACCTTTAATATATTCACACATGTTACAATTTCTCTATTTCTCTAGAGCTGTTCAGTATTGTAATCTCCCATGCAGCATCACGTCACATTCAGGTAGATGATTCCTCTCAAACTCTGTTTTTTTCTAAATGTTGTTTTCCATGTCAGATACCAAATAAGTCAGGAACAATCTACCTATGGTAAAATAATGAATTTTTTCCTTTTCTCTTTTAACTTCTGTATATTTAATTATTGACAGCTTTAAATTTGTTCTGCACCTGGGAATAATACTCAAACAGTGCTCAGACAATGACAGCAGCCTGCGTAACTCCTTACGCTCTCATGGTATGCGTGTTTCTGTCACTGTATCTGTGTGTGTGCGTGAAAAGAGCGTGAAGAGAGAGGTCGTTAATAACTGTACAATACCACTGAGTTTTGACAGAGTTATTACAACTATTTGTTACAGGATTTGTGGCTAGGGACCATGTCATAAAGCTCTTTGAGTTTAGCTTCCTCCTCAGTTGTAGAATTTCAACTGTTAGTAGCCATCCTGTGTTTGCTCCCAATTCATTTTTTCTCACGACCAAGACACAGAATCTGTATATATCCCACAGTATCTGTATAGACAAACTGGGCAGATAGGGACTGGGTAAGCAAACAATAAGGTGGGTGAAAACCAGACTGAATTGCTGGCTCAAAGAGTTGGTATCAGTAGTACAAATTCCAATTCCACTGGCAGCAGTGTCCTTCAAAGGCTGATACTCAGGCAAATACGGTTTAATACATCCATTAATAGCCTGGATATTAGGATTCTTCACAAGTTTGCAGTCTCTAACAAATTGGATAAAGAGATTCACACCCTGAGGAGCAGGGCTGCTATTCAGGAAGACCTCAGCAGACTGGAGTAACGAATCAATAGAAATTCATTAACTTCTGCATTCTCTTCTTTAACTCTATTTTCAAGCTGATAACTGCTCATTTTGAAAATAACAGGATATCTATCCTGGGGCAGTATTTATAAAAACAGCTGTTCACTTTCAGCACTTGCAATTTCTGTCCATCAAGCAAGAGCTGAAAACAAACAAACAAAATTATCTCACATTGGACCCTGCAGATTTCCACAGCCTCAGGTGAAGTGTCAATACTTGCTGCTTGCTCCCTATATTATCTACAGTCAAAGAATAGCTCTTCGCACAGTGCTCCCTAGGTTGTCTCTCAAAGGAAGTAATTTTCATATCTTTTTGTGAGATATCTAAGGCAGAGAGACAACATAGTCTTCCACCCTCCATTTATTTCTGTAGAGAGGAACACTCAGTCCCATAGTTTATCCTCCGTGTATGGCGTCAGTAGACATAACAGAACCCTGAAATAGGGCTGGAAAGGATACATTGCATTGAGGCTGTCCATGAGAGCTTTGAACATTACACTTACCTATAGGCACAGGAGAGCTGACAGTTCATTCCTGGATATATCCCAGTCCCCTCTCCCCAGTGGCTCTGGAGCCTATCAGTGACCTGAGTATGTCTTCACATCATAGGGCCATAATCACTGGCCAGACAAAAGAAAGGCCAAAGCACCCTAAAAATGGTCCTGCTCCAGTTGTTGCCTCTCAGGTCCAAATTTTTGAGAAGAGCTCATTCTTTCAGTCCTTGCAAAAGAAAACTTTAGAGATGCTTTTTGCAAATGCACAGCTGGCCAGATTTTCAAAAGTGCTCAACTCCCAACAGCTTATACTATTCTCAGTGGGAGCTATCGGCTGTTAAGCCCTTTTGAAAACGTAGCCATATATAAAATTAAAACAAATTGAATTCAATTTATCCTCTGGCCTGCATTCCTGGCAGCTGTGATTAGAGCGTTATACCTCAAGCTTGTGGATCAATGAGCAGCATCCCTTCCTGAGAACAGCCCAAATGTAGACCCTCTGGGACTGTAAGAGGAATGTGCCATCCTCCACAACAGCCCATCTCTTAGCAGCCACCTCTACTGAATACCTGGGCTCCACCAGCATCAGCACAGTGCAGTGCATCTGGTAGTGACTCTTCCTTATAAAACTGCAGCCAGCTCACTTGGCTGGCTTGGCAGTGAAATGCTTTGGCATGTTGTACGGACTCCAATTATTTTTCAGCTGAAATAGAGCATAATCCTTAGTGACTTTCATTGCACACTGCTAAATTATTCCACCGGTCCGCTCCTAAGGGCTGTTTCACATTTAGCGTGAGTGCATGCACAACAGCACTGTGTCTGTACAAAGCTCCAGGAGGGAAACCTTGCTGTAAACCTGCGACTCTCCAGATTTTCAGGGTAGGCTTGCCAGGGTTCATTGTTTAAGTTTCACCTGGCTGGCTGGGTTTTATTTTGCTTGCCTGAAATTCCTACCTCCTATACTTTCACCAAAAGCCATCCAGGGATTTAAAGCAGGCTCCTAACCTCAATATCGTCATTTTCCCTACCAAACACTTCTGAATGCAGCTGGCCGATTCACTTCCCAATTGAAATGATATTGCATTAGGTATCATATGAAAGATCATAGCTTTCCTTCACAACAGCCAGCACTTTCTCACAATCCCCTGTTAGCTCTGTTGAACAGCCAGGAACCATGAAATGAAGAACTATGCTTCTGCCGCGTACTCTTTTGGGCACACCTTTAAGTGAGCATCAGGTAGAACAGCTGTGTACCACTAACAATTTGAGCACCTAAAGCCTTTCTGCCTTGGATTTCTTCTAGGATGTCACAACTGCTTCTTCATAGACTTTTGTCTATGGAACAATTTGTCTATTTAGACAAATAGAAGTGACTCATCGCATCAGTCCAGCTAACACTGTAGGCAATGCAGCTGCACATGCAATTGGAATGCATTTAAACATCGCATCCCATTACCTTGGTTTTCCTGCACTGATTGCTCCAGAGCTCAGTCATAACTGACTCAAGAGATGGGCAGCAGGATATTCAGAATTACTGCAGAGCAAGGGTTTAATTTGTGCTTCTAAACCCATCAGAAAACCTTAAAACACTTGACTAATAATTACACAATCTAGCCCTAAATTAAATACAGTACTACACTGAAATTCTCACCTTCTGTGAGACACGGATTTTGAAAACAATATCTCAATTAAGTGTTTATTTGGCCACTAGCAAGAAACAAGAATGTGAATTAGATGTTTGTTGAAAACAGTAATAATGAGCAGATACAATTAGTCAGTCAGTGCTGTTAAAATTTGCCAGAGAATTAAAAGTGCAAATTCTAAAAATTTAAGCCTATACAAACTATATTAAGACTCCTGTTTGTACTGAATGGCCACACTAGGATCTAGCAGAGTAGAAGGAATCAATATGTCACTAAATATTCGGTAATGACTTAGGCACAAAAAGCTTTGGTTGAATGTTAAAAATACTATTGAAATGTTTGGAACTGCAAATAGCTGCACTGAAATTGCAATGGTAGTTTCATTTTTCATCAATGGACAAGCTAGAACTGCATTTAGAAAAGTCTCATTTCTGCTTTCTAGTTTGCGGCCATTATAACCTTTATGAAACAAAAAAGTTGTCTCTCACACTTTCAAAAGACCCTGGCAAACACAGGTCAGTAGTAGCCTAGGTTTTAGCAATGGTGAAGTAGGAGTGAAGGTGAACTTATGCTTTCTAAGAATTAGGGAGTAGGAGAAGACTCAGAATATGCATTTTTAAGAAATAATTTTTTTCCACATAGCAGCTTCTACGCTGCTGCCCAATGGATTACATCAAAAAGTACATTAAAGTTGAAAATTTGGACATTCAGATGTTGTGAATTCCAAAATCTATGCAGAAATTCATGACATGAAATTCTGGCCTGAAGAGTTACTGTTTCATATAGCTAGCTATAAGCTACTGAAAATAGGTAAAATTTTACCAACATTAGAAATCACACCTTAAATGAATGGCTAAAATTGAAATTGTGTCATACCACAATGGAAAGAAATTAAATATTCAGAGGAAAACCATATACATTTACTATGAACAGGCTGAAAATTTTATGTTGTCGCTTACAGCTTATATTTGCTTGTTTCTCAATGTACAGGTTATATAATTCCTAGATACAATTTAGTGTTTTTATTTTGAAGACAATAAGTGCTACTCCTGGTTTCCGTGGTTAGTTAATTTTGATCCCACACAAAACCAAAGGAAATGACAGAAACTGTAAACTCTGCTAACCAAACTAATACCAAAATCTATATTTCATATACAGGACGTCTTAGGTCCAGCACATGTTTCATCTTTGCAATCAGTGATGTGTACCTTCTCTATCAACTGCGCTGCTTCATGTCAGCATATCCCTGCATATCAGTTTTTTATTTACTTTTTATTTAAATCTTACATTTCAATGAGCAGCATGTAAGCAGTCTTCATAACAGTCTTTCCACCAGATCCAAAAGAAACTGTAGTAAGTTTTAACACTCTCTTTCAGTGCTTTCTAAACCAAGACCACACATCTAACTCTTTCTAAACCAGGTTCAGTAAATGTTTAATGTACATGCATAAGATTTCAGGCATGCATAACTGCCTGTAAAGCAGAGATTTGTGATGTAGAACGGGAGAGGATGAAGGAACACATCATGCACTCATCAATAAAAAAGTAAATAAAAGATGGAAAGGAAGTATTTATCCCTAGTGACTACATTAAAGCCCTACCTTACCAAAAAAACCCAAAAACCCGAAAGCATGTGGGGAGAGGTGGAGGAGGGGACAGGCAAGGAAAAAATTACAATCTTCATAACATCGGTCACACAAAAAAATAGCTCTTAGACAAATCTCATTTTTGGCACTGGTAGTCAAGACAATATATATATATTGTTCTGCTGTTGTGACAATGCATTGTGGCATGGTGACAAAATCAGCTAACAACAATTTTTTTTTCAGTGTGGTCTTTTTGTCAGTGTGTTTTTTTTATTTTCTTCTTTACAAAAAACTGTCACAAGGAGATGGGGTGGTAGAATGCTATAGCAAGTTTTATTTGCTCTTCACTACTTACATAACTATGGGTTTTGATCAGTTCAGTCTACATTGCTTTTGACCTTATGTTTCCTAAATGGATGGCAATTAAGTTTGGTAAGTTGTTCATAATTATTCTTTTTCTCAAACACCTGTGATTATTTTTGTTCTCTCATTATATCCTTTTCTGCCCTCAGATTTTAGCGCTGCTTCTAACTCTGCAGCTTAATTGCTCAGGCTGGTAATGCTCCAGCTCTATGCAAACCCATTAAGACCATCTCTTACCATGCAGTACAAACCTAGGAAAATACACTTTTATTTTATAAAAATCCAAATAATTCTTAAATTATGCTTAAATGCACACTTTATTAGTTATTCAATCTTAGCCATTCTGGAGGTTAGACAAAATGGCAATTGCCTACTTACTTTCTTCTACAACTTGTTAAAAAATCTAGTCAAATTTGTGCTTGACTTCATTTTTCTGATTCATTTTTTGTCTCTCTGAATCTGTTGTAGATTTTCCATTTCATAAGGAGAAACTAACCAGCAAAAGTGGTCTTAAAAGTCTGTGATATTTCCTGCCCTGGCACTTAGGTGAAAAGGGGCTTAATTTTCATCAACAGTAATTTTATACTGGAATAAATGGGAGTGGATGAAAACCTGGCTTTTTAATATGGGAGTCTTCTAAATTCTGAAGAACAGAGTGGCAGAACCCGAGCATACTGTGCCTGTTTCCGTAACTGAACAAGCCTGGGGTAGGAATAATTAAGGAACAAATATTTTTGTTATACCATATCCATTGGAAAACAAAATCTGTCAAGAACAGGACTTACCTACATTCTAAAGCTTTAGAACCTCAGACATTTTTAAAATTATCAGATCACCTGTAAAGTTTCCCACATTCCCTACATTAGCTTTCTTCAAGCAAGCTATTCCCAAGCCTATACCACCTTTAGGGAATGAAAGCAGTCATAGAGCTGTCTAAGCCATGCCATCCAAGAGCTTTCATTCCTTTCTGTTGATTTACAATCACCAGCACACAGTGAAATTTGATCTTCCCTCTCTTGTGAAGATTCTCTACTTTTGATTTTAGGTTGCTTTAACATTCAGTTAATCAGAACTGACAACTGAGTCTGCATATGTTAAAGTTTAAGCTTCCACCAAGCTGTCTCTGAACTGAGAACTGATTGTCAGTGACTGTGCCATAAGTAAGGGTGGGATCTCTTCCTCCTTCACCGGCATAGCCACTGTACTTTGCTACACTGTCTGCGCTTACTAAGGAAAAATAGATAGATGGAAAATATAGATAGTGCTGTGAAACTATGAGATGCAAAATGAGGATGGAGAAATAAAGACAAGTATTTGGAGGTGGGGTGGAAGAAAAGAATCTGCAGAAGGAGGAGAATGAGACCAGAAGAGGGGTGATAGGAGCTACGGAAATCAGGAGAAGGACAGAAGGACAGAAGGAAGGAAAGGCTGAAACCAAGCAGTGAGGGAGTTACAGTAGAGGAGAAACAGATGCAAGAACTGTATTCACTGGGTGGACCCAGAATTCTGGGAAAAAAAGGAAAAAATTCACCTGACTAAAGGATGGCTTTTGTAATGCATCAACAGGAAGACAGAACTGAAGCCGTATTTTTGATATAGCATTTCTAAAACAAAGCAGTCTGACTGCGATATTAAATATTTTCAAATATTACAGTAGGTTAATTTTTAACTATCTATTTGCAATATAAGAGACAAGTATCAACACTTTCAAAATGGTATTTAAGTTGTTTCAAGAAATGAGGTCCAACCTATTTTCCAGGCAGTTAAAATCAATCAGAAAATCAAGAACAGAGCAAGAAAATCTGGTCCAAAAGAAGCTAAACAGAGTGCAACACTTGGTACACTAAGTTGTCTATGCTTTCTCTAAGCCACTGCAATTTGTTAGGCAAAGAAAAGATGGCAACTGGTGTCTATGGGTTAGGAAAATTCCAGACTGATGTTCAAAGGACCATCACATTTTAAACCCATCAAGATTAACTTCACTGTGGTTTAGGAGGGAGAGGGATTGGAGGGGAGGGGATTACACAGACCAGTAAGGTGTCCATTTTAAATGAGACCCATTTTAATTGTAAGATTTCAGCTAAATTTGGCAATTGAGCAGAAAAAAGATTGCCATAAACTAAAACTGTTCTTGCACTCTCTGGCATCAGACAGCTGTAAAAGCTTTGTAACATCCTCCTTTGATTTTCTGGTTTGTTTTCATGGAACTTTAAGAATAGAAGAAAACCATGCGGAGGGTTGAATTTTGAACAGTCATGCTTACCTACAAAGAAACAGCTAAAGGCACATACATACCACTCCATCACCTTTCAGTGAACTCCCTAACAGAAGAGGAGATGCACTAAAGCTTTCTTTTCACTGTTTAAAAAGGTAATGTTCCATCTTTACTTATATCATTAGCTACATACCAGTCTCTGAGGCCAGAGTTGGAGTATGCCACTGGAAGTTGTTAAATTAGTCCATGCAGCTAAACAAGTTTTACATTTTCACTACATGAACAATAGAGACTGAAAGAAGCAGCAAATCTGGCATCGTGTATTAATAATCAAAAGTCTGCTTTCAGTAAAATCAGTTGTAGAATACCCAGATGACATCAACAGGAGAAAAAGTTGACTTGACTAGTCTGGTAAGAATTCAAGTTTATCTAATACATGAAATACAGTGGTGTGAAGAAGCTTCCAAACACAATACCATCTTATCCCTAAATTAAAGTGAATCATGAAAATCAGCAAATCAGCAGATCAGCAGACAGGCATTTTTCAATTAAGCATGGTAATAGCTGCAAAAGTTGAGCAGTTCAAACTGACTTCTTTAGCTCTTTTAAGCCTGAAGTATGTGGAATTTCAATCTTCATGAGATGGATGCCCAAAGGAATTTAATGTAAATGCAGTTTATTTCTTTGAAATTGCAGACAGTATTGCAGTATGCATCAAATAAAAAATTCTTGGCAACCAGCTTAACTGACTGTTGTTTCCACAGCCAATTTGTGTAAATTTTGTCCCAAATCTGGGCTTCTGTTTTGACCTTGGAGACTAAGAGCATGAAATTTACCCTATAAATATGTTCAACAGAAGGTAAAAAATACACTCCAAGATACAGGAGTTTGTCACCAGCACACAGGAAAGGGAAAAGGAAAATACGCTATTTTTTCTTAAGTTCAACTATCTGCATTAAATTAAAACCCAGCGGACTTCTGGAGATTTATTTTTCAACCTAAGACTCTGCTGTAACCCTCTAACCTGTTATTATAGTCTTTGAGTGGGTACAATGTGCTAGTAAGTCATCTGCAGTAACTGCAGACTTAAGGACTAATACTTTATTACTTACTCAGGCAGAAGTCCCATTAATTTCAAGAACTGATGAATAGAACCTGTAGGAATGAGTCTTTCTGTTTAGTTTAATAGGAAAGAGACCTGCATCGTCTTTAATGTTGTCAATAAGAAGCTTAGGCCTCAATTCAAGAAACCACTTAATTGCGTCCATATTCAGGACACTGAGGAATGCGCTTAACTTTAATCGTATGCTTAAGTCCCAGTGACTTGATTAAACAACGCAAGCTGCAATACTGCCCTAGAAAGAATGCTTCCTTGAGCCAAAATATTAATAAGTAACACAAATAAGACCAACAAACAGTAGCCCTGCCTTCTCTTGTTTCTAAGTTCAAAGCTCTCTTCTGAAAAAGACCACTAATTTTTATCTTGGCAGAAAGAGTCTCACGAGCATTAGATACCTTTTTGTTAAAATCCTGGCTCTGATCTGCACTGTTTGGCCTCCAACAGTTGAATAAAAAAGCATGCAGTATTCTGAGTTAAACACCATTTTGAAGTCTAGACAAAACAATGATGATTTATTCCTTTAGAAAAGGTAAGTAGTGATTTCATTTACCTATAACTTTGGAGAAGAGGAATGGAAGTTAGAGGAGCAGGCTGATGTTATGGCAAGGTTGATCTCTATCATCTCTGGAAGGGCACTGAGATCAGGGAAGGTCCCTAACAACTGTATCCACCTTCAAAGAAAGGATAAAAGGATAATCAAGGAGTCAACCTCTCTTCGGTTTTTGGAAAGTGGTTTTGAAACCCATTTCTGAGCACATACATAAAGAAGAAGTAGGTGATTGCGAGCAGTTATTATGGATTTACCAAAGGTGAATCATGCTGCACCAACCTGACTGCATTCTGTGAGAAAATGACTTGACCTGTGGGCAAGAGGAGATTTTTCAATGTCATGTGCCTTGACTTCGGCAAAATAGAAGTTGGATGGTCTGGCTCAGAGGGTACTAGCTAATGAGTCACGCTCTACCTAGAGACCTGTAACAGCTGAAGTACTGCTGGGGTCTATACTAGGACTGCCCTATTTAACATCTTTAAAGAAGGACCTGGAGGAGGTGATAGAATGCTTGCTCAAGTTCTCAGGAACAATACAGACTTGCCTTTGAAATGGAAAACTCCTTGCAGTAGTACAGACTCCACTGAGAAGGCCCTTGGTGTCTGTGTAGAGGGCAAGCTGAACTTGAGCCAGGAGTGTGCCCTGACAGCAAAGGCCAACAGCACCTTGGGCTGTATTAACCAGTGCTTAAATAGTGGATCAAGTTAAATGATTATGTCCCCTTCTCAGCACTCAGACTGCATCTAAGATATTGTGTTCGGGTTTAAGACTTTCAGTGGAAAAAACAAATTACTCAACTTATGTGAGTCTAGCCAGAGCCCTGGAGCATTTTGCCCATGAAGAGAGGCTGAGGAATATGGCTTGCTCAGCTTGTTTAAGGAGGTCAAGAAGAGAGAGACAGGCTTTTTACAGTGGTGCATGCACTGAGCATGCACAATGAGCATCAGTTGAAACAAGAGAGCTTCAGGCTGGATAGAATAAGAAGCTTTTACACCATGAGGACATTCAGGCAGTGTCCAGAAAGGTTTTATCATTTACATCCTTGGAGGTTTTCAAGACCCGACTGCATAATACCCTAAGCAAACTGGTTTGATATCATAGCTGACACCCTTTTAGGCAGGAGTTTGGCCTAGATAAAATCCTGAAGGCCTTTGCAACCTGAATTATTCTATTTCTAAGCAATATCTTTCTTCATATCAAGAGTATTGGAAGAGCTACAACTTTCTGAAGGCTGACTGGAATATAATTTTAAATACTGGAGCACTGAACTGTGACTATGCATTGGATTTATTTATTTGGTACAAAGGAGAAAATCCCACCTCAGGTTTCAAGAGACACAGGGTGCAAGTGCGACATTTTTAGCTGCATTTTTTACACTAGGTCGTACAAAGTTCACCAAATTCTAAGACAACAATAGGGAAGAGGTCTGAATACACATCGTATACCCTATAGTCAAAGAACACACACATCTAAATAAGAACACACTGAAAGACTATGTCAGTAGTCTTTTGAAGACAAATTCTGTTTATAAATGCTATGGTATAAAACTAGGGTAACCCAGAACTCAAACAAACATTACAATAATTAGAATTATAACATTTACCCTTCAAATGCAATTTGATCCAATTAGCCAACCAAATATTTGTACAAGAGAATGAGATCTAAGATTATCGTCGTAAGTGTCCTCATTCATCTTCATTCATTCTCCATTTTTTATTTTCAAGAGTTAATGATGAAGAAATAAGTTTAAAAGAAAAAAATAACCAGTTATTACATATTCCTCTTACTATCCTATATGTTTGGAAAGTAAAGCTATTTGTCAAAGTAAAGCAATGAAAAAGGCTGGAAAGGCACTGAACAATTTAAGAAATACTGGATCAAAATTGGTGATTTAATCACATTACTAATAAGGCCCAATAAATGCTAAAAAATTATTTTCTCAATATCAGTGATTAAGGAACTTTGGGTTTATTCACAGTTCTTTCACAGTTCTGATCATACAAAATAGTATTTATGACCAATTATCTTGGTTTCTTCTACAGAGTTAAAGCTAATAAATAAAAAAGAGGGTGGTGTGTTTTTTTTTTCTTTAGTTAATCTTGTCAAGGCCTTGCTTAATAAAGTAGGTGCCAACATCTAATGTGTTTCTCAGGCCTTGTGGGAGATTTTCTTATGCAAAACTGGGTAAGGAACCAACTAGTAGCAAGAATTACTATTTTGTGTTTCGCAGTACTGAAATATTTAAAACTTATATATAAAATATTCATCAGCAATGTACAATTCTACTTTATGTTTATCTGTATCATCCTTACACTAGGTCTCTTCCTCTTCAAACCAGCTTGCTTTAATTCAGTTGTTAACTGAAACAATGGTTCGGAAAGAAATGTTTCCATCTTTTGTTTCAATTATCAGCTGAGTTAACAATTTAAATAACTTCTTCTGATGCTTTCTTATTTAAAATGAATTAAAGGCAAGATAGAATTCCAGATTCTATTACTCCCAGGGTTTGCTCCAAGTAAGGACATGAGACAAGAGACGAGCCCTTTTTTCCTATAAAGAAAATTTTCCTTGAGAAATATGTGGAATGAGTTATTCAGTTTCCTGTCAAATAGGAAAGATAAGAATATATGTGATGTTGCATCATGTTTGCCAGATCAGCTGGACTTTTAATGAAAAGGAGTCGGGGCCTGATCCATCTCTCCCAGAAATGACTGGAAGGCTTTCTTTCCATCAGCTCCAGTGAGAGTTGGATCTAGCCCCATCTGCATGTTTTCAGGCATACGACCAATTTTCATTTCCTGACCTGCATGTATTTCCATTGAGAACATTACTACTGCACAGAGAGAGGAACCACTTATCAGAAGATTACAAATATCCAACATGTTTTTTAGTTAACATTCTGCAGATACAGTAACTTTACCCTGTTTGTTAAATATTTCTATTCACATCTTCAATGTTATAGTGCATTAAATAAGAACAACAAAAAAAAAAAGAATTTCTCTATCACAAAAATTGCATCTGCCATATTTGCATGAATGTATTGTCAGGCACATGCATTCATGCATGCATACATAGGTCTTCTCTGCTGCAAGGGCAAAGAAGACTTACATAAATCAAGAAGCTCTACATTGCAAGACTTTATTTCTGTGACCACGGAGAATCAAATAGTGCTACTGATTACAAGCCTGATTATTGCAGGTTTCCAGAATCAGTCCCTTAGAACTTGTCATTTTTTTAAATTAATGTCATAATTCATAAGGACTGTCTGTTTATGCATTTGCTACCTAACCTGAGGCATTTCATGTAAATGTTTCAACTCCTTTAGCTTTAAATGAATTCTCTTCTGAAACAGTAGAACCTTAGGGTGTTATTGTAAGAGTAATTTCACACCAAGCTTTTGTGAAGTTCACTGAGACCTCACAGTTTCTTTCCCACTCTCAAAATAACCAATAAAATATTTATTAAAACAGTCTGAACCACACAGAGTGATGTAGGCTGAAATTCTGTTCTTTGCTTAGTACAGTAGCATAAATACCCTAAGTGGTATTTGTATGAAAACTATATTCTATAACACAAACCCCATTGGGCAAGTAATACATTAGATCTGTAATACTTTCTATTGCCATCAAGCAAGTCTCATCAAGCTGATTTGGAATTTGTTGCCTGGGTAGAGTGACTCATATGTTTACTGGCCCTGACAGGTGCTAGGCATCTTCCACACTCATTAAAGTTAATGACTTCAACAGCAGACAGGAAAAACTGTATGTTGAAGTAGTTTTTCTCTTAACAGGTATTCCCAAGTTATCATTTGAGAGTGTATGTAAGTGGTGTTGATTTCCTTCTGCAATCACAAAACCAAACCTCTGTCCCTTCTTTGCAAAAATAACCCATTTAGCTTCACAAGGACTCCTGGTTGGAGTAAGGCAAGAAAAAGAAATATTGCACTGTACACAGAGCTTTCTACATAAAAGCTCAGTTTCTTGCCATAAAACTAGTCACATCCTCACCGGAACAGAGGAATTAACATACTGGAAACAAGCCAGTAATTTTATAGAAATATATGCCTTTAAGTAAACTCTAAATCAGTACTCTCACAATAGCCACAGCTTTGGCATCATTTCTATCCCAACAAGCCACAGCTGCTGAACTGGAGACTTCTGACTTCATATTAGATAAGTAACGAGAAGTTTTAGGCAGTGGTGCCAGAGCCTGTCCTTTGATATCAACATAGCACACTACAGTTGTTGACCAGCTACACTCAGAAGATACGCCTTTAAATTACACTAGTTAGCTAAAAATATTCAGGCGAGAACTTCACAGAGATTTATGCCATGACATTAGACTATCAACCGAGATAGGGTGAGACTGAGACCTCACAGGCATCTATGTATTCATACAAAACCAAGAAATTAGGACTGAATCTGTAACTACAGAGAGACCTCTACTTTGATGTCTGTCCAGACACTAGATCTGCACTATTAATATGACAAAATCCTGTACCCTGGCTTCCACCCAACAAGACAGAAGTACTGAGCCAGAGACCCCACAGAAACCTGTGCCTTAATATTAACCTGCCATGCAGGTCTTGCAATGAGTATAGCACACAGCCATCTGAAGGAGGAAAAAGAAAAGATTAAAAACTCTTAAATACTCATCACTTTTAATGTCTAACTTTTCAGGATCTTCCAAAGCAAAATGTAATGGTACATTTCCACTGTTACATTAAACATAACAGTTCAATTAAAGAACTGGCCTTTTTCCTCTTCAACAGGTCTCACACAAACATTTCTTACCCTTATGATATCATAAGACATTGAGGTGCAAACCACTGAACAATACATCTTTGAAACCCAAACTAATGTGCTGTTTGCTGCAAAGAATTTGAGGGAAATCAAAAAGAGGATTGCAACACAATTAGTAAGCAAAATGATGACTAATGGAAAACTGCTCAGAATTTGGGAATATATTTCAGTAATTTGGGGAGAGATGGTAGTCAGTAAGTTGGCAGGATGAATGCATTTATTAGAAATTTACCTTAATCAACCCAAATGAAATGTTCTGTGATATGAATAATTGCTTCCTATAAGTAACTGATGGCAAATGTCAAAGTACTTTATTTTTTAATGATGTTTAGAAAAGAGATTGAGATGACTCTGGGAAACTTTTCCAGAAAATACTTAAATTACTCAATTAATGAATTTTTTTTTTTTCAAGATTACTTCAGAATTAAATATTACTAAAAATCAGGTTTGCAGTTCAAAATGCCTACATCAATTTCCAAAATAGGGTTTTTGTCTCCTATAAGGACATTGGAGAAAGTCTGCATACAGGCACCCCAAAAAGTTGAAGGAAATGTTTTCTTTTTGAGTCCTATTTTTCCATCCACATTGACACAAAAAGTAATTGCAGAAAAAGTATTCCAGGAAAGCCTTTCCCTTCTTGATGTCTGAAAGGAATTCTTCTCATTTTTACAGTGCTGGATCTTTACATAGTTCCTCATTTTCCACCTACACTCTTAGCAGTTTTCCTTGCTTTCTCTTACCCTAATTTCTAATTTATAACGCTGTAATTTCTGTGTCTTATTAAAGCAACATAATCATCTAACACTGCCTCATGGCTACGAAAGTATAATATTCTACAGCATCAATCGCTGACTTGTTTTCAGATTTCACTTACTTTAAGTCAGAAAAAGCTGAACAGCAGCAGCTGCTTTATCCGCCTTTTACAGTCTTTGATCCCTCACTTAGAAGGCCTAGAGAACTGTTTAATGTGTAAGGGAAGACCTCCCCATGTTGCTATGTGAGAGTCCCTGCTCATATTGGGCAAGATCCAAAGCCCATTAAAGTAATTAAGAATCTTTCCATTGTCTTCTGTGGAGTTCAGTTGGGCCCAACAGGTGAGAGGCGGTCTCACTGAGATGAAAGATTCACTGGAAACGCTTTACAATCTTGATGGTGATCAGACGATGAAAGGGATTCTTATGAATTTCTTATGAATTCTTATGAAATTCTTTCATAAGCTGCAAGGCTAAATTTGCTGGACCAAACCTGAAAGCAGGAGTATTCTCCACTTCAGGTACTTGTTCTCAGTTTTTAAACAAATTAAACTGCTTCCTTCTACCTGGAAACTGGACATGGGTTTGGAGTGCTCTGGCTTTGCTGGCGCATGTGGCATGCAGGAGATAAGCAATGATTAAGCAAGCCTAATGGACAAAGTCTACAGGGACTTATGACTGCTTAGGAAATAGACCTCAATCAGCATTTTACAAAAGGGGATTGGGAAAAAAAGTGCTGGTTTTAGGTTTGAAGTAGCCATAGAAAGCCTAAACACACTTCAATCTGAAAATTATATACCATTCATTATTTTTCCATTTATATTGGAAATGTTATCAAAATTTTACAACTGTGTAACTGTGACATGACTAAAGATGCCAATGTTACCTATACAAATGAAATCACTTTAATAAAAGCTGTTTTATTTATTGTCCACAAAGTACTGAAATTCGAGGTCACTGCTATAAGAATCCCTGAGGTGATTATCTTACTAATCATTCGTCACTCTACAGATTAGATCCCGAACCACCTGTCAACCATATTCCTATGCATATTGCTTTACTTTGCAGGGCTAGGAAAGTGGTGACACCAAAGCCTTTCAATGGCACTGCAGGGCTGCATAATACCAGACCCCGAGCAAGCAATTGACAAGGCTGATTAAGAGTACAAAAAGGTACCTTTTGCAAACTATCCATCAGAGACAGACAAAAAGATAATCACAATATAATGAAACACAAATCCAATGTGAGTGAAAAGAGTAAACTGCATCTTACTTCATTTGAATTTTCTGTCGTGATGCTTTTATTTTTCAGCTTTTTCTCCAGCAGTTTGGTTTCATACTCTGGTCTGGGATGCTCCTGAAAAAAGAAAAAAAAAAAAAACAACCATATGTGTGATTATGATTAAGAGAAACGAAAAAAATAATCTGGTCATTTATGCATGATCCAAGCCATCAAGATAATTCAACAGCACAGCACTTTACAGATTAGGGGGATCCCTGCCTAGAGGTATGGGATACATTATGGGGTACAGGGGAAGAGCATTTAGGGATCGCATGTCATGTGATGCTTAAGGGAGGAACCAAATGTGGAGAAGGGAGGGATCTATGACACTTGGGGAGGACCTATAGGAAAACAGAGGACTAAGGGGATATAAAGGGCTGGTCACATGAAATAGTTTGCTGGTCTGTATGGGGGTGTGACCACCAGCAACTGGAGCAAGTGCGAGACTGAGTATGTAAGCACTAGTGAAGATCAAGCTGGAGTAGCTGGCAAGTAGGTGAAGTTCTGGGAGCCAGGGAGGTGTGTGTCTTTAAGGGTGAGGCCATGGTGGAGTTGGCTATCAGAGGGACAAGGGGAGTCCCAGCCAACTGCCAGAGAGACAACAAGGTCTGTGGGTCTTTATGATTGTAACCCACTGAAGTTTGTGTGTGTGTCTTCACAGTCAAGACCAGGGTGCGTTGGCTTCTAGGGGACCAGGGAAGTCCCAGCCAGCTCTGGGGAAGCATGATCTATGTGTGAGTGAGCAATCAGAGAGCGGCTGTAGCATTGCGGGCTCATACCTCTGAGTCTCCGAGTGCCACCAACTAGGGAGACTGTGGCCCAGGGGCAGCTACTGGGCAGATGAAGTGAGCTCCGCTGCTGGGAGGATCTGTACTGTACATATGTGCATCTATTTATTCTCATTAAGAGACCTCCATCCTGCTCACCTAGGGAGAGGTGCAGGATGAGGTCTTTGTTTGAGGTCTGTGTTTGTGTTCCTGCTGTGTCCCTCTGTGTGATCTGTGTGGCTGGGCAGGTATATATGCACATGTGGTGTATGTGTGTGCTGTGTGTATCTGTGTCTACTGGGATTACGTGCTTAGCCTCACTACAGGTTGGACCTGGGGACATGGAGCTGTGGCTGCCTCACCTCTCTTGGGCTGTCGGATCTGGCACAGTTTCTCCTATCAATAACCTTTCAAGGTATACTCGCAAAATATATTCTTTTCCAAATTAAAGCATAAATTAAGCATGGTAGCACAAACTTGCCAGGATTTTAAAAAAAAGCATCTCACAAAAAAGACAAATGCCATGTATCTCCTCATTCCCACCAAGTTCTGAATTCATTCAGAGCCTGGAATTTGGATTTGATGCCTCCCAGAAAAACACTATTCCTATGGCATTGGTCATACCATCCATCCTTAGTATAATTAGAACGTATCCCTGTCAGCCCAGTCACAAAATCAACTTACTAACACTTTTTCATGAATCCAATAGCCAATTTAAAAAACCTAAATTAATCCTCATGGACAATAGAACAGGGGTTGCATGGAACTTCTGCAGTCTTCCTCAGGGACACATGTGCTGTTCATTTTCTGTTATCTGTAGCATTTTCACTACATCAGACGCCATTTTGAGCATTCTCTGTTGTATACCAGTATATAGACACAGTGAGACTTCCAATGTATTGTTTATCCTGGTCATGAGAGATTTTCCTGATGGATTGAACAGGTATGTGAGCACCCTGTCATTTAAATAACTGCCTTAAATTAGTATTTCTGTATCATTTTGAACTCTATGAACAAGTCATAAGTATACCTGCCCTAAAGGCAGTCCCACAAATGGTACGTTCTTTCTGCTGCTCCCAGGGACTCTGGTACTAACATGGGAGGCTTTAGGGAACTTTTTTTCTCTAAAGCTCAAGTACGGCTATGCCTCTGAGACTCCACCACTACAATGCTATACCAAACAAATATAGTGGAACTGCTCGCATGACAGCTTGTTTTACACTTTTAATTTCATGTCCTATTCAAATTAATAAAACATGTTCTAAGCATGCAAGTGTGACACTCTTTACATCACCAAGTTCTCTCACATTACTTATGCCTCACATAAAAATCAATACCACAATGAATGAAGTTCAGGAATCACTATAGTACTTCTTGTCACAAGGGTCACTGTTGTTATTACTTACAAAGTGCTATTGAGTGTATGTGGAACTCCAAGAAATAATGAGACACAGGTAATCTCTGACATTACTAAAGTTGATTAGCAGCAAAAATGGTTGTAAGAAGGACAGGGAAAAGAAAGACAAATATACAACAGTAAGTGTTTAAAGATGCTGTGGCCAATGCACATATCTTGATGTTCTGTTGGTTCTCACTAGCTTTATTATTTGCATTACTTTGTATCACCTTCCTTAGATAAGGTTCAGAGGTCACATGGAAGAAACATCTTTAGACTTAAATAAAGAAAGGATGAAAGCATCAGGCATGGATGGATACATGAGAGGAGACAGCTTGATGAAAGCAGGGAAATGAGAGAAATGAAGCTGTAAGAAACTGAGGAGATCTAATCACACTATGGGAGCACCTGCAGAGCTGAACTGGCTTTCTTCCTTTTTTCTTACTTTCTGCTAAGCAAAGCATTCTGGGACACCAGGGGCAGCTGCCAGAGGTCAGAGAAACTTTTGAAAACTAGCTTAAAAGGAAACAGAGTGAGAAAATAAAATGCCAAGCAAAACATTTTACTGCAACTTACTTTTTTGCTATTGACAGTTTTGTTTTGAGTGCATATTCTGTTCAAATTTGGTCAAGTTATTTTTAGTTTTCCTAGTAAGACACTTCAATGTCCTGTTAACTGCACTACATACACCTACATCTGGACTGGAAAATTACTTGATCCGTCTTCACTGAATCTGCCAAGTCATTTTACCCTTGACTGAACAGACCACAGTGCCTCCTGGAATGCACGTGTGTATATACATACATTCTTTTTATGAGTATATTGCATGAAACACTTATTTACAATACAGATTTAGAGATACTTGATGCTGATCATATATACATGTATGTGAAGGAACGATTCCACTCTGCTGTAAAAAGAGTGTGATTCAGAATCAATTCTTTGTCTGAAAATGGGAAGAGTTCTACAGTTAGGACAATAAGCTAGAAATAGTTGTGATGATTTGAAGAAGGCCAAATGTCCATGTAGGGATAAATATGAATCCCACGATGCTGGAAGTTTGCCAGTACAGCTGCCAGACACTTATTGAAAACCATGTGAGCCAAGGTACTTTGAGGCCAAATGAGTGCTTAGAGTAGAAAACGATAATTTCCATCCAGAAAACAAAGAGCCAGATCATGAAATTTTTACTCAGACAAAACTCACATTGACGTCAGTGGGAATTTTCCCTGAGAATGGTCTCCAGGATTTGCCTCAAACATACAACATGTGTATCCACTATACATTGCAAATTAAGGCGGTGTAGGTAATGATCCAGTTGGATAAGAATATATAATGCAGACTGATCTCTCATTAATTTGTCTTTGATTTAGGAAGAAAGTGATAATGAAATTTTACAAAGTGCGCATGACAAACACATTTGGATTGCTAAGAAAAAGTAGAACATTAGAAACTCTCCCAGATTAACAGACGAAAGGAGCTATCAGCAAAAAATAAGGCAACCTACTGCTTCATTTTTACACTTTAAGGACAGTCAAGAAAACACTGCGAAATCATTGAACAGCCTTATCCTAATATGCTGAACACAAGCAGAGCAACAAAGCAGGGCACGCCGGTAGGAAGGAAGGTTTCTACAAATGAGAACTGGAATGACCCAGCTGCTGCCCTAAACCAAGATGGAAACCTGGAATGAACAGAACGGAGGTCCCCGTTGTTCTCTGCTGCAAATTAAAAATCAGGGGCTAAACCCCTCTGTTTCTTACGATGATGACACAGTGGATGGGGGGGAGAAGTCTAAGCAAGAGACTGCCATTCACGCCAATGATCTGTTTAGACTGTCCTAGTAATGGGATGCTCATCCAAGGAAAAGTACTTTTATATCTCAGCACGTATGAAGGGATCGCTGGTAGATGGTCACAATCTTTCTAGTCCAAATCACTTGCACAATAAATGTGATTTATGTGAAATTAAAACAAAAGCTTGAATAAGTCATCTAACTTTATTACAAGTTTAGGGAGACAAAAGACAAAAGCCACTGTACAAGTACACAGGAACTCAGCTATTCTAAAGCAACAGAAAACTGAAGTATTTAAAACAAAAGAAACCATAAGATATATTATTGAAATATACTTCCCAGATAGATATATAAATGTAATGCCTTTGTTTACTCCCACTGAGCAAGAACAGTAGTAGTGCTTCAGAGCATTACCTGCAAAACTACATTTTGAAATTTGGCCTCAGATTTTTAATTGTTCTTTAGCTAGGACCAAACAACTAAATGCTGACATTACAATGTCAAGATTATCGCATTTTGTGGGTAACTGTAGCAGAATCTAGCATCATTTATTTTTGTTCATTATTCAATTCAAATCAAACCCATTTAAATACTCCTATTTTATGCTTCCTACAATTCCAGTAGGTGGAATCGTGTGAAGCCAGATGTCCCTTGAACTGTGGTATTGAAAATATTGCTTAAAATTATTTATTTTACTGCATGATAAATCATGGCTGAAATAAATGAGCTGACAAACATAAAGAAGAAACCCAGCTGTAAAGTTGGATGATAGACCATTAAAATGGGCATCACCCAGCTTGTCAGTGGAACAACTTCCAGCTTACCTTATTACTCTAATTTGATAAAATATTACCTGGACTTTAGAAAATTTAAAATGTCTGTGCATAACACTGTTACATTTATTTGTTTTAGTTGTCCTATGGTAGTATTGAGTAGTTGTAGTCTACTATTAGGACCCTCTCTTTAGCCACTATATATGCACGGAACCCCTTCTCCAAAGAAATATTCCTAAAGAATTAATTTTTTTTTTCCCTTGGGCACTGTTCTCCTTTTTTGTATCATAATGTGTAATAGTGGAAACACTTGCCTGTGGTGGCACACAGCACTGGCTATTTATGATATATCTGGAATTTTCATTTCCCTGTTGTTTTCTTTCTTTCAGCCTCTGTGCACCCAGAAGCCACCGCTTACAGGCAACCCAATTTACCAGGTAAAAGCAATGGAACTCTATATAGCATTCTAAGGTACACTTCCTAAAACATCTTAAGGCACATATATCAGAGGCAAGCTAACAAAAGTTTTAAAATATCCAGAATTATCTGGTTTCAGAATGTGTATATACTGATCAACCACTGTCTTCCCAAACCTTTGTGAACTTTTCAAGTTGAACCATGATCCAGATTATAGCACTGGCTCCTCTCTAATGCGGATAAATACAGATTTAGCTAGTCTGAACTAAAAATCTATCTTTGACCATAAATACTTGTTCAGTCTTTATTAATTTGTTTCAGCCATACCAGTACCTCTTTTAATTGTTTCCCATAAATATCCCAATGCCCGGATTTACAGCCAGGAATGTTCATGAAAACAACTTATTTGAAACAAACACAAATGTTGAATTTATAGTCAAAGGCTTTTATACTTGCGACTTCAGTTAAATAGCTTGAGTTTCACAGCAGTGCAAGCCAATCTAAGCCTGCGCTTCCATACTCTCAGACTCAATGCCACCTTGCACTAGCCACACATTTCCATTTCTGTCCTTACACTGACACCAGTGCATATGCAGCTGCATGATAAACAACTCCTATTCCTCATACCCTCAGCTACCCTTCAGCTGTACCAGCTGTCTGAACTGTTCACCACTCCGTTGTATGGTTGCCAGCATGCATGTAAGAGGAAGAACAAGACTGCATGGCTGGGGTAGTAGCACCCAGATAGCGTAGAGTTAGATTTGCTTAAGCTGCTGTGCAGCTGCAATCTGTAACTGAAGTTGCATGCTACGGATGAGCTGAGTTAATGGGTCACCATTGCTCAAAGGGTCTTCCTAACCCACACATTCTTCTCTTCCCCTGCCCAATGCCCTGATCGTACTATGTGAAAACTTACCAAATTAACTGGTCCCTTCCAACACAAGAACTGTCCACTTTATTTCTGGAACTACTTCTCCACAGGTTCCTCCACAGTAGGTTCAGGTGATGGATGTGACAATATAATTAGTAGCATGAAAGTAAGGAGGGGATCTCTACCTAGTGGTATCAGTGAACTATTGAGGCATTTTATGCAGCTTTTAATCTTTCAGCAGAAGTAGCAGACTAGGATGGCAGCAGGAGGATGAGATCAAAAAGTCAACGGTGCTCTACTGATTTGAAGTCAGGATGAAGAATAAAAAAAATCCTTATGTTTTCCAAGGGTTAGCGTTATTTCTATACCTCTGACCCAGAGAAGTGTGGATGAGTCTAGAAAAAAACACAATCTTACGTGCTCTTGGAAAGTAATGAATGAAGCAAGGTCATTTGAAACTTGTATCAATAAAATGTTGTCTCACACCACATAATCACATATTTGATATAGGTGCAATGTGGGAGAGTTTTTGTAGGCATGAGTTTGCAATATTGCACTACTCATAAGTGTCCATATGCATGTGAAAATGAAGGAAATTAGACAAATTAAAAAAGCCTAAAGAAAACTAAAGAATAGGAAACAATTCTGCTGAAATATGATGAGTTCTGAAATTCTGCGTTCATTTTAAGCAATTGGCAATTTTGGTTGTCATTAAAAACATATCACAAACTATTGCTCTTAAATTTTAAATGCTTTTCCCAATTTCAAAAGTACTTTTAGAAATAACTTCCACTGGGTTTAGTACTTCGTGCAGATTGAGAGAAGAGCTACTTCTCCTTCCATCTTATTTTAGTCTTGATCAATCTTCCTGTGTCAATGACACACCAGGGGAAAAATCACAGAACAAATAACAATGACCTAGCAATAAAAGACTTTACAGAAGAATAAATGACAGTTATCCCCCTTTATTCATTAAATAAATCTAGTTCATTAAAACAAGAGTTTCTTAACACCTTTCCACATTATTTACATATGCAGTTGGGGTTAAAAAAATGGCAGCCTCCATTCATACATATGAGTAAATGTAAAATGCATTTTAAATTTAAAAGAAAAATCTCATTTCCTTAAAAAGAAAGTTCTTTTCCCACACAAGAGACTACATAGTGATGTGGTGCTGAGGTTCCTGAAGCAACAGCGTGAACTAGGACCAGATTCTGATCTCCTTGTTAACACCAATAGCAGGCTAATCTTGGAGGTTTTCAGCGTGTCTAATTTACCTAACACTGAATCAGCCCAAGATATCTTAGGTGAACAGAAAAACTGATATTTTAGGTGCAACAGAGGAGGACAGAGGGGAGGAAAAATGGGGCTGAGAAAAAAACAGTGCTGTCTAAGAGACCTTTGTATGAAAGAGCTGGGAGAGGGAGTACTGTGACTTTGGGGGACCTGAAAAAGGCAGACAGGGTTTGTGAGACTCTGGGTGAGGAGGGTGTCCCTCTCCATCTCCTCATACCCATCTCCCTCAGAACACACTCCCTGGCAGTACAAGATACCCTACACTTACCCCATCTCTTGCCTGTTCTGCAAGAAGCACATCGCTGGCAAACCCTGCTTACCCACCCGGATCTCCTGGGTGACTGGGAAGGATGAGTGGAAGAAGAAAAGGCCTGGAGGTGGTCCCTGTTTCTAGAGAGGCAGTGCGGGATAAAGATACAGGATGCAGTAGATCAAGGCAGAGAACTATTGGAAAGCAAGACTTTCCTCCCTGTTGCTCCTTTCCTCCACCAGCATCTCCTATTTTCCATCATCCATGCCATGACCTTGCCCTGGGCAACAACTGCAGTAGAGAGCTGTTCTGCACAGGCTGGAAGAGCCCATTCCAGTTCCTCCGCCACAGCTTCACACTTCAAACAACTGCCCATCTCTGCGCTTACACCAGAGAATGTAATGGGTTAGATGAGGTGACAGTGAGGTGGATTGAGAGCTGGCTGTGTGACAGAACTCAGAGGGTTGTGATCAGCGGCATAGAGTCTAGTTGGAGGCCTGTAACCAGTGGTGTCCCCCAGGGGTCAGTACTCGGTCCAATTTTGTTCAGTATATTCATTAATGACCTGTATGATGGGACAGAGTGTATCTTCAGCAAGTTCGCTGATGATACCAAACTGGGAGGGGTGGCTGACACTCCAGAGGGCCGTGCTGCCATCCAGCGTGACCTAGACAGGCTGGAGAGCTGGGCAGAGAAGAACCTAATGAGGTTCAACAAAAGCAAGTGCAAGGTCCTGCACCTGGGGAGGAAGAATGCTAAGCACCAGTATAGGTTAGGCGTGGACCTGCTGGGAAGTAGTTCTGAGGAGAAGGATCTGGGGGTCCTGGTAGACAGTAAATTATCCATGAGCCAACAATGTGCCCTTGTTGCCAAAAAGGCCAATGGAATCCTGGGCTGCATAGGGAAGAGTGTGGCCAGTAGGTCGAAGGAGGTCATTCTCCCCCTCTACTCTGCACTGGTGAGGCCACAACTGGAATACTGCATCCAGTTCTGGGCTCCCCAGTTCAATAGAGACAGGGAACTGCTGGAACGAGTCCAGCGAAGGGCAACAAAGATGATTGAGGGACTGGAGCATCACCCTTATAAGGGAAGGCTGAGAGAGCTGGGACTCTTCAGCCTGGAGAAGAGAAGGCTGAGGGGAGACCTTATTATGACATACAAGTATCTAAAGGGTGGGTTGAAGGAGGATGGTGCCAGACTCTTGTCAATGGTTCCCAGTGACAGGACGAGGGGCAATGGGCACAACTTGGAACATAGGAAGTTCCGTTCAAATACACGGAAAAACTTCTTTACAGTGAGGGTGACAGAGCACTGGAACAGGCTGCCCAGGGAGGTTGTGAAGTCCCCTTCTCTGGAGACTTTCAAGACCCACCTGGATGCAGTCCTGAGTAATGTGCTCTAGGCAATCCTGCTTTAGCAGGGGAGTTGGACTAGATGATCTCTAGAGGTCCCCTACAACTCTGAAGTTTCTGTGATTCTGTGATTCTGTAAGGAGAAGATATGACCCTCTTCTCTGAACTCAGGGGACTGCAGGAGGAAAGAACTCATGCCACCTCAGGAGACCCAGCCTTTGAGTGGCGCATCACAACAACTTGAGGAATCAAGATTACCTATAAGGAATCAAACAGCTTTGAGGCTTGTAGACAATTCAGTCCTGGAAAGGACACAGGAGGTCATCATAATGGAAAAAGAATAAAAGAAAGGAAATGAAAGCATGTTGATGCGTCTGGTAGAAGAGAAATAAAAGAGAAAAATTATCTAGAGCCCCAGCATATTGTGACACATCTCTGGATCAACAGTCTTGGAATGATAAAAATGTAATCGAATATCTTTACCAACTTCTTGGCAAGCAAAGGAATTATCACCTGTTTTGGTTCTTATAGCTTATGAATTAAAACATGTTTAAAGTGTGCCTTCATGTGTAATTTTTTAATGGAGCAACAGCTGGTACTAAATAGTCTCCCCTAAGGTGTGTGGGATAACATCCGTTTTTCAACATTCCTTCCCCAACTATTCATTCTCCTAAACTCTCCTAAACTCTCAATTCTCCTAAAGTTAGCACTTAAGTCAAATGTTGAAAGGCCATGTCCAGAAGATAAGGGCTATCCTAGGATCATCAAATAATTACTGTTAACGGGAATTTAATGAAGTTGACAGAAGATTCACTGGATGGAGTGGTGAAACCCAAGAAAAGATAGTAAAAAAAGCATAGAAAGAGATCAAAAATATTTGGAAACAAACCCAAACCAAAGATCTCATTGGAACAAGAAACAGGATGATGTAGTGAGCATGAAAGCAGAGATTTGAGACAGCACAAAATATTGTAGCTACACATTACCCTTTTACCATAAATCCAAGAAGACACTTTTACCAAGAAGACAAATCTGTGAATACATGGTTATTTTATTAGTCTGCTTTTCACTCCTCCATTTTTTAAGCAAACAAAAATGTCTTATACTGACTGTTTTTGTAGACACTATTAGAACTTCAGAAAAGGAGTCTGCTCCTATAATTTGCAAGGTGGAAGACAATGTGAAAACATCCAATTAATCAGATCACAACAAATTTTTAAAATGTAGTAAAGATTGAGTTAAACCATGATCAAGTTAGGAGAGAATGGGATATGTCTGTAAACATACTAAATGTCATCCAGTGTCTTACCCACTCTGCCTTCCTTATTACTTTATCTTAACTGAGAAATAATCCACAGCGTATCTTAAAGTGTCCCTTTAAAGGTTCAATAACATATTTTTTTGAAGTCATCAAATAGCAAAAGGAGGAATGAGACTTTGGGAGTTTGCAAAAAAAGTTAACAAACCTTTTACAGAGTACAGGATTTTAACTTAAAATTGTAACTTACCAAACATGTTTCTAATAAAGACAGACACCTAGATTCCTCCCTGTTGTACTGAAACAGTATAACAAAATGACTATTTGAACAATAATAAGACTTCCACTTGTTGGCATTTCAGTTAGTGTGGACTTCTGCCCATTTATTCTTCTGAGTTTGGCTCCAAATTCTAAGATTTCATCTTTTGTAATTGCATTTCTATTTCAGTTTACACAGGATTGTTGGTAAAATGAGGTAAAATCTCTTCCACCCACAAAACCTAAAACAGTAACATGCTGGGTTTCTGAAGATTCATGGGAGGTCAATAGTTTCTACTCCCTAAATCATTAATTAGAGTCCCTCAGTACTTCTTCACCAGCTCCTTCACAGGTAGAAGGGGGTATGGATTCTCTCACCTCTACCCCTGCTCAATGGATGGTTATATCCCTTATTACACAACCTGAAAAAAAAAACCAAACAAATGCACAACCTGTTTGATTGGGCTACACAAAGCCACATCTATGGCATGACATGTTGAGTGCTTATTCAAGGTATTTCCAAGACTTTATCTGTTTTCATGATTCTGGTCTGGTTTCGTTTCTTTTCTTTCCCTCACGCATTTAGTTATCAGTTGCTCAATTGCAGTCTAGTAATCAATGCTACCTATTATTTTTGCGGATTTCAGATGTACAAACGTAAATCCTCTAAGTCTGTACAGTTGCCAGCTGCAAATACGTATGCAAGCCTTAGGGAGTCTGCTTTCTGAGACATCCGTTGCCATGATATTTACAAATAAATGGACTAAATTAATGTCTCATGTGACCCTTTTGAAGCAAAAGATTTGTCCCAGTGTGCTTAAAGAAAGTAATTTTAAAGAAAAGAAAAATTTATAGTCAAAAGTCCACAAAAATTACACTGAAGGCATTTATTTCAATATAATTCTCACAATGTACCTCTCAGCTTTTCAACTTTTATGGTTGTTTTCCTCCCTGTTTTCGTTCTTTAACTTCCCTTTCTAAAATAAATTGTTAATAATAAATAACATAAATCCATCTAGTCTTAAAACTGTAAACCTTCTGAACTTCTTCCTTTTCCTTCTTGCTCTGTTAAGTGACCTTGTGCATTTCACTTCTCGTTTCTTCTGGCCCAATCTGATCAGACACAATTTTCCATTTTCTAACATAATTTTCAACACTTGGAAAGACTTCACCACCACTAAAACATGTTGCCAATATCTGTCTTACAAACAAACTTATCTTCATCTTTAAGATTTTAATGGATAGAAGACGAAAAAAACATGATCTAACTTTTGCTGAAGTACCAAGAGCTGACATGAGACAGTGCACGGCTTTTTGCTTAAGATGTCAGGTCAAGGGGCATATCTATTTTGAGCATTATTCTTCAAGAAAGAGATAGATCAACTAGAAAAAGTCCAGAAGGCAACAAGAACAAACAGACATCTAGAAAAATATTTAAGAACAATGAAAGAGCAGAGGTTAGTTCATCTTAAAAAAAAAGGGTGACAGAGAGATATGATATTATATTGAATTTTACTGAAAAGACAACAAAGGTAATCTCTTTATCTTTGAAAGAAAGAACAAGAAAAAAACAAACATTTAGCAAGGAGATTTAAGTTAGACACTAGGAAAAGCTTATTAGCAGAACGGATAGATAAGTATTAGAGTAGATTGCCGAGGGAGGAAGGGAAATCTCCACTGCTGGATTTATTTAAGAACAAATTAGACAAACATCTTTTCATAATGATTTAAGTAGAGTTGATCCTACCACGCACAAGGGATGGCCCCTCAAGGTCCATTCCAGGCTCATTTTTATGATTCTATGTTCCTAATTTGTCAGCCTGTGCTGAGATGTATCTGGCACTCCTTCACTTGTCATAAACAAAGGATTCTTGCTGATCCCACAGTTCCTGTCCACAAACTTTGACCACTACAGAGCTCTTCATCACAGGACCTCACAAATCTATAGATTCTTTCACAGTATTTTGCAACTATTGAGCTAAACCTTAGGATTTTATACTGCAAGTGATGAACTTGAAATTCAGTAAAATCTGATGGGTTTGTCAAGTATGCTGCAGAGCCAAGAGTCCCCTCTCCAGCCTCTCAGTGTGTACTGGAATTAGTGCAAAATTGCTTTTCTCCCAGGGAGCAGTATGACATTCCACATAGGACAAGCAGTAATTTCTGATGAGCTGATGCACTTGGTTCGCATCACAACTTACAAACTCTAAGTACTGGGTTATACTGTGAGCATCACCCACATCATAACTGGATAGAGAATAGTGAAAAATCTGAGAAGCATGAGGCAAAAGGGGAGGTTGTAGTCAAGTCATCAGTGAAGGAATACTCGGGAGGTCTCCCTTACTCTAAAGACATTGCTAAAGGCTACCTTTTGGGATAGTGATGGAAGAAGAGAACTACTGGAGGCCGCACAACTGGAGTCTGTCTGAATAACATTATCACCATGCTACATCATGAAGTTAATGATGTCAGTTTACTTTTCTTCTAGGTTATTTGCACTCTACATCCTGTTTGAGCTGAGCTCACGTAGCAGGGCTGGAGGCTTGTATGTGGGCTGTTGTTTAAGAAACTGTGTTGGAACATGAAGAAATGGATTCGAATCCTCCCATCAGACCAATGTAGGCCTACAACTCACCTTCCAGGAAACTGACCACATTTTATTATGTCACCGAAGAGAGCAAGGCACACTGAATTGTTTCATACAGGTACTCAGCTCACCGTTAACAATAAAAGAGAATCTAAGTGCCACAGTTCTGAATTGCTGAATATGACCCTGCTCTAGAGCCACGTCAGCATCTATTGCAAAGGGATATGTAATGGAAGCTCCAAAATCTACCTGTCCTTAGTATGATATTTACAACTACGAACTGCACTCTCTTTAGTCAGAGTTAGAAATTAATCCTCTGGTGAATGCCTGTAATTTAAACAGACCATAGGCCATGACATGTGAAACAATGCCTAAGAACAGGACTAAAAACAGATTTAGGGACATTATAAATACTAATAAACAAGTGTGTCTCACTTTTCGATCAACTCAGGCACAGCTAGAAGCTGCACGGGCTCATTGCAGAGCACTTAAAAATTGTTCCCAAGAAACCAACCTCATTTGTTGTTTGCAACAGCTTTTGCGGGTGAGTACCCAGAGCTCAGGTATCGTCTATGCAGCACAGGCCTGGATGCAAATTTTATGTTACCCTGACATGTTACAACCACTGTCACAGAGAATTTTTGTTATACATAATGAAGTAGCATTTATCTGGCAAAGTATTTATTCTGTATCATTCTGTTACTGCACTCTGTACAATGGCATATGGGCATTTTCAGCAAAGAATGATCTGCTGTTATCTTACAATCCTTTTCAACATTATTAAAATTAGAGTGCTGACCAGTAAGATACAGGTGATGATTTCTTTAATGATACGTCAGTACTCAAAACTGTATCAGTTATAGTCATTTAGAAAAACACAGCTATGAACTGCTTTGGGCTGGAGAACACTCATGAAAAATCTAAATATCAGTGCATATCTTCACATAGAGAAAAATTTATATAGAAAATGAGCACAGGGAGAGGAAACTTACTTCTTCTTCCTCCAGTCCAGTTAGATCCCAGAAGTAACTCAATCTCATCTGTAAACGCTTCCATTGTTCAAGGAACATAGTAGCTTCAAAAAAAAAACCAAACAAACAAACAATTCTAAAATTATAAATCCAATGTGCTATGGTGAATTTTTGCGTTACTTATGAGCCCCAACTGATATTTGAATCCCATTATGCTAGGCCCTTTATAAATAAGCACTAAGAAACAGCCCGAGGCCAAATTTTAAAGGAAAAATACAAGCAAAGCATGGAAGCAATAATTACTGTCCTTTTACAAATAAAATACAGAAAGATACAATGTGGATCGCCCAAAGGCAATGGTAAATTCTTGTCAGAGACTGGAACTGAACCCATATCTGCTGATATCCACCCCAAGAACATCATCTTTCTTAATTTACCATGAGTCATTCCATAATTCATGAGTACAAAGCATATAATGAAACAAAATCTAGGTCTAGATATTAACCTGTAATACTCTAATCGGCCAAAGAGATTTTGCTGTTTCAGTGTTTCTTATCAGTCAGAAACATGTGAAGAAGATAGGTGTACCCTGCTAATGAAACAAATCGTTGATACCTGTATGTAAACTAAATCCCTCAGTAATATGTAGAAAATAATGTTATTTGAAATATAATATAGTGGTATAATTGAATGCTTTTGTCCTGCATAGACACGGTGATTTTGTTCTGAAGGACTGGCCAGTAGTAGTTCAGTCTCCTGCTTTTCCTTTTTCGTTACATATGAAGGAGCAGATGTTGTACTGTTGTTTCGTATTTACAGTCTCCTGACCTTCCTCTCATAATTGCTCTTTCCTGTAGATAGCCCTTTGCCTAGCTGCTTGATTTATGGACTTACGGATTTATTAGAAATAGCACTTAGTACTCTTCTTGACTTGTGGAAACCTATTTTCAGATGACTACACCAATACTAAACCAACTAAACCCACGCAGTATACCAATAAAACCTATACCTAGGTGGTATACCTATGCGCCCAACTGTGGGCACTGTTCTCCATTTTCTTATGCTTCACTTCACCTTTTCAGTTGGTGAAAAGGACATTGCAAAAACATTGTTAGATCACAGCAGTATTTATATCACTTTGAACATCTTGTAGATAGCTCCACAAGACCCACAACAGTAGAGAATTAGATTCAGCTTTCTTTTGACTGCTTGGTGTGAGCTGTAAGATAACACTGGGAAAAATTAGACTACTATTAAAACAACCTGACTCTTACAAGACAGAATACATTTCAACAGTTAGCTGCAAATGTTTTCTGCACAGGTATCCTCCCATAATGTAAGAAATAAATATCATTTAAACACAGGACTGTCAGTACACTGAAAGTAAATCCAGACATTAAACAATTAAATTGCTATCTCTGCTCCTCCCTTACAGAGGAGAGGACTTATAAAAGCTATATTTAGCATGTTTTGAAAACTCTAGAGTTTTTAGATATCCTAAATGTAAAAACATTTGATTATTTTATAGGGTGCTATTACTCATTCCCTTTTTTCCTTTTGTTTCAAAAAGTCAGTTCCACATTTAGATCTGTAAGAACTTTTGTGGCTAGATGCAGTTGCTTTTCTGAAATCAGCAAGTTTGCACTGACTTACACTAGCAGAAAAACAGTCCCATTATATTTAGCTGTCCTTCTAATGAACACATCTGACAGCTGAAATTCAGCATCCCAGAACACCAGTGACATTAAGCACAATTAGCCAGGCACTACTCCATTATTTTGTGAATATAGTCATTTGCAAACAGTACTGCTGGAATCACAAAAATACTTTATAAGGCATCAAGATCAGCTAGTAAAAGCATGATTCCTTTCAAGATACTAACCATAGTAAGTCATCTTCCTTTTACAGAATGGGAGAAGGCAAGCAGGATGAAAAATTTCTTGTGCGCAACACCATCGTGAAATGAAGGTGGCTCAAATTACCATACTTTGCTCTTTTTTTACAATTGTAAGTCATAAGACATGCCAATTTCCATTTCACTATACTATAGCCTACGAAAAACCATTTAGGCAACATTTACTCAAGATACTGTGAGGCAAGCTGATTAAGTTTGTGAATGAGATCTGTCATTCAGCAGAATGAGCTCTAGATACAGTCTCCTAGTAGTATGGCACCAAAAACTGGTGTAATCTAATACTTAATAGACAAGCTGGGCAGAATTACTAAAGGATACTTTATTTCACTTTCTTGTTCTTTTTATATGACGGCTGTATTTTTTTGCACTGACAAGCTCAGTTATCATTGTCCCCAGAACAGACTTTTCCAATCGGTGTGAAACATTTTTTGGAGGGGGCATACAGCTCAGAAAGAATTTTGTTATTTTTGCATGCCTTTTTTTTTAAAGCAATACATATGGAACTTTTTGTTCCTTTCTGTTACTTTACAGATTCTACTAATTTATCTTAGTGCAAGGATATATCAACATTTTGCTTTGCACATTGCATTACTGATACTAAAATACAATTGTTTTGGATGAGGCTGCGTGGAAATGGTAATTTTCATGGATGTAAGTTTAGAGTAAAGATTCTCTGTCAGGAAAATACTATTTACCTATGATAGAGTAAATGAATTCTCATTCATACACATGCTGTCCAAACAGCTACACCGACACTTGCACAAGGCAGTGTATGACATGCTTCACGGCAGCAAGTAAACTGTGACACCTCATCTGCCAGACTACTCTGTAATTGGCAGCAATCTGAAGTAGGAAAGTAAGTCATTGTGAGAGTCTATAAATTCATCATCTTTTGCCATTTCTGTCAGTCATAGGGCTTACATATTCTTTAACTTCTGCTGAAGGGTTTCTAGGAACTGCTAAACAAGAACTTATTACTTCCATGACCTGTTCTGTCTGCAAGTTCCTAAAAAACCCTATGTTATCCATAACCAACACCAAGCTACCAATCAGTTATTTCCAAAAAAAGCTGTAAAATTTAATGAGGTTGCAAAGTATAACACACTGATTGCTAAGGGATGGCTATAATACAATAATATATTTGCTTAATTTCATAAAAATAATGAAAATTTCATTTTGTGAACAACGAATAGGGAAATAAAAAAAACCTCCAAAATTTCCAGTAGCAATAACACCTTTAACTGTGACAATAATAAAGACCCAGAGTGAATGAAGGCATAACACCAGCAATAATACAGGCAAGCACAGTACATACACTTTTCAGGGCAGAGGTGAGGCCAGAAACAATAAGAATAATATTACAATGCATTCATTAGTGTTTATGAAGTGTTTTGATATCCTCAGAGAGACAGAGTATATTTGCTATTAAAGAAAACCAAGCTTGTTTAAATTGAATACTTTAGAACATATTATAATTAAAATGGTAATAGTCCCATTGTTCTTGGAATCCCATAAAGTTTTGATAAAATTATGTGACTAAGTTGTCCCACATGGAAGCGCACTCTGTGCTTAAATTAAACCCTTTCAGCTGCCTGCACTGTACCAATCCCCAAACACATACTGGCCCCAAGTGCAGAAGATGTTAAAGGGACTTGCCATGGATAGAAAATTAAGAAAAATGAAGAAAAACATGGCAAAGATTAGAAGTGCCATTAAACAAGACAGTAGAGGGAGAAAGGACACATTTTTCTTCCCTGAACTACCCAACTCCCCTGCATTTATTCCAAAGCTTGCTGTTGACAGTGGAAAGCCTTGTAATACTGCTTTCTCAAGTCTCGGCACAGACAGCCCCTTACTGGCCCTCTGAGGCCTGACAGCTTCATAAAGCCATAGGTATATCACATTCAATCTAATAGCACTTTATTATATGTAAGGCTACTATATTCTACTACTGTACATCACAGCTTTCATTTCTGTCAGGAGCCCAAAGATCAAACAACACTGTTAACATTCAAAGAAATACTCACCCCAGAGAGCCATAAAGATGGAGAAAAAGACTGTGGCGGGGTTGTCAAATAGGTGGCTAGCTTGAGCTGTAGCACAAGCAGAGCTGAGGTTCCAGTAATCACAGAACTTGTCACATAGGGGGCACATGGTGAAGGCATTGCGTTGGTCGCACATTTCTTTACTACGAACGACAAGTGCACAAATTCTTAGAGACTATGACTCAGCAAAGGGCGATGCACAGCAGTGATATCAAGCAGCACATCATAGCCATTGCAAGCTATTTGCAACATACGCGGCTTGCACTTGCAGGGAACAGGAGCTGTGTGTCTCTTCCCGGCACATTTCCATGTGCTGGAACATTAAAATATTTAGAGGCAACTTACCAAAAGAAAAACAATGCAACACAGTAACCAATCTAATCATTACACTGCATTAATGAACTAGTGAAGACTGCATCACTGAAGACTGAGGTTAACCACGCTAAAAGGAAATAATTAAAACACAGTCAACGTGGAATTTTCCATCTCTGCACTCAGTGACGTGATTTGATTCAGATCAGATTTAAATTAATGAAAAAGAATTCTGAAGTGGCTGTAAAGGGAGTTCTGTGCCCTTGACAAAACACACATTTATAACATGGTGGCACAAAAATCCATGTCAAATACCATGCTACTTTGTGTATCAGGACTGGCCATGTAAGTATGCATAAAAGCCAGAACCAGCACCTAGGCACGTTGGTTGGTCTGTGTCACAGACAGAATAACACCATTTGCAAGATATGCTACGTTTTGGTGTAAACTGACGTACGTGTACTGAATTTAAAAGCCTTCCACCAGCCAAGAGTCTCATTCTTAGCAAGGATGTCATATTTCACAACATTTACTTTCCAATTCACCTCTACCCTGCATTTTATTTTGTAGGGTACTTATAAAAGCAACGGGTGTTTTCCCAACATACAACTTTAACACCAATTCTGGTCTGTACCACCATCTGCCATAGGTTTTTGGCTAAGTTTTTCAAGTGTGAACAGTTATTTTAGGCACCTATGCTGATATGTTTTAAGGGTGTTCAGATATCGTGCACACAGTGATTTCAGGAAATCAGATACCTTTACATTTCAGGGTTCTCAAGTTTGCCTGCTGAATATGGATGTGGCATTCTTGGTCTCCAAAGCTCCTTGTTTTTCTAGTACAGAGTCCTACCCTAATTTTCAAAAAGAAAAAAAAAATAGAAAAAAAGCCCCCTCCTCCTCCCAGAATTAAATCTTATAAAAATGAGAAAGCTTCCACTTCTGCCTCATATATTCAGATGTTAAATTGTATTTCCTTTCCCTCAGTTTAAAGCAGTTGTTAAGCTGTCCTCTGGAAAACATGAGATAAGAGACTTTCTTACAGATTTTAAAATCTTTACTTTAAAGTTTTTATTTTAAGTTTTACTCTTATTTTCCATGTATTTGAGTCGGTATCTAAAAAACTTCTTAAAATCATTATCCCTTTAACAAGCCAAACCTTACTTGACAGTTCTGAGTATGCTTTCAGTTTTTTCATAAGGTTTGTATATGAAAGACCTTCATACCTGCACAGTCTTACTCAAGTGAACTAAGTAGTGCAAAGCTCTAGTGTCCTTGCCAGGATTGTGAGCTAAGGAAAGACTTGCAACATCACTTCATTGATAGCTGGCATATTGTCATTGCGATTGTTCCTATATTGACTATTAAATAGCATTTTTTCTATGACTTCAAATGAAAAAAAAAACCCACAAAAAAACCTATTCCAACTGTAGTATCAATATGTTTAATATTATATAATTTGAAAGGCATACAGCTGTTTCCAGCTATCATATCGTTAAAGTAATGCTCTCATCTATTTCAAAAGGCAGTAGAGGGTGCTGCAGATACATCTTAGCAATAAATCTCACTTAAGTTTAAATGTTTGCACAAGCTTTCCCACAGACAAGCACAGACCATCAAGATTCAACCTGACCAAGCTAAGAAAACAAACCCTGACTCAGACGTGTTGTTATTCATCATTTACCTATCAGTAATAATGTCCTACTGCAGTGATCCACTTTAAAAGTTGCCAATTCATTTGAGAGAATGCAGGAGCTAACACAACGAGTGTTACCAGTAGTACTAGTAATCCAATATCCTGTCTCCACCAGAAGTCAGACACAGATAGCACAGAGGTAGTGTCTTTTTTTTTTTTTTTCCCCACTGAGAAGCAGAGATTAACATCACTGTGTTAATTTGGCAGTTTTTCTTTATTACAACAGTCTCAGCACACACAGCACAAAACAACATTTTTTTGCAACTGTCAGAAAGGAGAATACTGTGGTTACCAAATACGCTAAATCTGCTAACTACTGTTCATCTTACTTGTGCAAATAGCCTATTTTACTAAGAGGAGCAAAGTAATCCAAGAGTACTGGAGAGTGTATTTGCATTAACTTCAGTGAGTTCTGCAAGATGTCTTTCTGGATAAGCATAGAGATATGTGCATCCATAAAAAGCAAATGGATGTTGTAAAAAAGAACTTACAACAGTGCAGTAGACTCATTGAACATTTCTGTTTCAGGAGCTGCAATACTTAACAGTCAGATAAAACTGTGTCATTCAAATGTCTTACTTAATGCATGTGTATTTCTAATTCTCACAGGGTTGTTAATGATACATCACTGCTCTTCAGCTACGGTAAAAGCAATTATTCTCACTAAGAATTATGAACAAAAAGCACAGTCTTACAAGTAACAAATTATTGATCCCAGAGAAGCTTACCTAGGAATGTCACTCTCGATGGTTATACATCCATAAAGAAATACAATAATCCCGACTACTGAAGAGGGAATGAGGAATTCTGTATATAAACCCAGCCATGCAAAATAAAGTCCTATCTTTTCTCCAAAATACTTTCTGAAAAAGAAAAGAGAAAAAAAAGGCATGTGTCAAGGGTATAATTTTCAAATGTGTTCTACAGCTTCTTAACAATCCCTGAAAATTAAGATACCGATTGTCAAAGACATGGATGAAAATCCTGAGTATCTTGAAGTCAGATCTGCTAAATGAAGGGGGTGATTTGGGCAGATTGCAGTTCTCCGTTTCGAGAAGTTAAAGTCAGTCTTCTATCATTATAATACATACTTAATATCTGCTCAGGAAAGACTGCATCTTTTGCATCTCTTAATTTAAGTCATCAAAATATCTCTAATATATAGCAGAATTTCAATCAAATGTTTTGCAGAAAACATTGGAAAGGATTCGGCTCTTCAAAACAATATCTAGATAAACCATCATTCTTTGCCTTTGTAGTTCTCCTGAACCCAACTGGTAAAAGTCATGGAAATTACATCTATGGGAACATACTGACAATATCCTCTGATATCGTAAAAGACTAGTAATCTTAGATTTCTGTTAAACCAGGAAGGTTTACTTGCACACTTAGCACTGGACTTTCAGAAAGAATAAATATTTTTGACAAATTAACAGTCTCTGGACAGCTGGTTTGAAAAAACAGTTTCTGTTCTGAGGAACAGTTCATTGTAGATCTTGATAAATATGTGCTAGTACTCAGCCCAACATCTTCATGAATCACACTGCAAGAAGTAAACTAAACATAGATGAAACTCACTGATCATCCCAAAGTACTGTTAGGAGTGATTACAAGTAATGCAAAACAGCAAGAGCTTCAAAGAGCTCAAGACTTCCAAAGCGCTCAAGACCTCACCATCATTAAAATGAGACTAAATTTAGATAAAACACAACACGGCTAGAAACATTTCACAAGCCAGAGAATAAGATGGAGGAATGCTGGACAGAAAGAAGCTATACAGAAAGCACCCAGGGCATGACATTGCTGTGGTGGTAGAAAGAACAAAAAGAATTTCAAGTTAACATTAACATGCCTAATAAAAGAAAGACTAGACTTGTTCCTCATAAATACCAATCACAATCCCCCTTTGAGACTGATTTTGAACTCACTCACACTAGGTTTTACCCAAGGTTTTACCCTAGCTTAGCACCCCAGATTTAAACTATTCCTAATGAAGATGGTTAAACGAAATTTTTGGAGACCCAGGATTTCTTTTAACAGATATAATTCTATTCTGACATAATGTTATGACAAAGCTCTATGTCTGCAGAGTTGAGGTCAAGTCCTTTCAGCAGCATAAGCAAAATGGACTTTTCTACTCCAGAAACTAGGTCTCAGGGCCAGGTTGTTCCTGCCGTAGGAGAGACAGGGGCAGGAGCGCAACCAAGGCACAGAGCCATGGAACAACGAGACAAGCCTCCACAGTCAAGTTTCCAGGTCAGATGAAAGGAGTAAGGATTTTTTTTTAATTTATTTACAGTGTTGGGTTTTTTTATTACTGCAGTTCCTGATGCTGTTCTACAGCATCACAGCTGCAGCTAACTTCACATTCCTAGGCTCTCACGTAGGAAAGCAGGCAGTACAGTCATGCCTATTTCAGTGTTGCTTTACCTGAGTGTCTATATTTGATTATGTCTAACTAACCTCGCTTGTCCTTAGGAAGGTCGCGTGCAATCATAAAAGGGAAAACAAGAACAAAAGTACTTTAAGGTGATACACAGACAACATTATCTTCAATATAAAGGGATGGCATAACTTGGAGAACCAGCACAAAAGCAAGGGAAATTTCAGGATTCTTCTGGGAAAGGCGCACGGCCCCTACACCTGACATTCGCCAGGCTGTCATAAGCAACAGGCTGTACGAAGTATCAAACAACACGAGTGGAATCATGACAGAGTGACTCGAATGGCAATAACTTAATTCGCTGTGTAATTCTCTTTCATTTCAGAAAGACAACTTGCACGAGTCAGAATAGGAATACTATTTGCAGTAACCAGTCTTTAAACAACATATATCAGCTTAGTAACTCTACACTCACACGACAGCATACATTTTAAGCACCTTGGGACAACGTATTAACACTTTTGCAGAGAATATAAGGAAATAAGATATAGAGTAGTTTATAATATTATAAACTTAAATATTCACATTGTAAATATAATATGAATACTGTGGGACTACCCCGTAACCTGGCACATGCCAGGTAATTCTGGAGGTAATTTTTAGGAGACAGTTTTTCTTTATTTTCACATTCATTGTTTTTTGAATATTTTTTGAATATGAAGTAAGGGAGGAAGTACTTGATTAAAATATAGAAAGAATCAGATGGTCTATAGCTTTTTTTCAAGCCTCCTATGTGAGTCAATACACATCAGCAATGGCCTGGGAGCAGAGCGGTACACAGGGAGACTCAATTTGCTCTCAAGTTTCCTCCTGATTGGGAAGTGACGTGCCTTGCATTTGACAGTAAGGTAAACTTCACTGAACACATCCTAACAACATGGAACAAGAAGGAGGACAGGGGGATTATTCTGATTATCTGTCTTCTCACTCCTTCCTTATTTGTAGAGCTAGGCAACATGCACAGCTAGTACAGCGCTCCCAAGATGTCAACGCAGGCATGAAAAATAGTCCACAATCTGAGCTGTTTTAAACTGTCTATTGTTTTGACAAAAGGCCACAAATTAGCACAGACAGTATTCAAATCCCACAAGCGTTAAAGACCAGCTGACCAGGGTCAACGAAGTTGAAGCTTATGCCTCATGAGGTTTCCTCTAGAATTTTTAAGCCTTCCAGTGATAAATGTGATCTGTGACCTATAAAGCTAAGGGTTTCTATTTGCATCCCTGCCAAGAGAAAGTGAGAAGAGCTCAAAAATGTCCTGGCAGTATGGGAAAAAGCAGTTGCCAAGAGGAAAACTGCACAATGTTCTGTGGCTCAACTGTTTTGAAAAAGAAAAATAATTAGGACTGCTGTGCCCAAGCTCAGTCCACCAATGTGCCAGAAAGTGAAATAATCGAAGGAGAAGCAATGACAGTGTTTGGAAGCATGATGACAAGTTTAAATCTGAGTTTATCAAGCTAGCAAAACACAGGACGTGGACATGCTCCTTCCTTTTTGACATGTCCAAAGACATGTTCTCCCATTACTCTGAAAAGGAGCCCAGCCTCTGCAAACACCTGTGACCACCTGTGACATGTACTGCAGCCACAGCTAGATTAGTGATTTTTGGCTAAGACCTTAAGAATACCATGGGGTGGGTTCCTTTCCAGAACCCCCCTAAAAATCTCTTAGGAAAGGCACACTAGCATAGTTTTACAAGGTTTGAAAGCATTCCACCCCTACTCAAGTCAATAGTTTCATGCTAGCAAATCGCAATGCTATTTCACTTTGAAAGCAGGATGATAATTTTCCTAAAATGTGGACATACTAGCCCCTCTATATTTTCATACAAAAAGGAAATAAATTATAATGGTGAATAAGAGGAAAGAAATGTGTTCTTCAAGGGTAGAGTAAGATGTACGTCAAGAAAAGGAATTTTTACAAGTTTTTGTATATTTACACCAAGAACTTGGCATCTTCTCTCATTTACATTGGGATAAAAGCAGTCTTACTTTATTATACTCAAGGAATTACTCGTGATTTATGGTGGCATGGAAAAATAGAATTGAGACAAGAGGTTCTCCCTACCTCAGTAGCTAACTCACATCCGCTTCACATATATCCAGACAAAGCTAAAGACTAATCCTTTCCAAAGTATGCTCACAGATGGTCTGCTGCAAAGTCACACAAAAAAAGTATGCCCTCTGCAATACCTTAGCTGTATTCTAATGTAAAGAAATAACTGTAACTTACACAAATGCAAAAAGGACAGCAGTTCTCATCCAAAGCAAGGGGTAAATGGCTTTGATAAAAAATGTGTACTCCTCCTATCAGAAAGAGCAGCCAAGCATTTTGTTATGCGTGTTGTTAAAGTCTAAGGCGAAATTTTGTACTTTTCACTTTGGAAGACTTTTTGAATGCTGGGTAAATGGCCACCTACCAGGCACTAAGTTCTAATCAGTAAGAATCATGTCTCTAAGGAAAGATTTGGTCAAATCATCCATAACTTCTTCAGAAGCTGAACAAAAGTCACAGTTTCTCATAACTTCACAAGATGAAGTAAATGATCAGAAACTGCGTTAAAAAACAACATCAAAAAACACCTGCAGAAAGTATATTCCCTCTCATGGCAGAGTTAGAATCAGAAGTACTGGGAAGGCCTCAGTGTAAATGTTTACTCAATACCCTTCGCTTCACCAGTATAACACTGGAACCAGACATCTGCAATGCACTTCTGTCTCTCTGGTTGCCAAACCAACATCAAAAAGAATAACTGACAATTAAATTCTATGCTTGCACATTGGTCACAGTGCTTCCAATGCCAAGTTGTGCAATTTATAAACCGACTAAGATTTGGGGAAGGGAGGAGAAAGAAAAAAGGAAAAAAAAGCCATTAGTTTTTGACTCTGTGAAAACAAGTGTGGGATACCTGGAATGTGAATAAAGCATGTGGTGCATGACACACTCTGGAAAGAACTCTGGAGTTGTTCAGGAACAAAGTTAAAAATGCAATGAAAAGACGCCATGGACACTGAGTCACCTAACTGGGAAATCTGTTCAAAACTCTTCAGTTTTTTCATTTCCATACACCATTCTAGGCCAGCTGTTATTTCGCGTTTGCCACAAATCCCCATGGTGGAATCCACTGCCCCTATGGTGGTGGAATTGTTTCTATGCAATAGTTTCTATGCAAAACTGAACTGATTTACAGCTATTTATTGTGTAGGCTTTCCCCTGTGAAAATGGTAAAACGTGGTAAAACATTACTTATGCCTTCAAAATAAACCTATTTGCACAGATTGTGGACAAAATTCTGGTATTTCTACAGTCAGAAGAAAGGACAAGCAGTCCTCTCAAAGTATATTTTCATGTTGGAACATCTCTACCACCAGAACTAGTTTAAAAACTGCTGAAGTATAGAGAAATTCTCAGTCACTATACCAAATCAGGAACAGGCCATAACATCTATTTATACCCCACCATTTCTCTCCAGGTAGAGTTGCCTATGTCCAAACTTTTCTGGATTTGTCATTTTTTCTCCACGTGAAAATTTTCTCAGGGCAGGATTCAAACATTTATTACAACCATCTGGGACACCTGGGTAGAATTACTGCTCAGCAGCAGCACTGAGGCTGCTGCGCATCCAGAGATCCTAGAGATTTCTACCATGTTTGTGCCTGACAGCATATACACACATATTCTGTCCAGACAGTCCCAAGAAGAAACTTATCACTGCTAAATCCAGATATACAGCGAGTTCATCAAATAGAGCAATATGGAACCCAAGAAAAGCTCCTGGCAGAAGACAACCCCCCTTGGAACAACTTGACAAGAGACAAAAAAACTTTTTTTATTAAAATTTTAAGAGGAGAAAAAAAACCAACAACGGAATCTCAGCTAAATTACAATGCAGCTGAGTCTGCGTCAGGAAAGAAAAAGTCCATTAGAGCAGCCAACTGGTTCTGCATGCACAAAACAAAGAAAGGAGCCTCTGTCCAAGGCAAGAGCACATGGTTTTCCCTAAACTGGAGATAAAGATCAAGACTGTCCAGTAGACAGTGATTATGAGGGTGTTTGTGAAAACAGTTGATAAGCCAGTGCTAGAACCCTAAATAAAACCCTAAATGCTGAAAGATAGCTCTAACATTCATGTTTGTGTTCACATCTGCCAATGCCACTCATTCACTTCGGAACACTTGGTACCAGATTGGTAAGACCTGGAAACAAGTTCAGAGCAAGAGCCTGTCTTTTGATTTCCATAGAAGACTTCATACTCTGTATTTTCTCTAGCAAGTAATGCACTTCTCTAGCAAATAATCTGCAGTGCTTCTGGTTGAGAGCATTCACCAAGGATGAAAAGAGAAACTACAGATCTGACTGGTTTTGCCTGAAAGTAGAATGAAGCAAGACGCCACAAGAGCCATCCACTTAAGCCCTTTCAGCTAAAGTTCTTGTTTGAAAACATTAGTTAACAAATATTTGCGATCTCCCTCAACGGTACCTGAAATCTGGAGCCAAACCTACCTAAATTATGTATCATATCAGCCATAGATACATTTTCTTCCAAGGCACTGTGAAATATTACTTGTGATCCATTATAGGACACAAAAAAAACACTGTCAAAATATTGCAACTCCTTTGAGAACAAAAATTTTGAAATTCACTTAGATGTAGAACTATGTTTTCCCCTAGACTCTTGGCTCTTAACAAATAAGTATTATTCAACACAATAACAGGGTACTGTTTAGGGAGAAGGTGATGAGTGTGGAGGAAGTGAATATTCAAGTTCTCAAATTCTATTGTATTCAAAAACCTGGGAAAAATATGTAGAATAAAACCCACGGAATTTGTGTATTAAGTGCAATTTAAAATAGCAAAAGATCAAACCTTAGCCTGTAAAGAAAAAAATAGGACAAGCCACTTACTGAGCTTCATGGGTGCACAAACCTTATTGCTTCGATTCCAAGAAATTGTCAGAACACAACTGAAAGGGCATAGTTTGTGGTGATGGATTATAAACTAAAAAAAGCGTTTGTTTACTGACTGTAATACAAAGAACAATAGAAGCATAATAAGTAGACATGTAATGTGACTGAGACAGAAATTAAGGCTGACTACCTACCAATTGTATAAGCAAGCAACATGATGCCGGTTAGTCAGCAGCACTGTAACTGCATTCTCCCCTCTGTTATGGGAGAATGCAAAGCTTCAGTGCTTCTACAGAGCATTTTTTGATTTGTGTATGGCCTTTGTAAAGTGTCCAGGTCCCCATGGTTAAAGAGATCTTTTATGTAGAGCTAGACACAAAGAGAATGCGATTTGCAGGAACATAAAATAATAACACGTGCATAGCACTTTAGGTGCAGTAACAGCAGTCCTTAACCTTATGTAGTATTTGAAAGTATTAAGTGCCTGATTACATGATTCTGTTGATGTCTGGATTTGCCTGTCATGTTCTTCGCCTAAAAGTTCTACGTGTCTGAGACTGCAGTAGCCACAGCAGACCTTACTAAAGAGAGACATTTTGAGCAAGAGTAGTAATGCAGTGTTTGTCCCATCACCTGTAAGAGCTCATGCTTAAGACAACCTATGTACACTCAGTGTCTCTCTTTAGCTTTCTTTACTTTATTCTTTAGCATACTTTATCAACCAAAACTGCCAGTAACCGTCCAAACCTGTAAAATTAAAAATCCACAGTGGGTCGCCTGGCTACATGAGGCTGAGTCAAAAGCAACGCAAATCAGTAGAGGTTACCTATGAGGAAGTGAGTACAGTTTGACTTATAAGCACCTCAGCACACCAAATGACGCTCTACATAAGAAACAAATAATTAATACAGTTATACATATAACATGTCTGCTCATAATAAACTCTACAAGCTCCTACAAACAAGGAGTAACCTATTTAATATGATACAGTGAATCAGACTTTCTTTCAGACTGGCAGGCAGGTTACCAAGTCTTTTTCTTCCTATTTTTTTTAACATCTACTATGACTTGCTTTTCTGGCATTACTTTACTTGCAAATGAGATGCTTGTCCACGATTTTACATTGAACAAATGTGAGGTCACTGATTATTTATCACTTTCCTAACCTTCAGTTTTCACAAGATAATTTGCATGATTTTTATCATCTAATTTAACAGAGTTTGAAGCTCAAATACTGACTTCTTTTCATAAATAACTTTGATTTATAACAACTAATATTTCATGAATGCTTTCTTGCTTTTCAAATTAATACAGCTAAGCCTTACTACAGGGTCTGAATTCATTTCATGTATTTGCTTTAATAAGTAAGTACTTGTAAGTACTTGCACTGTAAGTAATACTACTGTCAGATAGACACCATCTAGTGGCTAATAAACAGATGTGTAATTGACCAATTCCATAAACTTCTATGATGAAGTGATTCGCCTGGTAGGTGAAGGGAGAGCGGTGAAGATTGTCTACCTGGACTCAGTAAGGCCGTTAACACAGTCTCCCATAAGATCCTCATACAGCAGCTGTTGATGTATGGGCTGGATGAGCAGACAGTGAGGTGCATTGAAAACTGTCTGAATGGCTGGGCACAGAGGGTAGTAGTCAGCCGCACAAAGTCTAGTTGGAGGCCAGTGACTCGCAGTGTACTCCAGGGGTCAATACTGGGTTCAGTCCTGTTTAACACCTTCATTAATGATCTGGATGATGGGGCAGAGTGCACCCTTAGCAAGTTTGCAGATGACACAAAACTGGGAGGAGTGGCTAGTATGCCAGAGGGTCGTGCTACCATCCAGAGGGACCACAAGAGGATGGAGAAATGAACTGGCAGGAATATTGTGAATTCAAAAAGGAGAAGGTCAAAGTCCTGCACCTGGGGAAGAAAAATCCCATGCATCAATATTTGCTGGGGGCCACCCAGCTGGAAAGCAGCTTGGCAGAAAAGAACCTGGGGGTCCTGGTGCACACCAGATTGAACATGAGCCAGCAATGTGCCCTTGCTGCAAAGAAGGTGAATGGTATCCTCGGCCACTTTAGGCGAAGTATTGCCAGCAGGTCAAGGGAGGTGATCCTTCCCCTTTATTCAGCACTGGGGAGGGCACACCTGGAGTTCTGTATGCAGTTCTGGGCTCTTCAGTACAGCAGAGACATGGACATACTGGAGAGAGTCTAAAAAAGGGCAACGAAGATGGTTAAGGGACTAAAGCATCTCTCGTATGAGGAAAGGTCGAGAGAGCCAGGAATGTTTAGCCTAGAGAAGAGAAGGCTCAGGGGGATCTTATTAATGTATATCGATACCCAAAGGGAGGACGCAAAGAACATGGAGCCAGGCTCTTTTCTGTGATGCACAGTGACAGGACAAGAGGCAAGGGCTACAAACTGAAACACAGGAGATTCCCTCTGAACATCAGGAAACACCTTTTTACTCTGAAGGTGACAGCACTGGAATAGGTTGACCAGGGAGGCTGTGGAGTCCCCCTCCTTAGAAATATTCAAAAAACATCTAGTCACAATCCTGGGAAACTGGCTCTAGATGGCCCTGTTTGAGCAGGGGTTTGGACCAGATGACCTCCAGAGGTCCCCACCAACCTCAACTATTCTGTGATTGTGTGATCTTTGAGCACTTCAATTGCAACTATTCCACCAAGAAAGTAATACACAACAGCAGTAATCACCTGCTTAAATACTGCATTAAGATGTTCATTTTTCTGCTCTCTGTACTGACTGTGGAAGTTCAGAGATTTCTCATGTTGGAAACCTTTATGCGGGTGTTTTCTGTGGATAATTGTTACATGTTTCCTTGGGCAGTGGAAGAACTCAAAGAAGTTACATGGTTAATCTCGTCACTCACTTGCCCTCTTGGTTTTTTCCACTGTTGGAGACAGGTTACTGGATCAGACAAAGATCTGGTCTGCTCTAATATAACTTTTGCACACAGACAGATAGGATCCTCATACAAAGCATCTTAATATTGGGGTATACCTTTAAACCAGATGACAAGGGTTGGTCTTAACCCCTGGTCAGTGCTCAAGGAGTCAGAAAAGGACCTCCTCTCACCCCACCATGTCATAACCAGAACTTTCTACTGAGATTAAGATGTCAATAGCAGTTTTCAAAGAAAGATAAGCAGAACTAACCACCCAAATGCAGCGACTGTTTTCTACTCCCTGAAGTTCTCAGTCACACACACCTCTAGATGCCTACAAATACTTGTATGCATGTATATAAAAATGTGCAGGACTTTCTCTTTTGTTTCAATGGGGCCTCCCACCTCTGGCTATTCCTTCTCCAATTTAAAACAACTTTCATTTTCTATCAAAATACACTGATACCACCTCCAAAGATACCTGTTGGATTGGGACCTATTCAAGTCCATTATGAAATGTAAGTTTCTGGCTGTGAAGTTTAGGCACCATACAGGCACTAAGGAGCTTAGCCTGAGACAGTTCTGCACACAGATAAAACCGAACTCTATCTGCCTACAAAACTACACAATCCAAGGGGGAGGCATGAGGAAGCTGCACAGAAACAACCACAGTCTTCAGAGCCTTGGCTTTGCATAAGTCCTGATGTAGATGTGCACATCCTTTGCTGGATCTAGCTTTTGAAAATCCCACTGAAGGAGTGAGGAATCTGGATGGTAATGAGGATCTTAGTGCTCAGACAGTGACCTGAAGCCTGGGAATTATGTTTATCAGAAAGCAGTGATCTGGTTTTCCTCAGCACTGCAATACAAGCCTACTGGTTTAAAATTCCATCTCTCATACAAGCATCAATAAATAAGACCAAGCTCTTGCCAAAACACACACAGAGAGAACCACTTCCTACAGGACTGGCAAAGTCTATGAAATGCAGAGATGTAAGTAAATCATCCCACTCCAGCCACAGGCCTGGACCCAGCAGAATAATTCAATACAAATTCTTAAGTGATTTATGCACCATGAGCAAAAACCCTCTGCTTTGCAATAAACACAGGACGGAGCACTAATGTATGCCCTGTGATGAGAAGTTCCAGGGGTAGAGGGGAAAATCCCTACAACTGCACATGAAAAGTGCTGTCTTAACATCAAGCAGCTGATATGGAGTCCATTTAATGGAGGTATGACTTGATACAAAAGTCCATTCATAAATAAACTGGGGTCATGAAGAGTAATGAGATCACACAGACACTGGATAGGGGAAAGAATGATAATGATGGAGAAAGCATTCCTTTCTCAACAGCTAGGACTCTGCTACAGGGTCCCACCTGCTCCTGGATCCCTCCAGGAAGCTCTCTGCTATAAAAATTGGCACAAAGGACAACATCAAGGCTGAGTGGTTGCTGGCATAGCACTTCCCACTGTACCTAGTGTTTTAATGATGATGAACTGTAAGTTGAATGTACCCCATGTTGTGACTGAATCTTTGTTGTAGATTCATCTTGTTGGAACTATAAAAAGATGTTGGACTTAAAGTGCAAAAGGGTCATAGCAAGAAGATATGCTCAGACTATTGCCTAAGGCACATTCTCAGCAGAAGTTTGGAAAGGAGCTAGATGGACTACTGCCAAAGTTACTGGTAGAGCTCATGGGCATTTTTCTACTTAATGCTATGTTTGTTCGATTACTGCATTTTCCCAGGCTTAAAGCTGTTTTCTCTTTTTCCTAATAAAGAGTTCCTTGCATATAGCCTCAGCATCTTTGTGAATGTTGAAGATATGCCTGCTAGAGACAGTCAGGGAAGAATTGCATAGTGTTCCCATAATTCTGTACGGGAACAGAGTCATTTAGTTATTTGCCAAGAACTGTTTTTTACTGTCATTACCCACCTGGCATAAGAGGTCCTTCTCCAGGATTACATGAATCAGTGTTATCTCAGAAGAACGCTACAGTAGTTCGCCAGACTAAGGGGAAAGCACAAGACTCTCAACACACTGATCACTAATACCCCAAAAGAAAGCAAGTTCATTCCTCCCTCAAAGGGAAAGGGAATCCCAAAAAATGAGGAGCACCCCACTGGTACACAGTGAAGGAAAAGGGCTATAAGGGAAAAGAATTAATGGATAAGCCTGAAACATTCTTGGTTTGAACTGAAAAGGCATTTCTGTTAAATAAGGAATCAAACTGTCAGGTAGAGAAAAGCTCTTCATTGCAATAGTGTACAGAACCCATGCTGTAAGTGACGTCTTACTCAAAAGGTAGTAAATAACCACCACCTGACATAGCAGTTGCTTCAGCAGAGAGAAAAGATCATAGCGTAACTATTATCCAGGCATTAGGAACTGTATATAAGCCTGTACATCCACCATGGTGGAGTTTTCATTTTTCTCTGCAGCCTTACAGAAGCTGGTGATAGTCACGTGAGCCTTGCAGTGGGAGGGAGTGAAGGGAGCTCACTGCTCTCAGTCTGCTTGGCTGTACACGGGAGGCAGGCCTCATCGTCCCCTGCTTTGAAACCTGGCTTTCAGAAAAGTTACAGGTATTTGTTGGAAATCTGGGAACTGTAAGACTGACTTGCTGGGTCAGCCATCCCAGTAGAGAGTGGGGCACTGTATATGTATCTATCGCAAAATATTACTTTGGAATGATCAGGCTTGGCTCTGAGGCAAGCATTAGAAAGGTTTGTTCAATCCCTGTGACATAACCACATATTACAAGGTTGTTTTCTGCCAAAGTAGTTACATTGCATAAAAAATAAAGATCAGACATTTGCCTAGGTTAAACAAGTTTAATCAATGGTTGAACAACACTTCAGTTGAAATTAGGGAGGGCATCACAGACCCTTATTTTCAAGTTCTTAGAATTCTAGACAGTATGTGGAGATAAATGTTCTCTCTCCAGAGATGAAAATGTGGCTACAAAGAACAGTGGTGAAAGAAGTAGTGATTTGCTAACCCATTAATTAGGATAGATGGCCACAGTTAGGGGAAGACTGTACCAGAAACTGATCTTAACCCCACTTTTGCCAAGGCAGAAACACTTATCTCTAAAGACAATAAAAATACCATTTCAGTAGAACTCCTCTTTTCTTACTTTATTGCTTCTTTAAAACTACTCTATCTGAAGTAGGGTAAGCAGATATACCCGTTTTGTTTCGTGTGGTGAAGACTGATGAAAAGAGGAAAATGTAAAAAAGGCAAACCAGTAATAACATGTTTGGGGCCTGATTGCTTACATTGAACACTGTACTACACAGGCCCTGGGATGCTGCAAGTGAAGGCAACAGTATTCAGAGCTGAGAAAATCAAACTTCAGGATATCGTAGGTCTGTCATCACTTTTAAAACTTCCAGGAAGAGAAAGCTACAGGCTGCTCTGCTTTAGGAAGACAGCATTCAACTGTGGGAACCGGGGGGAACTGGTGACGGTGGTCAAGAGCAGGTTCAACACGGGCATACTGCAATGAAGGGCCAGAATTCATTACACACAAAGTTGAAACAATTTTCCATACAAAAGAAAAACATAGTTAAAAATAGGAAGGAAGAAATATATTAGGCAGACAGTTTGAGAAACAGAAACTCCCAAGTTTTGATTTACGTGCTATACACTATAAATAATATTTTTGTTAACACACTTTTCCACCTACTCTTGCAAAAAGAATTTTTGTATACATAGTCTTGATCTTTACAATGACCATGTCTTCCCAGTTTTAGGCTTTACAGCAAGATAAGCATATGCAGGCACTTGGAGCTTTGAAAGTAGTCATGCTATAGATAATGTAGCCTGTTCGTTATTAAGAAGTTAGGTGAAGTCCTAGCAATAGGAAACAGAAATGAAAACATGAAAAATTAGGCAGGCTGGAACCTTCTAGAAGTACTAGTACTAAAATAAGCTCTATCACAATTAAAACCTAGCTAGCTCTGCTTGACTTCCTAGGGTAAGGTAATTTTGTATTAATAACAAGATAACAAAAGGGAAGCTCCCCTCTATGATGATGGTCCCCTATCTGGAATTGTAGTCCATATACAAGTTCCCATCTGCAGCTGCTTCAGAATGTCCATTAAGAAAATAGGTTGCCAGTTTTTCAGGAAGTAAGCAAGCTTTTTGTCTCAGAAGGATAACCACTTCTTTGTGATATCTGTAACCTTAGCATACTCACTTCATCTGTCATTTAGAGCTCCTAAGTGATAAAGGTTGCATTCAACCAGAAATATAATTCATTATAAATTCTATTACACTTATACCTGCTAAATATGTTTTCTTGACCTGCTATAGCTCATTAGAGATGCACTGCTAAAAGACAAGAGACAATGGCTGTAAATTGTACCAAGGAAAATTTGGTCTGAAGAGCAGGAAAAAATTCTTCCCCTTGAGTGTGGTGCAGCACTGGAAAGGGATTTCAGAGCGGCCGCGTGATCTCCATCCTTGGAGATATCAAAACTCATGAGTAACTTGATCTGGCTTTCAAGCCAGCCCTGCTGTGAGCAGAGAATAGGTTTAGGTACCTCTAGAGGTCCCTGTTCACAACCTGTTCATTCTAGAATCACATAGCTAAAACTTTGATCAACATACTATAACATTTATTTAAAAAATCATAAAACTGGTTTTCTTTATGCAGGTTCATAAAACTGCTAGGAAGTGTCCTCCCTGTCTCAGGATCAACAGTAGTATTGCCCCTTAGGAAACTAACAAATGCATTAACTGCAAAAATTGCTAAAAACTGGTTTTGAATTCATCTTCATTTGAGAAAAGAGCATCATCAAAACAGAAAAAAATCAATGAACCACAGATATGTTTATAGCACCTTTTAAATTACATTGCAAGGACTGAGAGGAACTACTGTTGGTAAGTACATTCCTACAAGAAAGCTACAGTAGAGAAACTCCCTAGTAGAAATCAATACTTAAATTAGGATGAGAAAAAAAGTATATTATAACAGGCAAACCTCTAGAGCCCTGCATGTCCTAGAACTGCAATTTTCATTCTCTACTTGTTAATACATCACTCGTGCATTCCAAGTCTAAGGGTGACTGAAAGAGAAGGTAAACCATTTTCAGTACTTCTAGCCTTAAGATATCTGTTAGCAAATAATTTCTAATTTCTCTCTCAAAAAATGTTTATCATCCTCTTCATCTGAGTTGAAAATAGACATATATGAAAGACAAACATTTAATTCATATGGCTATATTTAAACATTCATATGCTTTTGAAAATAAAGCACTGCATTAGCTAGGCTTTGTTTTAAGCAATGTTATTTAATATCTGGATGTGCACTGAGAGACTGGGTGTTACAAACATTTTACAAACAAACCCTCAATTCACACTGTACTATCTGCGTGATCTGCACTATATATTCCCTTAAAGTTTTTAACTGAAATCATTTTGCTGTAGAATAGAAATACGTAACACCCACCGTATTCTCATTTGGTGAAACCTTTCTCACTCACAACTGCATTTCCTGATTTACAAAAAAAATTAGCTTTTCCATATAGCCCAAAGAGGTGCATAAAGCCAGCGCAGAATACTTTTACAGATGAAGATACAGGGGTAAATGGAACTGTCAGTAGATATCATAATGGTTCTTTATTTGGTTTTATGTTTTTAAGAACTTGAAAATATTCTAAGACTGACTCTGCAGCTACCAGTCCCTCAGGATGTCAGACCTTAGAAGGGACCTCAGAGAATCCCTGGACTGTGCCAAGAGTGAGCATAGCAAACATGTCATTCCTAGCTTTGGTGTACAATCACTTGGAAACTGGCAACAACTGTATGGCCAGAAGCAAGGAACTGAGGCATATGATTTATAATAATAATTTATAACTGAGGAATAATTTATAATAATTCTACAGCGTCATATCTAGCCTTCCAGCATAGGTACTTTGGTTAAAGAATTACTTTTGATTTACATTCTTGCTGTATAAAGGTGAAATAGGAATAGTTAAAAAGATTTCCACTGTTGTAAGTTGTATTAAGAAATAAACTAAAAAGCCTAATTAATTTGGGGATGTGAATATTATTTAAGAAACATACTTCAACACAATTAATGTATTTGAAAACATCAGTCAGAACAGGCTTTGAATATAAAACAAAATAAATGCTGCTTCTTCTGTCCATCAAAGGCTGAATACAAACTTGTTAAGTTACACAGTACTCCCATAGCCACTGGAGCACAAGCCAATCAATCTAAGAAAGAAGGATCACAGTAAATTATCAAAATCCCCAAAGTATGGCTGATGTTTGCCAAGGGAATAAACACACCCACATTGAGACTGAGCTCGAATCCCCCCCACAGTACAGAGGTGCAAAAACCTAGTTCAGCTGCAGAAAGAAAAGGGTGGTAATTTTTCAGGTATATATACTCTAAAGCTCTAACATTACTCAGAAAATAAAAACCACATTTATTTTAGTGGTAACATTCAAACTTGCAGTCAAGCAAAGTATAGAAGAAGAATCATCTCTGAGAACAGAGAATCAATTGCACATGTCTGGTTCTTTTTTTCTTTCTCACAGAAGTTTAAACCACAGAATTTCTATGAAATCATATCAGTATAGTGAAACATTATAATGGAGACAGCAAAATACAAATGAAGATGGAGTGTAAGCAGGTGTACCTCTATTTTTAATTCAACTGGGCTGTCAGGTTTGGTAAAACTTGAGAATTCCTCTAGCCATTCACAGTTTAACCTAACATTCGTAATATTTACTAAAAACATACCAGGTGTTTTAATCTTGTTCTGATTTACCTGTTCCATACAGTAGCCTGGCCTGGAATAACTGGTATTCAAAAAGTACATAAATCCTTCACAAAAATGTTAAGGCAAAAAAGAGGAAATTTCAAAGCCTTGCAGAACCTTTGTAAGATTTGGTGGTGTCGATACCATTTGTCAATATGAAACATCTCACTCCCAATAAAGAGCAATTCTGGTCATGCTACAAGTTAGCGGTTAAGCCCTTGAAAAACTATATGCAGTATTTCAACTTTAACTCAAAATACAATAAATACATTTTACAAAGATTATTGATTATCCTTATTACTAATACCAGCTCTCACAGGTAAAGACATAGGGGCAGCTCATATAATAAAAGTTAGTTGGAGTTTTATTATTCAAAACATAAATGCTAATGAATGTCATCTTTCTTATGTATACAAATTATCCAGGTACAGGTTTTTTTTCTATTGTTTGTTAATATCACAGTTCATTTATTCCCAGACAGATATCTCATGTTAGAATATTTCAAGTCAGCAGTTTTCACAAAGATTTCTTTTTCTTTACTCAGTATACAACAGTTGTATACAACAAAAATTGCTTTGTTTTGGTTTGGCTTTCTTGTAGAGATATTGTGGAAATTCCTTAAAAAGCATGGTGGTTTTGTTTTGTCTTATTTTAAACCCAACTTATTCTATGTTTGTAATGTCAAAATTCAAAATATACAAAAAACACTGGGAACACATATGGATGTGTTCAGATGAATAAAACTTGTAAAACCAGGAATAAAAAAATCAAATCAATTTCAAGACTGTCAAATACTTTCACACTGATTCATGATGTGAACACCAGCTTCTGATTATTCACCAGACTTCGTGACCATACTCTACAATAAAAATTTATGAATGTAGATGTAAATTCCTCTTTTTTGAAAGAATTAATGCTTTATAAAAAAAAATAATTGAAGCGTTACATTCTTCCAGGAATAAGCACTATACAAAAACAAAGGTACATTATTTAGTGTATTTTTATTAAAGTAAACTGTCATCAGAGCGACAGAAAAGCAGTCAGAGCATTATTTTTAATGCTCTGATCAATCCTAGATTTCATTTGCTGAAGTAACTGGAAGGAAGTTAATTAATTTACACCAGCTAAAAAACAGGTCCCTTAGTGTATTATATAAATCCAGATTACCTTATGAGGTCAATAGGCTGAAACTTGTAAAATGCTCCGTATCTTGCCCATTCTCGATACAGTATCTAAAAAAAACCCAAACAAAACAGAAAGTTAAGCTGACACAAGTGCTCCCATCTGTTTTTACAAACATCTTCTAAGAGTTAAAAATATATGTACCAAAAAAAGCAGTTTCCCATACTTCAATACCAACTTCCAAGTACATTTTTCAGCCAGTTATGGAAGACTGCAACCAAGCCAGCAACGCGAGCATGGCATACACACATCTTTCTCCACATACCTACCGCCTCCTCACCACATTTATTAGAGATTGATGTTAAATAGAAAGCCTCAAAAGGAGAAATAAAAGACTCTGTAGCCTGTAGTGAAAATCTTTGGAAAGATGCTAGAAATAATCCTACTTACAGAGTGAAATTCTTCTATGATATAATTTATTTAATGTCTGGAATCACACCATAGGTAAGTACTGACCAGTGTTTCTAGGTCCAAGGTGAAGAGAACTGAGGTAAGAGTCCAAAACTGGTATGTAAAAACATACCAAGAGGTAACAAATGTGGCAAAAGCAGCCTGCTCTCCTGCTCAGCTCCTGAGGCTACTACACCCAGTAGAGACCCTTTTCTCCCCATGCTGCGCATGGACGCACAAGTTCACGTGTTTACTGTTGGAAATGCAAATTCACCCACAGGTTACAGACAGCACAAAGGAAGGTGCAGATCTTACAGAAACTTCTTACTATGGGAGGAATCTAGTGGGAAGACAGTCAGTGTTAAAAGGAAACATTTCAGGACCTGTGGTATATTAACCACAATACACTCAACTGCAACAGGAAAGGGACTCGGGGATAGTCTTCCTCTTTAATTGCTCTTTAATTGCTGTGACACAACCTTGTTGAACTTTCAAAAAGAAAAAAGAAACCTTTGACAATCTTTTACAAGAGGCCGTAAAGGAAACTGGTAATTATTGCATGAAAGACATCATGCCATTCTGAAACAAAAGCCAGATGCTGGATAGAAATTACCATGCAATTAACAATTTAGTAAAAGTGTTAACTTGATAGCAGGAGATTTTATAACTGTGTATGCATTTATTAATAATCCAGAAAAGGCATTAAAAAATTAAACTTTCCAGAATTATATGAAGACCAAAGGAAGACCAGAGGAAACATCAGCAGGATCTAACAAAGTTGGATGACTGTTCACTATGTTTTATCTTCAGAGAAAAATAAAAAGCAGGACAGTCTTGTGTGAAAGACTAAAATTTTCCATGGAACCACCTGAATTGTTTGTATTCCTTTCCCAGTTTTACACTGTGACAAGACTGTAGACTGTCTAAGATAACATGCTTACTGAAAACTGTTTCTTGAAGTACAAAGTGCATCAAAAAATAACAAACAAATAATTAGAATATGGTGATAAATATAACTAAATTAACCACATCACTATTGCTAGATTATAAATCTGTATCATCCAAAAAGACAGGTGTCTTTTATCCCTATTTTCAAATAGGAGAATAGGACAGGCTTTTATCCCTATTTTCAAAAAGGAAGCGGAGGTGGTCCATAAAAAGAGTAGCATATGAGAGGTGCAGTCAGCTTCTTTAAAATAAGGCATCACATCATCGGCACAACTTGACCATAGGAAGTTCCATCCAAACAAGAGGAGGAACTTCTTTCCTTTGAGGGTGGCAGAGTACTGGCACAGGCTGCCCAGAGAGGTGGTGGAGTCTCGTCTCTGGAGACATTCAAAACCTGCCTGGATGCGTTCCTGTGCAACCTGCTCTAGGTGACCCTGCTCTGGCAGGGGGGTTGGACTAGATGATCTCCAGAGGTCCCTTCCAACCCCTACCATTCTGTGATTCTGTGTGATTCCTAGTAAGATTGGAGTAGTGATGAAACTGTGTTTTGAGAACAAGCTTCTGTGTGGAGTACCTGCTACCTCCAAGAGATGACCTCATACCTCAGTTCCTCCCTTGCTGTGAGCACTGACCGACAGTCCCTCGCCTGTCTCGTGGAAGTTGTAGTTAATGTGAAGCAGAGTAGTTGCTGAGTTAATACCTTGGAGACTTCTATTCCTCTGTAAACTTTGGTTGGGATTGGGCAATAAGTTTTAAAGCTGCTGGGGAGGAAGACACAAACCAAGAAACACACGCACACAAATACACAAACAGGTACAAACAGAGGATATTCCAAGAGAAGTTACATTAAATATTTGTGTTTTTTTTTTCTTTAACAGAAAAAAAGGTACTCCAAATATAGCCAAAATCAGTAATTTTAAAATAGTAAGATATAGATTTTTTTCAAAACGTGTAGTATGTGAAACTCATCAGCCTAGTTGCAGACTAGATTGCAAAATGTTTAGTTCTATGTGCAAAATAGATGCTCATGAAGCATGGCGTTTTTTTCCCAGTAAATAATAGATTATTGCACAATGGAGTTATGTAAATATACAAGAGCTGGAGAGGATGCTAGTAACAAAGTACATACACTTTTTTCAATTATCAGTGGTTGTATCTGTCAGATGGTGCATTTTCACAGCTAGCAGCACGCTACACTATCTTATGAAGTTAAGAGCACAATTAAAGTAAGTGTGGAGAAATTTCGGATACTGTAAGTGCAGAGTAATCTTGACATAGTTTGAGGTCTTCCAATCACATTTTTCTACTGTTTATAATGCCTCTCCTCCTGCAGATGCTATATAAAAGAACTAAATAAATATCCAATGAGCAATTAAGACCTGGATCCTGCAAACATGCACCCCATGAAGTGTTATTGTTCAGAATACGGAAACTAGCTTGCAACCACTTAAGTCAACAGAGCTATGCCATTGCATATTCATTAAGGACAAAGCATAACATGTTTTCTGTTCATAGATCAAGAAATAAACCCTACACTGCTGAAGCAACTCGGAATTCGTCAATGAAATTCAAGGAGTGTAGAGTCTTGGGTTTTAGAATATTATTCTTACAGAGCACAGTCTTTCTGTAAGTGCAGAAACTCATCTTTCTGTAAGTGCTTGGCACTCAGGGAAAGAAATGATGAGACTAGGTTTGATTTTCTTTGGCTTCAACAGGAGTTGAAGAGGATTGCCCTGACTGCCATATCGATATTTTCGTATGAATACTTGTAGTTACCTATTCAAAATCACTCCTTGCCATTACCCCACAGCATTACCTACAATTTTATTTATTTCCATAAATAATCATACTAATAAATGCATTCACTGAAATATAAAAAAACAAGAATGTTAAAGGTATTGAATTATTAGAACTACTTGAAAGCTGTTTTGAACGTAGCTACAGAATGGAATTTGAAGAGCAAAAAGAAAGGTTTTTCTAAAGTTGCGGTCAGTTCATGAACAGGTTGCAACAGCGTTATGTCAGCCTACAGAATCACAATGGTTATTCTGATTCCAACGCACTGAAGGTGAGTTTATGGAATGAATATTTTCCATTAATGTGTGTTGCCCACATTAAATCTCAGTCTCAGCACTGCAATTTTACAAGATTAAGCTTAATCTGGAAGCCAGAATGTGCTTCCTTTCATTAAATTTATTAAATTGAAATGAATTCTAGGAAGAGTTTTGTAATATAATTTATTATATTTTATCAGCTTCACTTAAAAGCAGTACTTTCTGTAAGTTTATAATAGTACTTTCCAACTGCTTCTAATATTCCAGGGATGCTGTTGTAGTACCTGACAGCAGTATATTTCCCAGATAGGTAACAAAGCCCTTATGTATTTCTCAGTGTCAGACATATTGATAGCAATGATGGGTTACAAGTTGCCAGTGGGCTAGAAGCTTAAAAAAGACTGAGTCAGTGTTTATACTCATGGCCAGTTATTACCATGCTACTGTGCAATAGCTTTCTTAAAAATGATTTTTTCTAGAGCAGAAATCACACTAGAACAGGGAAATTCCTTTACTCCAATCAACAGTCTTCAGAAAAGAGTGGGTTTCATTGTCTGAAGACTTCTAATTCTCATAGGATGTGACAAAAGTATTATTTCACAGTGCATTTCCTTCAAGGAAATCCTGAACAGGGTTAATAGGGATTAACCTTTTATATTATGAACTGGTACATAAACCTTAATTACTTGTGCTGCCTAATTGGCATAAATATGCCAGACAAGCCCAGTTCATCGTTCTTTGGGCTTATACAACAAAAAATTGAAATGGAAGATAAAGATAAGTTAAAATGGACAAAATAAAAAGGGGTAGAAAAAAACAAAACTGAAAAATGCCCCCCTTCCTTTAAATGTGATCGGGGCTTTTCAGGAAATTAAACACTGGGACTATTAGATTCAGATAGAAAACAGATGATGTTATGCATAGAAATACTACAGCAGATTCAATGGCTAAGCAGCAGAGACATATGTGAATAATCAATGAAGTATTTCTGGAAAGAACCTTTTATGTTTTTAATACTTAACACTTCATAACTGAGCCTAATAGGCAGAATAAAAAGAAGGCAGCACAAAATAGAACTAGTAGGGTGAATATTTTTCCAGACACTAGTCCTTTTAGGCCCTCTCTCCCCCTTTTCTACTGTACCCAATCTTCCTCCATTGACTAATGTTCATTTACCTTCCTTCTCTAAAAATTTTGCTAACCTTACAGGTCAGTAAACTAGATAGCTGACTTTCAGAGTCCATTACTGTACCACTATTACCATTTAGAGAAAATTCTGTAAGTGCAGAGTAGACATTTTCTTCATGAACAAAAAGTTCAAAATAAGAGACATAAATATACAAGTTTGTTTTCCAACGTTGTCTCTTCTGCTTACCAAGGTTCATATATTAAATTAAATTGTATATGGCACATGAAGACATCTAGTGGCTGAATGTTAACACTATTTAGCAATAACTACAAAGAAGATTATGTTTTCAAATTTGTACAAAGCCAGAACTGGAGAAATCAAATTTATTTGTATGACCTATGAATTCAGTCTTCATTTCAAATGCTCAAATAATCATAATTTGTGGCAATTATAGTCTTGAGAGCTACGCTGTGGTTTGCCAATTTAATGGCATTTGCTTACCACTTTTTCAAGCAACAAAAGGCATACACCAACATGTAATACCACAGAGTTAAAAACATTTATGAAATTATTTACAAGTCACCAAGAATATATGCAATTTAATTTCTAGTATAGTCAATATTTTAGGTATCCAAACATTCTCTTTTTCTTCATTCTTCCTTCCCCCCTTTCTCTCCCCACAATTTTCCCTCTTAATTTCCTGTCCTGTTCTTTGTATATCAAGGGAAAAAAAAAAAAAAGCAAACATTGGAGAGCAATATGGAATGGATCTTAATGGATTACAGTAATTAAATGGTTTTGCTCATTTCTAATAGTAAGCATATGTATTAAAAACAGTTTGAATTCACATAGTCTTTGATTAGGCATCCATTTCTCTTGTGTAGGCAGTTGTTGGGTGTTATATTTTCAAAAGTCATTTGATAGCCTGAAACTTTTTATTTACAAAATAATTGGAAGCAGATTTTTAGGAATTGCATGTAATTTAATTGAATGCACAATCGAATGAAAAACACATCTATGTTTTATTCTAGTAACAATTGTTCTATAGTACCATCTGGTTATGGAAAGAAAATAATCATATAAATTAACAACTTTTGCTTCCTGTCAGGTTGAAAAATGTTGTCTGTGAATGCAGAAGGAAAATTGAAGCATTGCAGAATGTAAATATCAAATTAAATTCACTGAAATACTTCATTAGAAAACTTTATAAAAAGTGTTGTGAAAAGATTTTTATATGCAGAAATAGAGGAAAAGAAATAATGCAAAAAATATATGCATTTGTAAAAACATTTATTTGATTGAACACTGGTTAATGCCTTATGAGAGCATTTAGGACACTAATTCACATTTATCACATTAAATCTAATATGAAATTAATTTTGCAATGTATTTTACCTTTCTTTCATTCATGTCATCATTTTGGCCTTCATATTCACCCTAGAGAAAAAAAAAATAACTCATGTAAAAATAGATAAAATTTAATAAACATTTTTTCAGCTATTCCTACATTGTTGATTTTAATTTTAGGTCACAATTTGAAATGTAGTTATGTAAGAGTTTTCGTACTAGAATCACACACAGAATATATTTTCATTTTCCCAGGCAATAAACATTAATGTCTGTGCATTATTGAGTGATACCATCAGAGAACTAGATTTTTAATAGTATATACGTACATCGTGAAGCGGGTATGCTGCATCATAAACATTGTTTGCTATTAATGTGCCAATACCTAAACGAAAAAAAAAATTAAGATGGTCAACAGTTAGGCAAAGTTAAACAGAAAAGATTATTACAGATTTCACTTTGTGACATTACAAAGCTGTATTACTGAAAATATTCAAACTCATGTCAAGATGAGTATATACCAGCCTAGAAGTACCTGGCTATGGAAAACCTGTTTTCACAGAAAACCTCTTTTCCATACAGTGCTTTTTCTTGGGTGAACTAGTATGGTACAAAGACTGTTTTGACCACTTTCTCATCCTCATAGCAGAGGCACGTGACTGAGCACCTGTGAAGTTCTTCTTGAAGCTTGACAATGATCAGAACCATGGATCCCCACTGACACACCCAAACAATAAAAAAAAAACCACTTTCACAGAAGTTTGTGATTGAAGAAACCCTTACTCTCTGGTGACTAATATTAGATCAGGTCTTGTTTTCACTAAACCAAGCACTGGGTTTTCCACCCTTCCTCATATCAATACATAAGGCCATCCTTCTGAGTTTGAAAAAAAGCTTCTTTGTTTGCAGGAGTTAAATCAGTTTGTGCTTGCCAAATTCATGATTATGCTGGAAACCTGGATGAACCGGGACAAAAACTGCTGAATCGTAAAGGCTGCAACCAGGAAGTCTGGTTAAGACTAGTAGTTTATTCCAGGCGTTTTTGCTCTCGATGTCCAGTAAAAAGCAACCTGCTAGCTTGTCTTTAGGGGTGAAAAAAATTGCATAGTCGAATTACACAACTATCATTTTGAAATGTTAGGGAAAAGCCCTCTGGTCAGAGATGCTAGATAGGCATTACCTTTACATTTCTTCCTTGGTACAAAGAAAAATACTCTTACTACTACATGCATTAATGGAATCAGGAAATCTTCATGTTTGGATCATGTCAAGTCCTCTGTTGAAAGCATTTCATGTTTGGAAAGTTTACAATGGTTCAGAATTATGCTAGAAGAAAATATGTCATCCTTGTATAATATTGTAGAATTGGAATAAGATTCAGCAGATGTAAAAATCAAGAAGCAAATGTGTTTGAATTGTTGTTACTTTCTTCCTGTTATATTATGAAGCATATGTTTATGAAAACCAAAGACTGCACTACGTACTCCCAACACCACTGCCCTATCTCTTGTGGAAAATAAGCAATGAAATCTGAAAATAAAAAAAAAAAAAACCACAACAAAACAAAACAACAGAATAAACCAAGGATGCTTAAAGAAATCTTTTAAACCACTTACAATGAGTCATTTTAAGTCTTAAGACCACTGAGAAGGAAAACCATGGTGACACATGAAGCATAGGACTTTTGGTGGAGGCTCTCAGAAGACCAAAACAATTAGTGAATTTAGGTAAAACATGATGCATAATCATGTTTTGGTTATGGGCCAGAAAGATGGGAAGGACAGGAGGGTTAAAATATTTGCTTCATGTCAGATGGGATCTTGAGGTGACCTGATCTTGAAGTGGTTCAGCCTGTATTTTCACGTTAGAGCAAAAAAGAAAAGGGCTGAAAAATCACTACTAGTGCTTTGATCTCTAATGGCGGCTTTTTTTATACTGTAAACAAGAACAAGCTATTAAAATAGAGAAAACTTTTAAGTAAGAGGCAAAAGGACCCCATTGGTAAAGTGCTCTTTCCCTCCCTACTTCCACCCTTGTAGGATGGATTGCTTCTTGCAAGCTTTCTCTCGGTCCAACAACTTTCAACAGGTTATACATAGTCTCTCTGGTTCCCTTGGGAAAGTGTCAGCTCTGGGGGCTGGCTTTTTGTCAACAGGCTTAGCGTCCCTGCTGCACTTCAGGCTTCTTGCTTTGTATACCTTACGCTGCCTTGTCTGGAAAATCCTGCACTCTAGAGACATCTACTTGCACAGGTTCCACAGCTCCAAGGAAAGCATGGTCTCCCCTGTCTCCAGGAGGGTTTCCTGGATGCCAGCTGGAGCAATCCAGCAAAATAAGGTAGCATTCCTTTCTACTGCCCCACCAAAGCATTTGAACAGATCAAAACATAGAACAACAGAGAGCAAACAGTGAACAAAATGGACACCAGCTGAACAATGTTTTAGAAATGAAGAATGCCTGACATATTTTCAACCATCTTTTCATTTTTCTAAAGCAAACAGTGTAATAATCATAAATTTAAATGTTTTGTTTTGTTTTGCTTTGCTTTGCTTTGCTTTGTTTTCCTGAGCAAAGCCAAGTATTTTTGGTTGAAAAAAGACAAATTATTTTGTTTGGGGTTTCTTTTTCATTTAATTGGAAAAAAAAAATAAATATCTATTTCAGGAAGACCTAAATGAATCTATTTTCCACTCCAGCTGCTGGACCAAAGAAATCTATTACTACAGCTTCACTGCACAAAGTTACACCAAGACTGTGCAGGAATCTGTTGCTACAGCACAGTTATTCTTTGCAAGTACATTACCCTAGGACATTGCGATCTGCACATAAGTAGTCAAGCTTACAGAAGGACTTCCAGAAAACATGCCAGACAAGGAGCACTATCACTTCTTCACCACCAGGAAGATTTCTGTCGTGGTATCACAATGGATGAAAGAAAAGGGTACAGAAAAGAGAATAAGTACTCCTGTACTTATGTATTGAACTTCTAGAAAACAAAAGCTCCAAATATTTCAGGAATACCCCAAAAGTATCACACAGTCTCTTCAAAACAGTCATAGTTAAGTCATATATTTCACTATGCAGTTCATGGACATAATTGTTAAAGCTGCAGTAATAAAAATAACCTGGAAAGATGTATTATTCTATTGAAATGGCAAGAAAAATCTGCTCCTGGAAGAAATAATAATACATATTGTAGTTGACATCTGAATTTTCAAAAGCAGATCATATAATAATCAAATCCAATTTTATAACAGCTCATGAAATGCAAGTTATGTGCCAGTTCCTGCACCTGTAGAAATGAAAAGCAAGCTCCCATTACTATGTCCTATCCAAACCATGGGCCAGAAAGCCTGATTTTATTCCTCAGAAAAAGACATTTGTTTCAATCTCTATTTTTTGTGGAAATGTGCCAGCATACTTTTGTGTCCTGCTAGAAAAATAAATATTCTGTGAGATACTTAAACAATTCCTTTCAAAACAACATATATAATTATCTTCCCTCTTTCTTACCCATGTTGTTTCTGGCCTTTGTAGATGTGCGCTTCAAAATTTCACGTACCTGTGGAAAAGAACAGTGATATAACACACAAATTGTCTTTTAGCATTATTTTCAACACGGAGCTAGTAATAAAACAAAACTTTAAATTAAGAGGCTTCTGTAGAGTTTATTTGCACATACATTTAAATCATATGTTTCACTCATACATAAATGCATGACTTGAGGCTTCTAGTTAACACTTAACAATGCTATGGCAGCTCCTAGTAGTGGGTTATCTGCCCTAACATTTGTAGGCTAAGTCCTGCTGTGTCGTGTCCTTGTAAAACCATATGAAGTATAAAGACTTCAGGTAGAATGAGAATTTTACACTAAAGAAAATCACAACAAAATCTGACTTCATAAAAAAAACATTTAGCTTTCATATTTGGAAGTATAACATTAAGGTGCACATAAACTGATCAGTAAGTATGCTGTATCTATGAAATCCAAGTGAGTATGGATGAACACAGCATGTTAGGGAAGAGTTGGCATGGCATACCTAAAGAGAAATTTTGCCTCACCAACCCGCTGGAGACCTAGCAGGATATCAGGAACATGATACAAGGTTTCTCACCAAAGACTGCTGCAGCTAGGAATTTACTATAGGACTGCAGAGGAGGTCCTTTTATGCAGTAAAAACTAGTTAAAGATTAGGAAACAAGGCTTAATAGCAACTTTGCAATAGCAATGGAGAGGAGTCAGTAGCAGTGTTTCCCCACATAGCATCACCTACTCTGGAACCACTGGGCAGCTCCAGAAGGGTATTTCTTACATACTTGTGACTGCTCAGTGTTTTCCAGGAACAGGGAAATGCATAAACTGATGAAATTGGCAAAGTAGTCACTAACACTCACTATTAAAACAAATCCCATTCAGCATAAGAAGTCAACGATATGTTACTTTTGTTTACTTACTATTCGGCTGCGGGTAGCATTGTCAAAAAAGGTGTCTTTGTCTTTAATGTTGTACCTAAAATGTTGAGGGAAAAAAAAATCAGTTATGTTTTCAGACATGGTAGTAATAGTAAGATAACATATAAGATTGTGATTTAGAATTCATTTAGAAACCACAGCAAGTAAGAAAAACAGATGTTTAAAGGAAATATAGATTAAACAGTACAGCATAATAGACTGTGCTATTTAAGACCTAGTCATTCTGAGTTCTGCCTGGATTGCAATGATGGTGGGTGTAAAAATGAAAAAATATTAACTAATGTAAAATGCCCTTCAGATAAAGGGAGCTTGTCTATTGTTTACACAAGATGACCATTTAATATTTTCCTCCCTCAACACTATAACAGTCTGAGGTTACGTTATTAGGTTTCAACTAGCCTAATACAGATGTTCATTACTCTTTTCCAGGTGACCGACCAGTCAACATTTCACTTGCTTTCAAATAACCATTCCACTGGAATAATGCATTCCCTTAAACTTTAAAATCGTCGTATGTGAAATTAGCCTTCCCAGTTTATTCCCCTCAATCAATTTGACTTGTATTCAGTATTAATTAAAATTGTCAGAGAGGACAATAAATGATATGGTGGGTCATTAAATTTATTACTGATTTTTATTTATCAGACATAAATACAAGGAGACACCCATGAGGAAAAAAGGAGTGTTTAATGTCAAACCAGGCCCAGAAGTATTATTCTGAGTGAAAGGGCAGGTGTCAAGAATTCCTTATCTGTATATTATTAACCAAGTTTTAATTACTATAATAAATCTATCAAAAGGAAAAATATTATCGGATTTCTACTACCTCTTTCTTTTTTTAAAACAGGCAGTAATATCCTTAACCAAATAATCAGGAATAAGATGCTAGGATTTTTATACTTCAAGCTAAAAACAAAGATATTTTATTTGTTGTACTGCTTCCAGTTCCTTATTCAGCAGAAGAAAGTAGAACACTGGCAGAAAATCTCTGCAACGTAGATTTCTGTTAATTCACTGAAACTGAACTCAGTGCCAGTCCGTGTTCATTTACTTGGCCTTCAATAAATTTAGTTTTATGCAGACATATGCTTTCATCACTTGGAAATATTATCCAGGAATAATCTGACAACTTGGATATTTCCTCAGGATTTCCAGAAATACTCAATGAATTTCTGAATTTTAATTGAAATGTTGGCAGAAAAAAATGACAACACTAATATGATAAATTATAGCTTTCTTCATTGCTCATCGCAATTTAAAGTACTCACAAATATATTTTCTCTCTGGAAAATGGGTAAGACAAGCTTTTCATATTGGTATTTTCTTGTTGTGGCACCTGGGGTTGCAGAGGCTCAGTCAATTTGCACCATATTTCATTTAATGTTTTGAGTATTCCCACTTCCTCTGTGATTTCATACATCTGAGAAAATAAAACATTGTATATGAGCATGTCACTTCCAAAAAACCACTAAAATGCAAAAAAAGAATTTGCTCTGCACGTATGTTTAAATCTGTAACTAAAATAAGTGCCTTCTCTGAAGATATATTCCCATATAACAGCAAGCACCTGAATCCATAAGAGTTTCAGTTCCAAAAAGTTCCAAAAAGATATTCTTGCCCTTCACAAGCTACTTTCAGAAGAAAACTCAGTTCAGAATTGTTAATACAAGAAACATCCTTACTATCTAAACTAGGAGGTGCAGGGAGATGACAGAAAGGCAGAGTAATTATTTTGACTTTGTAACTGGGAACAGAGGGAGCCAAAAAAGCAAGAAGGGCCTTTACCTATTGCCAATTATACTGCCCCAGCAGAATAAATTATTCTTGGGTAATAATTGCTAGTATGGTCTGACAGCATATGTTCACATGCCACTAGAAGCGAGGATGCCAGACTCACGGCTATGTGGCATTTTTAAGTGCAAGGACCTAGCTTTTACTGATTCAGGCTGATATGTGTTAGGGAGCTTCCCAGAGATATGAAGGTATATTCTTCTAAAACACAGACAACCTTACCAAATATGAGTTTATGTCCTCCTCATAGACATTTCTTCCAGCCCTTCCACCAGCTTTGTTGCCCTCCTCTGGATGCATTCAAGGACCTGAACATCCTTCTTAAATTGTGGGTCCCAGAACTGCACACAGTTCTCAAGGTGAGGACTCACCAACACTGTATGCAGTGGGATAATCACCTCTGTTGTCTGTCTGATTATACTGTATTTGATGCACCCCAGGATGTGGTTTGCTCTCTTGGCTGCCAGGGCACACTGCTGACTCATATTGAGACTGCTGTCAACTGGCACCTCCAGGTCCCTTTCTGCAGGGCTTCTCTCCAGCCACTCCTCTCCCAGTTTATACTTGTGACCGGTGTTACTCCATCCCAGTTGCAGAATCCAGCATTTTTTCTTGTTGAATTTCATGCTATTGAAAATTGCCCAATACTCCAATCAATCTAGATACATCACTAAGACCTCTTATCCCATAAGAGAGTCAACAGCACCTCCCAGTCTAGTATCATCAGCAAACTTGTTAAGTGTGAATTTAACTCCTGCGTCCAGATCATTGATAAATATTTTGAACAGATCTGGCCATAGAACTGAGCCCTGAGGAACACTACTGGTGACTGGTTGACAGCCAGACATAGGCCCCATTCACAACAACCCTTTGAGACCTGCTGAACACCACTGGTGACTGTTCACCAGCCGAATGCAGCCCCATTCACTGCAACGTTTTAAGCGGTGCCGTTCAACCAGTTCTTCACACAGCACACCATGTCCCTGCCTATTTCACAGTTGGACAGCTTGTCCAGAAGGATACTGTGAGGGACTCTACCAAAACCTTTACTAAAATCCAGAAAAAAATTACATCCACCATCTTCCCAACATCCACTAGGCAGGTAACCTTATCGTAGAAGGATATAAAATTAGTTAGACAGGACTTTCCCTTTGTGAAACCATGTTGACTATGCCCAATGATTGCATTGTCTTCAGTTGCCTTTCAGTAGCACTCAGTATGATCTTCTCCATAATTTTTCCAGGTACTGAGGTCAGACTAACAAGTCTGTAGTTTCCAGGGTCTTCCCTCTCACCCTTCTTGTAAATTGTAATAATGCTGGCTAGCTTCCAGTCAGCAAGGACCTCCCCAGACTCCCAAGACCTTTGGTAGATGATTGATAGGGATCCTGCTTTAATATCCACTAACTTCTTCAGTGTTCTGGGATGAATCCCATAAGGCCTCAGAGACTTACATTCAGCTGAAACAGATAGACCCTTACAAATTCAGTATCCACAAATGGAAAGTCACTCTTCCCGCAGTTGTGGTCCGCTGACTCAGAGGACCAGGCAGCCCAAGGTCTATCATTAATATTAAAGACTGAGGAAAAAAAAGCAGTGAAGGCCTCCACTTTTTCTTCATCCCTATTCGTCATCTGACCATCTTCAGCAAGTATTGGTCCAATATTTTCCTTAGACTGTCTTTTCTATTAACATACTTCAAAAAGCCTTTTTGTTGTCTGACACAACACAGGCCAGTTTCAACTCTAGCTGAGCTTTGGCCTTTTGTGTTTTCTCCCTGAATATGTGAACCACATCTCTGTAATCTTCCTGCAAAGCCTGACCTTGCTTCCAGAGATGGTACAATTTCTTTTTCTTCTTGAGTTCCATGAGGAGTTCCCTGTTCAGCCAAACTGGTCTTCTGCCCAGTTTGCTTGACTTGCAACATGCTGGAGTTGCCTGCTTCTGTGCTTTTAAAAGGTGGTTCTTAAAAACTGACCAGCATTCATGGATCCCTAACCCCTCAAAAATGGATTCCCATGGAAAAATGCTAATTAGCTCCCTGAGTAATTTACAATTTGCTGTCTTGAAATCTAGAGTAACAACTCTGCTGATCTTTTTTCTCATTACACGGAAAATTTTAAACTCAACCATTTTGTGATCACTGTGGCCAAGACAGCCACCTACCATCACATCTCCCATTAGTCCTTCTCTATTCACAAATACAAAGTCTAGGAGGACATCTTTCCTAGTTGGCTCACTGAATACTTGTGGCAAGATATTATCTTCAACACACTTCAGGAATTTCTCAAACTTACTTGTTACAGCAGCACCATATTCCCAGTTAATGTCTGGGAAGTTGAAATCTCCCAGGACAAGGCTATCAATCCAGAAATTTCTCCTGATTGCCTACAGAATAATTCATCAGTGCTATCACCTTGTCTGGGCAATCAATAGTAGACACCCACAACAACATCTGCTTTGCTGTCCATCCCCCTAATCCTCACCCAGAGGCTCTCAACCATACCATCTCTAACTGCAAGGGCTGTACAGTCCAACTTGTCCCTTACATGTGGTACAACTCCTCCACCTTGCCTGCCCTGCCTATCCTTCCTGAACAGCCTATAGTCCTCCAACCCAGCACTCCAGCCGTGGGACTCGTTCCACCAAGTCTCACTAATACCAGAGACATCATAGCTCTGGGAATGGACCAATGCTTCCGGTTGGTTCTGTTTGTTTCTCATACTCATATTTGAGTGTGGCCCATGCTTACTCATCAAAAATAACTGTATTGTCATATTCAGAAGTATACATATAGTTAAAATTGCTCAAAAAGTACCTTTTCCCAGCATGTCATTTGTCCTGAAAAATTATTTAAGACTGAATATTTGAAAAAAAATTTTTGCAACCAATTCATCATGTTTAGAAACAGATACTTTCCACTGAAAATACTTTGTTTATGGTTTCATTGGATGTTTGAGTAAATAAAAATATGATCACAGAAAATACCTAATATGCCTTGAAAACAACCTTTTGTCAAAACAAAAATAGAATTTCCTTTTTAGTGGTTACTGGCTGAATTTTTCCGTCTGTATTGCCAAATCCCCAAGATACAAGATTTCAGTTTTTCAAAATGGATTTTTGTTTTCTTTACTGAAAATTTCTCTACCAACTGTCTTTAACTGCAAAAACTTAAGACATTAACATAGTTTTCCTGTCATGCTTGCTTTCTGGTTGTGTACTGGTAGTGCAACTGATGAGTATCACTAACTGAAAGCACAGGGCAGTTCCGACGACTTCAGTGGAGTTGTGAGCCAACACGCTAAATCATTGCAGGACCACAAATTTTGAGATCAGCTCCTCAGAATTTACAATGTTTGCCAGCAACTCTGCTGAAAGGTCTAGATATTCTCAGCTACTATGACTGTAAAGAAGAGAGCGAGCCAAAGCTTTAATGACAGAGGGCAAGTCTGAATTCACTAAGTCATTGATACCACCAGAACAGACTCTCTCAGCATCCCCAGACTTTACAGAAAACTTACGGCAATAACCAACTATCATACTATCTCCCATACTGCACCTCAACTTTGAGGAAAGTTCCTTGACAAAAATCCAAATAGCTACTGCCTTTTCAGCTTTCAGAGCCCTCCTTAAAACTCACCACTGTCATCACTCTTCTGAAAACAGTCTGTCAGCCAGCTGCCTCTGTGGCCTTTGAAATCCCCTTTGAAAATCCCATCTTAAATGTGACTCTGAATACTAAATCATCTCAAAATAATTAGTAATGTGAAAGAATAAGCCTGGCAGTTCATTTGCTCTGATTTTGAAATAAAGTAACTCTATGGGCTTCTAAACATTATCTACTATTCTGATCCACCCTTCTCCAGCCATACATCTAGTTGATAGAAGATGGAAGATACTTACCTTTTTAGTGGGCATTTTTATTTTAAGGAGTTCTGCTTCTCGACTAAGTACTTGCCAAGGTGCATGTATACGGACAAAACTCAATCCTTGGCTCTTATTCTGAAACATAAAATAGTAAACCAATGTATTTCAATATTATTGAACAGAATATAGTAATAAGGTTTCAAGATGTCAACTCCAACTAAATCATGCAAGAGTAGGCAATCACAGTGAATAACCAACTTCTGTTACAACTGGCTTAAGAGTGACTTTTCTTCAAAACTGTTTCTTCTAATGCTCTAAAATCCATTAATACGCTGCCTACAGTCTAGCAGTGAAGCCTGAAGGCTACAGTTCCAGATTTGGAATCATGTAAACCAGAAACTCCCAAGCTACAGCTTCCAAACTCAGATATTTTGTAACTCATCTGACTTCATTAGTGGGCTTTTGAGTCCACCTGAATCAACAAAGAAAAAACATTTTTTCTGCTCTGGGTGGGCTTTGCGTTAGGTTCCCATTTTCAGTTTTGCCCAACTATTTCCTGGACACTTTATCAGACTAGTTGTTGCTTACAGCAGATCAGGCCCAACATTTACTGCTCTAAATATCTGCAGTTGGAGTACCAACCCTAAACAAAATGTTCAAATTTAACTTCTGAAGAGAGACATGAGCCTAATATTTATGTAAAAACTGTTTATGCTGTGCAGAGGCAGATGACTACACAAGAGGGTTTCTGTACACTCAGTTTGCTGCGATCTGGGCTGTTGAGAGGATGCTGCCCCAGTAGTACATCTGAGCTACACAAAGGCACTCTAAGATCAGAAAGCAACACCTCTGGAAAAAGCATGAAAATGAAATGTAGGCGTGTTGATACAGAATTTTCCTCAATGCACACAAATAAATTATGTCAGTAAATTATCCAGATAGATGCTTATTGTGGAAATGAAGGGACTAAAAGTTGGGAGGGAGACTAGAAAGAGGATATGAGGACATATTTTGGGAAGGGAATGGGAGTGGACAGAAGGAGACTTTAAAGGCTTGATTAATGCTAAGATTAATGATCTTCGTGTAGCATTTCAGGGCTTTGGTGCTAGGGCATACTGTCACTTTTCATTTTCCCACCCATATGTGTGTAAGGATCAGGACAGTCCCCTCCCTTCAGGGAAGCATGAACCTCTACTTGCACTCCCTCACGTATATCCTGAAAATCGCAGGGTATCCAACTTGATGAAAAGCATAGCAGGGTTACATGTGGGGCATAAATGCAAAACTCGGGTGCCCCACCTGTAAGTAGCTGCCTGTTATATGTACAAACAGTTGCATATGTCTAGAGAGAGAATGTTAACGGACATAGCTTAATGTTACTATAATCAACAAGCAGCATAATTCAACAAAGCTGGGAACATAGATCGTATCCATGGAAACTTAGCATCTTCTGTTGGAAATGTACTCCAGGAAAGTTCTATTTCTCAAAAGTTTTGAGTTAAGAGAACTTGTAAACAGAAATATGATTAACAGTCTAAACGTATGTCTGAATCTAAAAGACTATTGTAGCACTTTTGCCTCAGAAAAAACTCTCCTCTCAGCCACAATGCTATTTTTTATGGTTTTGCATACAATTTATATCAATTTCCAAATAAAGCTGTTTCATATCACAGTGGTATCAGCATTTTAGAACCAGTATTTAATCTTTTCAAAGTGTATAAATGCTTACAACTTCATGTAAACACAAAAAAATGGCATTTGCTGAATGTTTCATAATGCTTCCTGATTTCAAAAAAAAAAAAAAGAGTTATTTGGAAATCCTACTATTCTTATTGCAATCATTTTGCTTTTATTTCCCATATAGCTGCAATATGAACTATTAACGATCCCTACATCACTTTCAGCTACCATTTCTTCAGTGGACCGATGTTATTTTAAAGAGCAGAATGGGCTGCAGAATCTCTCTCTCATCAGACCTCTGGGGAAGCCAGCTTTAAGAGAAGGAAGTAAAAATTTACTGAGCATGAGCAGATGTTCTGGTAAGCATTTGCTAAAATGTATTAATAACAGATGAGAGTTTAAATTTCAGTGGGTGAAGATCAGGAGGCTTCTTCTCAGCTTTAGCTAAAATCAGGTTTGTGTCCTCTATCTGGGGGACTATATTCCACATTGGCAAGAGGAGGGACAGTCTGATCTAATTGGTTGTTTCCAGCTCAGGCTCATATGACTACACAGATTGCAAATAAAATCACTTAGATAATTTGAGAGAGAAGACCAGATGAAGAATATGACCTTTGTATGCTTGAACAAAAATATGTTGGAAAGTTGTACTGTTTGTGAAATGATAACAGATGCTGAGGAATCAGAGCCTTAAAAGTCTTTAAAAACCTTAAAAATCACCCCACAATAGGAAACTGAGATCATTTTAACAAAGACTACGGCAAAGTAAATAAAGTCAGGAAAACAGGACTAGGTGATTCCTGCTGCATGGTAAACAAAAAATGCAAAACAAAAGACTGCTGAATATTTATCTTGGGATTACTAGAACCACGTTTCCCACATCTTCCTATACTTTCCTAACATTAAAATTAATCAAAGAAATTTAAAATAAATTTTAAATCATCAATCTCATATCTCAAGTGATAAACCATACACCTAGTTTTCTACTGAGACACCAAAATAGAAACCTGTGCTAGCTACTGCTCTGGTAAGGCTCCTTTCTCCACTTTTCAAGCCTTGACCTGCAGTAGTTCCAGTTGCCTGATTGCATGCCCTTTTTGTCATTATGAGAACTGGCGAAGATCTGTTCAAGTTAACTTATTCCCAGAGTGCTTATTGTATTGCAAACATTCTACCAAAAGTTAGAACTTGTTTTTCTCATTGCCAGAGTGGATTTATAACTGTCTGCCAGAGACATCCAAAAAGTGGTGTCATTTGGTTAATCACCTGAAATGATCAAGGTGCATGTGTTCATGAATAATATTTGCTGTAACGAAATGCTGTCAGTCTTCTATTTTGAATACTCACAGTCACTATTGCTTATTCATTGTACTCTAGATGTATCACTAAAGCTAACATGTTGTGCTGGCTAATGTTATTTTTGTCTGACCATTCACTTGTTATTTAACACAGCCATCCTTAATCAAGTCCTTTTTCACTTACAGCTGATGTCCCACAGGACTTTATTCTTGTTCTATGTCTATATCATTGCACCCCCTCATTATGTTACTCAAATGACTAAGCATTGCGATGCAGATGACAAACAGATTTGTTGCTTTCATGATCCTTTCTTCATCAAAACTGTATTCCATATTACAGAGTTCCTCCAATAAGTTTCAAGAGTGGAAGTTTTTCAATAAGTTGGTTATGAATTATTCAAGATGTATTTATATCTTGGCTTCTTTTCTAGTTTGTAAAACTGAATTGGGCCTTCCCATTTCAGTAGGAAAATTCAGCATTAAAGTCAAATGGAAGAAAATCTGGAAGGTCTGGTTTGCTTTTCAATCAGCACATGAAGAAAAATATATCAGATATTTCTTTTAGTCTATCATGTATTCATAGCAGTTTAAAACAGGACTTTAACAGCAGCCTATATTGCATTTTTTTCTGTCTTATAGCGGAAATGTATAGGCTGAATAAAATTCCAGTTTCTCCAAAGAGACTTTTTCTATCTTTCACACCATAACAGTAAAATACATTAGTAAGTTTCAACTGCAAGTCTAAGATTTATTGCAAACTTATCATCATCAAGGCCATAGCAGAAAAATATGTATTATAACTACAAAAGCTCTTATATAGATGTATATAAAGAATGTACTCCTATCAATTACAATTTGACTAGTGAAAACTGAAAAAGTGATTATTCTTTTTGGTTAAAAGATGAAGGTTCTGAAACATGGCTAGACAAGCATAATAGCTAGACTAAGTAGAAAAGTTCTCTCTCCCCAAAAAATGAGATTTGTCGTTGAACTTAGGTTTCCACAGAAGTCAGATATCAAGTTTGAGAAGTTTGTCATTCTCAAGTTAGCGGCACATCCATATTTCAATTTGACAATTACAACCATAACATGGAATATTTTTGAACCGCTATAACACAATTACCATGCTTTTATTAATCTATTCCAGTTCACAGTTTCTCAATTCCAGATCTTGTAGGGACAGGCCACATACTGAGGAGATGCTCTGTGAAGCATTCTCTATTGCAACAGGAGTTTGTGAAGAAGTTCTGTTGCTCCATAAAAGCATGGCATGTAAAAGGTGGTCAAAAATCTTTGTCCATCTCAAAGATTTTTCAGAGTGACATTATTTTCTCTGGGCAATTTGACTCCCACCTTACCTCATTCAGACAACCCATTTGTCATGTGTCCTGTCACCTCAAGATGAAGTTTTCTCAACAGTTTATTTAGACACCTCTAATATGAGCTAGAGCAAATTGATGCTAAAGGCATCATATTTGTCAGTCACAGTCAAGACAACAAAAAGGGCAAAACCAATACTTATCCTCTGGTAGAGCCACAGACTTTTTTGTGGTTAGCATATTGCTCCTACCAATCCTCTAAATTCAAAATTCACTGCTAAATGCTATATTTTAGTAAGTCTTTCTCATTATTTCTTCATCACTCATCCCTCATCCTATATTAAAGAAATATAGTTGTATATAATGTACAATTAAAGGAAATCAGTTATTTTAAAATACTTGTCCAAAGAAATAGATTTCTGCTGTGTATCTTAGTAGGAAGAAAGAAAACACTGACAGATAGAAAGAATCTGCACAGAAGTGATTAACTACTGTCTAAGGGAGACCAAGGGAACTGCTAATCTGTTTTATGATTTAAAAAAAATATACATAGGAAATGGAAAGGCATGAGTTATAGAACCTGAAGCATGTAAACTTCCTTCTTAAAAAGACAAACTATCTTGGCCTTAAACATTTTATCCTTCTGTGATTATTAAATAGATAGAAAAATACCAGACACATACAGACAGAAAGTTTCTAATGACTTCAGTTAATATAATCAGACATCTCTTGCTGACATTGGTAATACCAGCCACACTAGGAAAGCAACGAGGCAGTTTGTAGGGAGGAAAGACAGGTCCCAGTAGCTCAGTAAAAGTAATCATCTTCCTATTTATTCCATCACCAAATGAGTCAGTCACGTCTGCAAATGCAATTGTTCAAAATTAACATCTAGTCTCCTGATACCAGCCCTGGAAATTGAGGCAAATAACAATGAAAGTGCAGATAAAATGCAATTTCATGTTACTAGCACAGAACTCTGGTCAGATACGTTTTACAAAAGCCAAGCCAAATACTGAGCTGTTGGCCCCCTGCACAGGTAGCACGTGATGGAATGACACGGCATTGCCAGATTCAGACAGCAACTGTGAAAGCGTCTATGTTTTGTGCCAAATGTATTGAATCTCTATTTATACAAGGATTGGTGTTTTGCCGATCTTAACGTTTTGTATCCAAGATACAAAATCAGTTTATCTAAAATCATAGATAAACTGATTCTTCAAAGTATGTGTCAGTTACATTATATAAAGGAAAGAAAGTGCACTAGTTCAGGTGAGACATCAAGACCCGGAACGTCTTGATATGGAGATGTCTGTCCAGAACAATTCCCTACTCATGTTACGTATGTAATTGTAGGCAAGTAATTTAATTCTTTGTCACTGATTAAATGAAGATAATGGAACTTCCCTCTATGAAAAGACATTTGTAAAGATAAATATGTTACAGATAAAGAGGTGCTCAAATAATACAGTAAGAGTGTATGGCTATAGACAGTAGCCATACTACGCATCTTATAATTTTCACATTTTACCTTCAAAAACTGTAGTCCTTTTACTTTTTGCCAAACTTCCCCTTTTCTATTTTCATTATTTCTCTGATGTACGGATCTACCTTACTCTATGGCTGTATAGTGCCTAGCATAATGGGATCTTCATTAATGACTGCAGATTCTCTTGCAACAGTGTTACCGATAATTAGCAGCAATCCTCGAGAGCTCCAAAAAGTTGTCCCACTCCTGAGAGAAAACCAGTCACACGTAGAACAAGTGTAAAGATGCAAAGCACAGGCTTATTCACTGATGGCAAAGGTAAACTCCATCCAGTTCACAGTTAGGTTTATTTTCAGCGGCTCAACAAAGACAAAGCAGACATGCTCAAGTCCAAATTTCAGACCTTAAGAAAAGCTGCAATAATTTACACATTTTGACAGTTTTCCTTTCTCTTTCTTCATTTATACCAACAGTGACAGTGTTAATGTCCTGTTTATTTTACTCTCTTAACTCCCACCTCTGAACATAAACAGTTAAAGAATATACTAACGTGTATAAGCAAAGAACAGAACACCTTGGAATGAAAGTTCTGACCAAAACACTTTAAAAGAAACTATATAACCTTAATTCCTTAGATAAAGCATTGTGGAATGAAACAGTTGACTTTGCACATCCTTTGCAATGTTTCTTCATGGCATTGCTACCTTTCCAAACAAAATCTTCCCACTCATCTACAGACAGAAACTGTCTCTGAATAGAAGATGATACAGGAAGCCTGAAAACACAGGCGTGCTTCCCCTGAAGAAGATGGAAATATTTAATGGCACACAACAGAATGAAAATGAGCTGTTAGAAACTCAAGCACAAATGTAGAATAGATTGTTAAGTCTGCCAAATACAAAAAAGGCACAGACCTCTGCATTACTGCAGCACTCAAGGCAGAACCTATATGGAGGTGAGTAACAAGCATGTCAGGATTGTTATTCATTTTTAATTTTTTCCCAATGCATATTTTGGATTTCAAAATTAATGCATTTTCCTGATTATTTTCCAAATACTTACCTATGGCCTTTAATTACAACAGCCTGAAAAATGTAACTTTGAAATATAAAGCAAAATCTCCCCTGTTTGTTTACAGTAACTTTATCAGCAAATTTCTCCTATGTCAATGACACGCATTTCTTGCTACAAAAGCATATCACAATTTCAATAGATCTTCTGAGACTGAAGAATACCAGAAATAATAATAAAATGCAAAAGGGAAAAAAACCCACCCAAATCAGACTTCCTCAAAGAGGAAGGGAGGAGTGTGTCTACCCTACCACCTCCTGTATTCTGGCAGTGGGAATGGAAAAACACGTAATCAGCTGTCCTGGATACATTCAGTGCCAAATTAGCTAGCAAATAAGCCAATATTCTGTAAAATACATCATATCAGACTTGATTATCAATAATAAAATCAACAAATTTCTTGAGGCCAAAGAGTTAACATTAAAAAGGGCAAAATGTAATTCCTCTTGAGGGAATGAGACGCGGTAATCTGCACAGAGATTTATACCCTAAACCATTTTCCAGATGAAGCAGCAAGATCATGGAAGTCAATCTTTAGACCAGATAACAGGCATGTTACCAGTAGGGGGATTAATGGAATTGAGACTGAACCCTCACTCCGGCAGACTCAATCTAAAGAAAAAATATTTGGATGGAAAAAAAAGGAGTGGTTAGGATACCAAAGTGAAAAACAGAGGAATGGCACCTTAAATAGTGCTTCATCAGCCAATACTTGATCGGACGTATTAACAAACAAGCAAATAAAGGGATGATTTAATTTTTTGTTGAAAGATTTTCAATTTCAATTCAATCTTGAAAAAAAAAATTGAAGGGTTTACTTTTCTTTAATTTAAAAGTGTTAACAGATGGTACAAATGTATACGTTTACTAGGTATCCTAATCATATGCTACAGGCCTTTCCAGGTTGGTGTCTCCCTTTGAGGTCTCTCCCCAAAGATCAGTAGCAGTTAAGAGGAAGGTTGGCTGTATTTGCAGAGGCTTGATTGGAAGGGGATGAAGATGAAGACTCTCAAACTGTTCTGGTTGGCTTGTTTTCTGGTGGGGAATTCAAAACCTCCCTGGACAGTTAGAGCTTCACTATAAGCAGGGAGAGATGGGGAAGAAGCACTGGCAGTCGCACAGTAACATCATGTGACACATTTAGGATAAGGCAACAGGTCCTGGGGTGGATAAATAATTGGTTAACCAACAGGAAACAGTGGGTAGGAGAAGATCCTGCACCACTGAAAAAAAAGTCATCTAAGGGGTTTTGCAGAGTCAGCACTGTACAACATCATCATAAGTGGCCTGGAAAAAGAGATAAGCAATGAGAAGACAAACTGTGCTGATGAAGTTTTTCAGGGTAGCAACAATAACAGAAGATTGTGAAAAATCGTACAAGAGCTTTATAAGAGTAAGAGACTGAACAATGGCAAATGGCGTTAAATGTAAATAAAAATAAAGCAATATGCATAGGTTAAAACCAGTTTCGCATATAACATGCTGGGCTCTGAACTGACCTACACCAGTCAGTAATGACATCTTGGGGTTGCAATAGAAAGTTCCTTGAAAATATCAGCTCAGTATTTTGCAAGAGCCAAGAAGTAATTCAACCATTACATTCCATTAGGATAGGAATAGAGACTTAGAAAAAAATATTATTTAAACATAGCAATCCATGCTGTATCCACATCTTGAACTAAATGTCTCCCTGTCTCCTCACCTCCAACGAGATAAATTAGGCTGCAAATGAATTCAGAGGTTCAGATCACCATAAAAGCCTTGCTATGACAAGCTATATAGGAATCACTGAGTAGACTGAGAGCCTCCGTTCTGGGAAAGAGCAATCTTAAGGAAGACGTTGTAGAAGTGTATAAAAACATGTGTGATAAGGAGAGAGAGTGTGAATGGACTGCCTACTGTCTCTTTTGGGGCAAGAACTGAAGGCCCTCAGACAAAGCCAGACTAAGCTGTTGGAAGCTAGACTCAAAATAAAGAAAAGGTCACAGATATCAATGCAGTGGGTAGTAGTACTTCTGTCTTGCCAAAAGACTATATGGGTGCAAAAAAATCTATGATGTTTCAAGAAGAAACTATACTAGACTTTGGAAGAGAGATCCATGGAAAGTTCCTAGATAGACGAACTACATCAAGTGGGGGAAATTACCTGACCTGAAAGTAGCTGTCATCAGTAGATATAGTAAAAGTGTCATAAAAGTTTGTACTGTTCCTATTCTTTCCTAAATATTTTACCATTGCAACTGTTAAATACACAGTACTATGTTGATGGACTGTCTCAAATGATAGGATGATTTTATGGTAATATACTAGATCTAATAGGAGAGATTTTAGTATCGGACCTCCTACTTCCTACTATCAGCTCTTCTTGTATGAACTGCATAGCCAAAAAATACACAGTAAGCAATCTAACTGCCTCACCCTTGGACAGACTGTAGGCTGCTACGATTCACTATTGTCATGAAAGTCACGTGCATGCCACGCAAAAAAGGGGCTGTTAACAGCTCTCTGTTCAGTGGTGGAGCGGAACAGGGATGATGAAGGTGTCTCAGTAGGTGCTCACATCATGCCTGGGTTCCCTACCATATCGCACTCTGTAGCACCTCAAGTCTAGAGAATAATGGGGACCCAAGAGCTGTCATTAGTTCGCAATCTCACATATCTTCAGATCATCCTACAATTTGGTGATTAGTTTATAATAAGTAACACAGATTATGATACAATTGCTTTACTTCTGATTTTTAATGAGACTATCAGGCTAGGCTGTCAGATGATGTAATTTGGCACAGCTACACCAAGTTAACAGAGCTATTTAGATGGGTCTGATTGAGGGTTATGACCTGAAAATGGAACACACTCGAGTCTGGACTCATGCAGGTTTACCGGCAAGGCGAAAAGATCAAAGTTAATCTGGATTCTGCAAACAGTGACTAAAGGAAGAACAAATCCAGACAAGACTTAACACAAGGAAAATAATTAAAATTTATTTTATTATTGAGGTTTAAGGCTCAGAAATACTTTCATCTTCACCAATTAACCAAAGGAAAGCTAATGATGCTGATTTGTTATGTGGCCCAATACTCTGGGTATTTGAGAAAAAAAAACACAAAACACTTCTTGCATATTACAAGGGAAATTGTACTATTCTTGGTAGCTGTCAACAGGAATAAGCAGGAGCAGGACTGAAGTACAGCATATTCCACGCCTGCTTCAGAAATTCATTTCTCTTTTCAACCAAAAGATCTCAGACTGGATGAGTCAAGATACATCAATGCTCAAAAACTGATTTGAAGGCTACAAAGACTAGCGACCTATTGTCTATTAGGTGGAATTTAACTTTAGATGGGCAAAGTGGGCACTGGAAAAGGTCACTATATCTGCCTTTCCTACATTTGGCACTAAAAAATCACAACACTGAGTACAAAAGATAACCCTGCTTATCTTGACAATGTTACAGTTTAAACTTCTTCAAAGCATGTGTTCTTTAAGGGAGTTCATCCCACCTCCAGACTACAGTACTTGACTGTGGTTAGTTGCAACATGATATGTTTTTATTATTGTTAGGTTGTACTTACAATCCTGGTGCTATTCGCTTTAGTCAGGTGTGGGGAAGAGCAAAGACAGATTGTAAAAGAGTACAATGGCATTTCTTGTACTACTTCGGTAAGTGAGACAACCAAATTCAGGCAGGAATGTCTTTTTTTCTTCTACTAAACACATATAATGCAAGGAACCAGACTGCATTTCCAACTGGCCAGCATCAGCAGGGGTATAATAGAGCCACAATAACTCTGGGACTAGTTCCTTGCATCCAAGGACTTCCTAGAGAAGCAGTTCCTAGGCAGTGAGGCACAAGCATGCTTCAGATGAAGTGTGGAGGCCAAGCTGATAAGCTCTGCTGGATGCTTGCAGGCTCTCCAGATGATTAGAAGGCAGCAACGACAGCAGCAGCCCTGCAATCTGAGCAAATCATCAAGCAAAGAGAAATAATTGCTTGAAATACTGCAGCTGAGCCTAACATGAGAAGCTTGGCAAACAGGCTGGGAATCAGTGTCCAAGAAACACCTCGTTCATAGATGGAAAGTGCAGTATTATACCATTTCTGGAGCTCTAAGAGACCCAGCTCTTTCAGCTACTGCGGTACCTAGGCTGGAAATAATATTGTCACACAGGGGCGTGATGATCACTACTGACAGCACCTAGTAGATGGCCAACATTAGATTTTCATGTATGTTAATTAACCAGCACTTTCTAGTGATGTCTGTGGAACATGCTAAATTATCAACAGTTTTGAAAATCAGCCCTTAATACACTCTATCACATCATGTATCTCTCCCATCTATACTGGGTGTCTCAGCTCCCCAAAAATTATGGTCCGAAAGACAATCACTCAGTACATATCAGTAGCGCACCTATTACAACACATACTTAACCACAAGGCGTTAAATCATAACATTATGCTGCATTCATCCATCCTAGCAGTACTGCTTTGCACATGCCATAACCTATGTTGGACAGATTTAGCTCTCATTTCTATCATCACCATAAATCTGGAGTCACTCCTCAGAAGAAAAAAAAAAAAGAAAAAAAAAAATAGCAGCAGCAGCCAGTCAGGATTTACAAGTGCCAATTTGCTCCTCTGTAACACAAAAATTAAAAAGAGATTAGCTATCAGCTATATTGTTTATTTGACCAGCCATCTGTCAGGTAAAAAAAAAAAATAAAAAAAATATCAGTTGCCAAATCATTGTAACTGAAATGTGAGATTTAATTTCTGTTCTAATTCTCAGAATAAACTGTCAGCAAATGTCATTACTATAACAATGTTTGTTAAAGCTTGACACATTATAAAGTTGTAGGTTCTCCAACACATTTCACAGCAGCATTCAACAAAAACACATTTTAGTAAGATTTACTTTTGGATTGCCATTGTACTATGAAGATTTATGTAGAAAGCTGAACAAAGCACTTGTAGAGATGTAAGGGTCAGGTGGACCATTAACTTTCAACTATGAAAAAGAAACTTAACAGATAGAAAGTAGAATATGAATATTAACCTGATACAACGCCAAAGTTATTTGTGCCTTGAGGGAAATGAATTATCAAAGCAAAAATGTAAGATTTGTTATTCCAAATCTGGTGGTATTTCACAAATCGAAATTTACAGGAAATCACTACCAGATTTTTGTAATAAATGTAGTGTTATGCACTAATAACAGTAAGCACCTTCATCCACATTTTAAAATCCATTTTATGCCTCATTATAAGTACTCCTCATTTTGTCATTTTCATAAGTCTTTTTGCTTGCTTAACTTCAGCACACACAAAGAAAATCGCATAGTACCTCTGTCTAGACAGCTTTTTTTGAAAAAAAATATATGTATTGCATCACATTGAACATGTTTGTAGCTTTGCTTTGGCATGTTTCTGCCATATATTTCCCATATTTCTGCCACGCTGAATAGTATTAGCAAGTACTATTATTTTCTGATAAACACTGAAAGTTCATAAAAGCGAGGCTGTGTAACACAGCCACATACACACTATGCAAGGCTGTGACTTAATAATGGGAAGATATTTTCAGCAACGGAATACCCAAATCCTGCATAGCAAAAGCCAGCTACTACCTGGAGAGCTCTGTGTGTGAGGTCGGACAGTTGCTCAGAGGCTAAGGATGCTCAAGCCAAATCTTTCCTGTAGGTTAGGCACTGCAGTCCTCAGACGCATCCCGTAATGCGCTTACTCTCCAGTGTATTTCCTTCTATACATCACGATAGCTATCCATGAGCACTAAGTCAAAGCTTTCTGAAATCAGTGAGGGAAAAAAAAAATCTTTTTATACTGGTGTTATTAAGTTCTGCAGAATCTAGCCATCATTTTTAAAGCCCGGATAGATTTGCACACTTAAACGTGCATCTTAAGTGGGTACTTGAAGAGCATTCACGAACTGCGCATACACTGCTACAGGAAGGACTTCCTGTAGCAAAAACTCTATTATGCTAAGTTTTGAGTGCCTCAGTAGGGTGTACTCCTAAGGACTTCAGTGACTGCTTACTTGAGAAAGAATTTCAGCACATGGGCTCATAAGAGAGAACGCTACAGCATTCACTGTCCTCATATGCCTGGCATCACTGGATAAGTCTTAACATATATGAACAGCTCAGAGGTGACCACACGTCAAGTGATGTCATTAACTCTACCAGAAAGGATTTATCAGGATTGAGATCAAAAGAAAAAAGCGGGGATTTTTTTGTTTTGCCTTTTTTTTGTTTTTACTTGTTTTGGCAGTGTTCAGTAAACACAGCTGTCTCAAGCAAAACTATGGTCCGTTTGCGGGGGGCATCACTAAATCTGCTTAGTCCTGACCACAGTTCAGCTTTTTGTTCTGGGCAATCAGTAGGGACAGTATTGTGAGATGCGAGACTCAAGAGTTATTCTGCAAAACCGAGAGCAAGAAAAACACACAAACAAACAAACAAACAAACAAAAAAAACAGATTTAAGCAGTAATTTCCAAACAATAAAAAATGAGCAGACTAAGGCATGGCAAGAAATTAAATGCATATTTTGGCATACTAAAGAAACAATACAGAAAATTGTGGACTTGCCTTCCATTACAAAATAGCCTTACTTGCATTTATATTGCACAAATATTGCATTTGTGGTCAAGGATAATTTAAATGTATTGTAATATCTTTAACCATAAACTCCTTTGGTCAGACTGAGATCTCATTTACACAAGTTTGAGAGCATAGCACATTTCACTGATTCTTTGTACTCCCACTGCGATTTATCTTGGCTACTCTGTTCTATTTCCTTACACTCGAGTGATAATCTTGGTAATACAGGACCCATCTTTTTCTTCTGCGTTTGTTCAGAACACATTGGATTCTCATCTGTCATACACCCCAACAGTAGTATAAATAGCAGTAACCACATAGATCCAGATCTGGTTATACAACTTTTGCACATGATGTTAAAACATTAAGAATATAATTTTAAATTTAGCATTCACTATTCAAAATATTGAGTGGGGCTTTTGCCAAAAAATTCACGCATCAATCACAGATAACTGAACAGATGTTTCGGCTGAAACAGGCTTCAACTGGAACATTCACACATACACGAAATGACCTCTTAATACTAGTAGGATATTATGATTTTAGAGCTTTCTTGAATTTCATTTCAACAAAGACCATTAGCTAAATATTTGCAACATGTGTTAGCTCTTTTCAAATATTTATAGAGATGGTTTACAAAAAAAAATGCAAGTAATTGCAATGCTTCCTTTTGACTGAAAGCACAAACACGCATACGTAAGTTTATATAACTCCAAAAGTCTAAGAAGTACCTTAGTTCACCTTAAGTCCACACATTAGTATAGAGATATATATACACACGCACAGTATATATACACACAGTTTTTATATATATCTATATCTATATCTCCAAATTAGAAACCCCTGCTTGAACTTTGACCGTCTAGGAACACTGCCTCGGCATTCAAACCTTCTCCCCCTGCCCCCAGCAAAGGAATAAGCAGCTTTTAGGCTTCCGACAGCGTAGGATGAGAATACAGAGAGTAGCACTGAGAGTGAGTCCTGAGCAGGAGCATCCCGGCTCATGCTTTGTTATTCTCTAAGGCAGCACACCGGGGAATTTAACTGCCTGAAATACCACTGGTCCTCTCTCTCTGATCCACCTGAGCACCTCACCTTGCAGGCTCACAGGTAGGTTGCTAAATAGTAGGTTGCCATTTCGCATAAATTCAGGCCGGTGTAAATTACAGAAGTTGTGGTCCCAAATTCCTCCCTGCCCTGGCTCCACACCCACCCCTCCACCCCCTTGGGCCAGTAGTCACATTTATATAACTGGGTAGTGAGTTTCTTTAGCCAGATCAGTTGCCTGAAAACTAAATCCTAGTTTTAAACAGCAATTAACTTTCAACTGGATCCACACGTCCAGTGATCAACTCCTGGCAGCGCTGCAGGACAGAGGAATGCGCCGGACACATTGCTCAGGGCAGGAAAGAAGAGGGTAGATTCACAGAATCCCTAACTCAGATCAGCCTGCCCTGTGCCTTCAGGATGTTTGCAAAAATGAAAAGAACAGGAAGAAGAAAAACTTTTGTTTGACTCAAAGTTAATGTCTAATTTTTTTTTTACTTTTGGGGGGTTTTGTCTTTTAGGTTTTTTAAATCTTTGTTTTTGAATAGCATTTAGGCAAATCTCCTCCTGAAACAACATTCTGAAACAGATCAGAAGTGCAGTCTATAAAAAAGAATAAAGCAAACAGTGTGCTTTTCCAAAACTTTGGGGTTTTCTCCCTCAAATTAATAATTGAATTGTCATGAATCTACAAATACTTCTGATCAATCATAAATGTATTTTCCATTAAAATCTCACTCCAGTACATTTTTCCTGCCTGTCGTTAACAGGCATGCATCACAGTCTAACCATAACATATTTGCTAAACCCAGCTTTTTAGAGAAAAGTAATTTTAAATTTATGGAAGTAGTGAACCTTTTGCCATGAGCTGAACAAAACAGATTGGTAAGCAATATTTAGTAACTATAAAATTATAAATAATTTAATTGGTATTTATTTTATGATTAACAACTGATGTTTTATAATTTACAAAAAGCAGTCCATAATAAACACAGCTGTTGCTGTTGCAGGGAATTGGCAGAATAAAGATAAAAATTCATTGAGCAGAAGAAAAGCTGAAGGAGTTCAGAGGGTGTGTGCAGGTAAAAGAATATCATGTGAAGAACAGAAGCCTTGGAAAGCACACCTGCACAGAGGGTTTTCAGTTCTGAGCATTAACTGTAAAGGTTAATACAGACGTGCCGCTAAGAAACCAACTTCCCCTTTTTCATTCTTATTCCCCTTCATAGGAATGCTTCCATACGTTTGAAAACCCATTTGTCAGTGAAAAGAGTTAGCATCACCTCATTTTCCAGCCTTCACTTTACTGTTGTTTTGAAGAACACATTTCAACACTACAGGACATGAAAACTGGAAACCAGAACTGTAAGGAGCTCAGACAGTATGCCAGGAAAGACAGGCACAGGAGGTCCTGTCCCCACAAATACCTTCAGGCCCATTACAGCTTTTGGCTAGTTATGTTTCATTCCTGTCTCTATCCTCATCTATTTAACTACATGGCAGTAGTATTAATTTTAAGTTCTAAAAGTCTGACATTTGACAGTTTCTGCATTGACATGGAGAAAGACATGGGTATGAATCTTGCCATATTTTCAGCCTAGCAATCAGTTTTTATGTCCGCATGAGCCATTCACTTGGTAGGAGTGACTGCCAGAAGACAAGTACTGCTACTTTAGGGAACCAGAAGAGGGGAAGCTGCGGGAGCAGCTCACGTGCAGGAGGTAACAGCAACTCCTCAAGCCCCTGCCATTCCTCCATAGGAAGTGATGGGGCTGAGCAGGCAGATGAGAGCCAGGAGGAGCTTTGTTCCTCAAAGGTACCCACCCATTTATATAAGCCCATATGCTAATACGGGCACTCACCTCAGATACAGAGAGTATTGGGCAATATTAATTTACCCTGTCCTGTTCCAACTTGAAAGAACACTTAGATTTGTACTAAGGAAACGACCTTCCCACTCTTGCATTTCTTCCACCTTCCCATCTGCTTTCAAGGGTCCAGGTAGCAGGAAGAGGTCCAGTGCCTCACTTCCTGGATTTGGCTTACAGCTTGCTACACTGATTATTGTGATTTTAATCGCACTGGAGTGCTCCGTAATTATATGACAATTATTTTCTTTGATAATTACCACTGACACGTATACAAGTGAAAGAATACATTTTAGAGCTACCTATTAGTCTTTTGTGGTACTTAAAATTCTAAAACATTAACAAAATTGGTTTTACATTATAATTACATTTACATCTTTTATGAAATAATGGAAATTGAGAATTAATTACAAGGAGCACAGCATATTGCTACAGAATAGCTATACTCATATCGGGAGGGTTACCAATCACTATATTATAAAGTACAACTACTTTTTAATACTAAGATGATCTGTCTTTAATAACATAATCCAGCAGGTCTCCTGATATGTGGGGTTTGTCCTGACAGGGAGCGAGTCTGATAATGCTAGTAGAGCATTATGAAGATCTGGAAATTAATAACAATTTACAGCTGGATCTTGGAGCATTTAAAAACATTCTTCATATTGACTTTCCTGTGAAGAGACTTACCAGTTGGCGGCCAGATGTGACACAACGACCCTAAACCAACAAATACTTTCCAGGAGAGTCACTTGTGAACCGTGGCTCACAGGTGAAAAACAAACTGAGATCCCTTGTGGTGCCAGCTGTGACTTACATCGTTACCATGGTGCTCTTAAATGCCTCCTGCAACAGATCAGCTTAAAAGTAAAACAAGTCCTCTAATGAGCAAACGTCAGTGCCCAACTGGAGCCGAACTTTGCCAGCTTTGGGTGAGCAGTTTCTTAAGGATGGCATTACTTTAAAACAGGAGAGAATAAGGGAGGAACAAAACTTTGCATGGAAGCCTTTGGCAAATAAGCAATCGTGGAGTATGAAGTCCTCACGTACATAGCAGTCCCCAGACTTTCACAGAAGAGCGGACGTCTTGGATATTATGACTTCATATAGGCCTGTGACTGATCATAACTGACGGACAGTATGGATAGGTGAGCCCTGCTGCAGAAGACTGGTGTGAAGGTACAGCGGTGAGTACACAGAGGCCAGAGAGAGGTGAGCAGGTCAAGCACTGGTCAGTGAAGCAGTTGCCATGCACTGACCTGTGAAAGCCGAGTGGTGCCACTGGAGGTAGAGAGTAAACTTTATCCAGTGAACTCACAGAGACCTGTGACAAGCAAGTAGGCTTGCCAGAGGTACAGGGCACCGCAGCCTGTTGACCTGTCCTGCAAAAGCCTGAAAGTACACCTACATAACAAAGAATATCATATGAAATTTCCTACATCCCGCTATCCAGAGTGTGGACTATGAAAGGGTGCAGTATTTGTCTTGATTACCTAACAGGGTTCAGTGGCAGCTGAATACGTGTAAACATTAAGAGACAAGCAAAGAAGGATTATTCAAAGCCTGTAAAATGAAATATGAAATATGGACTATGAGGGTTGATAAAAGAGCAGAAACAACAAAGGTTTTTAAGACAGGCATCGGGGTATTACAACTTAGAAATGAGTGAGGATAATGGGAGATAATTAAGGCAAGAGAGGGGTAGAAACAATCACACATAAATTCAGAAAAGCTAAAGATGACCTACAGAACCTGAACTGAAGTTAAAACTTTGTTTCAAAGGATTATGAAAGACAAGTAATCCTTTGCATCCTGTTGCCAGTTTCAATGGGAGCAGAGTTAGGACTCCGAGTGATCTGCAGAAATTTCCTAAACATAGGATGGACAGGGATATGCTTTTTCTCCATTTTGAAGGGATTAAGGAAAAATAACTAGTAGACAGAACTATCACTTTGGAGGTGCCAGCTTAGAGTTTTGCTTAAACATTTACAAGACTTTGAATATATTTTGTATCTCAGAGATGCTAAATTTTCTTTGTATTACTGAATTACTCCAGGGAAGTCATAGCTGAGTTTGGTGAATATGTAGACGAAGCCTGCAGACAAATTCCCTGTCTTCCATCTGGTAAACTGATGCCATGGCTAAGGGAAGTACACTGTGCTCCTCTGGAAGAGAAAGATGTTGGTATTCTTCCAGTATACTCAATGTTGACACTAGCCTACAGAAAGTAATGGCCACCTCCACATTTTCAAGAGTGGTGTCTTGGTGTTATGCCTAGAAAGGTTGTTGTTTCCAAAGATAAGAAGGAATATCACTCTATATAGTTTCATTTTTTCCCCTAACTACCAGTAGCTCATTCTCAAATACACTTTGTTCATTTGCTTCACCACTAGACATCTTATGAAATTCAAAGGTCATCTACCTAATTCTACCTGAAGAATTACCATAAATGTATAGGTCTCAATCCTTTTAGTGAATTCAATAATGCCCTAAAATTATCACGTAGATCAAGGAATTGAAGGGAGAAGCCAGCACTGACTGATGAATTAATTCCTAGATGATAGAGCTTGAGAGTGGAGCTAAAGCAGACTTATCCATTTCTATTAAAAAAAAAATAAAAATCCATACACCTATTCAAGATAAATATTTTTGTCCACCTGTTTCATTTCTGGTCATTAAATCATTGTTATTTTAATACTAACCTCGAATAACTGCACAAAAATCAAAATCTAGCTCTTACATGATTATTTCTTTGGCCAAACACCATGAACACATACCTGTATACATAAAGGAGACTTATTAGGGCTCACAGAATTATCAGGCCTGTGTATCAAGAAGAAAATTCACCCCGAAGGGTAAATTTTCCATGCTGTGCATGGGGATTTAGTCACCTAACTCCCATCAACATTAATGGGAATCGTGCAGCCTGATGGACTCTGCTAAAATTTTTCTCCTAGTTGCTCTATTCAGGCAAAAGTAATTGGTGATCTGTAACAACAAAAACAAACACGTGATACAGTTTGGAATGATTTGCTTTGTCCTATGATTCAACAGACCATATGATGAATAGCAAAACAAATTCTAGTTGAAACCAATCTGATTACAACGTCCTGTATGGCTTATGTATCGCAGTTCCCTTTTTTTCAGAACGTAGGCATGGTTAATACATAGAACCAACCTCCGTTTGACTAAGCTGTATCTCAAAGGTCTTTTCTCCTCCAGAAGTCCCAACCTGTGGTATGTTAAATGGTTATCATGCTAAGCCCCTTTGAGGGACAGTCTGCTGCAGTGTGCAGCCTTGGAGTTCAGACCACACTGGAGAGAGGCAAGTGAAGTGGGTTCTTCCAGAACCACATGGGCCCTACCTTCACCTACATAGATCTCTTGGGTCATTGTGGAAAGGAGAGAAGAACTTCTGTGAGCAGTTGCCTGAAAGCTTCATAACATTGTAACACTGCAGATACCATCATGGTATCTATGAATTATGACAGTACATTGTGTTTTTTTCTATTTGTTCTTAAAAATGAAAAACATAAATGCAACTCCTACCAGATTGAAAAGGCAGCCTCTTGAAACTATTTTTAAAAACATGAAATGCAGCAGTGTTCCCCAGTGCTATACATCCAACAGTTCCCACTGCTAAGAGCAACTCGATGCTCAACATTTTTGAAATTAGGAACAACATTCAGAAGCTGCTGTTTAGGTATCATCAAACATATTCGTCCTTACATGAAAGTAAAATACAAAAGGCCTTCAAAAACCTTGCATGGTTTCTGGTTTCTCCTGTTTCCCCTTTCTGCAAATCCATTCATTAAAATCAGATCATGCAGACCAACCCTCACTCCTTTTCACTGAAAAAGTTAAGAAGTGAGATAGCATTTGGTTCCATAGTGCTACCTCTGGTGATACAAATAGGTGGAGTTCCTAGGTAGCATGGAGTTGACACAACAGCTTTGTGCCATACTTGAAATAGACACGAGAACCGGAGAAGAGTTTGACTGTTTCCAGTGGCCAAAACAGATCTTTTAACAGCGGAAAATAGATGACTCCAGTCACCATCAGAACAGTCCAAATTTAAACAAAAAACGGACTCATTGTCAACTCCCATACAGACCCAGCACAGACCAGTGAACCATGCTCTTCACTTCTCCCTCCATTTTGTATATATATGTGTGTGTGTGTGTGCACGCACGCTTATATATATGTATCTTCAGATTCTTGTTGTCTTGCAGTAAAAGCGCGGCAGTTAACTAATCTTTCCATCTATGACAGCTTCCCACCACTAAATCTGTGCTCATCCATCCAAACTGCTACTGAGTTGGTGGAGCTCAGCAGCTACCTCGAACTTAGGTCTAGAAAGGATTTAAGTAACAGTTTGTGTTAAAGAGAACATTCTGATTTCTAATGGAAAATTACTTTGTTTTCCTTTAAAAGACACTTCCACTATCCATATCAACAGCCTGAACATGAATCCAGTTTTCATTCTAAAATGTCTCCCTTTCATACACAAAATAACATTTAAAAATGTACACACTATAAAAAGGTCTAGTTGTGCATCTGGAAGCGAATAATTCCTGCCCTACAGTGTCTCTCTTCATGAGAAATATGCTTGTCTGTCTAGCCAGAATGTCATAAGCAACCAACATTTTAATAACTTAAATTTGGGCAGAATGACACACACAACCATTAGAGTCTTCAGTACAGCAAGATGACTTAAAAAGATTCCAAAACATATAAAAAGAACCCCACAAGCCTGAGTCATTATTTATGTTGCCTTTCCCTGGATCTGCTAAAGGACAGCAAATTCCACTCCCTCACTCCGCATGTACACAAACAGTTGTTTTTTCCCCATAAGACAGTCTTATCCTTCTTCAAAGACTAATTTCCATAGTCAGATACCCCCCAGCCTTTTCTCTGCTGGAATCTGTTCCCGAATCTGAGATGACAGAAGCTGGTAAATACCACTTTATGGCATTCCCTTGGCATGGGTGTCACTGTACTTTTAGTTGGTTGGTTGAAGGGTTATTTTTTTGTTTGTTTGTTTGAGTTTTTTTCTTTCCTTTTCATGTTCTTGCAGGGGTTTTTATTCTCTTTCTCTCCCTGACTTTCCAGTTTTAATTTCTAACCCCTTCTCTATCCTCTCCCCCAGCTAAGCCATTCAACAATATTCATTGTCACTTCCACAAAAATAAACTGGATTTTGCTCTGGTTTGTGAGATGAGATGTAACACTGTACTGATGCTTACTACGACAATCCAGAAGCCCTGGACAGTCAATACTTTTCCATAGGCAGTTGCATCAGCCCAAAACAGAAATAGCAGAGGTGGAAGATCCCTTTCTAGGAAACCACTTACCGCTTCACTTGAAACTGTTCTTTTGTCCGGCAGTGAAAAGGCATGACAGCTCTGATTTACTCTCCCTGGCTCTGGAAGGGAATGCCATCTATCTCTGCTCACTGGAAAACATGCCCCACTCTCCTCTTCCATAAAGAAAGAAGTGACTGAAGAACAAATCCTAGTCCCTATTTTTTCCGTCCACAGAAGAAAAATGAATTTGTTTCTCATTTTTGTCCTTTTTTCTCAGTTTCTGTGGATCAGACACAGAGTTTTCAGACAGAAACTGCTTTTTAATCTACTTTCATACAGGCCAAAAAGCACAAGAATAGTGAGGGACCATCTTAGCTCAAGTCTTTTATAACATAAAACAGTGCATATATAGACAAAGTAGGCAATTGCCTGGGGACAGCAAAGCAAAGAAAGTCACCTTTCCACTACAACAGAATCTCTGAAATCCAGGATTTCTTCTTCTGCCAAAGAATGGGATGAGATGCATCAGGAGCAGGTGCTGCAGTAGGGGCAGTCCTCACCCAGCACCTGTAGAAGCTGCTTCCTCACCCCAATCAATAGCAGCATGTTTTCTGTCCTTTAAGAGGTCAGAAAAGCAATAAATCCCCAGACCAGTATCCCCATACTGTCTCATGTTTTACTACTTTATTTTCATGAAACTACTATTCAAACTGCGCTGGCCTAAACACCTTACAGAAATTAGCACTACTTCAGCCTCCAAGGCTTCTCTGCAGTCACTCTAGCTACTGCAGCGTCATCAGTGCAGTGCAGCATCCCTCGGGGCTTCCTCTGGTGCTCTCCAAATTGTCTCCATGGATTTAATTTGCAGATTAAAATTTCTACTGAGAAACAAGACCACTGATAATTAAAAAATGTTTTCATGGATTCATCTGTGAACAAACCAAGCAGCTAATTTTGTTACTTTTGTCCCCTATCCTACAAGCATCCAGTTCTCTTCCTGCTATGCCCTAGCAGAGATGTATAAGCCATTTCTGTGGGCTTCTTATCTATCTGGCGGTTTGTAGAAATGGAAATAGCTCCTCCAGCAGGTGACAAAACTCAACACAGCACACAGTGAAATGGAGACACAAATTCGGGAGGCTATTTGACATTTCTACCAGCCAAGTCTGATAGAAACAGCACTGTGTAAGAATATATGTAAAAATAGGATGCTTCTTGCCCACTTCCCATTTTAAATATCACCAGAATGCACACCCCAAATCTACCACCAGGTGAAATTCAAGATATTGATCCCTCCATTTCCCAACCTGCAGACAATGGATGAGATTTATCATTGCTGGCCCAAGAGCTCTATAAACGTCATCGATAACTTACACGCCCATTTTTGTACACCTCTTCAATTTTCTCTAAATCCCTTGGAAGCTATTTTGATTAAGGTACCTAATAGCTGAGCATTAAGTGTCTGGATGTTAATTAAAATACACAGAGTGAGTCTCTCTGCCCGTTCATCTATTCAATCGTTAAACAACAGGCTTCATAGTATGAACTTTTCAGCTTTGACAGCACAGTCGCTCTACCTAGTCTCCTGTTATTATGGATCATTATTTTAATACTGACTGAACCACACCTAACTCCCATGGGGCTACTCCAAAATCCTCTCTAAAATGGAGTCGTAATTCCTTCTTAAATAGTTAATCAACTTGCCAATATTTTCATCACATCCACTTCACTACAACTGAAAACCTCACCTTGCCTGTTCAACTTTAATTTTATAAGAGCCGTGTATTACATTTCAGCCCATATAAGTAACATACAGGATCAGAACATGTTTTAGCTAATTAATGCTTCTGTAACTAGAGTCGTTGAAAAATAACCATCAAATATTTATATAATTGGTAGACTAAGAGGCCCCCAAAGAAGTATTGCCTTGTTCCGAGTGCTGTACTAAGAGAGAGTGAAATACAAAGTCCAAAGACCTAGAGCACAAAAGACCCCTGTCTGCTTGCAATACTACATTACTGTGTACGCATTCTCATTGGCTTCAGGAGGCGTTCATTAACATAGATAAAGGTCTTGGGCTCATATTAAATTTCCCTATCCTTTTAAAATTAATGTTAGCTACTATTAAGCTTTCCTTTGCACTTTAGATGAATGAACATTTTGAGACAACTATAACATTCACACTGAGTACCTGCCAGATGCCACGTGAACTAAGGGCATGAGATGCTTTTCTTGGAATTATCTGCAAGTCACATTGATAGATTTTGGAAAAAGACATCATTTTTTCAGGCTCTTAATTACTACTAAGTTAAGCAATATCCATAACCTTTTAACTAAAAGTTGAAATATTTTATACCAAAAAAATGCTTTGTGAAGGAAAAAAAGGTCTATCCAAATAAATTAAACTCTTGGGCATTGGAATTCCACTTTTTCACAATGAAAACTATTAACATTAAAATAAGCTACATATGACATCGAGAGGATGTTAGAGAATATAGCAGACCCAAGAAAATTACTGATATAGCAAGAACATTGATGGCACTGCTCAGCAGAAAAGTCCTTAGCTAGAGATGGGGATAGGAGGAGACAGAGAAAGAAAAAAGGCCCTCTTCATTGAACCATTTACCATGAAGTTATTTTGGTTATTCTCGTCCTTTACAGCTGACAGAACATAAAAGAGAAAGCCTTCTCCCACAGGCAAATGGGGAGAACATTAGTGTGACAAACAGTGCAATTTAATCCCATAGATAAAATCTAGCTGCAGCACTATAAGCTTTGATTCAGGCTGGGGCGGTGTGGGTGGAGTTGATTCGTTGGTTTGGGGGTGGAGATGCTTTGGGTTTGGGGGGATTTTAGGGATGTTGGTTTGGTTGGTTGGTTTGTTTTTTAGTTTTTCTGTGGGTTTGGGGTTTTTTTCCACAAAAATTCAAAAACATGCCTTGGAATATCAAGCAGAAAAATCCAATCACAACCACCATCATCAGTAGTGTTGTTATCAACAGTACTGCGTAAGCTGATACATTGAGGACCTTAAGGACTTCCTTGCCTCAAAGTGCAATGTAGCCAACGGAGTTTAATGAGACGCCCTTAAAATTACGCTAGGTCTAAAATTCAAGTTAGATGAGCTTCTTGGAGGATAATTTACACTTGGCTTTAAAATTGTCATCATCTTCCCCTTAAAAGATATTTTCATCTCCTAAATGCTATTTAGCAAAGTACATTTCATTTCCAATGTGCTCGAAAATGATCCTACTTTGTCAGAATGCCAAGGTGCATCTCCAGTGTCTTCTTATTCTAGTCCTATTATGCTTTGCCATACATAACACTAATTGAATACATGACATATTGCATTTGCAGTCATTAAAGCAGCAGTACAATTAAAATTTAAGTGAACTACTGGTGCTCCACATTAGGTGAAACACAACAATCAATTTCCCCTGGAACAACCAAACAAAAAAAAATAAAAAAAAGCAACCCCAAGAACTACCTGCAAAGTCAATGGTGTTTATTGCCCTTCCTGGGAATCAAGGTGGAATATTTGAGGATACTCTTAAGGTGGCCCTATCTCAGGCAATTCTTTCTGTATTTGATGAAAATTTGACTTGTGCCACTAGTGATAAATAGGGTTTATTTGGAGATGACTATCCAGGCTTTGTCAGCTAGCTCACAAGGGTAAATGTGACCTGCTGGCATTCCTTTGCAGTGTACAAAGACATGCCAAAGAATCTGGGTTCTGGCATGGAGACCTTGGAAAAAGAGTTTTACTGTACTCTGAACTGCATTACTTTGAAGCAGGGGAAACAAATCCTGCAAATGCTTAACACTATACAGATTAATGTGTTTACATGATCTATATTAGTGGGATCTGTATTAGTCACTATGTAATATTGTAAAATACAAGGTAGTTAATTCTACATACACGTGCAAGAGTCAACACCAGGCCAATTTTATCCAACTTCATAGACTGGTCAAACAGGCCAGTCACAGATGCAAACTTTTTTTTTTTATTCTTAGCAAACTATGCAACACGGTAGTTCTATATTGCCATGTTGCCATCATCAGATGTGAACAGGGAGTTTCCTCTTCTGTTCTGTTCTTTCCACCAAATATCACTTCTACATGACCCTAAATTGTGGTTGTTTTCGTGGGCACAGGCTAGACTGGACCACCCAAATATTTTGATTTGAAGAGAAGATAACCAACCAAAGAGCTCCTTAAACTTGATCTGCCACTTGTAGTGTCTGACACACAGAACATCAGGATTGAAAGTTGATGGTGACGGTGTTTGTTATAACATCTGAATAGATGCAATGGATCAGGTATGACTTTACTAGGGAGCATGGTAAGAAGGTTGTCAAATCTCATTACAACCACTCATCATTATGGGGACTCAGTGTCACATTAGAGAGGAAAAACTTGTAACATTCAATTTTATGCCCACTGCTTTCACTGTGCACTTTGTCTAGGACATGCAAAATAGTATCTCAGTTTAAAAACAGTAAAACAAACCAAATAAGGTTATATTACGAGACAGCAAAGTTTCTCTGGAGGACAGCAATAACAAATGATAGAAAGTTATAAGGAAGTTGAAAACTAGTCAAAAATTCCTTTACTCACAAAAAATAACTGGGTGGATATTGAGACAGGCCATAATCTTGCCTGTTTTCCACATATTCAAAAAAGAGTAATACTCCTCTCTCCACAGACAAATTGTATCTTCATTAATTTTGTTGTCTCTATTCTTTTACACAATGAATTGACAATACAAATGAGAAAGGTGTTTGTCCCTAGTTATTCAGCATATAAAAACCCTATTAAGATCATGTTACCAAACATATTAACATAAGGAAATTCCCACTTTTTCAAAAGGTAGTTGTAGAAAAAAAGATTTTTAAATTGTCATAATGCTATCTTGTGTTCCTAGAGATGAACTTCCTGACATCTAAATATTTCTGTTTATGCAGATCGAACCCGCTTCATAGAGAGGTCTGCTGTCTCCCTGGTGCCCAGGTAAAGGACATTGTAGGTCAAATTCCCACCCTTGTGAGTCCTTCAGATTATTACCCGTTTCTGGTCTTTCAGGTGGGAAGCAACGAGGTAGCAATGAGAGGCTCACAATCATTTAAAAGAGATTTCAGGGCCTTAGGGCAACTGGTAAAGGGATCAGGAGCTCAAGTTGTGTTCTCCTCCATCCCTCTGACATCAGCGATAGATGAGGGAATATATAGGAGGAGTCAACAGGTCAATTCATGACTCCGGGACTGGTGTGGTCAACAGGGCTTTGGATTTTATGATCACGGATTGGTATATGAGGCACCAGGGCTGCGAGCAGCTAATGGGATGCACTTATCCCAGAGGGGGAAAAGGATTCTGGGGCAGGAGTTGGCAGGGCTCATTGATAGGGTTTTAAACTAGATTTGAAGGGGGAAGGGGTCAATAATTTCACGCTTGCCTGTGACAAACAGTGGGGCAGCACATCAGGGGCAGAGGGATGGAGTCCTAGCAAGGGCTCTCAAATTGTTGCCCCGAGGCAAGCCGGAGACGACCCACCTGGACACCCCAAGGGAATCAAGGGGGATTCACACAAGACGGTGACGTGGCCAGCCCAGCTGAAGTGCCTCTACGTCAATGCCCGCAGTTTGGGCAATAAACAGGATGAGTTAAGGGCCACTGTGCTGCTGGGAAGCCATGACATAGTGGCTATTACTGAAACTTGGTGGGATGATTCCCATGACTGGAATGTAGGGATAGATGGATACAAGCACTTTAGGACGGACAGGCAGGGTAGGAGGGGAGGAGGTGTTGCCCCCTACATCAGTGACCAACTAGAATCGATGGAGCTCCACATGGGGAAGGACGAGGAGCTGTTTGAGAGTGTATGGGTTAAGATTAAAGGGAAGATAGGGGAAGGCGATGTTACAGTAGGGGTCTGCTACAGGCCACCTGACCAGATGAGGCCCTCCATAGGCAGATAGAAGTGGCTTCACCTTCACAGGCCCTGGTCCTCGTGGGGGATTTCAACCACCCTGACATCTGCTGGAGGGACAACACAGCAAGGCACCAGCAATCCAGGATGTTCCTGGAATGCATTGATGACAACTTCCTCCTCCAAATGGTAGAGGAACCAATAAGAGAAAGTGCTATGCTGGACCTCGTTCTCACCAATAGGGAAGGGCTGGTGACCAACGTGAGGCTCAGTGATAACCTTGGCTGCAGTGACGACGAAGTGATAGAATTTAAGATCCTCAGGGCAACTAGGAGGATGTATTCTAAGCTTATGACCCTGGACTTTAGGCATGCAGACTTTGATCGCTTCAGGGATCTGCTGGCCAAAGTGCCGTGGGACAAAGCTCTAGAGGGAAGGGGAGTCCAGGACAGCTGGTCAGTATTCAAGGATCACCTTCTCCATGTCCAAGAGCAAACTATACCGACAAAGAGGAAGGCAGGAAAGAATGCTAGGAGACCTGCCTGGATGAACATGACCTCCTGGACAGAGTGTCACACAAAAAGAAACTTTATAAGGAGTGGAAGAAAGGACAGCTAGAATGGGGGACATATAAGGAAGCTGTCTGAGCAGCAAGAGACCTGGTGAGAAAAGCTAAAGCTCAGTTAGAATTAAATCTAGCCAAGGAGATGAAGGGAAACAGCAAAAATTTCTATAGGTACATTAACGGCAAGAAGACGACTAGGGAAGGTGTGGACCCCCTCAGAAAGGAAATGGGAGAACTGGTGACAAGTGATATGGAGAAGGCCGAGGTCCTCAACGACTTCTTTTCCTCAGTCTTCACTGGCAAGGGCTCCAGCCACACTCCCAGAGTCACAGAAGATAATGGCAGGGGTTGGAAAGAACTGCCCATCGTAAGTGAAGATCAGGTTCGTGACCATCTGATAAACCCAAAAGTGAACAAGTCCATGGGACCTGATGGGATACACCCACGGGTACTGAAGGAACTGGCGGATGAGGTTGCTAAATCACTCTCTATTATATTTCAAAAGTCATGGCAGTCTGGTGAGGTCCCCACTGACTGGAAAAGGGAAACATAATCCCCATTTTCAAAAAGGGAAAGAAGGATGAACCAGGGAACTATAGGCCTGTCAGTCTCACCTCCGTGCCTGGTAAGATTGTGGAGCAGATCCTCCTGGAGGCACTGCTGAGGCAGAAGAATAACAAAGAGGTGATTGGGTACAACCAACACAGCTTCACCAAGGGCAAATTGTGCCTGACAAACCCGGTGGCCTTCTATGAGACGGTCATAACATCAATAGACAAGGGGAGAGCAACTGACACCATTTACCTGGACCTGAGCAAAGTCTTTGACACTGTCCCGCATGACATCCTGGTCTCCAAGCTGATAAAATATGGCTTTGATGGACTGACAATTCAGTGGATAAAGAACTGGCTTGATGGCCGCACCCAAAGAGTGGCTGTCAATGGGTCCATGTCCAAGTGGAGGCCAGTGACAAGTGGAGTCCCTCAAGGATGAGTACTGGGACCAGTCTTGTTTAACATCTTCGTCAGCGACATGGACACTGGCATAGAGTGCACCCTCAGCAAGTTTGCCGACGACACCAAGCTGTGTGCAGCGGCTGACACGCTGGAGGGAAGGGATGCCTTCCAGAGGAACCCTGACAGGCTGGAGAAGTGAGCCCATGTCAACCTCATGAAGTTCAACAAGACCAAGTGCAAGGTCCTCCATCTGGGTCGGGGCAATCCCAAGCACCGATATAGGCTGGGCAGTGACTGGCTTGAGAGCAGCCCTGAAGCAAAGGACTTGGGGGTGCTGGTGGACGAGAGGCTCAACATGAGCCGTCAGTGTGCACTAGCAGCCCAGAAAGCCAATCGTACCCTGGGCTGCATCAGGAGAAGCGTGGCCAGCAGGTCGAGGGAGGTGATTCTCCCCCTCTACTCCACTCTCATGAAACCCCACCTGGAGTACTGCATCCATTTCTGGAGCCCCTACTACAAGAGAGATATGGACGTGCTGGAACGTGTCCAGAGAAGGGCCACAAGGATGATCAGAGGGCTGGAGCACCTCTCCTATGAGGACAGACTGAGAGAGTTGGGGTTGTTCAGTCTGGAGAAAAGAAGGCTCCGTGGAGACCTTCTAGTGGCCTACCAGTATCTTAAGGGGGCCTACAAGAAAGCTGGTGAGGGACTTTTTAGGATGTCGGGTAATGGTAGGACTAGAGGGAATGGATTAAAACTAGAGATGGGTCGATTCAGATTGGACGTTAGGAAGCAGTTCTTCACCGTGAGGGTGGTGAGACACTGGAACAGGTTGCCCAGAGAGGTTGTGGAAGCCACATCCTTAGAAGTTTGTAAGGCCAGGCTGGATGGGGCTCTGAGCAACCTGATCTAGTGTGAGGTGTCCCTCACAGCAGGGTTGGAACTAGATGATCTTTAAGGTCCCTTCCAACCCTAACAATTCTATGATTCCATGATTCTATGATTTTTAGCCTACAAAATCAGCTTCTGCAGGAACTCAAATATCCTGTGAGGTTAGTAGACTGAGTAGCCCGATGCAAAAGATGCTGTACTTAGTTCATTTAGATTAATCAAGTTTACAGTCTTTACAAAGTAGAGTTAACTGAGATTAAGCAACTTACCAGCCAGAAAACGACAGATGCCCTTAGAAGTCATTAAATGCTGAATCAGCTGTATAGCTTAGTAAATATATCCTTCAGGACTCCCAGAGGACAATGGCTTGATCCTTTTTTTATTTTTTTGGGGGCGGGGGGGAGTGGTGGGGTTTTTTTTATTCAAGCAATGAGGTTAACAAGAACCTAACTACATATGCTGTATCAAAGATAATTTTTATAGCTGTATAGCTACTCTAGGCCACATAGAAAGGACAGTGCAGAGATGTTTATTGAAGACCACAGACACAGCAGATACCCTTTAGCTCTCTTCCTTTCTATTGCTATTGCTTCAAGTAAAAACTGACGCTGTTTCAGGAAAGCGATTGTATTCGGGATATCCTATTGTTCTGGAAATAATATGTTTCTTTGCAAGACCGTATGCAGGTGACATAAGGTAGAGAAACTAAGACCTGTTCTAACCCAAGGGTCCAAAAGTAGAATCCCTCATACAGGAGCTGCAGCACATACAACTGTTTTGAGTTATCTTTGCAGCCAGCACAACAGGAGAATAGACTCATCTTAGGACCTGGTCTAGAACATATGGCAAGAGTGAGATATGTATTATAGAATATGCCTCAACTTCCAATAATACTATATGAAAAAGATCCATTTGTTATACTAGCACTGAAACAAACAAACAAAAAACCCCAAACACGCCTGTTCAGTGTACACCACTAGAAATGTAGGAGTTGAAAGTCTACTGTGGTATTCACTAAAAATATAGCATGCTATGATTAAGACTATTCTGAGTTTAATGAACTATTCACATCGTTTCACTAGGACTAAAATCAGAAGTTTTTCTCATATCAGTTCAACACACAATTTTAATAAACATATAAGGCCAGCTGTACCCTTCATATGTGCCTGATCAGCACGTTCTGTGAAATTCACAGCAAGATAACAACAGCAGCTTCAGCATGTTTTAACAGGAGTTAACTAACAGGAGGAAAAAAAACCCTAAAGTGAAGTCAGAAAAAGAAAAGGAACTAAAAGCCACATGTCTTGGTCAGGGAAGTAAAAGGATAACGCCTGGTCCTTTCCAGTTTCTCAGGAGATTCTGGAGGGAAAAACACCTTCCCTTTTGATTAGACAGCTTGTGTGTTGGGGGGGCAGGAGTGATTATGTACATACATGTATACAGATAGAGAAGTGATGGGATTGCATTTTTTGTAATTTTCAAAATCAATTAATTTTTCCCATAAAAAAAAAAAGGTTGCAAAACAATTTCCTCGGAACATTTACAAAAAGCCTTTTCCTCTACAGAAGGAAAACTGTGACAAAAAGTTTTTTTCTTGACCATCTCTATGACATCATTTATTACTTTGTATATTATTTAAGAGTGCATGTCATCACTTGGAAGGGGTCTGAACCAGAATTTGAATCCAGCTGGACTTCGGGTAAGTAATGAATCGAATAATCAAATCCAAATCTCCAGCTAGACTTTTCAGGTTCTGATGAAATTCAGAACTGAAAGAAGCCTCCAAAACCAGCTGTTCTCAGGGGGTTTATGCAATTTGGTTATAAAAATCATAGCGGTAAGATAGTCATGTGTTAGCAGTATTGAACCTTAACCCAAATGTTTAGCATAAAAGAATCAGAATCTGAGATCACTTTTTTCTGTTCAGTGCAAGGATGGCTCAGCCAGGGTATGCAGTGAAATACAACCCATAGCCACCTGCAACTCAGCAAACTGAGCAAGGAAAATGTTAAGAGTCAAAAGGGCTTTCTATTTCTTTCTATTCCTGCCAGTGATATTTAACTTGTGTTCACTATGCCAAGTTAGCTAGACTCAAATTTTCAGACGCAATCTGCAATTTGGTCCCCCTTTTGGGAGTGTTGAGTGGTTGCACTGAAAGCAATATGAGCTGTAAGTTCTCAGCACCTCTGAAAAGAAGACCTAAGTTTCTTAAATTTGGTGTCAAAAACAATGGAGCACCTAAAACTAGAACCCAGCAAAGACTCCCCTTCAGTGGATATAAATATCCGTGGCTTTCAAAGAGGTCCAGAGGGATAGCACAGAACTCAATGTGTCAACATGGGATTTGGAAGACCCGTGCTCAGCTCAATAGACCGACTGGCTGCAGTCAAGTGACCTAACCACAGCTCCCAGCTGATATGACCATAGCGCTTTCCAACATCATGCACATGTGGTGAGAATAAATACATTAAAGCCTGGGAGGTTCTCCTGTTGCAGCCTAGGAGCTGTTCATTTTGTGGGTGGAATGAATAAAATGACACAAAATTTAGGTATGGCTGGGAACCAAGTTATTCTGAGGAAATATGAAATATCTTAACAGCGCTTTGTATTCCAGCAAATTACTTGAGAGCCTTTCTTCATTTTAACAGTATTAAAATGTAAACACATTTTCTGGTAAGAAAAGTGTGTCCACTGCATGCCATGAGAACATTTAGGTAAAGAAATATGTTTTCTGCTGAAATAAGATTCAGTAGTGCATTAAACAACAATAACAACCATGTATTTCCTAGGCAGTAAGAACCAAGCAATACAGAAACACCTCTGACATCTTATTCTTGGCTTCATGCCATATTTTAGGCATGCATAAAATAGCTTGTACAACATATTCCTGCAGATCCCTAACTGGGGGTTGCCACGGCGGCAGCATTTGACCCAGGGCTGTTCAGTACTGAACTACTGTTCAGCAGGAACAAACTGTCTTCAGGATTAGCTGCTCAAGCTGTCCATGAGACATACCTCCAGACCACCCTACACGTGCTACGACTGCAGAGGCGACAGTGGGGGAATCAGTGGGACTGTGTTAGAAAGAAAGTGGCATATACTCTCATTTTTAAGAGTCAGCACAGGTGTGATTTGCCTCTCAGTTTACACTAATGCAGGGCAGGAATGAAGGCAGGTCAGGCCGGGCCCTAACGTATGGCCACAGCCGGGCTCCTTGCCAGCAGGGAGAGCCGGCAGCCATGCCCTGGGCACCCAGCCGCCGCTGAGCTGCCCTGACAGCATGGCCCAGCCGTGGCTGCATCCTGCACATAGCCACCTCTGATACCGAAGCGACCACTACCCATCGGGGCACCTGGTGCCATGCATGAAGAGCTACTCTCCCCCTTTTACCTCAGGGTCTTTCTCTATCTCCAGCCCTGCTTCCAACAAGTTGCGCTCGTACTCCTCCCGCTGCAGCCGCTTCTCCTCCTCCAGGGCATCCAGTGGGCCGAGCTCGATCACCTCTATCCCCGGCAGCCCCGGCTGCTCCTGGGGGACACGTTGGCCACCGTCCTGCTGCTGTGGCTCAGCACGGCCCTTCTCGGTCCCTCCGTTGGAAACCAGGGCCAAGGAGGCAGATCTGTGTGTCGGCTTAGGTGAGGCCACGCCAGGTGGGTGCCGAGCCAGGCGTTTTCGGTAGTGGTAGGCTAACACGTAGTCGACCTTTCTCTTGCTGTCCCTGAAATGCATGCCACTCGGCGCTGCCTTGTCCACGGCCCCTCCTTGCGTCCCGTCCAGGTAATTGTTTATAATCTGGGAGAGAAACACACGAGTCTCACCGACAAGAAAGCCAAAAAGCCCAACAGGTTGGCTGGCCTGGGGTCTATCTACACACAAGCACATAAAGGTGCACAGAGTCAAAACTGGAGGTCAGCCGGTGATCAGAATGGCCTACAAACATGCTCTCTGCAGACCAGATGAAGTCACGCTGACCTCCTCCGACCAAAAGCAAATGAGAGTGGCTAAAGATAGCGGCCTTATCCCAACACGTGGGATATCTGCCTACGTACCTGACGGTCGGGTATGGAGGCACACACCGACGCTGCCTCTATCCTCCTGCATGTACACAGATCATACAGGAGAAGAGTGACTGGAAACCTGCCCGTCAGAAAAGGACCTGGGGGTGTTGGTCAACAGCTGGCTAGGTATGAGCCAGCAGTGTGCCCAGGTGGCCAAGAAGGCCAACAGTATCCTGGTCTGGATCAGAAATAGTGTGTCCAGCAGGACTGGGGAAGTGATTGTCTCCCTGTACTGGTGAGGGGAACGATTTCCCCCTCCACTGATGAGACTGCACCTCAAATACTGTGTTCAGTTTTGGGCCCCTCAATACAGGAAAGACATTGAGGTGCTGGAGTGAGTCCAGAGAAGGGCAATGAAGCTGGTGAGGGGTCTGGAGCACAAGTCTTATGAGGAGAGGCTGAGGGAGCTGGGACTCTTAAGCCTGGAGAAAAGGAGGCTGAGGGGAGACCTTATCGCTCTCTACAACTACCTGAAAGGAAGTTGTAGCGAGGTGGGGGTCTGTCTCTTCTCCCAAGTAACAAGAGGTAGGACTAGAGGAAATGGCCTCAAGTTGCACCAGGGGAGGTTTAGGATGGATATTAGGAAAAATTTCTTCACCAAAAGTGTTATCAAGCATTGGAACAGGCTGCCCAGGGAAGCGTCTGAGTCACCATCCCTGGAGGTATTTAAAAGCCGTGTAAACGTGGTGCTGAGGGACACGGTTTAGTGGTGGTTTTGGCAGTGTTAAGTTGATGATTGGACTCATGATCTTAAAGGTCTTTTCCAACCTACACAAGTCTATGATTCTATGATACTGAGATTTTGAAATGGAATGGAGAAGTGAGAATAAGGATCACATTACAGACTGGGATAGGGGAAAGGATGTGCTGTGGAGCAAAGCTGGGCAGGGGAGGGAAGCAAAAAACTGTGTGCAGGAAGAAAGGGAAGAAACTGGTCTGTGCTAGAATGGGAGAAATATCCTCAATGTGGTACAAGAGCTGGACAGAAATGCTTTGGAAAATAGCAGGGATTAGAGAGGATGTGCCCCATGGATGGCTAAAAATGCTAGCTGATCTGTATTTTAACATATTGTGAAAAGACTATGTAAGTGACCAGTAATTCTGCAAAAGGAATGACTAGAAATCATTCAAATTGCCTACGTTGCGCTCAGTTGCCCCCTCGGACCATCCCTGCCTCCTTGTCTCCACTATCTGAACCCTTCTGGGGTGAAGCTGTTCCAGTGCTAACCCCTACCACCGCACCCCTGCTTGGATAGCAATTCTGTGGCACCAATGTCGAACACTGATATCAAATGTAAGGCATTCACTTTCACTTCTTGTTCATTAAGACGGCCCATATGTTTTCCAAAACTGTTACCAACCACCATTTCCAGCTCAACGCTGTATCTTAAAGCCCTTCACAGACCTCTATATGTGTCATCCATTAGAGTGCCACTAGCCATCCAGTGGCTGGGGAACGACACAGAAGTAAACAAATAGGGTTAACCTGATCCAAAGCAATCAGCCTGTAACCTAATTCCAGACATTTATGGTTCCCATAGGTGGCTATACAAGTAAAATCTTGACAGGTACCAGTTACAGATTTCTTTCTCTCCCTATCTCCCTGTCCATTACATGCACCGTTAGTCCTGAATGCAAAGTTAACTAAGCGTACTGTATAGCAATTTTCTCATTTGTTAACACAACATTAATTTTTGAAGGTATTATATAAATGTGCATATTATTATATACCCCAAGTTCTCCCAAATACTTGTTTTTCACTGCTTCACTTCACTTGGTTTCCCACAAAGTAGCTTGCAATCATCATATCACTAAATAAATCTTGTTTTTATATGCATACTACATCGTTCATTCTTTCATGAAATTACCACCGAATAATCTGTTCTGCACATTACGCTTACCACACACTTTATGTGTAAAGTGTATATACATTCCCTTTAGGCATATCTAAACTTACACTCCACGCCTCATCCTGGCAGAATGTAAAACTGCTTGGGAGACAGCATTTTATTGCAATTCCCCATTTCCACATTCAATACATCTTCATGTAGTACTCACAGGCAGTCCATGCAAACCTCCTGGATCCATATCTCTCCCACAGTGAAGAGAAACCCGTTGCAGATTTCTCGTCTCTCTTCCAGAGGGCTTCACGCTATACAGCGCAGAAGTAGTGATGTCACCACTGCCAGGTCACTGGCACAACGCAATGCATTAGCTGACTCTAGAGAAGAGGAGCTCTAAGCATCATCTCCTCCCTTACTGGCAAGTGTGGGCAGAAATGAGAAGCACAAACAAAACACAGGAGAGGGAGCGAGGAGGTTGGAGAACATGAAAAGTTGCTAAGAGATTTTCCTGTTTATTACTTTTGTGTAGCCAGCTGCCACATCCCAGCCACCTGAGAGAGCACCATAGCAACATTTGATGTTGCTGGAGTTACAGAGAATAAAACGATGAGGAGATAAAACAATGCCTCTCTCTCCCTCCCTCTCTGTTGACTCTTTTCTTCACTCTTGGCAGCAAAGTGGTATCCCCATTATTATGGGTGTCTATTGCACAGAAAGCAAATCAAAACTCCCACAGATTTCAGTAAGGACATCTTCTGGCCCTAAATTTGCACTGCTTTCCTCACCATGTGACATTCTGGCACAGGAGGAGTGCACAATGCTCTGCTCACCCTGCGTCAAGGTTCTTCCTCATCACAAAGGTATTAGAGGTAAATTAATGAACATAAAATCCTACTTACAGAACTGCTGAAGGACTCTGTACAGCTAGGTGCTTCAAAAGCTCCATTGATCCTGCTGCCATGAAAGGAATTCCGGTTTTGAGGAACTGTGAGGTATTTGCTGTTGTATGATGACAAAGAGTACCTTGCTGATTTTGCCGTCTTCTGTCTGTTCAGAGTTGGGTGTGAAGACACTAGAGGAAAGTCTGAAAATAAGAGGTAAGTATTGTAATATAAAGCAGTTTTTGTGCAGGTAGTTTCCTAAAGGAACAGGAAATAGGGCAGTTAATAGATACTATTCAACTTCAGATGCTGCGCTTCAATAAATGGAGAAGGGGTGCATACAGCTGCAGAGGAACAGCGGGTAATTACCTGGGTGAACTGCTGGGGAAGGGGGAATGATGACACAACACTGCACTTAGCTCAGCACTGCCCTGGTGGGTCAATAATGTTTTTACTCCTGTCATGAGGTTAGGAGCTGGACAGTCAGTGCTTTGCAGCTAGCAAAGTACTCCCAGGACATGAGCGCGCTGTGCGTCTTAAGTGACTGTGCCCTGGTTTTCTAGGTGCAGTACTCCTGCCAGATGGAAGCCTAATTACTGCAAACGAACTGAGTCACGTTTGCTTACAGCTTACAACTAGGCCTGAAATGGACTGTGTTTCAGCTCTAGTGTGATGTAACCAAATCTAATGGGATCAGGTACAGGTCCAAACTTCTTGCTAATGGTCCAATTCCACTAAGAACTCTTAACTTTTGGACACGTAATGGTGTGCAATTCTCATAAAGTACCTCTAAATTTATGCCTACATGTTTTGGCTTGAGGGACTAATGTCTTGAAACCCTTTCATTTTAGATGTCTTCACCGTCTCTTGTATTGGAAAATGACATGGCCACGAGGCATCATAGTGTAGGAGCTGGAGGGGGAGAGGAGTTACATGACATTCCCTGTTCACCACCACCACCACCTGCCATAGCGCCGTGTACAGCAACAACAAGATATGAGAAGACTATCTTGGTCACAGGTAGGAAATGCAGAAAGTCAATCCCATACAGGCAGTAGTACAGTGAAAAAAATGATGATAAAAAAAATAATGGGGACAGAAACTTTTTTGACATACCAATATTTCATGCTCTTTCCCCCTCTAGTGGTGCTATAACTGAAATGGGGTTGATTGGTCTTTACTTTTTGATCTTTTGATAGATCTTTTCAAGTTTCTTTGAGAAGCTTACCGGAGTGAAAAACTACAGCTGAGTCCTTCAAGCATTAGTGTTTTCTACCAGAGAGAAGACGTAGGTGTAGCAGACCCATCTACCCACACAATTAGACCTGCTGCCACTAAACAGACAGAGCGCCATGCCTTTCCAGTCAGGACTTTTGTCTTCCTCTGGAAGAAGAAATAACTGGAATCCTGGGAATGCTGCCGTTTTTTTCCCCCACTTTCACATTCTGTCTAAGGAAACATGAAGCTTCAACAGCATAGTATGGTTACTTTCCAGTCTGCTGCACTGTGTTATGAGAAAGAAAATTCACCCTTCTCCACAAGAAAGTGCTGGGAAATTTGAGCAGTTTACTCCACACCTTCCTCATGGTGATGGAAGCAGGGGAAGAGGGAAGGCTGTGTCTCTTTCTCAGCGTTCATGTGACTGAAGAGTGTTTCTCCTGCATTGCTGAAATAGCCAACTGGTGGCAGAAATACCTTAAATTGCATCTCAAAAGACAGAGCATTGAAGGATGTGTCTGTATGCAGGAAACCTATAGAGTTGTGCAGTGATCATCATCTTCAAATAATTCAAGGAAAATCTAAAAGGATCCATTCTTCTAGATGGTGATAGCAAAACTTTGTCTCTCTCTCTTTTTTTTCCTCTTTTTTTTTTTATTTGCACAGGGGCAGATTGCTAAAATCTCAAAGTCATATTTCCCCCTTATTTAATTGAATCCTTTCTTTTTTTTTTTTCCCCCAAAGAGTGTAAGGCAGACATTGCGTCCTACTGCTAATCTTGTATGCCCTCTACACAGACTGAATCTACTTACCCACAATCATGCACTAAGAGAGGGGCCAGTAAAATGGTAATGCTTGGAGAGGGGGGAGCCTGACCCCTAAATTATTCTTATGTTTTCTATCAATAATGGATTAGGGTCCTGCAGCACTTGAACAGTACCATAGATTGACTCGCCAATCTTCCTTTTCTGATCTCTCAAGGAGGCTTGCATTGGTTTACTTTAATGAAGCACATAATGATGCCACAAGGGAAACTCCAAGCAAAATAATTAATAAGTGAAGGTTTCATTCCCAAAGGCTACACACAGTGTTTCTCCAGTATTTTCAGACTAAGCCTGGGATATCTCACAAGACCTTTGCACAGTCAATTAAAGACCTTTTTTTCTTCCCAGTCCTTTTAACTGGGCCTAGGAAAAAAATCTGCATTTCATTTATAATAAAATGATTTCATTTCCATTATGCTTCCCAACCTCCAGAACTGTGTCACGAACCTGAGGTTAACACTGGTAAGCAGGCGAGGCAGTCAGGGACTTCCAGTCAGAATAAGTTTTTCAATAGAAATGCAATTTCCATATCTGAATTTGGAAGACTCCTGTTCTCCCAAAAGCTTTTCATCTTCCCAGATCAAACTGACTGAATCAAAATGCTTTGTTGTGAATGAGTTCCACATTTGACAGTGCTTGCCTGTGGTACTGCACTCAGTACCTCAGGGGCTTCTGCTTCAGATGCTGCCTGACCTCATTCTACCCTGTAAGCCTTTATGACATCTGGCCTTACATGTTCTCATTCTGTAAATATTCTAGAGGAATTAGTGTCAATAGAAACAAGCTGTGTGTGTATGTATGGGTATATATATACAGTTTTATACATGCACACATGCATAGCTTTGGTACAGATATATATATATATATAGAGAGAGAGAGACAGATATCCCAGAGAACAGCAATAGAGTGAATCTTGAATTCAACCTGGAAAGCAAATATTCAAGAAATACACTCATTCCAGAAAAACAGCCTGGGAGCCATCCCTCCTGTCAAACTTCTTTAAGTTGTAAATGGCTTCCAAGGACAAGGTATGTCCAGCACAGAGACCAGTGACCAGCTCTAGTTCCAATGCTAATTCACAGCCAGTAATCATCTACTTGCTCACACAGTCTCTCTGCACTCCTTTGCTTCGGCTTTTTGTAAGCTTACAGGTCAGATGCATGTGTACCAATTGACCTCACCATTTGAGTTTCCAGTTCCTTGTCTAAAGTGCAATGATGTAGAAGCTGCACGTACTGCCAAAAGTGGAAGGAGTGAGAGGGTGTATTAAAGGACTGCAATGCTTGTGAAATATGCATTAAGGGACTCTACCTAATTAGGAGCTCTGTATTAAATCCTGAGTAACAGCTAATTATCCGATCTGAGTGGTCCAGATGGTCAGATTACCACAGGCACAACCACTTGCAGAATACACTATAAATGGTTTGGCTACCCAGGGCACAGACGTTGGCCTGCTTTCATTTATCCTCCTCTCTTTCCGGTTAAGTATCAGAAAATGGGCTGCATTTCTGAAAGACACCACAGTCAGAAGTATACCTGTACTCGCACAGACTCCTCTGCAAGGCTGTTAAAAACATCTGCAATTTAGGAGCATTGTTTGGCAAACTTGTTATTCCTTCCACCCTCCAAGTAGGTATGAAAAAGAACTACTTGAATTTACTGTTTCTCTGTAGCTCAACTTAAACATATCTTCTTTAAAGGATATATATAAATAAAAAGATGTACCATGGTTACACATGTGTTCTTTAGGTCCCCACTAAGTTGATGACTTCTCGGTCCTGAACATGCGCATCTAGAGTTGCTCATTTCAATACAGCCGGTTATGCCTGTATAAGTATGCAAGCATTTTCATTGCACTGCTGTTTTCTGTTTTAAACTGCCACCTCTTGTTTCTTCAATATACCAATTATCACCAGACACAAGGGAATGTATGTTGGTCAAGCTTAAAGGAAACAGGCCACCGAGAGAAAATGTCTAGGAATAATTTTTTTATGTAGGAAATCCATTCTTTATTCAATATTACTTGGAGGAAAAGGTGCAGTAGGTTTCATTAAAGATAATTTAGATTAGTGCAGTGTTCTCAAACTCCTTTTTTGAATAAAAGAAGGATAGAGTTTGACCTTTAAATTTCAGATATCTGATATTTCTTTCTTCAGGATGGTTTAAGAACTATTTAGATGTTTAGTCCCCTATTACTTAGCTGCTTCTACTGAAATCAGTCCCATAACTAAACTCAACATTAGACAGTTCCCTCTATAAAGAGTATTTCTTCTCTGGTCGTATTCTGGAGGCTGGGGAGGAAAGAGGAAACAGTGTTAAGTACAGCCAAATGTAAAGGGACACAACTGAGATACTAATTCCTACTCAGAGCATCTCCTTGCTGTGTGTCCTGGAGGCTCAGGATGTGGCATTTCAAACTGAATGTTGGAATGGGGTCCAGACAGGCAGATGCGCCCAGGCTGTCAAAGGCATTACTCAGGATTTCTCATAGGTGTTTTTTCCCTTCCCATCTGCAATCTGAAAGGTACTGTATGAGGACTCAAACCACAGGCTGCAAATTTGGATCTCATGTCTCTTGGTGGAAACTCAGCTGTGGGGGAACAAGTAGGAAGTGGCAAACCTGAAAAAATTATGTTTTCTACTTCTAGCTCCACTTCTTTGTCCCTGTGGTTGCATCCCCAGTTTCATTCCCCAGGAGGTCTGCTAGCCCAGGGCATATGGCTAGGACAATGTGATGAAGATGGAAAGTAGTCAGGGAATTGCATGGGGCTGTGCTACCTATCTTAAGCTTTAGCGGGGCTGTTCCATCTCTGATGTTGTCTTAAACCTTGTTACTTCCTCCAAGCCACACCTATACTTCCATTTCCCAGAAGCTTCCTCTAAGTTCCTCCTCTTCATGGTAGGCTTCATGCCCTCTAATCATAAATTTTCTTTAATTTGTACCATGCTGCGTTAGAGAGCATTAGAGACAATCCAAAAAGCCTTGTCTGTCTTTAATTCCTATGATTCTTAAAAGGCACTAATGGTAGTCTTGAAGACACAGTGGAGGAAATCACACTCTGTTGCAGCTGTGTTGAGTTTGGTGGAGCTGTGCTCAAGAAGTAATTCTGGCACAAGCTGAGCTTCTTCCCATATCACCATGCACTTTGACACTACAATGATTCAGGAAGCTGTTAATATGCGGTAAACAGAGAGGCTTGTCCATAACCCTCTGGCCCTTTGTGTGAATGCATATTCACTGATTCTTTAAAGTAAGAGTCGCTGACACAAAGGATAATAACAATCCATTTACAATCATTTTCGGGAAAAGGAGGCTCGTGGCCATCTGCTCCACAGGGAAAGGTGAGCCTGGAGCACAGCATGATAGGGCACAGTGACCCCCACTGACAGGAAGACCAGATGCAGAGCAGCAAGTCCAGGTCAGGGTCAGTGCTGGAAACAGTGATCAGGGTTGGACACAGCTCAGTAATCCCCCAGTGACAAGGCAGGTCTGAGGTCAAGCTGGGAAGCAGAGCCCCTGGGTCCAAGTCAGGGCCAAACTGGCAAAGGTCCAAGACCTGGTGCAGATGTAGCTCAGCTGCAGCGTAAAACAGGCGGGGGCGAGCAGTAAAGCCTTATCTGAAAAGAAGCTCCCAAGGGAAAGGAGGGCAGCTCACCTGAGCTTTCTTCAAAACAGCTCTGGTTGATGAAGGAGCTGGCCTTGGACTCAGCCAGCTAAACTCTTTAACATGGCCAACTAAACGCCTAGAAGGGGGATGCACTCCGGGCCCTCACAGTCTGCCCCTGAACAACAGCATTGCAGCACCTCAAACAGACGGGGCAGGCAAGGGGGAGCACGGCTCATTGCTGGCTTTGACTGACCTGAATATCTGTGGTCACAGACACAAATGTACAAACCTTTGATTGTGCTCCTTTGGTTAGAACCTTGTACACAGGAGCCCTCACCTCCAACATTAGGAGCGGGAAGAATGTACCTCAGTTAATGAAGATGCTCATTCACCTCTGGCACATACCATGAGACAAAGAGTCTCTTAAAGGGTGGAAGGCTATGAACCTGAATGGTCAAGAATGAAGGAAACAGAGTAGAGCTGTGGAGACAGGTGCGGGAACCACACAGTACAAAACACAAAACCCTGAGATGCCTTATGAATATTTACATTACCTGAAGAATTAATGGAGCTGTATCTATATAACACAACTGTGAATATAACTTTACAGACTCGCCTCCTGTTGGTTTTGGTTGTTTTGGGTTGGTAGGTTTTTTTTCCCAATTCTACTCTACATGTAAAGACTACAGAAAATACCAGATTTTTCCGACATAAAGCATATATCAGGACTAAGTCCAACAGTGAAGGTCCAGAGATAGAAAAAGGACACTGGAATAACTAAACAAAGATCAGCAGTAGGCATTAAATCTAATGGCTCTTTGCACACTGTGGTCTGATACACAAATAATTTTAGGAAGGAGACTGGATGGGAAAGCACAGAAATAGCAGAATTCAGTGAGGTGTAACATAGTTTGGAGTTCATAGCAGAGCTGCGGCCCCAGAAACAATGAGATAATGTGGAAAGAACCACAGAGCTTTTGACTGTAGCAGTAAAGTAATAGTGACACAGTATCAGCCCTGAACATTATTGTAAGCTTGTACACTGGGAACTCAAACACAAAGGTTTTATGTACTGAGCAGATTTGTTCGTTGCATATGGGAACTGAAAGCTCACTGCTGCACATTGTCTTCTGAAAAAGGATATCGCTCACTCCCCCCAGTTGCATTGCAATAAGGCAAATGCAGGTGGAAACAGCAGAAGTCCAGCACACGACATTTGCCTAGCGATTGTCTTTTCCACAAGGATCACAACACTGACCCACAGCTGCACTCCCGAGACTTCAGAAGAAATGAACTCTGCATGTTTTGTCTCTGAGCTGTCTGCATGTAACCTGGGCCACAGATTTTTCTTTTTGTATTTCCTTTTTTGAAAATGTCCTGAAAGAAGACAGATAAGTCCTTTCAAAGTATTCCTTTCTCTGTTACCCACCCCCTTTCCACCTATTAAACTTCATAGGCAGCAATTAACAATGAAGCAGAGAATAAACTTACCGGGTTTGTGTGTTTCCATGTTGCCTGGAGGTTTGGCTGGAAGTTGCGTCAGTGCTAATAGGATGTGGCTACACTGACCGTGTGCACAATCTGCTTCTGCCCTGGCTTAAGTAGTGAACAGCACTAGCAGCTATTTCCATCCTGGCTTGATCCTGCTGTCAGCAAACCACAAACTGAAGCTAATTAGCGAGACCTCGAGACCTTCTGTTTTCGTGATTACTATCATGGAGGAAAGAGAGGGGACAAGGAAAAACTCCCATGACCTGAGAGGCCATGGCAATTCTCTGCTGGAACTTCAGCATCTTGTCTTCATGCTCCATAATGCCTCAACAAGCAACGTAACAAGAGACATATCTTGTCCTAACTCCCCAGAAGGCAGTGGAGGAAAGGAAGAAAAAAGCTAATGCAAAACCAGCCAGCTCTGTCCCAAAAACTGTTATTCAAGGATTAGACTATCCTGGAGGTGGTTTCTGTGGGGAAGAGTGTCTTTGCTGTAAAGCAAAGCTTTACAGTGCTTCCAGGTAGGAGGTAAGTGCAGAAACCTTTTTATAAGGCTCTATCTCAACTACTCAAGTTACCTTACTGCCTGGATGCAGCACTGTCATTCCTTCATGAAATATTCAGGGGATTATCTTGTAATCAACTGTCTAATCAGAACAGGTGATGGATCCTGCTTAGCCTGCAACCTTATTATTTAAGCAATGTATTGGGAAGAAAAGTTGTTGATGACTAATACCATCTGAGAAAGGACTTTAATCTGCTAATGATAATTGGAGGGAGGTGTAATTATTTGGAGTTCAAACCTTTTTCTTCTTTTAGCCTATTTAGGACACTACAAGAGTTTCACTAGAGTGAGAGGGGGAAATGGATTTATTCAGTGACTGAATAAAGTACAGTGTTTCTACTAGCTTGTGAATTAGCATCGCGCACTGTGTCATGACCAGCAAGAATAGCAGTTTTCTATATCACAGAGAAATGTACAGATGTACTGTGGCTAAACTATCAGTCAAAGATACTGAGTTTATACAGGGACCGGTGTGGCTGTTGTGTCCCAAAACTTGGGCTGGGTGCTGTAAAACTTTCCCAGCAAGGCTAAGAAATACACATGCTGCTTTAAACTCCAGACAAATTGTCATGAGGTCGTTTCCCTTTTAACGAAATGACTATAGTCAGACCAAAGAGAATGAGATTAAATTAGATGACTGCGTTCATCTGTTTATTTCAGCTCAACTGAAGTGCCATATGAGGAATTTTATGTGTAACCTACATTAATGCTGTATGCCTGGTTTTACTTAAAAAGGAGAGAAGTTAGGACCCCAGACTCCATCTTGAATGGCTTTATACAGGTCAGTCAAACTTTTCTGTGCTACGATTTACCCCTGACAAAAGGGGAAAAGTAATGATTAGGGTCTTTATGCATACAGGGAAGGTGAGTACTTTTAAACGTTACAGAATACTTTTTTAATAATTACTTTTCTATTCACATAGAATAATGTCTTCATATAGGGAAAGTTAAATTGCCCCACCCTTCTTAGTTCCTCCTTTGGAATGGCATTTCCTAATTTCTAAGTAATGTATCAACAGGTATCAAATCATTGTTCTTCTTACCCTGCTAGTATCTTATCTTAACCTCAGAACGGCTTTCAGTTACAAAACCGGCAACAACCTGGATTCCAAAGTTTCTGGACTGATTAGTCTAAAAACTATTAGATCACAGAAATAAAAAAAAAAATCAAAAAAAGTATTCTCAGTTGCTGCGTGTTAAGTTCTCTAGTAGGGGGGATGCTACTTCATATAGTCTTTTGTTTGCACACTAGCCCACGCATACAAGTTTTGAGGCCTGTAATTTTTTTTGATTGCATAACCACCCCATCGCTTTGAAGAAATTAATTGTTCTTTGTTTGATTGCTTTGCTGAAATGTCCGCAGTTACACAGATCTCAATGTTTATGCTTACTTTCTACAGGGCAATAGTGCAATCACATAGAGCTCCCGGTAACTTTTTGCTAGCAAAGTGGGGCAGAGAATACTCCAAGAGAAGCAACTCTTGAACTGCTTTTTGCCTTGATGTTTTATAACCAATTAATCTGCTCCCTTGACACAGAGCAAACCTACTGCTTTGTACGTACATATCTCCGGGAGAGGGGAATGAATATTTGCTTAAAATTATGCTATTTTATATCCACATTATATGCTGCACCAACTAAATGATAGAACAGAAAGACATACCCACTAATTTTGGATAGTGTAGGAACGTAGAGCCAGGTCCTGCTGGAATCCCTGTGGACACAAAGCTCTACCTATGTGGGTTCAAGTTACTAGCTCCTATAAGACATAAGGATGGGTCCGTTACAGGTAATACAGTTAGCTGAGGTAATAAATAATATACACAGGAGGCAATATGATAGGAAGCAATATCCATCTGGTTAAAATGGAACTAAGTCTGTAGTCTATTTTTAAGGCCATTTTCCAACGGAGAAAATCATAGCTTGGCATCGCTATGTTTCCTGAGGCACCTGGGTATGGGGTTAGCTGACAATGCAGAGCTGAGACAAATAATACCAATGTACTACATTGTGTTTCACCTGCTGTAGAGGAGTGGTGCTTACGAGTCTGTAAAAGTTATCAGAGAGATTAGATGCTTTTAATAATTAAGAAGTTATATAAGACTCCTCCCCAAATCCATTTAATGTTCCTGTAAATCTATCCTGTAGCATGCTTAACGATCCAGCTGGTCTTCTGAAGTGGTGGGACGCCTTCTGAATCATTGGCAGAAAGGCAAAGACTAAGATAGCTCAAAACAAGCAGTACGTACAAGTTGAAAAACAATGTTCCTCAAAGCCTGGATTCTGCTGGTGAATGTCAATAAAGCAGTCTGAAGCACAGCGCTGTCTGATGTGTGGGCACACTACCACTCATACAGTACACAACTCTCTACTAAGCAGATACTTGAATATAGGCTTCTTCATTCTTCACTTCTTACGTTCTTCACTTCTGCTAGGGAAGACTGCTTCTGAAAACAGCAGAGTTGCATTAAATGGAACCGGGCTGTGTGAAAGGCAATCGGAACCTGCATGGAGGAAGTCTAAGCCCATTGCCTTACTGGCACCGTTAAAGCCTTAGATGAAAGACAGCTCTTTTGGGGCAGGCTGCCTGAAAAAGTTTGATTCTCATGCCAGCAGGTCAAGGTGACAAATGTATGTAGCTTCTCAGTCTGTCAAGGGAGATGTTATAATATTCCCTTCCTCTTGCTTTTTCCTGCTTGTCTGTTTCTATGACAGGATTTTCAAGGAAGAAGCTCCCTCTGGCCTTGAGCACAAGAGGGCCTTGTCTTTGCTTGGAATATATAGGTGATAGCCAGGCCTGAATAATAACATATAGACCATACAGAAGTCCACAGAACTCTATTCTGTAAGAAAACCCAATAAGTTCTCATGGGAAGTATTGCACACCCACTTTAATCAATGCACTGGCATGGGTGCCTGAAAGCAAAATTGCAACCAAGGAAGGTGAAGAAAACCACACAGTATGACACGTGTTCTTGAAGCGGTGTAAAGTCTTAATACAGTTCTGTTCATCCAATCACACTGAGTTACTTCTGCTATGAATTTGATCTTATAACCAAGCAGTTTTCCAATAAATAACCTGGAGCTCCTTAGGAAAAAATACTAATTGCTCTACTATGAAAGCCAATATCTTTATTTAGGTCTTTTTCTCTCTTGAGACACTTAGATCCACAAGATATTTCTTGTTAATTGAGGCAGAAGTAATGAAAGCAGGAATGCTCGCCTGTTTGTCGGGCAGATCCTTCCATCCACTTTGTTGCTGCATGTGTCTGTTTTTCAGAAGCTCCAGAAAACTGTGGTTCCATCTCTGCCCCTGTGGATGCTCCTGTGTGTGCTCCCTATGCCAATAAGCTGGTCCCTGACTTATACAATTATCTGATTAGAAGATGTCCCTGAAGCCTTAGCTGCAATGCTGTTTCATGAGCTAAGAAAGGTCAGTCTGGGTGAGGGCACCAATGGAAACAAAGGGGCAGTCCAGCGATGGTGAGGGGAAGAGTGAGACATTGCCTTTTATCCCTATCCACCCCTTTTCTCTGGTTCTCTCTCATGTTGCAGGCTGCTGTTCCAGGTGTTGCTTATTTGCAGCTTCAGCATGAGCTGCTGTGCAGTTGATTACCTGGGTGACCCAAATCCATCTGTCGGGGAGCTTAATATCCAGAGCCAGCTACAAGGAACTAGTGCGAGGATGGAGGAAAACTGGTGACAGAGATCTACTGCAGTAAGTGGGACTGGGATCAATTAAAATTTGGTTTCCCTCCCTGGGGTTTTTGTGGTCCCGTAGCAGAAGAAACAGAGATGCACAGAAAGCCCAAGCCCTGAGCTTCTCCTAGCACTGTCCAGCAATAGAGGATGTCTTGAATAAATAATAGTAAGGGAAAAAAGGGCCTACAATTCAATATGTGTTGAATCCACAGCTGAATGGCAAAAGAGATGAAGAAGGGATCTGCCTGGTTCCTCTCAAAAAGGAATACAACTTGCCTTTCTAGTTGAAAGCACAGAGGGAGTTTTTGTTTGCTCCCAAAGGGAGCCATTCATGCAGATGGGGAGGTGTTTTGACCCGTTTAATAATGTCGCATTGGCATTCATGTGAGAAGCAATAGCTCTTCATCTCAAAACTTTCCTCCCTGTGACCCAGGGACAATGGTGACAGTGTCCTCTGAAATGCCTTCCATTTCTACAGATGCCAACCTAAAAACTGCACAAGGATAACCTGATTTCCTGCCCTTTTCTGCTAGACTTCTCTGGAGCACTCTTACCCTTCAGGACTTCTATATATGCTTTTCACTGGTTCACTTCTGCTAGAGCTGGAAAAACTATGATTTTTTTTCACCCACAGCCTATTCCTAAGCCTTAGTGATTCTATCACAAACATAGGGAAAATTTGGGGTGGTTGGGGGTTTTTTTTATAACAATAGGAGGCATATATAGCTGATTTTTATATTTATATATATTTTTAAAAAAGTAAATTGAATGAGAAGTTTAAATATTTCTTGTCTTTCAAAAAGGCGAATAGAATGAACAGTTTTCCCTCGTTCATATTTTTGAGAAATTAGCACTTCCCAATGAAACTGCTTGACTGGCATTATATTCCACCAGGATCCACCTTCTGATTGCCTTTTGATTTCCATATCCTGACTAGACCAAGTGGAGATGAAATTCTGCTAAATTTATCCCTGGCAGCAGTAACTAAATTAAACCTGCCACTGACAATTCTGCATTTGAAAGAACTCTAACTTTTGTAGTTAATGCAACAGATGAAGTTCTGGTATTTGGAAATAAGGGAAATTATTCATAAGCCGTCTCTTCAATTGATATGCAGAAGTGCCAAATAAATAGGTAAGAGCTATCCCTCAGCCCCATTCACAAGTACTGAGGACTTGCAGAAGTCACGCAGCCTGTCCTCAGCACACAATTTCTTTCCATTCAGCTTCAGGAGGAACATGTCTATGCATTGCAGAAATACATTTGGTTGTCTGAGACATATCCAGTATTGTTTGTGTACCAAGAACATGACCCTCTTACTATGAAATCTTATGCCATAATTTCTGTACTCCTTGACAAGAGGGGAAAAAAAGAGCAAAACCGTAAAAGTCCACAGCGTGTCACTAAGGTCTCAAGTGGGAAATGCAAATGTAATGTCTCTGAAGACAATGCTAAATGCTTTGGGATTGTCCTGGTTCCGGCGGGGGTAGGGCTAATTTTCCACGGGGCCACAAGTATCCCATGCCCTGTGAGCCACGCTCGCCCCGAGCTGCCGGGGGAGGGGGTGGGAAGCCCCCGCTTGGAGGGCGTCCCGGCTCCAGTCGGTGAGCGGCGGTTCCGTAACCGTGTATGTGTATTCCTCTGTCCGTGTTATTGTTGTTGTTTGCTTGTTCCCTCTCCTGTTCTGTTAAACTGCCTTTGTCTCAACCCACGAGTTTTGCCTTTTTCTTCCGATTCTTCCCATATTGGGAAAGCCCAAGCGAGCGGCACGTGGTTCTTTGTTGCCGTCTGAGGCTAAACCCCGACAGGGATATGTTTTTTTAAGTAGAAGCAATTATTTAATTATTTCTGTTACTGTGTTGTGGGTTTGCTTTTTTTTTTTTTTTTTTTTTTAATATTTTAAATAACGTGAATTACTTTACCTGGTGAAGATGAAAGAGAACAATACAATAATCAAAAAATGCTCCATTGTGCTAGTAAGTTTTATTGTTTGCTACGTTGATACAATTAGTTAGTTGGGATTCTACTGGATAAAACGGTCTACAAAGAGAAAATGAGGCTTGCACTGCAAAGTTCCTTCATCATAAAACTTGAGATTACACAACTGGGCTTCTTAGGAATATTCAGTCTGTACACTTCCGAGAATAGCATTCACACTGAGAGGCAGAAGGGATATAATGCTGCACCACCGTCCCATTGGCACACCGGAGGGGGATCGTGACTATGGTTGTTTGAGTGGCAGTACAGCAGCTGCACAGGTCTTCCCATTTCCCTGTCTGAACAGAGTATCTGGTATTGCTTCTGCACTTGCCCTGAATGGAAAAAAGAGATACCGAGTTTGAACATGCCAGATTTCAGTGAGATCAGAATCCACGTTCTTCCCTAGAAAACATCCGTGGACAGCTTCTCCTGGAGTTCAGTGCTCTGCTGTAAAACACAAACTCAGAGACAAGTATCTGATACCAGAGTGTGGGGTGCTGGTCAAAGTGTAATGTCTTATGAGCATAAGCACAGCAAAGGAGAGGTGAAGAAACTGATCACACAAAAAAAGCCTATAATTTAAGATATCATAGGTGATGTCCAGGGCTATATTATTGGCTTCTAAGCACCTATGGTAATCATCTCAGATATATGAGATTGTGCATTCGGAAAGTGCTTTAGCCAAAACATGGCAAGCTACACGTCAATGGCTGTCCTGCTGGCTGCTATTTTTCCTTGTTCTACTTCTCTGGACACTTTACTAATTTAGACCAAGCCATCAATGGCTGTAGCTATAAGCTTTCATAATGTAAAAACAAATAGCCCCGCATCAAACTCTGTCAGAGTCCCTTTCTTTTTGAGGCTTTGCATTCTTATTTCTGAGATGAATACCAAAAAATTATATAGCATTATCAGGGAGGACTTTAGAAAAACTGTTCTCTACACCAGCTATAGCAGGAGTACTTAGTTTACTCAATATATGGACAGATTAGCAATATAAAATCTGTACTTTTGCAGGTGAATCTTCAATACATATGACTTTATGGCTAAGGACCTGATTGTCATTGAGTTTGTGGACAGGACAAGAGGTCAAGAATTTATTTTTTAATTAAAAGGTTAATTAAAGGTTAATTAAGTGTTTTCGTTGCTTTTCTTAAAGCTTCCACTCTTATTAAGACTTGTGTAGCAAATGAAGGTCCTTTGCCAGAAAAGCTCAGGCATGTGTGCCCTTAATACTTCTCTCTGTTCCCATTCTTTTCCCAGTAGTCATGGGAAAGAGAGGGACTCATTTTGCCTACTGCCTTAATTAAAGAGAATACTCAAAGGGCTGGGTGCAAGCCATCTTCTTGGCTGCCACCCTTGTATGGCATAGTTGGGATTTTATAGAATCCTTGTATGAAGCTTGGTTATCTTGGATTGAGCATCTATTCTGCTACAACCCAGTCTTGGAAGAGAATGTCATCTTTGGTTCCCAGTCTCAGAGAGATGGGAACGTCCAGAAGGGAAACCACGCTGCTGTTCCAAATGGAAGTTGCCCTATAAGGTGTAATCAGTAATGGGCAGGAAATTAAACTTCTAATCTGATTATGGAAGAAATGCACAAAACAAACAGATTAGTGCTCAGAGCACTTACAGAGCACAGAAGTCAAATCATAGCACCCAAGTTTAAACATCTTTTAAAGTATCATGCATCTAAATACCTATTCACACTCTCAGAAATCAACTTCAGAGCCTGAAGAGGGATACGTGGGCTTAACTGTAGACTCAGATCTGAAAATCAGCCTCACTAATACTAAGATGAAAATTCTTTATGAAGAAAGTCCTAATAAAGCTACTTCAGAGTCGTTAATTTCTGATGGAAGCAAAGGAGAGCGGTATGAACAAAGCCTTTGTGTCTAACGTATGTGCCTTTTTTCATGCTGGCTTGAATAGAGAAAATTCAGCATCACGAAATTACTTTAGGAAATAAATGCCAATGAGGTTTACACTGAGTGAATCAATGAGAAGGACAGAAACTTCTGCACCTACTGTAGTGAAGCCATAGTGGAGGCAAAGGTTTCCCTTGTGGAAGGGAGAAAGGGGGCAAGGGCAGGGCTTGGGGAGGGGGGGTTTGCTTTTTGTCTCTTTTTTTTTATTTACCTCACAGTGAGAAATAGGCACTTCCTTTTCAGCCACACATCCATTGGTATTCCTATACTGCAGTCTGCTACTTACTGGTCGACATTCCACTTCCACACCTACCAAGTTAAAAAAAAAATAAAAAAATAAGAAACGAAGTGTTTAACAGTGCTGACAATTGCCTTTTTTAAATTCCCTTTCCCTTATTACTGAAATTGCTGTTAGTGAGACATCACTACTGGTAAGATTCCTAGCAAGAGAATTAGGTGTGTCTCCTTAGAGTAATTAATGCAGAGCTGTGTGATTATAACACACTTCAGCCCTAAAATTCCACCAGAGAGCAGGGTTTCCCTCATGTTTCTTTTCAATTGACTACTTTGTTTGAAAGTCACCCTGCCATCTACTGTCTGCTTTTTACCTGTTGGCTTCTGTGTTGGGTAACTCTCTTTTTAAAGATCGTTCACTGCTAAATTGGGCGAGCAGAACCCCAGTAACCTAATCAGAGAAACAGAGCACCCTGCCCTGGCTATTCCTGGGGCTGTCACAGGAGAGAGGTCCCGTTACCTTGGGATGATGCCCTTCAAGATGAGTCAGTGGGAGCAGCTCTCCAGATCACCTTACAGACTGAGGTGGGTCACTGCCTTCAGGGACTCCTTATGTGGTGCTAGAGAAGAATGTTTTGGGATCCTACAAAACTTACCTATCACGGGATTTTTAGGGGAGGAACCAAAGGTGGGGGAAGAGAGGGATTAAGGTGGTTTGGTGAGAATGTGGGTGCTGTTTGTCAGAGTACTGAGTGTTTCTGTGCATGTGTGTAAAGAACGCGTGCTTGCAAGTTGTACACGTGTTTGTGTGTGTTCCTATTGGGATACATGCCCAGCCTCACTGTTGCCCGGACCTGGGGACAAGGAGCTGTGGCAGCCTTGTCTCTATCAAGCTCCTAGATTTGACAACTCCTAACAGTCCTTGAATGTGTGGTGCAGTTTGCAAAAAACCTAATGTGACAAAAAGAAAAACTAGGAAAACAATAACATTAGAGAACTAATTCTGTGAAAATCTAACTTTGGGTCAATAGGAACATTTCCACTGTGTTCAGTAAATCATAAAATACTCCAATACTTGTTTTCCAATACTTTCTGCGTTTAGTGTTAGGTAAACTCTCCCTGATTTTTTCTATCTATCAAGAAATCCACAAAGGAGGCAGTAGGTCTGGATTTATTATGTGCGAAGGGTGCAAGCTCATGGAATCCGCTGATCCCTCTTTGTGAAGTGAGGTTGGTTTGCTATGACCTGTTAACTGCAGTAGTCAACAATGACTCTGCTCCTCCACTTCCGAAGGGAACCTCGCCATTGGCACGGTCAAATACAGGCTAATCCAGAATATTTTATTCTGAACACTCTCGTCTGTTTTGGTTCACATCTAAAGATTTGTGAAGGAGCTAATGCATTTTTAAGTGGATATTTTATGCACTGCAAACATCAGTTCTTTGTGCTGTTAACTATACCTGTCTGTAAAAACAGGCTCCTACTTTTACTTATTTCTAGCCAACCAATAGAATTTCTATATTTACCAGAATACTGGACTAGTTTTTACGTACTATGCAAGAGCATTTCAGAGAGCTGAAGGAATTCAGCTGGCCAACTGCACAACTAAGTAGATAACATAAGTTGAAGAGAAATGTATCCATCTTCCTAGCAGCAAATAGAGCTTTCAATACCTTTTCCATGGGAATGTTAGTACCAAATTGGCTCTGTGCCTTGCTAAGACTTTACGGTTCATAAAAACAAAAAAAACAGAAAAAAAAAAAAAAAGAGCTTGAAAAGTGTTTTTATTTCATCACTTCATTTGATAAAACTTGTCCACCTGGAAGGAATACGCAATTGTGTCCACACAACTGAAAAGTCCAAACAAAATAATTGTAATCAGACTCAACACAGCTTCATCACCTTTTTGATCCTGACTTATCAACTCATTCTCGAGTTACTTCACTACTCTCATTTATTTTTTTTTTGTAGACTGTGCCTCCTTTGCAAAGGAGACATATGCAATTGAGATCATCAGGGAAAAGAGGTAAGAAGCAGAGATGCAACTTCTTTCTTAAGTGGGAAAATAAGGATTATCCTTTGCAAATAATCAAGTCCTTTGCTAGTACCACAAAAATCTAATGAGAAAATAATAAGCCTTATGCACTCTTATGTACTTAAAACCTGGAACAATGCCCTCAGACACACTAACAAACTACAATTGTGAAAGCATAACACGGAAAGGGAAAACTGGCTACTTAAAAACCTTTTTTCAAAGCCATGAGAGACTCTACTGAACCAAAGGCATCACCCTGACCTGTGCTTTGAACTTGAGAGAACAAGTTCTTTGCCCAGATCTTTATGGTACTGAGGTGTCTGAAAGACAAACTTTCTCAAGACCTGGGAAGGCAACGTAACCCATATCTAAGTCTCTGTGTCCATGAGAAACTGATTATTCTCATATCTGACTTTTAAGAATAATTAAACTACTCTGGTTTTACAGTAGCTTTGCCAAGCCTTGGTGTTCCCTGTAGAGTATGTAACAGATTGCATGTTGGTGGAAAGATATAAATACAGAGGAGAGAGAAAGAGAGTTTGGGATCTAAAAGTATCTGTTTGATTCAAAGCTACGTGTTAATCACTGTCCTTCAATTGATAACCCACGGTTAGTTGGCTGGATGTGGTACGTTGGCTTGTTCCTTATGGAGGTCCCTGAATAGAGAAGCGACCAAGAATAGGACTGTGTAGTAATACAGGACTTTTCAGTTTTTAGCTATATCCAAGCAAACGTCAATGGGAATAAGGATTTGAAGGCCCATACAATATGGGCCGTTTTAGACAGGTGATATTTCACTTGGATCAGTTTGCTTTTGCTGCTGCAAGGAGGTATCATTTTTAAATCACTATAACTGTTAAATATATGTATTGAACTGTTCTCATTTGGAACTGGATTTCTCCTCTCCTCAACTGCAGTGATAGGCATTCTCAATTAGTAGAGCCTGCCCACCACCCTGTCTTTTAGACCTTAAAATCTGTTTTTGTTCATAAATAATTTTCAGTATTCCTTCCTTGAAGCCCGGTAGATGAACGCTCTCTTAACTAAATTACCTGTTTGAGCCATTTGATGACAGTCTATCTCAATAGCTTTCTGACTTCTATTTCTCAAGCCAGAACTCAGGGCTTATACAGACGGGCAATGGCTGCAAACTCTCTAGGAGTTGACGTCCTTCATCAGGGGTATTATTACAGCAGTTACTGTGCCAGCGTGGTGATAGGCTGATATGCTGGCCATCTTTTATTTATTAGCGCATGCACAGAGGAAAAAAATAAAAGAGATAACGGAACACAGGCAAGATGTTGATATTCTGGCCTTAGAAGAGAGTATCGACCTTTTGTTGCCTTTTTTTATTTTTTAATTTAAATGAACTACAGTATTATTAATTTTTTACTTACAAAGGAGAAAACTGAGAGGTTGTCTGTTCACAAAAGCATCAGAGATTCATTTTAGAAATGAGAACCCAACCCTGCAATCCTTCCTCATGTAAGCAAACCCTTCCTGTGCTCACAGCCTGATTGACATTTGGATTATCTACACAACGATGCATGAAATTTAGAGTTGCAGGACTGACTCCTAAACTGACGAATTGAAGATGCAGTCAGGCCATTCAATAGGAATGCACTTTTAACAGGCATTTCCCCTACCATTTTTTGGTTATTACATCATCAAAAAAACAAGCAAAATTACATTACTGATACCGGGGGGGGGGGGGAGGGGGGCGGGGTTTGCTGAATTCATTTTAAGTTGATTGATTATTCATGAAGTGGTTGCCTCACATATTCAGTATCAGGTTATGTGACTTGTCAACCTGTGTGTAATACTGTTACTGTTATCATCTTTAGATGAATAATAAAATAAAACATTCATAATTAACATCTGCATAAAATGTGGAGAGTATCTGTTTCTTTCTAAGCACTTGTGAATACTGTCAAAACACGTGTTCCAGCGGACAAAACATGCAGCAGTATCCTGATCAGAGGATGGACTTGTTTGATGGTTTATTTTAACCACATTGCTTAGCTCCATTTCATTACACTGCATCTTATGCAAAACGTAGCTCCTTACCCAGTAGCTTACACTCTCTGCAATTTCCATACAAAAAATTTTGGCTTATTTACTTACATGTGTCACAGCAGGTATTGCCAAGTTTTGTAATTCTGCCCTAAAAAAATAAACAAAGGAAACTTCTATTTTGGCACAAGTAATACCCATTTGTTCTGCTGGAAGAATACAAAAGGATGTTTAAAACGGGGCATTAGGCAAGAAAATTGTATTTCTATATTGTACAAAATTATAAATCTACATTAGTAATCATCTCTTTATCCATTTTAAGGTTTTGAACTTGTGATTGTTGGTAGATGATGGAAAATGACTATATTAGCAAGTTCCACAACCTGAAAACATAGCTTTCACCTTATATTAGGAGCTTTCGAAAGTAAAGACATTGAATACAAATAAATGTATGGGAACCAGAAGGATAAAACCAATAGCATTCAAGTCTTATGTCTGTTTAAGAAAGGAAGTTAAACATTCCCTCTTGATTTTTTTAGCAATATAGATGAAAGCATGCCTATTCCACAACAGCTGAAAATGTTCAGGCAAATCATCATAAAATATCACATCTGTCAAATAAGTTTCAACAGCCAAAAATTTTATTGTTTCATTACTATAATGTAGAAAATAATTCTGAGAAATACATGTATGGTGGAAAATTACTGAAAACCCATAGTGAAAGGAAAAATGGATAAATATTTATACTGCAGGATGATGCCATTGTTGCTTTAAACACATGAACATACAGGCAAAAGTTTGGAGGCTGCTTTAATTAAAAAACCTAAAACCTAAACTTTCGATCTGTAACCAGATGGAATTTTATAGCTGAAAAAGTTGTGGTGGGTTGGGTTTTTTTGGTTTGGTTTGGTTTTTTTGATGGGAGGAGAATAAATGCAGTTTGGGAAGTTCTAGTTAAAAAGTAAACTACTCTTCACTGATTTTCAATGAAGACCTTTAGAATATGAATATATATGTATAACCCCAGACCTGTAACATAATCCAGCATTTTTCTAAATCTCTGTATAACAAAACTGTGTGTGCTGTACTGATTTCACAAAGTGAGACATGCACTGTAGAAGCTTTATTCCTCCTGCATCAAATCCTCCATTTGCTTGATAGGTATGTAGAGAGAGGTTTGGGCACAAACTTTGTTAAAGCTTTCCTGCTTCCTCTTGTGCCCAAGAAAATGGGGACAGGTGGATGTAAACACCTGTGTGATGCTAGATGAGCAAAAGCAGGACCCCATATGCTACATCCCAACCTGCACTCTGTTCCTCAGTGCATGGCTAACCTCAAATCACAGGAAAGACCGGTGGACATGTCGAGGGGGGGGTTTATTACACCATTATACCAAGCAACTGCAAATGTGGAAGTCTGAGCTCTTCCTACAGCATTGTGAACATTCCTTTCCCTAACTTCCTATGAGCATAGAGAAAAAAAAAGTCTTAGCATTTCATATGCATATTCATATAATTAAAAAAAAGTGTCTGATCTGACTGTTTTCTCAGTTTGTGTAATTATCCACACAGTTTTGCTCTGGATACCAAACTGAAAATATCATTAGAACAACCATTTTCTTATGTTTGCTGCTTCATATGGAACAGAACTACTGCAATCTCAGCATCTCCCCTGCAGTATAGTCCCACATAAAACCAGCAGGTATTTTATAATAAAGAAAACTTACAGTTCAAATTCAGTTTAGCCAAGATGCTGGGAGAGGGTTGGGTTTTTCCACCCCAATACACATAAGGTACTTATATACAGAACCATAAACATGACAGAGGCTATGTTTAACCTGGAAGCAGGACCCATTTCACTACTTACTCCTTCAGCCAGACATCTTCTGGAATCAAATGGAGGACAGCCAGTGATTCTCCTTTCCCAGATAAATTCCCCTTTCTCATTTACTTTACAGGAGTGACTATCACAGCCATCCTGAAGTGATTCATTCGGCTGTAAAGAATTAAAGGTTGTTAGCTTTACACAGAAACAACATGGGACAGTAAGTTTTCAGGATACTATACAACCTGACTATTCCTGTATTGATATTTCAATTAACATACCGGGGTGGTGAGGTTTATAAAACATGGAAATCTTTAGTAAACAGAATTATTTGTCAACAAAGTCACCATCTTCTGTTTACTTCCATAGCCATATTGATTGCAGCTCAGTCAAGACTTCCAAAACCTGACCTTTTTCAGCTCTTAACAGAGAAGAAATTTCCATTAACTGAAAAGAGAAACTATTCTAAGTGAGAAACTTGGGAGTTTGGCTATGAATTTTATTTTAAAGAGACGTGTGTGTGTATATATGTATATGAGTAAATAACTTCTGGCTGACTTGGGAGCTTCTTTAAAAAAATACATAAAACCACCCCCACACCTCCACATAGAATCATAAAATCATTTATGTTGGAAAAGACCTTTAAGGTCCTCGAGTCCAACTGTAAACATAACATTGCCAAAGTCTGCCATTATGTCCCTGAGGGCCAGGTCTACCAACCTTTTAAATACCTCCAGGGATGGCGACCCAACCACTTCCCTGGGCAGCCTGTTCCAATGCTTGACAACCTTCTCAGTGAAGAAATTTTTCCTAATATCCAATCTAAACCTCCCTAGTGTAACTTGCGGCTGTTTCCTCTTGTCCCGTCATCTGTTACTTGGGAGAAGAGACCGACCCCCACCTCGCTACAGCCTCCTTCCAGGTAGTTGTAGAGAGCGATAAGGTCTCCCCTCAGCCTCCTTTTCTCCAGGCTAAACAAACCCAGTTCCCTCAGCCGCTCCTCACAAAACTTGTGCTCCAGACCCCTCACCAGCTTCATTGTTCTTCCCATACTCTCCCCATCTAAATCTTAGTTCAGGAATGGAAGAAAATAAAATGTTATATATTCTGCTTCTTGTGACAAGCTGATGGATTTTAACCAGAAAAAATATCCACTCCTGTTTAAGAACCTATCATGCTGGATAAATTTTTCAAAATTCACATTTTCAATTTAAATTATCCATTTCTCATTAAAAAATGAGGTTTTTAATTTCCTCTAAGTAGTTGTTTGAGCTCATGTTCCAGTTAAAGTTCCTTGACAATATTCATGCTTGCGGGTACATCTAGACTGTCACTCTATAATTTTGCACTGTGGTGTGAAGTCTCATTTTTTTCATTTACAAACAACAACAACAAAAAACCAAAACACCATTCTGAGATATAAGAGAAAAGGCACAAGCAATACCATGCTGCCTAATCAAAAAGGAGGAAAAAAAAGCACTTTTCGTGGGTTCACCAGGAGTCTGTCCTACATTTACATTTACTCACAAGTAAGAGTGCTAAAAACTTACCTGAAGGTATTTAAGCCTTCCATCTCTCAGCCTGATGCCACATGAAGTTGGCACACATTTTCCACAGCAAGAGCCAGGGAGTTCCTGCCTTCTGTAATTCTAGAAGGTAAAGGACATTTTTCTGGGTTTATTTTGCTTTGAGCATGGTTCCTCCACTTATTTGTAGAGTTGTTTTTTTTTTAAAAAAAATTCAACAGACAAAGCGATAGCCACCAAAATGCTTTTTTAAACAGTAGGACTAGACTAGCTTAATCTAATTAGTTGCATACTTTTGTGGGGGTTTTTTGTTGTTGTTTTATAAAGGCTGGCATTAATCCTTGTACTGATTTATTATATAATAGGGACATAAGTTTATTTCCAAGTACAAAGCCTCCTGTGACCACTAAATTCAATATTCTTTGACTATGACAGTTGCTGAGCCAGGTCCACTAAACAACACATGACAGTAGGAGAGGGTAGGAAACTTATTAAAATGTTTTGAGTGACATACAGTTTGCATTTGTGGCATGCAGGAGCTTCTCTGTGAAGCTAATGAATACTACGCAGCGCAACTTGGAAAAGGAGTTTGAAGTGCTTAAACCAGGAGAAAGGGGCAAGGTAACCAGTCAGCAGTGGGCAGGGAAAGGGGAGAATAAAGCTAAGTGGAAAATTTGGACTATGGAAAGAAAAAGAAAATGACCTGATTAAGCCAGAAAGTAAGAAGAGCATCAGAGAAGGTATGACATAATAAGATGAAAAAGGAGAGAAAAAAAGAACAGAGGAATAATGGAGCCCCATAAATTACACAGGAAGGAAAAATAGTGGCAAGGAAAGGAGCGCAAGAGACTGAGCAGCACTAGATGGAGAAGAAGAAAGGTATAGAGTGGATAAAGGGGAGAAAAAAAAAAAAAAAAAAAAAACCAGAAAGGAACTGAGTTAACACATGAAGTGTCCCACAGTAATGTCTCCAGCTGCTGCACATAACCAACAGCTGCTTATGATGAGCTGAACATTTTTAAGACAACAAACACTTTCTGGTTGAGTGAAGGCATGCATGTTATCCATATGTTTTTTATAGAAAAAGAATTTGGGGAGGGTGGGAGGTTACTATTAAATCATTGGAAGAAAACATAGTTCATTGTTATTTAGGTGAACTTGCTCTACTAGCAAAAATGTAAGCACCTAAATTAGGTCAATAAAATGCCTCTGATGAGCAGAATATGCTGCAGTTGGCTGCACTTCAACTACCAGTGCATTTACTTTCACAGCTTCAGCATCCAGTAGAAAGCAGGTGCTCCTGAGAGACTATATATACTCCTAACCCGTGATTTTATCCATTATGAAGGAATTGCTTTTGCTCTGGGTATACCATGAAATCAATGACCCTGCGACAGGAAAGATCCCAAGTATGTGTGTGAATCCCATTGGCCTTAGAGGGATGAAGATATTCTGTATCTTATTTGATATTTTTTCTCCTCAAGCTTCAAAGATTCATTACAATGGCCACAAAGGGATACATCCACCTAGACCTGCAACTTCCCTTGGGTAGCTGCACATCTCCTAAACAGAAATCCATAGCTTAATAAGCCCAACTGGAAATTGCCCTTTTTTCAGGCTTTTTTGTTTAGTCTATACTTTTGGTTCAGGTGGGGGAAAAGAGCTGTTTGGGAATTGTGTGGGTGGTGAAAGAAACAGAAGAGGAATGTTTCCCCATTTTTTTACCATGTATTTTTATTGATTCCTCTACCTTTAATTTCTACAGCTGGCTTCTTGCATTGAAAAGCAAGAACTGATGTTTGTGTATTTTTGTGTGGGAACATCCATATGCACACATGTTTCTAGCCGCAGATTCATTCTAGTGTATCTGGGTTTTTTTCATTGATCTGCCAGGTTACATTTTGTGGAAGTGAGAAAGATGCTCAGCACTGAGCTTGGCCATTTATTTTCCTTTCAGAAACCTGCGTATATAATCGGACCTTACAGAACGGGTGATATTAGGGTCCAGAACAACACAAAGTATTCCAGGTTCTCCCTTTTGTCACAGGCTACATCCGTACCATCAAATAAAGGGTGTCAAGGACAGTTTTCTGGCCCTGCAGACAAGTGGAACACGTATGTATGTCTAAACTGCATTCTCACCATAAAACGGACTGGCCTTGGGTTGTCCTAACCACTGACCTATACACAAGCATTATTTGGAATTTTGCTAGCTAGAAAGGGGCAACTGGGACACTGCTGACAATTCTTCAAGATAAGTGGTTGCAGGGCATAATTTGAGCCTGCAGTCTTGCTCTGTTTAGTTTACTAGTACAGATGAAACCAAAGAAACTAGTACAGATGAAACATTGTCCTTTCCAGTTCTACTTAGGGATTGAAAACTGGACTCATCCAAAACTCTATTCCTTTCTCTTGCAGGGACCCTATCAATGTATGCCTCTCCAGAATATCAGCCAGGAATTCTATACGACCACATCAGAGATGTGTCTTTTTGGTGCAACAGCCACTGCTTGCACAGACCCCAGGTTTGGTTGGGTCCATTGGGCTCCATGCATTATCCAGGGAAAGGCAGAAGAGGATGGGGCGTTTAAGCCTTTTCCTGTGAAACTTAGCTGCTGGTCTGCGCTCTTCAGACAGGGGGAGATTAAGCCAGCCTCTGCAACTAGCTGAGGCTTCCTTCTGCTTGAGGTATTGGTGCTAAGAGAAAACTACGTGACTGAGCAGAAGTAGTCAGGCACTCCAGTCCCACTGTTGGTCAGTGGAATAAAAATGTGAGCTATTTTCCCCTGGCTTTCCCAGCCAAGCTCATTCCTTGCTGATGATGACAGCAAAGCAGCAGCAAAGACTTCAAAAAGGACAGTGGAACTGATGGGGACAATCGCCTCAAATCACCTAAAGCATGACTGGGAACCAGAAAAAAATAGTATTGGGCTCAGCTATTAGACAGTACAGAATAGTCACAGGAAAGCCCTGAAACATGGAGACCTGGCTGAACTGCCGGCGCCTGGAGGGTCAGATAATACTGTTGGAAAGAAGACACAGCAATTCCTGTTGCCATTGGTTTGCCAAACCTTATTTTACCTTAAAGGTAAGTCTAAAATACACAGTAAAGATGTGCCTGTGGACCTGAGTATAACGAAAAGTTACCTTTCGTACACCGTGGATTAAGATCACATTTGGTATATTTAATCTAAATCAAGTAAAGAAGAACATGGGGATACAACTTCTCAGAAAAAATTCAAAAAAGGCAACAGGTCCCATAGTTGTACAGAAAATAAACTGGTATATACAGCGAAGAACGTGACCTTCTAATCAGACACATTCTTAATGAAAACATCCAGATCACTTGCACTTACTGTTGGGCATGGTTGACAGCTTAATTTTGTACATGTCAGAGTATATCGCCGAGAAGATGTTGACTGGATGGAGCAGACACACGTTGTGCATTGATCCACCATCAGGCGTCTCCATGGCTGAAACATTAGAAACAGTTTTTAAGTCAGTGACCATCTCTTCAACAGCACACATAAATGAGCAATTCTAGCCAGGTTAAGTCTCCTCCATTAAATCTTGCAATGCAATTCGTTACAAGAGAAACTAGAAAACTGATGCCCCCACTTTCCAGAGATCCAAATTTTTGCGTCTGTGATTCTACAACAAGCAGCATAGCACGAGGACGCTTTTCAAGTAAGCACTTCAGAATTCCTTAATCTGCGAAATGGCATTGGCATTTCTTATTTTCTTGCTTACAAAGCTAGCAAGAAAGAAAGGAATCCTTGAAAGTGATGAGGAAGATTTTGTCATGACCCATCCTGACTATGTGTTAGGTAGTTGCCACCAGTTCATTTTTTGTGAGTGTAGTGAATTGGTTTGCCAACAAGTTTTTATTTTTGAGCCATTGCAATCCACAGATCATGGGCAGAAATTTCTTGTTATTGCTCTTGTAATGACACTGTTTAGAATCTCTAGAGGCCTAAAAGTGTAAAATTGAGATAGAGGAAAGAAAAAAAAACAAACACAAAACCAAACAAATAAACCAGAAACAGAATTACTGAGTGAAGAACTGGACTTATCCATAGTTACAACAAAATCAGTTTCTGAGCTGGTACACAATTAAAATTCCCCGAGCTCTTCACCAGCACCTTGTTTGCTGGATCCCATCACCTTTTCAAAGCAAGCAAAAATGGCATTTAAAATGTACAGAGAAAAATGCCAAACTATTAACGGGAAACAAGAGGATGCGGAGTTAGTAAGTGGATTCCTAGTGCTGAAAGGAATTCTAAATACAAAGTCTTCCTGCTTTCCAAGTGCACAGGCTTTCATGTCAACCTCAAAATACTAAACTCCTATGGCTGAATGGACAAAATGGGAGGACCCTATTAAAGACTTTCACAAAGAACTTCTAAAACCTAATAAATTAAGTAAATAGACAATATCACTAGATTATAAAAGCTTTGAGTAGTGCTTCAAGTGCCGATGCAATTTCACTACTGACTTCATTTGGACGGAATTTCCCTTGCTACATACTATGCATATCTTCAAATTCCATTTTTCGCTTGTTCCACAGTAGTAAACGCTCATGGAACAAACGGAGCAAAACCAAGAAGCTGTCCAGAGTAACACTGTAAAGGTAATAGGTTTGTGGGTAGCTCAGAGCCAACACTGACATACACTGAAGGACAAATGTTATGATTACAGAATTTTAATTACATTCTTACTCTGCACCCCGGCACAACAGAAGTCCTCAGGGCTCAGCTGTCTTCTATAAAGCACCAGCAATAGCAATGACTTTTTTCTTGTTTTGTAGAGATCTATAAAAAAGATCCTCCACAAACAACATGATGGGGTGGTAATACCTATAGGGATATGCCCCTGTCTTTTTAACAGCCCAACTTGAGACCTTGGCACAGAACCCTTCAGCTTTCTTGGTTTAGCCGTTTACAGTGAATATCAGGTCATTAATCTGGAGGGTTAAAAGACCTCAATGGGTGCAGGCATGAGGACACATTCATAACATTTTCATATGGGAAAGGGATGGATAGAAAATGCCACATGAAACTCCAGACTTCTTATTTACTCTCAACATTGGAAAGCATTCAGATGCCAGTGATAGTTCTAGTACAGAATACATGGCCTCACAAGAGCATTCAACCACTGACGCTAGTATTGCTCTACTGGTTAGAGCAATGTGCATGTGAACAAACACACACGCATGTGCGTGTACATACAAAAGCCTTGCAAATATGCGAGACGTCATCATCATGGTGACCCATTTCAAAATATATTTGGTTTTGCTTTGTTTACTATCATAACCAGGCCCTTTAGAAGTAAATACTTATCACAGAATGTCTCGGTAGCTCTAGGCTTTCACACCAGGAAGAAAGCATCTATAAAGCCACAATTGATATTATAGTTGATATCCTCATTGGATCTTCTAATAATCCTAACACTCCAATTAAATGCAACAAAGAATAGATAAAGTTGAGTTTATACTAAAATCACTGTTATAGGCAGGAACGTAGGGCTTACTAGAAACACGTTGAAACAAAATCCTCACACACAAGCATCTTGAACTTTTTGGGAAAGGTCTTACCTTGATCCAAAGTTTGCATTACAGCTTAGTTCTGTGATATTTATTTAATGTATTTAGGGATCAGCGTGCTAATGGCTTTAACAATGGCTTTCTGTGAACAAACATAGCTTAGCATGACCGGAATGAGTGAAATAATGGATTGATACATCTTTTTCCCTTTATATAATACACCTATCATGTATTTTCTTGGCTAACTTTGAATTATATGTCAACATCTGCTAACCCAACGTTAGTCAGTGCAACCAAAATAACCTGCATAAAGCCCAAATCTACTCAGATCTCCTTCAAAAATGTCACTCAGTAAAAGCCTGGGAAAACAGATGAGTGATACAGATAATCCTTTTGGTAAATACAGCCACCTGCTTGGAAGTCTGCAGTTAAAGCCCACAGCATTGTTAAGAACAGTGGAGTGAATGCAATACACCAAATTACTGGAATATAATATTGGTAACCAGATACAAGACAAAAATGTAAAGGGATTAAGGACACAGTCAGTTAACAGAACTGCAGTAAAAGACTCAAAACTTGGAACTATTCGGTGAATGAGTTAATGGAGCAAAGTTTTCCCCTGATATAAAATGAAATTTGAAACCTATTCTTAAAGGACCCAGAATAAAGTTTTTGAAATCCAGGAAGTATAAACTTCTGTAGACACCACATCTTCCTTCCTGGCTAAAACTCTGGAACAGTCACTGAAGTAAAGAATAGTGTAAGACGAAGCTGTAGTAATGCCAGCTGCTCAAAAGCTTTCAGGCATGTAGCTAATTAGCTGACAATAATTCATTAAGTGAAGCTAGTTTAATTGAAAAGAATAGTTCATTAATTTAAGGCAAGTTCTAATATAAGCTCTAATTTAAATTATTTTAATTTTTTTTAAATAAAAATGGCCACTTTGGTTAGAAATCTTCCAAGATTGTATCGCAACTCGAATTTCACACTCTCTCCATCCTGAGAACATATTTTTGGTAACTGCTTTGTTGAATGCTAACTTCGGTAATGCTTGACATTTGCGACAGCAAGAGCACAGAAGTAATGTAACAGCTGGGGCCTACCTACACCCTCAAAATCTTGCACAGGCAATATTTGATAAAACGGCTAATTTTCAGGGAGAACAATAATACCTTTTAAAAGCTGTATTAAAATAAAAAATAATAAAAAAAAAATTTTAAAGACAGCTTTTATTATATAGCCAGATAGCAAATAAGAATGAGTCAAAATGTATTTTTGCATCAGCTGAAACTCTTTATGAATTCATTCCAAATTGGGAAAATTTTTTCAAGATAGGAATCTTTTTCAATACTGTAGGAGCTGAAATATTTTAAGTATTCAAAACACAAATACTTCTCATTTTGCCTTCAACATGACATTTTGTTTCAAAATTTGCTTATGCTTTATTTTAAAGTATTTGAAACTATCTTAAAATTCTTGAAAATAGAACAAAGACTTTACTTGACAGATCAGGTAAAGATTTTTTTGGAAGAGAAAAAAATTAGTTGTTCATAAAAGAACAGCATGCAACTGGAAAGACACATTCTTTTTGCAACACAGAATATATACTTATATGCATAACTATATAACAGAAGGTGGCAAGAGCTAGCAATTACTATGCTGCATGACATTCTTTACAAGTATGGCCTTTATAAAACGCGATAACTAGTTTTGACAACATACTATAGAGGAGACAAATAGAGGAATCAAAGAGAAAGCAGATTATTTCAGATTTCACCACTTTAAAACCCTTCTCCCAGTGTTCTGACAAGAAAGGCAGAGTTATTCCTTGGATTTAATTCTACAGGGAAGTAATCCCCACACAGAATGATGGATGCTTGATGACAGGGCTTTAGCTCTACCTGATAAACTTACGCCTATCAACTATGAAAAAAATCAAAAGCCAAAGAAATAGATGGAGAAAGGTTCTCTCTGCCATACCTGAAAAGTCCAAAGAGTTTTGGGTAAGCTTACCTTTTAAATATATGAAGAAAGACAGACATACATTGACAATGCAGGAATACATAGGTTAAAAGTTAGGTTAAATGACTAAAGAGGACCTGTTTCCCTGGGGGATGATGAGAATATTTAGAGCTCTTTGACACCAGAGGTGCTGCCAGAATATGGATTTAGGGAAACAATGGACAATTGACAGAGCTCTCCAAAGAAAAATTCGGCATAAATGAGATCAGATGCTCAACTCCCATCATTCCCACTGTCATGGGCTGGGTTAAACATGTCTTAATCTATCCATTAAATATGCAGTTGAGAAAAAATTTCCTCTGAGGGCATATCAGCAGGGATCTTGAAAGGGGACAGAGGTCAAACAGTGAGGAAGCTCAGCTTTCCCATCCTTGCTAAGAGCCAAGGAGGGATACCCCTCCTTCTACACAGGTGGAGCAAGAGCCTCCATCCTTTTTTAATCTGCTTTATCCTCTAGGTAGAATACGGGAAGTTTTTGCTTCCCCAAAGTGGGCAAGGATCATTTCTGAGATTATCCCTTGCAGATAGTTTCCTGTGTGTTTGGTAGCCTGCAAGTCATTACACAATGCAGAGTACCACAGTTTCTAAGCACTTCTCTCAAGCATCCTTTCAAGATAAGGAAACTTTACTGTCACCGTTTTGAAGAGATACTCATTGTCATATAGGAAGTCTGTGGCAGGGTCACCAACTGGACATACAGGTGCTGAGCCCCTTGCCACTGCTTTTACCCCAAATCTCTCTTGCAGAGATTCTGTCTGAACAAAGCTTATGTATATTTTGGCAAGTTTGTGTTCTTCAAAGGCTTATTCTTATATCTAAATGTCTTACCATCACAGCAAATAAAAGGAATAGTGTCTTACCCCAATAACAGTTCCATTCAAAGGACAACCATTCAGGGGTACTGAAAAAGAAGATAATATTCCACTTAGCATTACCTTTATCATGACATTACCAAGATTTAATAAACCACAGGTGTGTTTTTTTGACTTATTATATTTTCAATTGAAGACATTTAGATCCAGTTTCACTGTAAAGAGGCATGATTGAGCCCTATTACGTTAGATCTTGAAAGATAACAATTTGTCATAGTTATCCTGAATTCCACCTCAAACACCTCCAAATATCTCTTGCTGAGTTGTTGGTTGCTTTTTTTTTTTTTTTTTTTTTTTTTTAACAAGTACATGGCACCATATAAATTTTTCCCTCCAGTTCAAGTCTTGCACTCTCAGAAGGTGCACTCAGGTTTTCTGCAAGTTACATTGCGTATTTCTCTTCCTCCTCCTCCCACTGCTAGCTTCTCACGCTGTGGTCAATTAAACCTGACTGTGAGTCTTCTCAAACTGAGGCCAATTAGCCAAATCTTCTGATTTGCACTTTTGATCCAAGTCTGTGCTAGGAAATGGCCACAACCACAACGCTCAGAGACACACAGAAGACAGCATGGCTGCGTGCAAACTCCCTGTTCATAGGAGGCACTTGGGAGAGCGTTGAACCTTCCTAGGACAAAAGCACCTTAGGACCTCTTTTATATGCTTAACAATGCAGGCTAGAGCTGTAGAGACATAGCCTGGTATGCCTCTGAAGCAACGCAAAATAGCTTCAGTGGTAAGTAGTTCAAAAGGAGACAGTGAACATCAGTTGGAAAGAGGAAGTAATAGCAGCAGGTGCTATTGTACTCAACATCTAGCTTATACTGGAGAGCTTCAAAGTAGTATCATACTCGCATAACACAAACTTTTGAAATTGCTGTTGAGAAACAGGAGATAAACACATGAGACGATTCATTCTTGATTCCATTTGTCATACACAAAACCTTACCACATCTGCAAGAAGGACAGCAGTCTATTATTTGGTCACAACGCAGTTCAGTTCCCTCTGGACAGTCAGGCACATCCATTTGAGAGCAAGAAAGATTCTTCTGCTGCACAAAAACTTCGTTGTTCACCCGGACACACTCATTGATAATGCAAGGGTTGAAAGGCGATCGCCACTCTGTGCCAACCTGATGGGAAATTGTAAAAGGATTAAATATAGGCAGCGGTATTTGTGCCAGGATAGAGAGAAGACCACCACAGCCAACATGCTGGTTTGCAAAAGCACGTTTACTGTGCCAGGAGAAGTCTGTCACTCAACAGTTCTCCACAAATCCTTATCACGACAATCAGTTTGTAGAACAGTCTTCTGCTTTGTTTGTAGACTATAGGAGTTACAGGAGTATCCTTAAGGTGAAAAATAAAGGGCCAAGTGAAATAACATGTGAAGGAGAAAAAGCACTCTTAGCTAAATTTGAACCTACATTTGTTACCCGGTAGCTGGCTGCACTGCAGTGTGCTGTACCCGAGCTGGCCCTCTTTCTGCTGGAACCTGCTGCAAATCAGCTCTACTAAGCCCAAAAGAGGCTTTGGCGATAGGCTCTAGACCTGAAAAAACTTGCAAACATAGAAAAGACTGGATCTTATTGACAGCGCTGCTGATTACAATGACCCATGGGTCAGACGAGGTGGGAACTTCAAGTGCTATTATGGGAAGAGGCATCACCACAGGCCAGAAAGAAGATGCTTCACAGTTCAATGCAGAGGGGAGCTATCACTGCTTTGAAGCTGTATGCCGCCACCCATAACACTCTGAATACTCTTCAAGAACAGTGACAGTGAAATCTGATCTCCAACTCTAGTAAATCCAAACATCTTTTCTTAGAAAGCTAGGGAATACTTTTATGTGTTAAATACTTAGTTCTTTGTTAATGACAAAAGAGTTGAAAGAGGACACACGAAGAAAGAGACAGCAAAGTATAAGGACAACAGAAATCAGTAAGACACAGTGGGACATTAAAATTGTCCCTGTAGAGGCTTGTTTTATGAAGCAGAGAAGAATATTGATCCACATTAAGAAATGGCCTTGATAAAATCAGGGAAGATGCAGGCTGAAAAATGATACATTAACATTTTTTAAAAGACAGCAGCAGACTGCCTTTGTAAAAGAAGCAATTAAGAAGTTAATATTAAATATGTGAACGTGAGACACAGGAGATGTAGATGAGAACACAGATGTATTATAAAAAAGAACAACGCTTAGGGAAGAAAAGATGGGGAGAAGGTCTATTATTTTAAATAGATTTAATTTACTGTTCTTGCCTTTGTTTAATCCAAAACTGTGCATAAGATTATGCAATTTAATGCTATTGGGGCAGGCAAAGGCTTGCCAATGGCGGTTGGGTTAGGGACAGAACAAACTGAATAGCCTGAAGGAATTAAAAATGTAGGCCAGAAAAGAAACAAATGTCCACGTAGCTATCGAGAGTGTAGGGCATCTGCAGAACGTTTTAAATGGCTGCTTCACGCACTCACTTCCCGCTAGGCTCTTTGAATCCTAAGGGAAGAGGCACACTGCTGAAAATAAATTGTTAGTTTGAGCAGAAAACAAGTATGGCCTGGACCATTGCGGTCTGATCTGACATGCAGCAATCATCTTTAGCAACCAGAGAATACTTCATGTTTCTATCCTCATTTACTTCCTGATATTTCATTGTGTACCACATAGGATATCCTATTGGAATAGGACACTGAAATTCAAGCAATCCACTACCCCATCTGCCTGCTATCCATAGAGTAATACAAATTAATCGGGATGATTTAAACAAATAGCCTACAGCCAGAGAAACAACATGTCCCATTAACGTTCTATTGATCTACCATTTGTGAAATTACTAATTTTACACAAAAATATTGCTCCCTTAGAGCCCAAAAAAGGTGGGGAGGGTTTGCTTGTTAGAACCAAGTCAGTCACACACCCCAAAAACCATTGTTTTTCAGTACTGCTTGATGTCTAGAAGAAATAGGTCATATCTTCTTCACCTCTTTCCATGGACCACAAAATAATTCCAGGGCACTTCTGCTAGAACAGGAGGCATCCGTACCATCGCCACCTCACCTCATGCAAACGAGGATCTGCATCACCCCGAGACCAGAGTAGCTGCTCCTCACAGGCAGTCTTCTGGCATCTCCCACAACACTCCCCTTCTTCGACAATATACTTGTAACCCTGTAGGAGAAAAGAAAAGGACTGACTGATCCAGGAATAGGAGACAAATGGGAAGATTAGTCCTAAAAGAAAATGCTGGGAAAAACGTTTAATGTTAGCAACTCTTTATGGAAAGGGGAGTTTGAAAACAGAACTGTAAGGCCACACACGGCCATTACAAAACAAACAGATGGTCCGCCCAGCTCAGCATCCTGTGAAATGGTTAACATTATCTGCCAGAAAAAATTAAAATGCGCACAACATTAGGAGCAGAAATTCCTATCTCATTAGTTCCTGCTTAATATAACTTTTGAAGACACAGTCACTTCAGCTACATGGACTAATTCTAGGTACTATCGTTGCTCAGGTCATGCCAATCAACTAACGGGCCTTGTAAGGATAACACCTTCTCTAGTGTGGTACAGAGCATGCCTTCTTGGAGTACAGAAAATATTGATGGTGCCTGACATTAAAAATAAAACAAAAAAGAAAAAAGAATAAAAAAATCTGAAATCACCCTGAAACATCTTCCTTTTTCTAGGATCTGCTCAAATATGTAATAGTGCAAAGATTTGACACAAGACAAAAGAACAATGACATAAACAGGCAGAAATGGAATGGAAAGGGAAGAGGTAAAAGAAAAATTCTTTCAGACGACACCGAGCTATTTCAACAGCATTAAGCAGCAGTCATTTCCAAATATTAGTTTATCGTGTATAAGCCATTTCGTTTATGCATTAGCAAATTGTAAAGAGCAAGTCTTTCCAATAAAATGGCCCTACAGAGGAGTGCAAAAGGAAAAAGAAGTAAGTCCACTTTTAAGGGTGACTGTCAGAATTGCCATGCTATTTGGTAAATTTTGAGAGAAAACTATATGTGAATGTTAAGAATCCAGTTTAAAAATCACTACATTAAATCAGCTCTGTTTTTAGATACGAGTCATATCTAAAAAACAGGGACCAGTTTTGACTGATCATTTCATCTTTCTGTTTCCTGAAGCAACTAGACAAATATTCAAACATTGGAGTATCTAAGTGAAATAAAGCAAGGAACTTTAGTCAATTAGAAATAATATATTCTGCATTTAATAGCTAGGCAGCTCTAAAGGCAAAACATTACTCTGATTTCAATACAGAGTTTAAGGAAAGATGTTCTGTCAAAGAAAATATTGTTCATGTGAAAAATGTCAATGAAAATAAGCATAATTTCATTTTTGTCAACCTCTTTGGACTGAATTGCTGAAGTATTCACAACTGCTCCCTCCCTTCATGAACTGTCCTTCATTTGTAATATGAAGCACATTAGCAAACCTCAATAATTAACAAACTTTCATATGAAAGTGCATTTTGTATAATGTCGTAAAAACGGAATACCAGAGTTTGATCTAGCTTTGTGGAAAAAGTTGTGCTGTTTATCTGCTAAATACATGCTTGAAGCAGCTCAAGTATCGGATACAACATTTTATTTGTGTGGCAAACTCAGAGAAGTAAAAATCCATGAGCTGTTTGTGCCCAGAAAAAAGCAAAATCCAGCTGCGGGACCTAAATTTCACTAAAGTGGGTTTGAACAGAGCCCTCTAAAGAGCAAACAAAAAAGTGCTTGCTATGCCTCAGACTTCAGGGATGATTTGCACCCCTAAGGCACTGACAAAGATGTTGGTTTTGGACAGTTCAACCTGCCTGATTGGCCCTTTTGGTGCTCAGTGCGTTCAAAATGTGGGGGCTCTGACTCCTAAGGGGAAGAAATGCAGGAGGTCGCAGCTCCTGACCTCAGCACGTGCTGAGCTTCTCCTAACACAGCCCCAGAACCACCATAGACTACAAACCTGTTTCAGAAGACAAATCTGCAAACTGCAGCAGTCTAAGAGCTCCTGAAAAAGCAAAGTATCCACCCGTACTTGAGGACTAAGGTGGACAGTGATTCCCATATTTCACCATCAGAAAACACCATCTTTCCTACCTCAGACCATGGAAATTTGGGCCCACAGGAATAAAGAAAGCTTTATTTTATGCTTAATTCTAAAGGTGGTAATGTTTAAGGTTACACCTAAGAAAAGGAAAATGTATTGTGCGTTTTGTGCATTTTGAGGTGTTTTTTTATTATTTTTTTTTTCCAGTAAGATGATTTATGTACAAAGAGTGTATGCTACCAGGATTATTCCTGAGCTGCACAACCTATGAACATGAACTAGTTTCAGATACTATGCTGTTGAAGGTTAATGTTAGATTGAACTAGGCATAGTAAGTAGTGTCTGCCCCTTCCTTCATTATTTTTCATTTACTAGCATATAGACACTAGCATATAGATGTGCCAGTTTGCAACAGGTTGTTCAGGGATGCACTTATAGTTAATATTCCGCTTGTCTTCTGCTTTTTCTGGACTGGATCTGATGCTTTCTTCCTCCTCCGCATCTTGCCTTTTAGAAAAAAAAAAACACCACAGAGTTCAAACCTCAAATAGGGAATTAGAACTCAGTAGTCCTTGGTAAGTGTCTGACCGTTTGTCACGCTGAAAGGCAGATGACAGTCTTCAGGACTCGAGGATCGTGCCCCGGGGAGGTAAGGGATAAGGCAACACAAGGCACCCCTCGCATTTGAACCGGTTCAGGTGGCTGATGTGGGAGTGATAATCAGCAGCTGCGATGGAGAACCCGACAAGTGCTCAGATATGCTGCCAGGTCAGGCTGTTTTATCAAACACAAATGCTGAGATAAAGCTGATCTCCCACTCAGAGGGTGAAAGCATACAGATTAAGACATTCTACATGGCGGGGGGGAATTATGCCCACTTTTGAACTGGTGCCTGTCCTGCGACAACTGAAAGAGGAATGCAAATTAATTCTGTAGCATTCAGAGAACGCTCATTTGGTTTCGTCGCCTACTCAAAGCTCCCGGAGGGATCCACACAAGCTATGGCTTGGCACATTTCTGCCCTCCCTCTTTCACACTAGGATTGCTCAGGATATAGAGTTCATCTTCTCGTGGGTACTAAGGTTTTGTCCATAAAACTCTTATCAGCTGCCTTTTGGCCAACAAATCAGAAAGAATGAACGGAGATTGTTCCTCAATGTCGTATTTTTAAGAAGGCTCCAGTATTTTCCTCTTACATATTGAGATTATAGTACCTAGAAAGGGTTGGAGGAATGAAAGAGAATGAAAATGACAACAGTAGATCGAGAAAAACCCAGTAGGGTGGATATAAATCAACTTGAAATGCTGAAAGAAAAATCTTCAGTGGTGATGAATCAGCACAATCGTAGAGATTTCCCTGGAGCTGCACTCATTTACCCCAGGTGAGGACTTAATTCTCCATTTGCAAATCTCTAGAACATTAAGGTATCATTTCCTAATTTCCATAATAAATTATGCTTTAAAATGCAAGCAGGATGTTTGGAATTACCTCCCACCAAGACTTTCACAGTTTTTAAATGGGATCCTGCACATCTAATATTCAAACAACAGTCTTCCTTTTACATTATTTTCTTTGACCTCCTTAATACGCACTATTAAGCCATTTACCATGCTTTACATGCTACTTCATAGGAAAATATACGTTTGAAATATTGGAGATTAAAGCCATAAATTTTCTAGTCAGCATCTATTGCAACCATCATTCACTATGCCTTTGCACGTACGGTGTGAATGTTCTTTATTTAAATTTAACACAGTCATCAGGAGGCTTGAAAAATCTAACCTAATTAATTTACACACACTTAGCCAAATGGCTTTGTCTTAAACACTTATCCCAGAAAATTATGCTTCATTTTTCTCATAATCATTGAGCACTTTAAATTACCCAATGCTTTAAACCACACTCTTTTATATCACTTACAAAGTACCTAACTCCAAGAACATTGACAGAAATTGAGCAAAGCAAGTGCTCCCTTTGCATTAGTATACTAGCGATTTTTAAGGTGTTTTGAAAGCTGTTATCCATTTTATCGCCACGATTCTCTAAAGGGATGTAGTCTGCTGTACTTTCAGAGAAATAATTTCTGAAGAAGCTCCAGGAGGGAGACAACACTCCTCCTTGTGGCACATGCAATAATTACAGCAATCTGCTTGCTTTCTCAAAACTTTGATAAGAGAAAGAAAGAAGACAGAAAAAGTGAGGGGACTATAACATAGAATGAAGCAAACCCACATCTGGTTCACAAGTGAGAAGTCTGTATTTGCTGTTAATATCCTCAGAGAACTATGGGATTGGTTCATTTTATTGAAACATCCACTCTTTTCCCGTAGCATTTCTTTACCTTCTAAAACAACAGTTAGGGTTTGAGTTTGATTTTGTCATGCTCAGGACAGTAGCACTGTCCACTCATCAGGGTGAAGGAGCTGGTACATGTATCATGTTTTTTTTCTCTTTTTGTGTAGCTAGATAAAAAGCCACAGGCTGTTTTCACAGAAGTCGGATGACACAGTCAACAATGATACTGCACAACCATGAGCAGCAGAGAGTTTGGACATCATCTGAGTAATGATCCATGATTAAGATATGTCTTTAATATCATTACAACTTTCAATGTCATCTAATCTGAACTGAAAAATAAACTTCAAAGCCAATTCAAACTGGACTACAGAACTTCTGTGGTCCTTGATATGTGTATCAACTGAATCAGGAATAAGCAAAGGTAAAAAGGAAAATCTGAGCTATCCACACTCTCCAACAGCTACAGTTTTGGTTGTACAACTTTGGTAACCATTAAAAGAGCAGAGGAAATGGCAAACTCCCAAAAAGAACTGGCATGGTTTCCACCAAGGCTTTTTGTTTGTTTTTAGAAAACTTTTTGACAGTGCAATGCTTAAGGCTGATTTGTCAAGAAACTGTAGGTCTGCATTAGCGATACTTTAGTGGAATAACAGATTATTGATAAAGTTATGGCTATGAGCCAAAAGACAGCCTCATACTTTAGATCTAATATTTCATAATTGCCATATTAGAAACAAGTTTCTTCTACTATTAGAAATTGAAGGGATTCTCTTGCAAAAGCTGAAATCCACCCTCGTGATTTTCGCTGCACTAGGCACCCTCAAGCTTTCTTAGCAAGCTGTATGCTTGCAGAAAGAGCATTAGTTTGGTTTATTGGGTTTTGGTTTTTTTTAATGGATTGGCTTTTTGTTCTGGAACAATGCAGTGTTTAAGACACAGTAGAGAAAAATTTGAATTTTAAAAGTTTATATCTTTTTACACCTTCTCAGGTGCACATACCTATATGCTGTCCAGCCTGGTTCTGATACAGAGGCTGTAAGTTAAGTCATGTTGAAATACAGTACTATTCAGGTGTTTGATATTCTTTGGAAACTGAGGCACAATTAGCTTAATAGAGTTCAGAAGAGAGAATTGCCTTTCAGATATTGGTTTGCTTAACTGAAATGTTCATAGTCAAATTTCAATGCGTGACTAACTGTTTTAAAATATATATTAGCATAAATCCAAACGAGAATTTAAAACAAGTCAGACAAAGTAGGGTTTCTACAAGAACTTTAACTCAGCTGTGAGGTGTTGCACATTTATGCTCTATGCCCGAGGTCAGCCTTTGTCTCCCAGACACATTATTAATGATGTCTTTCCAAAAGCAAAAAAGAACACCTCTAACTTCTCATAGCTGTATATACAAGGTTTGCTAATGAAGAGCATTCTTCCAAATATAACTGAACCAAAGCAGAGAGATCACGTGTTGATTTTTCTTAGCCTCTGTTCTGAATGGAACCACATAAATGGGACTCATTCAAAAGAATAACAAAAAAAACGGGGAAATACGGAACAGTGGGAAACAGGCCGCAAAGATTTGGAGACTTGGCGGAGGAGGGGAATGTGCATGATGTATTTGGAGATTTACTGTATTTCCAACAAGAAGAAAAAAGCCTACTCCTGGAGAAGACAAAACCAAGTGAATCTTGTGTCATATGTGGCACTGGAAAACCCAGAACGTAGCATCCCAGTGAGCACAGTGAGTCAAACACAGAAGCAGCACCTGTCCCTCTTAGTTAAAGGGGTTTGCAGTTGTTCCTGTAGTATGACTTCCTTTGCTTTTCCCACTGACATATTCCAGCTGCTCACCTGTAATAACACCGGGGCAGTCCGTTGAGTCACAGGCCAACATGCAGACTTTTATCAGTTACTGGACCACTTGAAGCATTGATGTTACAACACACATCTGGAAACACTTGCTGCTTGGGCAACTGTTTGAATTTTGTGTGGGCTAATGCAATATATAGCCTAATATAAATATTTTAAAAGCAACTTGGAGATCTGAATAGCATTAACTAGCTCATCTTTGCTTCTGCACTGAGGAAAAAAAACAAATTAGCTTCTTCTGGGCTTCACTTCATGGTTCAGGGAAGAACAAACCCATAGGGAAACCCCTGGGTCAGCAAAAGACCTGCAGAGAACTTTCTGAATCCCAGATAGCCACATCTAGTTGCCCCACCTGGGCCCCACACAGCCTACTGAACTTGCAGACTGTGAAGACACCAGACCATGGACTAAGGAGGAGCTGCTTCAAGTCAGATGTGCATTTTCCCCACTGGAATTGGCCAACACCATCAAGAACAATCTTCATTAATCCATGCATATACTGAAAACTTTAAAAAGAGGCAAAATGTATTTATGGTAGACTCTGATGGTTGCGGCACAACTTCTCTGGCCACATGGCAGTTGGTAAGGGGTGTGATTTGTCAGCACTTGCCTGGGCTGGGAAACCTCTTCGGTCATCTGCTCCTACTACAGAGCCAAGCTGTGTATTTCCACTGTCCTCACTCAATGGCCCATCCGCCCTAACTTCATGAAGCTATGATGTGGGAATGCTTAAGGATTATGGGTACAAGGTACTAGATACCACAGCAAAATGCAACTCTAGGGCATCACATTTAATTTTACAGTGATTTTTTTTACTTCCTTATTCTCCACATTATTTTCATGTGAGGAATGTTAGGGAAGGGATCCAAATTGGGTAGTTTAAAGGAAGTCTAAAAACCATTTTGAACTTTTGTTTGCACAAATCATTTTATGGTCAAAACATTCCAATCTATGACACTGGCAAGTGCTGCTGACTTGTAACCAAGTCCTTTGACCTTTCTAGAATTCTTCTACCAACTTTTTGTACAAAGTATCTGTCTCCTTCTGCTTGACCATCTACGTCAATATAACAAAGCAGCTCATACTTCCTTTGCAGGCTTCCAAAAGTAGACCACGTAATTTTATAGCGTGTAGCAGATGTCCGACCATAATAAAGGCCACAGCAAGCGGTGTTATTAATGCTGTAACGGGCAGAGCTGAGCAATAGACAGATCTGAATTGGGCTCTCCAAAAAGTGAACTTCAGCTAGAACAGTCATTTGAAATTGAACTTCAGACATCATGAGTACTTATTATGCAAGTGGTGCAAACGACAGACACTTCAGGATGCAGTTCTCTTTTTATTGAAATATAAAATAAACTTGTCACTGATTTCCTTGGCAGCAGGATATGATCTTAAAACAATAACCCTAAAATAAAGTCAGTAATGCTCAGGCCCTCTTAAACCCTGTTCCCAAGATAATTCGTTGCTACAACACTTATTTTCTGTTTTTCTCTGGTTTCTCTAAACATGCAGGTTTAAAAGTAATCATTTCAGATCCCTATCAGGGCGCTGCTGGCTAATGTACTGATTTAAATGTTACTCACCCGAGAGCAGAACATGTTACATGCTTTGTCATGACACTCCATCATCTGAAGTCCTGTAACATCATCCCTCATACTCGTGCAAGAGCATTCCCTGCAACCATCTTCCCAGGTTGTCCCAACAGGGTAGACTATGTTGTTGTGCACACAGACCTATTGAATGCAACAATGAATACATGAAAGAGCACTTACACGTACACTGCTGCTGTAAGGGCACACTGCTGGCTCCAAAAGGCTACTTTTTAAGATGTGAAACCTACCATAGAGAGGGTAGATTCAGATTAGATATTAGGAAGAAATTCTTTACTGTGAGGGTGGTGAGGCACTGGAACAGGTTGCCTAGAGAAGCTGTGGAGGCCCCATCCCTGGAAGTGTTCAAGGCCAGGCTGGATGGGGCTTTGAGCAGCCTGGTCTAGTGGGAGGTGTCCCTGCCCATGGCAGGGAGGTTGGAACTAGATGATCTTTAAGGTCCCTTCCAACTTTAACCAGTCAATGATTCTATGATTCTATAGATTTTATGGAATATTTTGAACCCAGTAGAAATGCTACAGGTCTTAAAATTGTGGCCACGCTGATGAGGAAAAGAAAACAAGTGCAACCAAAGCTAGCGTTTTATAAAAAATAAATTGGAGAATTTTATCTGCAGTCGGTGGAATTGTCCAGGGTCTGACTCAGTTTCCCTGGAAGTATAATTTGACCCAATATTTAGAGATAATAAACAGTGAGTCCTGTAGAAGGAGCTGTGCATGCAAAACTTCTCCCAGTAAATCAGCTGATCCAAAAAGATCCTACTTTGAGCTACAAGCATTCATTGTCTTGTATCCTTAGGCTATCAAAGCTACTACAAAAATAGTGACATCTCTTGTATTGCACTTTCTATTAGTAAATTTTACAGTATGTTATTGAAGAGATGAACATCATTTATTTTTATAGATATAGCAAGAAAGTCATGAAGACATAAAATGACTTATGCAAGGTCATGAACTACTTAGCAACAGAAAAGAAAGGATAGCTCTCCTAAGCTGCAAGACAGTGTAACCCTATGTTATGCTCTTAGGTAAGGTTGCTTCAATGAAAAGGTTACATTGTCCTTCAACCTCTCCTCTAAGTAACCTTATCTTAGGGGTTAACATAATATAACAACTTAATAAAAGGTTGGCAAAATAAGAAAAAAAAAATATCCTGGTGAAGCTTTAATAGAATCAGGTATTAATTCAACAAAAATTTAAAAGTGGCAATATAGTTCATATAAGATGCAATGCCTCCCCAGGCAGAGGCAAAGGTAATCAATGGGCACAAGGAGTTTAGGTGTCCCAAATATTTCAATAAAGTTAGTATAGGATTGAAAGAATATATAGTATCTATGCTGATCCAAAAGCATGTACGTCTGTTATCCAGAAGCAAATTAGAAATTTAAAAGTTACCTATGAAAATCCTAATGCTTGAATGACCTTGAAGTTTCACGTGGTTTTGTTTTCTATACATATATACATGTAAAATCTGATTATGTCAAAGTCACAAAAAATGGACTGGTTATGTCAGAATAAATGACCGTAATAAAACAAGCAACAGTGTGAGGCAACAGTGTATTTCTCTCAGACACATGTAAATTAAAAATGCCCTGGCATCATTATCCGGTAGTCTTGTTGGGGGTCTGTTAATACCTAGCTGGCCGCTTGCTTTGGTGCTGTCACTCCATGTATAAAAGATAACCTCGTCTGTGGAGGTGACACTTCATTCCCCTTACCCTGCCTGGAGCACAGGTGGTAGATACGCAGCCGCAGTCATTGGTGAGAGATCTGGATAGATATCCGAGAGGGCAGCTCACTGTCGAGTTTGTACAGCTGCAGGTACACTCGTATTCATCACAGCACTCGGTCTTCTTAACAGTCAGCTCTCGATGCGGTGGGCAGGAAGGTCTTTGAGCTAAGCTGCATGCTTCTCTGTTACACGCTAGCAGAAAAAGGCAGGTCCCATGTCAAGCACACGGCATTTCAGAGTGCTGCTGCAAGTGAACAAGACAGTTCTCTGGCAGCAAGGCACTAATCGCTACTGAAAACGGTTATAAATCTACTTAAAGACTAACAAGTAATGCAGATATAAAAGGCCCGGGTCAAAGATTGTGCTGCAGGTTCAGGAAAAGCTCCTACCCTGCCAAAATATTCTTGTCTCATACGCAATCAAAAAGATTCATAAAATAAGCATAAAGGTCAGAGCACACACGTCCAAGAGTCAAGTATTTCTCTTTTCCTTAATTCAAAAGTGTGCTTAGAAAGGGCCAACGATACCCTTCTTCCAAGTCTGTGAAATCATTACATGCCCGTTGGCTCCAAAATTAAACCTTTCAGAGGGAAAAAATAATGTCTAAAGGAAGTTGTCAGTGTTGCTCAAATGCAGTGTTCCAGTGTCACTCCCTGCTAAAAAAAAAAAATATCTTACCACATGTGTAATTGGGTCGGCATTCTCCAGGGTTGGTCAGAGCAAGCTGCAGGCCAAACTCACAGACAGGGGCAGGAGGCAAATCACAGGAAACCAGATCACAGACTAAGAAGAACAATTGAGAGAGTGTGTAAGACCACACCTGACTAGTTAGTCCTCAAGAAAAGACACACATACACACATGCATGTCCCCATTAAACTTTTTTCCCCTACATTCAATTGCTATCCTAAAACATGAAGTAAGTAAGAGTTCAGCAAGTCAGAGTTTGTTTTCAAAATAGCTTAGGGAACAGTTCAAGCTTGGGTTATGAGGATTAAGGTTCTAATGTTATATTTAATTTGCAAATATAGACCATGCAAAAACAGATATTTGAAAAGAGACCATTCTAATGTCATGTACACAAAAACAAATTGGTCCATTCCCTTCCTCACCTCTTACAGAAAGAGGGAGAAAGTCAAGTCAGAAGTGAATAGACACTCACATCCTCAGGAGCTGTTTATTTTTCCACACGGATGATCGTACAGTCATTCAGTGGTTTCAAAAATGGAGCATTGCATTAAATAAAAGAAGGGATTGTATACTTTTGAAGCATCTGATAAAAATATGGACCAAGAAGATTTCAACAGTTTATGAGAACCTACCACACTCGTACTCAGGGCAGCACTGGCCAGCGTCCCTGCGCAGACGAGGGACTTCACAGGGACCACACTGAACAGCTGTAGTAAGAAGAAAACATCCATAAAACAAGTTTGGATATGACCTAGAAAACTAGGTAACAAAAATATCAACTGAAGTCCAATCATACATGGAGTTAAAGCAATTTACGTTTGGCAGTAGGGCAAGGTCGGACCGTGCAGTTCACTTTCTTGTTATCAAGGCACGTGCACATCTTGCAAGGCTCACTGTCAGGAATCCACGTTTCCATGTGCTGCATGTGAAAAAAAAAAAACAAAAAAAACCAAACACAACAAAAAAACCCAACTGATTGTTAGAAAGAAATCAAATATTCTGGTCACTGGTATGTTAGTGATGGGAAAACCAGAAGACTCTATGCAGGATTGGTTGTTTGCTCTGTTAACTGTAAGAGCCTAAGGAGACACATAATTCTGAAATGACTGTCGTGTACCAATTTAGCAAAAGATGTAAAGAATGCATGAATGGGGTGAGGAATTACTATTGTTTTAAGCATGAAAAATGCTCCAACGTTATAAATGCAATCTCAGGCTATTGTGAGTAACAGTGGACTTGTGCAACTACATACCATGATTGGCTGTTCAGTGGTAATAAGGGAAACAACAATATTTTGGGAAATACATGGAAGTGGCTGCTTTCCCAAATTAGTAGTACTTAAACAGAGAGACATAAACGGTGCATATTTTTTATTAAGAATATGGGGGGTGTCATCACTTGATTTCCCATTGGATTGAAGACTGGAAAAGCACTATTAGTAACCCCAAATCTGAAACAATCACTATAGCGACATTACTGGAGGTAACAAGCACATTCAGATACTGCCAGTAAAATGTATCATTATTCAGCCACTGCTCCTTCTGGTGAAAGTGGGGGAAAATCACTGAGGTTAAAGATGAAATTACCTATAAAGAACTATCCGTATTTAACACACATGTGAATAGGGAGGTAAGAATGAAAAGATGCACTATGGGACAATAACGTTACTTTGCTCAATTGATCCAGGTTCTGGGTGAGAAAATGTAGAGTAGGCTAGGGTGCCACAAAGGGAAAAGGTGTCATCCAGAAAACCCTGGAGCACAGTTTAAAAATAACCATCTGACAAGACCTTCAGTAAAAAGAAAGAAGGAAATATCTAAGCATACTGCAACCTGTGCCCAGAGATATCTATGTATTTTAAGCCATCACAGGAGTCTTGAAAGGACAGTTTAACCTTTCAAAGGTTAACGGCATGGCAAGGATAAAGACGCCAGGCGTGCTAGAACAAGCCAACCAGAGGTTTAACAAAGCTTAGGAAATGAATCACATAGGATTGGTTAATCCATAGGAAATCTATTTCAGTCAAAGAAAGCTTGCATTGATGCTAGTAAAGAACATTATCTCAGAGCTTGGAAAAATAACTCAGAACCCTCTGCCAGAGCATTCAATGGCCTCAGGGTTAAAAAGTCCTGAGAATACAGCTGATAGAGAATGCCTACACTTGCAGGTGGTGATGTGAAAAGCATGCAGACATTTCAAGACACAGAGAAAGAGAAACACAATATTTGCTGCTCTAACATTTTCAGCAGCCTTGATTTTTGCACAGGTTTTCTTCAGCATAAGTAGGACTTTCTAATACCAGAAGACACAGCAAGAGAGAGCATGGTGTTAGCAGAGCCCTATATGGGTGTTGGTACTGAGAATCCTGTAAGCCCAAGCACAATCTGAGGTAGAAAGGAAGAGAGGAACGAACATCAGAGGGAAAGAAGGGGGTTAAGGAAATCATAACCCACCACCAGTTGCACTGCCTGTTGTATTGCTCACACAGCTAATCCTGCAATGGTGGAGACGCAAATCAGCTGTGTGAGCTGATCCTCCCCTGCCCTCCACCTCCCCATCCACACAGCAGCTGCATCTAAGCCTTGCCATCGGGGTACAGACGAGAGGTTGTCAGAGTTAAAACCCCATTAAGGGGCATGCAACAACTCATGAATTTCAGAACTTCTGCAGAAACAAGTAGATATCGCTGCAGACATTATTCCCAAGATGTGCGCTGAGCTTTTCTCCATGAGGGCTTGAAACAATTATTTAAATGGGAAGTGCACTGCATTGCCTGAGGATTCAGGGATTTAAGACACACAGATCCTAGACTTTAATCTGCATTTGCAATAGCCATTTCATATAGAATCACGATACAATAACCAGAGTTGTCAGGGTCACCAAGAATTGCGCACAACTGATCTGTATTTAGGGCAGTGATTGTATACATTGCAAGCTATTTTTTTTCCTTCAAGAGAAATAAAAAGATCTTTTTTCTATTCCTTTTATTACACTATGACATACCAATGATACTGTATTTAAAACAAAGACCCGAAAGAGAACACAAAGAAATAATTGTGGCCACATGTGTGGAGATGCTGTAACCTTAAAATAAAAGCTAAGACAAGCTACGTGTGCTCAATCCTTCCGAAAACTCTAACCTTTTGATTTGAAAAACTTGATTCGGATGATGCAGTTGTGTAACAGAACACCTTTCCCCTGGGTCTGCCCTCTCGCTGCCCACATCCATGGGGTACGTATGCCGGAGGAGGGCAGTTAGCGCTGTGAGGCTCCTGTACCAGCCCCTTGCCCAGCAGCAGGAAACCCTCAGGATCATGTTTAGTGAACTCTTTTCCATGGCGCTGGGCTGTGACAGTGCCAGCAGGCAGCACTGAGGCACATGCCGTGGCAAGGCGGGACCCTCGGGCAGGAGTGGACCTTTCCTGGGTGGGGGTGGGATGCACAGACACGCGGGCCAGACCTGCCCTATGTGCGACTCTCGCATTGGCAAAGCAGTGCCTGGAACACTTCCCTCCCTGAGTCAAGTGCGTTGCTCGCTGGTGCTCTGCCGCCTAAAGAAAGGTGTTCTCTCTGCTGTGCTTGATGCTTTTGTCACCGTGTTAATCAACGCAAACATTATTTTAAAGAGACGTTCCAGCTGCAAATAGTATATGCTCCCTTTCAGTTTAACTGCAAACATTTATAACGCATTTCTTGCTGAACTAAATGCAAGTATAAATTTGTGTGCGTGAAATGAAGTTATTCAGAGTACATACATTCGTTTACTTTTTTAAATCTACCTTTTTACATAAAGAATAGACTATCCACACACACACACACACACATAGACTTCTGTTATTTACAGAAGATCGATGTTACAGAAACAATTATGTCTTTGACAGCAGGTTTGCTGAGTATAAGACCATTGAAAAATCTTGCTAAGAATCTAAAGCCCATAAAGTATTGAAATTAAAGCCCCTTCTTCTTAAAGTCCCGTAACAAAATTGCAGATTTAAGAGGACTGTCTGATTTAGGTGAAAACTCCAAAGGTTGAGTATCTGGGGGCGAAGAGGAACAGCCGCTGCTACTTGGAACAGGGGACACAGGGAGGAGCTTGCGCAGCCGCTGTGTGATGCTGAAAGGGAAATCAGCAATCTCTTTCACCGCAGCCTGGCACCCACAGCTCTTCCCAATCCCGTTCCGCCACAGAGAGGTCTGACTCAGCTGAGGAAAGTGGATTTTCAGTAAAACTAAAATGACGAATTTTATCTAATGAATGATTCTCATAAAAAAAAAAAAAACAGGTAGGCTAATATGACTTCACATAAGGTCCTCTTGGTCCCACTGCTCCACACCAATCACTGAAAAGATTACAGCAAGCTTTGCAAAGACAATACGATACATTTTAAGCAAGGGTTCCAGATTTATGATTAAATTGTCATTACTGGTAAAAGTCTGCTGAATGAGGGTGTTTATCTTGGTAAATGTTGACTTATGCCATCCCTCCTCTCTTCCTTCTAGACCTCCCCTCCACACAAATTTGTCATGCATTTCCAGGTCTGGACAGTCACAGCTGTGAATTTCATATCCATCCCAGCCAATTTCACACTAGGGGAGCTACATGGGGCTGACAGCCGGCCGGTTATGAGGAACTGAGCTAGAAAATAAACTGTTTTCCAAAGGGGAAAACAGACTTATGACAGATTTACTTGCAAAAGTACGAACCCCAACCACTTAAAAGGTAAGCTGCTAAGTACATGGTTACCTGATGGTGCGTGCCATCTTCACTGACACATTGTGTGCAGACTTCTTCATCAACACAGCTGTCATTAAAAATCGCCTGTCTGTCTGGACAGAAGCAGCCTTCTGTGGGATAATCCTTGCAGACACTGAGTTTGGTACTATTATCACAGTGCTTTATGCAGGCTTTGTGGCAGTGATCATATGTCAAATATGGGGGACATTTCATTGCTGAGGAAGACAGAAAAAAAACCTATTTAGATAAAGAGACCTGAAAGGCAGATAAATGTTTCCACTCACACGTCCTTTAGAATTCTGTTCAGGTTTTTGAAAGCCATCATCTGATGGACATAGTTTGCCTTCTGCAGCCACTAACAGCTTTGAAAATACATTTTAAAACTAAGGAAATCCACAGTGGAAAGCGATTGAAGGCTTTTGCTTAAATTATAGTCCATGCAGAAATCATCAAGCCGCATTTTCAGACCACAAGCACCAACAAAGTATGACTTACCCTTATAATGATACAATGGCTTACATGAGCTTTACATCTTGCCTAACTTTGTTTTCAACACTGGGCAAGAGACATAAGAGATTAGAACCACCTTAGCGTGTATTAGCGAAGCACTGGTAACGGCGCATGGTTAGGAGAGATCCAGGACAGACTAAAGTGTTGAACAAAGATATTTTTTTTGACAACTTGATAGGCGTCAGTGTTCCCAATCAAATAAAGGAAGCTAACAAACAGAACATTTTGATACTTCAAAACCGAATCTGCTGGATTTCTGCTCCTTATTATCTGAGTTGCCTTATTAACGGAATTAACTGCATCAATGAAGGTTGCATTCCTCCCCCTAAGCCAACACATAACATTTTTACTGATGAGCTCACAACACTGAGGGCATTGTCTCTAAAAGCAAACACAAAATTAAGGCTACAGCTATTCAAGAAACCTATGGACACAGCTTCCATACTGTGTAGTCCCTTAAGTCTACTTATTTTTCACTACAGCTTCAATTTGGAAAAGTCTTTCTTATTTCCCAGTTTGTGACTGCTGTGAGGTTTATAAAACTTTTTTTTCAGTCCCCTGACAAAAAACACTGAAAGAAAATTACTGAATGAAGACCCAAGCTCCCAACCAAACAAGCATTCATCAGCTGAACTGTCTACACGCACCCTTCTTAGCAGCCAAAGGAAACAGAAATGTCTTTAGCATTAACCCTTTACTGTTTCAAGCCATGCTAAATCCAATTAATTCTGGTGTGTTGGAGTCTATGGTTGTATGTGGGGATAAGCATCATAGTTCGGTAGATGCAGAGGAACTTGAAAAGCCACAGGAACTTGATGGGTACTCCAATCCCACTATGAAATGCTTTGGCTGGATTCTGAAAACACAAAAACGTCTATCCAAGTAAAACAGGAAAAATCACCTGCTTATAAACTTGTACTAGTAGCCACCTAGACTATACTATGTTTTCCAGTAAAAACTCATTTCCAGAAGCAGTTCTGTAAACATGGTGCCTAGAGTAAGCACCAGCGCTAATTGCCTGTCATGGACTCACATCAGCTATAATGAATGTGTGAAAATACATCCAACAGCACATAGTAAGGTAGTGTGTCATTTGCTTTTTTATTCCAGTGTTGGCAAGCGCAGTGGCACACTGGCTTTCATCCTGCTTACCTAGCACTAGCCCCACAGCAAATCTAGTAAGCCTGCTCTGCACAAAATTAGATTAATTTATTTTAGAGTTTAATGCAGTGTTTTATGCCCATCAGCATAGAACACGGACAGCTCTCAAGCAGAGGAGGTACCAATGCTAATGCCTCTAAAGTACTTCATGTAACACAGCCCCTTCTCCTTCCTCCTCTTTGGCTGGCATTAAGGAGCCAGGTGTGTGAAAAATGGAATGAAGAACCATGCCCTGGCCTCCAGAGAGGCTATCAAATAGCCTGTGTGCCTGTGTTAAACGGCAATGTTTTTTCAACGAAGAAATTAGGTAGTTATGTTTTGCAAAAGAAACATAAACGAGCTCATGTGAATGGCCTTGTTTTGAAGTCACCTCTGTCCTTGGGGCATGGGAATGAGATGTGCATAAGCAGCATCAAGAGATGGGGTAAGCTCCGGCAACGTCCGGAAAATCATCCTAACCATCCTTTCATCCTATTGACACAATGACAGCCAGGCGATCGTAGAAAGCCACCTCAGACATGTCACTGCCCTTATGCTCCAGAGATTTGGATATCTCCTACATGACTTTCAGGTAACTCTGTTTTTTGTATAGAAACTTCTGCCAGAGGTATGGAATGCAAGAAGGCATGAAGGACTCCCCACAGTCAGCCTCAGAAACAAGTATTTCAATAAGGCACGCTCCCAGATGGCTATTTCAGTGCACACCTCAAATGCCTGTTGTTTCTGAATGAAAAGAAGACTGCAGGTACTAGCAAAAGGGAAAATAAGGCCAAAAGCCAACTAATAGAAGAATAATTCTTCTGCCAAATTAGTTTCAAAAGAAATACACCTCAAATACTAGCCTGTACGATGCTACTATGATAACTTATTGATATTATATTTTGTTTGTTGTCTCCATTAAAACATGACCTTTTCTTTCAAACAAGGAAGAGAATAATAAAAGAAAAGTGGGGGGCGGGGGTGGTGGTGGTGGTGGGGAACAGTTTCCTGTAAACCTATGATTATTTCAAAGGGTCATCTCACACATTTAAGTACTGACATTTCTTCGGCTGCTTATTTTTCCTTTAAATTACAGTAGATATTCCTAGTAGATACTGGTTGGGAGAAAATAACCTCTATGAGGATCTACAGAAGGTAGAGTGAAAATTCAGAGTGAAAGATCTAGTGACAGTTTGCACAGAGATTCACTCTGACTTTGTGGCTCTAATGGATAAGACAAGACCGAGCATCCTTGGTTAAAGTACTAAATGGATATTTAGGCAAGGGGTGCTTTTCAAGCCTGTGACACAGAGAAAGGCCCACGTCCTTTCAGGTGACAATGCCACTCCTTTCTTATCAGAAGTATAATTTAGCAGCTAGCTAGCTATCTCCCGAGGTCACATACTGCTGGCTTGCCTTTTGCCTCACCGTACTGTCATGTGCAGCCAAAAGGACAGCTAAAACACCAGTGACAATGAAGCTGGAGTGAATGACGCACCAGGGCCAACACCTCATCAGCTGCCAGTCAACCCCCCTGCACTGCTCAGGCACAGTTTTCTGAAACCTCCCTTAACAGGTCTTCTTTATCCAAAGGAATGTGTTTAGAAGGGTTTTTCCAGTGTTCCTGGGAGTGGTTTCAAGGCCGCGTTAAACCAACATAAATCAGTGCTGCCATCAAAAAGGGTAGTCCCCCCTTAATCTCCTCACCTCAGCTGCTGTTTCCTGCTGGCACCTTTTTCCCTTTTACAGCATGTGAGGACTACTGCCAGCATAGCACAAGGAGTGGGAATGCACGGCTGGAGATGGAAGAAGAAGAGAAAACTGTCCCACATCAGCTGAAGGCAGTTGTAAAGCCACCCCCGTACTATTGAGGTTTTTTTCATGATTTAAATCCTTCAGCTGTTATGGTCCTCACCACCATGCCTTGCTTACACAGCAAACGAAGAGCAGCAGATAATCTCAGTGTAGCTCCACTACCCAAATCCTTCATTAGCAGAGATGGTTTAAAGGTTTCTTGTATCCTATTGCTTCTCTCTCCTCCTCCTGACCCTCGTTCTTGCTTCTTTGCCAGATATCACTGCCCCTCAGTTGAGCAGCCACAGCCTGTTATGCATTTGCTTTCTAACCTGTGCAACCCAGTTAAACAACCCAGTGAAAGACAAAACACAAAACCCTCCAACAACCAGAATGGCTCATGAAAAACGGTGTTTCAAAGCAAAATATTTTTCCAGGAATCCCTGCAGCTGCTGAGTGCCACCAGCATCCTCCTCAAAGAACCACAGGTTTACTGAGCAGTACCAACTAGCAGTTTGCTTCATACACCATGCAAGCATCAACTACCTATCTAAATTTAATTTATCTGCAAGCTAGTATTGGCAAGTACCTAGAGGGTATGTCCATATTGCGCATAAATGAGCGTAAAGAGCTGCTGAGAAGCACTCAAGGAAACATTAGTACACGAAGATTAACAACTGCTGCTGCTGCCGCTGTCATTTATCTTCTGAGTATTTCTGCTTTCTGAGCAAAATTTGCTAACTGGTACTGTTATTTGAGCTACACAGTTCAAAGCTGACTTGGTCACCTTCACATGACCTACCATTTCTTTGGTAACTGCAGAATGAATATATCTCCGTCCATTCATTAATCACTATATAAACAAGCTTATATCCAGGTGAATAAAGCTTCCTCTCCACACAAATCTGAATCCCAACACATGTCAATATTAGCAATGCAGTGGTCTGCTCTCATAAGACCCCACCTGGAGTACTGTGTCCAGCTCTGGAGTCCTCAGCACAAGAAGGACATGGACCTGTTGGAATGGGTCCAGCGGAGGGCCACGAGGATGATCAGAGGGCTGGAGCACCTCTCCTGTGAAGACAGGCTGAGGGAGCTGGGTCTGTTCAGCCTGGAGAAAAGAAGGCTCCAGGGAGACCTTATAGCAGCCTTCCAGTGCCTAAAGGGGGCCTACAGGAAGGATGGGGAGGGGCTCTTTATCAGGGAGTGTAGTGATAGGATGAGGGGTAAGGTTTTAAGCTGAAAGAAGGTAGATTTAGATTAGATATTAGGAAGAAATTCTTTACTGTGAGGGTGGTGAGACACTGGAACAGGTTGCCCAGGGAAGCTGTGGATACCCCATCCCTGGAAGTGTTCAAGGCCAGGCTGGATGGGACTTTGAGCAGCCTGGTCTAGTGGGAGGTGTCCCTGCCCAGGGCAGGGGGGTTGGACCTAGGTGATCTTTAAGTTTCCTTCCAAACCAAACCATTCTATCATTTGTTAGAAATCTCTATGATCTTTACATTAAGATAGAGCCCGTACTGGCAGTGAAGTAGAAACCCTATTCAGCAGGCATTCACTTGTAAGGGTGAGCTTGCTCAAGGGGTGCATGTTCTATGCCTCAGGGTTACGTGGCTATCAATGGAAGCTACAGGCTGCTGCAGCACACGTCTACTAAGCAAGGGTCTAGGAAAAAAATTTTAAAAAAATCAAAAAATCTCCCTCACTGCATATTGCCACCTTGGAGTAAATTTTCCTTCCATCCACTGACACAAAGCTGGAAGTCTACCAGATAGCACTTGACACATGCACCCTCCCAAAAAGGAGCAAGGAAAGCTCAAGCAGTGGAACTGAATGACAACAGGATGGAGAACAAGCTCCGTCTTGATCGGATATTCCATCAAGTATATATACCCACCCAGGCAGACCAGTCAGGAAGGACTTGTACTGCTTGAAATGTCCCAATATGGCATGACAAAAACCTAAAAAAATGACAAGAATTCACTGGCACAGGGGTAGGGAAGCAAGGTACTCCAGAACTGTGCCATTGTTATTAAACACGTAGTGGTAGAGTGATTAAGCCACAGTGTCTATTTAGTCATTAATGTAACTCATATAATGTTCCTCTAATTGAAGCACCTTTTTGAAGGAAGAAGATGATGCTATTGTTAGGACGCAAATGATTGTTTTATGCAACTAATGTTAAAATGGGCAACTTCGGCTATCCTTGTACATGCTGAGTAACAAGATGGGAATTTGAAAACCGCGCAGAGTTATTACGGTTCTCCACTGACATTCAGGCTCGGACATTGCAATTTGCAAAGCCTGACTGAAGCACTAAATTTAGAAAATGGTTGGCAGTATTCTCCCTCTGTTTTCTAGGACTATATTCCAAACAGACTAAGTTGTTTCTTAAAAGATTCAGTCCACAACAGCAATGTGTTCTTCAATAGCTTATCCTGGAAAGATATTTAAGACACTAACTGGAGGCTCAGGCCAAATTCAAATTCACATTCTTGACTTCCTATCCCATCATTCCCTCAGTCTGAGCTTAAAACATGAACAAACCAAAATAAGTAGTGAGTTCTTGCTGTATCATGCCTTTAGGATGCTGGTTCTCCAATTCTGAAATGAAAAGTATCTGGGCGGCAAGAGGAAAAGAAAGCAAGGCAACAAGAACTGACTAAACTGGAGAGGCAGGAGATGTAAAAAACGACTGCGATACAGTTCACTACATGAGGGGCTGGCTGGGAAAGAAAATGCCAACATACATACACACACATCTCAGATACCTGACTAAGCCAGAAACACCGTGAGAAAATATCTAAATGTCTGTAACCATCACTGCACACAGACTAACAGCAGAAGGTGTAGAATAAGACACCTCAAGAGTTACTCGTTTGTACTTAACTATATGTTACATTTTGGGCAGATCTTTGTGTATGCCTCATAATAGGGCTGTCGGGAGAAAAAAGAAAGAAAAAGAAAAAACAAACAAAAACCCCAGGAAGTTACGGAAGAACTTCTTATGACTATAAGAATTTAGGGGAGTAGGTATACAAAACAACAACCATCTGGACTTAGCACCAGCATGCTTGTCCTGCTTCTTTTGGGCTCTGGGCAATTTGCAAGACTCACGTCCTGCTATACTGCTTTCTCAGCACAAACTCTTCACCTCCACAACACAAGCAAAACACAGCCAGAAGGAGAACCAGATTTGCAAAGTAAATTACAGCTGGTTTGATCAGTGTAACTGGCACGTGCTGGCAAGAAAACGCACCACAGAGAGTGGCTATTTCCCCATTTTAGCTGCAGCTAAAACCGCCCGGCAGAATCAGAGCAGGCTCTCAGTTCAAACCTGGCCCCACAATGGTTTGGTGGCTGCAGAGTCCGGTACTGTCACATAGCCATGTTTGCCTGTGCATAGCTTTTGCAGTATTTTTATTTCACAGGTTATTCCTCCAGCCTTGCAAGAGTACTTTGCATTTTACTAGTTAGCACTTTGCTAAGAAAGGCTTTTTCCATAATATGCAACTTAGTGGACGACAAACCAGTTACCAGATCTGCAATACCACTTATATGGGAAACTTGATTTGGAACTTCTGCCCCATTACACGGTATTCAAAAACTAACATTACACTGACCGTCATTGTCACCACCATCATCAAGTTAGACAGTTTCTATATCAGTTTTAACATATCGTAAACCACTCACGACAAAACTCGGGTGTTCTCCAGTCTATGCAGACCCCGTTTTCCCTGCAGATGTGAGCGTAGGAAGTTATCATCTCGCAGGCTTCGTCCTCATAGCAGCTGCTCTCTGCGCAGGCCTCGTAGAACATGTTGGGGGAGATTAGCCTGTGGCACTCTGCAAACCGATCGGAGAGCAGAAGGCGGCAGTGGCTCGTTGCGTGCTCAGAGCATCTGTCTTCTCTCCGGATTTCACAGATCTTCCCTGGCTCTTCCACCACCCAGTCTTGAATAAATACACTGCTGTCAGAAGTGACAGAGCCGTCATGTAACGTGAAGTCATTGACGTGGTTCTGGTCACACACCCCTAGGAGGGTGAGTAAAAGGAAAAGAAAGAGTCTGAATACAGTCAGCAATAAAATAAACCTAGAGAAAATAGGCACAGTACATACAGGGCTGTTTGGGACCACTCATTGAATGCCTTATAGCTATTATCAATAGAGGCATAAAAACCCTGGGTCATGTTTCACATTTCCTTATTACGGGAGGTATAAGTTATGCCACAGAAGTATAAACTATACAATAGATTATACCATTGAGGATACCGTAGAATTAATTCTGCCAGGTAGTAGTACCCCTCACAAACCTTCCGCCTTCCCTACAAGCATAGGTCGTGTCTCTCACATAAATGTATATGTAAGAACCTAAAGTCAAACCCTCTTAACAAAAAAAAAAAAAAAATCTCCTTGAAAGGACAGTGTGAAACAATTAAACATGAGAGATATGTAGCCTGTTCTTTCCACGGTATTATGTCAACGAGCTGTTATGTTGATGGCCGTAGTAGAGAAACCTACATAGATTAGCAATGTGCCAACAACAAGGGAATCAGTTCAGCCAGGGACTTTAAAGGTACAGGGCCACACAAACTACAATAACGTATATAACAGTTCAAGTCCAAGTAGGAAGCTGTTAAAATTACTAAGTTTTCAAACTTACCACAAAGTCCTTGTGTTCCTGAAGAAAAGCTCTTTGAATTAAGTTTAAGAATAAATTCATTGTTTCTTGGAGTAAATGTCAGATTATGTCCAAGATGGGAGAACTTGATTTCATGCATTATTGCTCCATAAACAGTGACTTCAAACAAACTGCTAGAATAGGGGATATGAACCCTTTCACCGTTAACAGCCACCTGTTTTCAAAAAGGCAAGATCATCGCATCAGTTCTAGCAAGCAGTTAAAATCAACCCAGTCTTACAGTTGAAACACATTTTGATTTCATAAGTACTTGAAGATCCAACTGAATCTGGACATAAGAATCAATTTGGCAAGCTGAAAATTTCTATTGAGTCTAAAAATGTACAGAACTAATTGACCTTCATTCTGTGTATTATATGAACATCTCTTTCAACATTTTCCCACATGAATGCATTCCTTCATGTATATGCAGACTAGCAATCTAATGCCATGTAGTTAAAGTGACACCTACAAACCCTGATTATCAATAAACCTCAGTGAAAGTCAAGGCTGTCCATCACCATGTAGAACTGGGTGCAGATGTTTTGGTCCATCCTATTTTGCTACACATGAGCCAGACGAGATCACTTTTGCAGGCTAGCTGACTCCTGCGTGTCTGAGGAACCCAGAGATTGAAAATGTTTCGTATTGAATTTGAATACTTCTGTGCCTATAAAACAGACATAATAAATACTAAGATGGCCTTCCATCTAATGCTGAGGTCCACCTGCACACAAGGTAAGAACCAACTCACTAGCTCTTCAACTAGCCAGTTGTGCATTGGTTTGTGAATAGAGGCTGCTCTCCCACGCACCAAATAATAACACTGTGTAAAGGACCTCTGCCAACAGAGGAGAATCAGAGTGCAGTATGTCCTGTCTATAAGCCCCGCTTTTCTGGCAGAAGTGTCAGGGAGACATTGCCAAATCCCATGTTCTTGACGTTGTCATACCAGCACAACAGGGAGAACAAGAAAAGAAACGTGTCTGGCTCATTATGTGAATGCAGATTGTATCATGAAATTAAAATGAGCATTTGCTCAGAAGCGTAAGAATAGGCTGCAAGGGGAACAGGAACAGCATAAAGAGAACAAATAGGTCCCCACAACCTGAAATTCTATCGCACGAGCAGACAACGCACAGATCACTTCATTGCGTTTAGCTTACTGCCATGTCGCTGAAGAGCTGAACAGATACACCACGATGTTTCGCTTCAATGGAGTCCATACAGTTCATCTTTGGTGTTGCTCTGCATGGTCCTTCATGGAGGAGAATTTCAATGTCATGTTGCATGTCTCGAAATAAGGTGTAGGAGCAATTGCCGGTCAGCTTAAAATTCAGCCCATCAAAAGTGACAATGTGTCGAGATGAACTTCCTATACAAACACCTGCACATCAATAAAAAAAAAAAAAAAAGTCATATAGGCATTCACTTTTGTTTAAATTATACTATTTCTTCACTATTATTATGGGCATGTGGAATCAATTAGTTGAGAAAGCTAGGAAGGTAATGAATTGCAAATGCTGCAGAAAATCATCGACAAGAAACTTTGGTAAATACTTCTTCATGTGGGTTTTTTTGAACTATCTTTGTCTATAGCAATTAGTATTAAAAAAGATTTGGAAAAACTAATAGAAAATCCCTTACCATGAAGTTTATTCACATTGAATGTGACTTATTAATAATTTCTATATGAAAAATGAAAGCAGGGAAAATGTATTCCTTCCCTATATGTAGAAAGACTGTAACATACTACTTTTTTAATTTTTGCATTGCATTTTTATTATGGTATTGCATTTTACTCTGTACAGTATTACATTTTAAACAAAATAACATTACTTCATTCTTATCAAACACGTCACAGGGCGATACCAGGGAACATTTTTTTTTTTGAGGTAGGAAACAGGAAAAGGGCAGAGATATAACGTGCAGAGCGCAAACCAATGGCCAAGTGATAGCTGGTGTCCTAGTCGTTAGATTATAAACATTTCCTTGTCTTCACAAACTGGAAGACTAGGAGGATTATAATCTCACAAGTACCAAAAAAAAAAACAACCCTGAGCAAAAAGATGCTTCTGATTTACGCGTTTTCAAATCTTTTGCTTAAAGATAATAAGGACAATAAAAGCAATGTCAGTTAAACATGTAGGAAGAAAATTCTCATTGTTAATAATTCAGCTACTTGGCTTCTAATTGAGATATAGCAACTTCTGCTATAATAATAAAACAAGCCTATCTTGTATACTGTCAGGCACTGAACTGTCAAAAGGTACATCCCTTTGGAGCACTGGAACATCTTCAGACATTCTACTACACCTTCTTTTAAAGTTCATATATGAACAACAACGAAACAAGTTGGGAATAAAACAACATTGCTCAACCTTTTTTTATTCGTGGACAATAAAAAAAATTCTAAGGATAATGGAAATCCTTTTAAATTTCTCATAGGTATTCTGTAGCACAGAATGTATTAATGCAATCCATTTAAATCAATTGAATAGGTCACAAAGTCTCAAGAGCCATGAATCACATGTTGCAAATCATAGAATCATAGGATGGTTTGGGTTGGAAGGGACCTTGAAGATCATCTAGTTCCAAACCCCCTGCCATGGGCAGGGACACCTCCCACTAGACCAGTTTCGTATTGCTATAAAATTTGTAACTAGTACAGCAAGCAAACATCTTTGTGGTGTAACTCATGATCTATTCTCTGAACTCAATTAATATGACATGGGAAGAACAGTTTTTCAAGTACTTCCTCTTTGCAAAAGCATTTGTCATACCATCTGCACTGTCAAGCAATCATTTGAAAGGCCTCCGGTTCTCTAAATAATTGAACACTACTTCGCTGAATCATGAGTAAATTAAGCGTGCACTGCCATGCTCCTGCAGCATGGATCACCTAACCAGCCTCCCTGCATAACAACAAAGAGATGCTGAAACACACTGCCCTCCTACTAAGCACCTACTTCGCTATGCCCATCTCTAAAGTTTACTGATGGCTGTGAGTTTCGGCTCTGACTTCAGCATACGCAGCATCAGAATGAGCCTTCCCGCCAGCTACAGATGTTGCTTTGGTTGACACAGCATCACCCTAATTTTGCTAAGTAGTCATTGAAACGAGGCTACTTTACCCATGGACTTTTGATCAACTGGATGGGGTTGGGATTTTTTCCTCCGCTTATAACATATGAAAATTTACCCCTTCTCATCACAAGCTGTACCACCTCGGGAAAAAAAAAAGTTAAATTTTGCATATCATGGCTCACTAAATTCATAAAGACCTAAAAAAAAAATCTTAGTTCACGTTAAACAGCAGCAATCTGAAGTCAACTATAGGTCTTTTCCTGATAACCAGCTAATGGTAAAAATGATAATTTTCATTTCATCCTGTCAGAAAATGTTTATGAAGACATTTTTTGCCCAATGTATGTTGAAATTTTTGCCAAAAGTAATGCCTTCATGTTGCTATCAATGTATTTAGGATTAAGAAAATTATTACAGAGACACTTTTTATAAGTAGATATCACTAAGAGTATCCTTTAAACTTTATAAAATATTTATAATTATTCAACTAAAATCTTTCTACCTTTTTGAAATATATGAAAAAAAGAAATGCTAGCTTTAAAGAGTTTGAGTAATCGAATGCGCTTTTAGGAAATGCTAAAAGTTGGGGTGTTAAAATTTTGGATGTCTAACAGTTCAGGGATCAATATCTAGCTCCCCAGCTTAGGTATTTCAAGCAGTGGCTTGAAGAAAGTGTTCTTAAAACAGACAGTTCAGCAGGCGACATTTCAAATTGAGATTATACATTATAAAGCGAAGATACATATAGGCTCGTGATTTACTTTAAAAAGTAAATATGATTTTAAGCGTAAGCCCAATTTTCAGAATTACATTGGGGAGTCCTCTCAGCTTCATTAAAGCCAAAGAGATTCAGGCTCTGAACAGGATTCAAACACTATCGAAAATAACACCTACAGGTTCCTATTTTGGAGATTTCTGCAATTTTTAGCTGTAATAGCACGCATGATTGGGCTCTATCTGATCTTTTGGACATTTAATTCAAAATAAGCATCTTGACTAATCTTTATGGAAACCAAGCATATGACTACAGTGCATTTGGCATGGAGAGGAGGCTCGGCTCGGTCCCCAAACCCAGGATGGGCTTTACCAAAAGACTCAGTGGCTGAGCCTACCCCCTTGTTCCACCATGAAGTGCTCTTCCCTGTGACAGCCATGGAGCGATGCTCTGTGCCATGCTGCATGCAGCCAGGCATCACCGCCTCCTTTATCTGACACCATTTCACGGTTGTCAGAGCATCTGTCTGTGCACTGAGGTGATCCAGAGGCTCCAGCTCATTTTTTTGCTTGACATCATCACTCTTATCTTCCTCCCTCAAGTCTTCCTTTCACATATGTGGGATTTTCCTAAGATCACCAGCCTCAGGGCTGAATCCCTGCGCCCTGTAAACGTGCATAGGTGCACTTAATTTCTGTTCCTGTCATCTCAGCCCAGGCATTAATCACACAGCGTTCACCGTTTCTGCTCAAATACTCAGGGTGAGGTTTTCTGGAGGCAAGGAGCATTTGTTGTTGTTGTTTCTTTAATACATGCGCTGGATTGAGGTCAGGCCAAACCCTCAAGCCTAGAGATGGACCAACACTACATTGCGTATATCATGCTGTGCTAAATTTCTGTTTTCTTCCACACACTCTCCTTCCCACTTCACACAGCTCTGGAAATGGAGTGTGAGATTCTCTGACACAGCAATGTAGCTACACTAATGTAAAAAATAAGCTTGCAGTGGCCCTGAACTTGCATCACACATTCCAGGCATCAGTGAGATACACACACTTCGCTGTTTATTTAAGCCGTATACAACGTTAATTCCTCCCACCTCGGTCATCTTTGATGTGTGCAATGACTGAGCAGCTCCATCCAGCACTACGTTTCTGACAAACATTTCAAGTGATGGGGAGGAAGGCCACACATGCAAAGATAAATACTCACAGGGACACATCCATCGGCAGCCACAAGTTTCTTCAATCTTAACAGCAGGAAGATTGCTGTGACATACTGGTTTTGTCATCCTCTCACAGTTAATTTGGTGACTCTCCAGAACTGTGTAATCTCCAGGAAAGCATGTCACAGTGTGGCACTGGTCCGGTAATGTCCATTTGTCACCAGGCTAGATAGGGAGACATGGATATGTAACAATTGAGAAGAACATGGGCGGAGAGGAGAAAAATGCAAAACTTGGCTGCTGCCACGCTCCTACAGCTAGCAAGTGAAGTGACACTGACAGCAGGGCCGCTCAAATTAGCCTTGGATAATTAAATAATAGAATGCAGTATATTAAGGACTTCATGAGGATGAGAAAGGTTAAATTAGCAACACTGTAAGAAACAGACTGTGAAGTTCCAAGCAAAAGATAATGGTCTCGAATAGGAGATGTTTTGTTACAGCAGAATGAAGTTATCTGGTACTCCATCTATTGTTAGCTCAGCCATCCTACAGCATGCATGAATAGCATAGTCAATAAAGAATTCCCCTTAGCTTTTCTTTAAATGTCAAAGCCTTAAGTTTTCATAAGCCATAAAATTATTTTAGAAAAAGCTCTGTGCACAGATGGTCATGGCACAGCAGGAATTAACAATATTTGTTCCAAGATGGAAAGGCGTGGAATACTCTGGTTATTTTATCCATTACTCCAAAACTTTAAAACAGTTCCTCCCTTCCTGAAAGGAAATTGTTCCTTTACCAGATTAATGTTATTAGACATACACAGTGGTTTTGTAAAACTAAAAATAAAACATAAACTATATTCTCATTTTCTAAAGGACAGTCTAAATTTTAAGGCGCCGGGATTACATACTACTAAATGACCAAGAAATAGATGTGGTCATAATCTGGAATATCTCAAAGATTCCTATCTGCAAAAAGCTGAGCTCTCTGGCCCCGATCCTGCAGAGCTCTGAAGTCAATAAATAGGCTCAATGAATTTCAAAACAGAGTGTTCACCCCTGAGGTCTGCGTTCCCAAGAATATCCCCAAATATGGGAAACAGCCCTTTCCAGACCCATCTCTACAGAGGTGAGTCCAGAAGCACTAGTAACAAGTGCGACAGTGGTTCTATGAACTGGGCAACGTGTCTTGATATTCACAAGCAGAAACATGCGGGGAAGAAGATAATTGCTATTGGGCAAGGTTATCTCCCATCCTCTCCTTTCCAGCTTACCCATCATTCCCATGAAAGAGAAGAACAAAGTGGCAAAATGTCTAGGTAACCACAGCATCATTCACAGACTATTTTTTGGCACTAGCGTGCAAACTAAGAATAGTGATGTAAAAGTACTGCTCTGTATCTCTGAGCTACGTGATACTGTCAAGTCTAAATGAGAACTGCCAGATTTGCAGCCATAAAAATTTACATATTAAATAAGAGTTAATTTACTGCTTTAATTTACAAGTTAGATACTGCTTTGTATGTTTTGGGACAGGAGAAGGGAACTTGTCCTGAAAGTGACTTAAATCTTTTCAGGTTTGTGAGCCTAGAGGAAGCTGTGAAACAGTAATATGAGGAGCTTTGAGTATGGAAAAAATATTTAGGAAGAAATTGAATGTTTTTTAGTTACAGTTGTCTCTCCTACTGAAAGTAGAGCACCTGGAAGGGTACATATACAGCTGTGCAAGTCTGGCAAAGGACCCTTTAGCTTCCATGCATATTTAACTTTTTTATTTCACTCCTTAACAGGACATCTATTGGAAAACATCTAAGAGCTTGACAAGAAAAGCACAGCACATTAAAACAAAAAAATCAATTGAATGATCCAAACAAAGCCAAGAATCCTCATGCAAAGGAAAACGCAGGGACTCTGAAGACAAAGAAAGCCTAAATCCCAATTGATATGAAATCGTAGGAGTAAGAATAAGACAGAAAGGAAAGCAAAAGCAGAGGTTTCTAAATCATGAAGGATAAGTCTGCTGAAACCGATGAGCCTGCCAGCACACCGGAGGAAGCCTCAGACTTCCTCTCTAAGGGAGCTCTGAACCTATGGACCTGGACTTGCACACTCTTCCTCTTACTGTGCATCTGCAGGAGAGAGAGCCATGCACCTCAACCAGGTTCACCAGCTGGCACCTTTTAATTTAGTTACTGGATATGATACTTTAGCCACTGGATATGTTCAGTAACTAAAAAACTTACTTGGATTCAAAGAGTGACTGAACAAATTCACGGAAGAGAAAACTATTGAGCACTATGAAACAAAACAGATGCCACTCGCAGCTCAGGGTGTCCCTGAGTCACAAATTATTAAAGGCCAGGAAAGTTCAGGGAAGGATCATATATGCTTACTTACACTCTTCCCTGACGTCTATTTTTGGACACATAATGCAGGGTGTTGGATGGATTTTTGGCCTGACCTAGCAGATTTGATCTTCTGTCCTTGTGCTACTAACCTTAGCCATGAATCTTCCTTCAACAGTCATTTCCAGGGTAGAAGTAATAACAAAACAAACAAAAAAAAAAAAGTAACGAGTCACATCACTCCTGATATTAGACAGGATTTAGTCTGAGTTTTTTGATCCTGAGAACTCTGATTTCCTTGCAAACTGCAAGAGATCAGTTCCCACAATCTCCAGGTGCATGACAGACATCCCGCTTGGGGAACTGAGCCTCCTGCTGTAACTCTGAGTAACGCCTAAAATATTATGGAACCGATATAAGAGCCTGTGTTTTATGAATTAGGAAAGAGCCTTGATTCTTCATCCCTGTGGATTTGTGGGCTATGCTGGAAAAGGGTAACAGGCTGACGATGGCACATTACTGACCGTGAGTCAGCAGAGGAATTCAGAGGGTGGGTGCTCAACACCAGAGGCAGAACATTTCCATGGTGTCCTGTAGGCACGACAGGATGCTCAACAGCCTGCTGCAAAAGGTAATGGCTACCATGTTGGCAGCGCCTTCTAAACCCATTTTTTCTGGCTGAGAGAAGAGATAACACAAAATCCACCTAAATTTGAAAATGTGGTTCATTTTTAATACAGACTGGAGCCTGGCCTCTTTTCTTCCAAAAGCATTTTAGCCAGAACAGAAATTGTGCTTTAAGTTTACCACCAAAAAAAAGAAACTTGACTTGTCTGAAATTCAAGTTGAGGCTTCCCAGCACTTATCTACATGTATCTGTGTCTGCTTCTATTACCCCAGAGGCCAACCTCAAAGCCACCAGGTTATACGTAGTGTCTGACCTAGCTAAAGTCTTTCTGTGCCCTGACCAGCTGGCCAAGGCCAACCATGTAAAGCAGCTTTGATCCACATATATTTCCTATGTCTAGAGAATTCATAAGAGTTTCTTTACCAGCCACATCCTTCCTTACAGTCATGTCTTCACAAGGGAAAAAGCAAAGGAATATTTTTAATGTAGTGGAAATTCAAGCTAAATCCTAGGGTAGAACTCATAACTGACCCCTACTAGAAAACACGCAACAAGCTTATGCTAATATTTTTAAATGCGTGAAGTATCATATACACTCAAAAACCTCAGCATTTCACCTGAGATGAGGGAACTGAACCATTTATAACATCTACATCATTCCTTTCTTAGACTGGATCACTTTTGAGAGATCAGACAGGTTTACTAATATATCTGAGCATTTTCTCAGGATTAATAAAAGCTTTTCTGCAAAAACTAAGAACTTTGATTTCTTTACTTGAGATGGTTTTCCCTAGAGAGATGACCATCACACAATAATTACCTTCCTATAAAATTTTCATAGGGACAAGGTACTTGTATTTTTAGCAGAAGGAGAGGGTCTGGACAACGACGTTGCCTCCTCCTATGCTTTTACCTTTACTCTGGCCATGTCCAGCTTTGCCAGAAGTTCTTTCATCAGGACATGGAGACACTTTTCTTTGTCAGGGAAGACACACACGGTCACAAGTTTTGGCACTACATTGCCTTCAATAGCATTCAACACACTGCAAGATCAGGTGTCATTAGAGGGAGTCTCCTATGTGTGCAAAGTTATCCCACCAGTTCAAAAGCCAACATTTTTCTCCTCCAAAATAATTCTTAATATTGTCCAACACTTTTTGTTTCAGATTATCTAAGAGGGTATCCATGGTCCTGCATGAATTTTGTAGGTTGAAATCCAAATGGATGACTCAGGCAATACACTTACTTTCTTTTTGTTTCCATCCTCATCTATACATTCTCTGACAGGGTCTGAAAGAGAAACAGACATCTTTTAGCCATCTCCCTCCCTTATCCAGCATTTTAAGTGGTGGTCACCAAAATACAGATTGCTTACTTAAAAATGTGATTTAGGAGGTAAGAAGGTTTTTTGTTTTTTTTTTTTTGGTGCTAGAATGTGAGAATCCCTACCTGAAGACTGCAGGCATTTGTCCAAAGTGTACAAGAGTCAGTCAAAGAACGCATAAACTTTGTTACTGCTAGCATTACCTGACTTCTGCAATGATGTTGGTCCCAAAATACCCTGTGGGCAACCAGTAAGCTGTAATTCTACAGCACTCCTTGTACTGACATACAGCTCTGCCCAGATGGTACTTAAAGGATCATGGCTTTAGCTGTGAGGCAGGTTCCAGCCCTACTTCTGAATCTTGCGATGAATTGAGAATATTTCTGGTAATTAGCAGTTAATGAGAATTTACGCACCCATGCTTACACACATTTATTAAACGCAGAAAGACAAATACAGCAAATAACCTTAAGGTAAGATTTGTCAGCAACTAGCATAAGTATGAAAATAGCTGCAAAAACAAGGCATCCACTGAATTGCATTTTCTACATCAATGTGCTCTCATAACACACCTAAAGATATATGGAAAGTAATTTCATGTAAGTACTATGGTATGACAGTGTGATAAGCACGTGTCTAGGAAATTAAAACACTGACTAGCAAACTCTTTATATAATACAATACTGCTAGCATATATAGGCTATATGGTCTGTCTTTTCCAGGACAAGTAGTGTATTTTGAAAGCATTTAGGAAATCTTTTAAACCTTTTTAATAGTATTGTTTTTGGTCCTTTTCCATACATAAAGTAAGACTCCCTCCGTACAAGAAATCCAACTGTATGAGTCTGGAGGGGAAAATTATACTTTACAGATTGTAAGAAACTTAAATAAAACAAAACAAAATACACAAAATAAGAAGATAGTTTCCCACCCTATAGCAAAGGCTTTACCATTAGCAAAAGGGAGAGCTAAATTTTTCAGATTTAGGTGTCTAATATAAGATACCTATCACTTGAGTTTTTGAGCATACACTTTTTTCTGTTGGAAAACCTTTCATAAAAATGCAAAGGTTTCACCTCCAGTACCAAGAGGTTATAGCACAGATTGCAATAAGAAAATAGTTGCTGGTTTCAAATTCCTGCTCCCCATCCTATATCTTGGATCAATGTAATTTAGGGCAAGAAAATCACATATTTTACAGTGTGAGGAAAGGAAATGCATCTTTAAAAGCTTATTTTAAAAGAAAAGAAAGAAAATGGCAGCTGTTTAAATCTAGAAAATGGCAGCTGTTTGATGCTCTGGAGAGATTTTAAAATGCCAGAAGTGATCCCAGTGGAGACTGATCGGATATCTCTAAGCTGGACTGTGCACATTCTGCAACTTCCTCATTCTTAGTGGTACTTGGCTCTGCAAAAAAGTCCACTTATTTTAATGGAGACATAACTAAGCCCTCGTAAAGCTGGTAAAAACCCGTGCAATGACTAACATGATGAGACAGGGGTTTGTGGAGAGAACATGTATATACTATTGTAATAGAAATAACAACAACAGTGTGAGTAATAAGTATCTATATCACACAGATCAAGGAGGCAAAAGAAGTAAAATACTGTCCGGAGTTGCAGTGAGTTTTCTTAGACGGGGGCATTGCTATCGACAAATAAATGAATGTTTCATTAATATATTTTACACTTTTTTCCCCAGTATTTGTTTTCCTGGAAAAGTTAATTCTTGCTTAATATTTTTTTTTTCCCCTTACACTTTGGCTGAATTCTGTGTACATATTCACATAACCGTGCTTAGGTCTGTGCAGAAAAATATGTAACTTGAAATCTTTACTCTCAATTAACTTGTACCATTTCTGAAGCATGCCCCCATTCATGACAGTTTGAGCTTTCCTGGTGTCCTTCAGGTAATGATGAGCCCCTATTATTAAGATGATATCTTGAAAGTTCAGGCCTAAGTAGGTTTAGAAATTTTGCAGAAAGTCGGTTAATTAGAATAACAGTTGGCTACATGCTGAAAGGGCTCAGATTTTGTGATGGTGGTGGTCTAGGTTAGCATTTGTGATGACTCTTGGTGAAAAACTAACAAACGAGCATTGGGCTGACTTTTCAAATCAAGAAAAATCATTCTGGTTTTGGCGTTGGGAAAAGTAAAACCATTGCCAAATGGAAAAAAAAAAACTAGAGCAGGGCAGGTTTAGATTAGACATGAGGAAGAAGTTCTTTACAATGAGGGTGGTGAGACACTGGAACAGGTTGCCCAGAGAGGTGGTGGAGGCCCCATCCCTGGAGACATTCAAGGCCAGACTTGATGAGGCTCTGAGCAACCTGATCTAGTTAAAGATGTTCCTGCTCACTGCAGGGGGGTTGGACTAGATGACCTTTAAAGGTCCCTTCCAACCCAATGCATTCTATGATTCTATTCTATTTCAATTTGGGGGGTTTGCTCCACTTATGAGGCTACAACTATATTGTACTTACCCATGCACACTTTTTTGATAAATTCACTATTCAGTGTGATCATAGTGGACAAGTCTTCAAAATTCTGAAGCTTCATGATTCTGCTAGCAGCTGATGGCCCAGTCAAAGTCTTTAGTTGCTCTTCATCATATCTGTTCCCAACTCCAATTGGAAACAGGGATACCCCTAGGAAAAGAGAAGAAAGGGTTTTAAATGGGCAATGAACAGGAGAAGGAGGTCTTTGTTGTCATATTTTTTCATTTGCTTCTTAAAAAAAAAGAATTGGGAAAAGTTTTTTTCCCAACAGTTAATTTTCATGTTTTACTTGCATCACTCCTTCCACATTTAATTGCTAAAGGCAATTACGGGCAGAAATGGCAATGCTCTAATCACAGTGTTAGCTTAGATGAACTCTATTAGTCCCAAGTATAATAAGATCATGCATGGTCAACAAACGCAGCTGCAGACTTAATGACAACATCTTCACTTTTTTTCAAATGTAAAAAAAACTCAATATGTTGGGTTTTTTCTTCAGTTACAGGGCAACTGGACTATTTTCAAGTCATTTAATTAAAAGATAATAGTTGTTATTTAGTTCATGCCTTATTCAATAGCTCCCAAAGCAACCTACAAAGGAAGTCACTGTTCCTCAGTTGAACACCTGAGGAAGCTGAGGTATAGAGACTACAGCCAGAAAAGAAAAAATATAATGCAGCACACATTGATACCAAAGTATATTCCTGCATAGGTCAGTGCAGAATCTGATCAAATGTTCTGCCTGTTTATTATTATTGCAGTGAACCTTTCAAGATTCACTGTACTGCAACAGTATTGAATGTATAGCACTAGGTCACATTTCTGTCATCCTTGTCTATTCACAGGAACTGGGAAAACTAAATGCCACTAATTTGTGAAGCCTATGGAAGCTGTTCAGCTTAAAGTGTAGGTTGGTCCTGAATTTACCAGTAATTCAGAAGCATCTTCATCAGGCAGGTTTTGTTCAGGCCTGTTTCTTACCAGAACATCACGCACAGTAAGTCCATACCAATGAACTTCTGTGAACATACCAGTGCCTTAATTTTTCATCCTTTGTTCTAGTGCATTACTTAAAAAGCAACAAATCTGCTTAAAAATAATGACAGCAAAACAAGATTTACTGTTCATCCTTGCAGAAAGTGCAGCCGCCTCCACACTGTCTTCTGATCTCCCCGACACGATGACTATCGCAATCTTGGATGCGCTGGGCCTCCCTCCATGGGATTCCGACATTGCGTTCTGAACTATGAAATCAATGGCTTTTCCTAAGAAGAAATGAACAGATAAATGAAAGCTATGATAGAAAACTCATGGAAGGCTTTAAAACTAAATCTTGCTTTATGTTAGTAGGTTATACAGTTATGGAAAATACTTCTTCTTAAAGAACTTTTAATGTCTGCTTTATTGCTGCCACACGAAAGGTCTCAGCTACTAAGAACCTACCAATACTATTAATGCCCCTCAACACAGGAAGACAAGCCTCAGCTCCCCAGTCTCCAAAGTAATGGGAATTTTACCACTTTTCCTTAGACATTGGGATAAAGTTATGCTCCTCACTTTAGTAGTTACCTTTTCCAACGTATTACTACTGGTTACACAAAAGGAAAGAAGATATTGTAGAAGAAAACGTATTTATTTCTCAATTGCAGAACAACAGTGACATCCAGTGGCTATCTGATCTGCAACTTCACACCACTGAATTGTACACACAAGTTGCTCAGCTCCCAGAAAGGATCTAGTCCTTCCCTAATTTGGTCAACTTTTTCTATGGGTGCGAAAAGGTATCTTGCCTCCCTACTACCAGCAACGTCTCTGAAATCTAGACTCAGACTAACCCGTACTATAACTGGGTGATCCATATTAAAACAAACAAACAAACAAAAAAACCCAACAACAAACAAAACCCATCAAACCCCACAAAACACATGAAGAAATTCTACCATAGCTCAAATCACAAATTTGCCTAAGTGGGTAGCTGCTGCCCTTACATTTAACATTTATGAACACTCGGGCAAATTTTTGTTCAAAATTATGACCTCAGCAAGAGAGCACTTTGCTATTACTTGTATTTGGGTATGTATTTGCACAAATATTTACACCGGGAATCATGATAGGGAGCTTTCTTAAAACCTCCTTTGGACTTGGAAGTTATCAGGTCAGGAAGTAGCAATGATACCGTGTGACTGATGTGACATTCAGGGCAAACAGTGAACAGTGAATAACAAATACCTGAAAAACTAGTTCCTCTGAGTAACCTGCAAGGAGCAGAAATCTGTTTGCCCGAGGAATTCACTAAATAATTTTAAATACTAAACACATTTGTAAAACGCTGGAAGTCAGATCGTAGATAATTCACCAGCACACTGCCAAAATACCTTAGCACATCTGAACATTTTGCACTTCATGTCTTCTTTCATCATGTCACTCACCACTTTTCAATGGCAAAAAACAAAGAACCTTTTCCCAAGCTGCTGCAAGCATGGACCACCTCTAGGAAGCACTATTGACAGCACATCGACTATTGATAATGTGGCTACAGCAATTGGATATTCTACAAGGCTTCAATTAAGCTTTCAGTAAGAATTTATGTCTTGGAAGAATCTAGCCCAGAATAGGTATCTGAAAAAAAGCCTAAACGTCTCCTTTGCCACAGTACTGGTTTGGAAGTGACATTCCCTTCTCAATTACCATGGCTTCCCCATCCTTTCCTGCTGTCTTATATACCTTATAGACCCTGAATGACAGTCTTGTACCCCCTTCCCACCTTATCCAGAGTCCTCTTCTTCCCCGTTAGCACATTATCACTGTTTCCTCCCCAGAGCCTTTGCCTCATCTTCATGCATCATCTCTCCACACAGATGTCCACACCTAAAGAGCTGAGACCCACCAGGAACTGCTAGCAGGCCCTGTCAGACCTATCGCAGGAATAGGATCCACATCAGCTTCTCCTCCGATAAGCTTCCATCCATCATGCACCATTTACCTTCACTAGCAATCTCCTGTCTAGAAAGGGTTACGTATTTTTCCAAGGAATAGTTTTCAAATGGAAAGCTGTGTGCTTGTTCAAATCAAAATGCTTTTTGGAAATGTCAGCCGAGATCAGAAAGTATATAATGATTATGATCTCGCTATATAATGATTATCTTTTATTTAATTCTTCCAACTGCGTAGATTCGTTCTGTTCTAGTCATTTGATTTTCATTCCCATTTTAATTCCAAGTCATATTTTATATACGAAACGAAAACGTCTTAGTGTTTTTGTTCAGTGAAAACCTCAAAGTTTTGAATGTTTTTCTACTTGCAACAAAATATTTATAAAATCATTGTTAGTTGGGTGATGGCAATTCCATTTCACAAACTACTATTCCTGACCAGAAAAATTAACTAACCCCAGGTATTAACTCATGTCCTTGTACAGCTGTCTCACAATCATTGCTACAAATGGTTTTGCTTTCCAGTAGTTACTCTGTATATCTGTGGAGGTAGATGTTAGATGCAGAATAGCATGTTACCTATAAATAACTAAGGGATAAAACAAAATACAGAAAATTAATATGACTATATTCCAATCCCTGAGATTGCTTCAGGATGGTCACTGTGCCAGAAAACTAACTCATTTCCCGTTTGTCCTATAAATAATTACTAAAAAAGTATTTCACGTTTTAACCTCCAAATATTTAGCTTAAACTTTTGCACAGTAAGAATCACAAACGATTTTTCATTCATTTTTGAAAAGTACTTGGAATTTCTATGTTTGTCTTTTTTTAATGACCCATCGACTTTTGTGTGGTTGGTGTGGTCACCAGCTGCTCCAGCTCCATTTTTCTTTCCCCATTAATTCTGAAAATTTTTAGCAATCTCCATACATATCTGTAAACTGAAAAATCCATTATTTTCATAATTTCTAATAAAGAAATCAACTTCCATTGTAATAGAACCAGGGACTATTTCAAAATCCCCAAAAAACAATTACTCAATTTAACACATGGAAAATTTGTTTTAGTGTACTGAAAAATCTGGATTTCTCCCCTTATTTTGAAGCCAGCTCTAGAGAAAAGAGCCAGGTGTCTGAAGACATGATCAAACGAACACTTTTGCCCTGCTGGAGGGATTCAGAAAGTCACCATTCCAAGCTGGAAGCTGTCACTTCTCAGCTGTTTGTTTCTACATCCCACCAGGGAGGGTAATACAAAACTCCTCAGAGGCCACAATAAAAAATATTGACTACGAATAAACCAATCAACCTGAACATTTTCTTACCACCAGACTGCAACGTAACAGTAATCTGCCATTTTCATACCAGTAAAAGAAATTTAAAATGTTTATGCTGAAATAAATATCACCAAGCTCTATTAAAACTGGAAAGAGGGCACAGCATCTTGGTCATAATTAAACTAGCCTTAAAATGACCAGGTCTGAGCCACACGGGCTTCAGCCTTTATGAGACCACCTTGTGTCTTGTACACCCCTTCAGCTCTGACATATCTACCTACATTGCAAACGCATTTCTGGCTGCGTTAGCGCCGTTGCAAGCTGCTGGCAGAAGGAATGGTCCTCTCCTCCAGGTGTGCCACCAGCTGGGCATGCCCTCCCAGTCCCCTGCAGCCAGCACTGCTGCCCACCCAGCCAGATGCCTCGGGCAACTCACCATGTCTGAAAAATAGCCGTTCCAAAAAAAAAAAAAAAAAAAAAAAAAAAAAAAAAAAAAGTGCATTGTTTTCAGCCATTTTGGCCTTTCTCTCAGCTTGCAGAAGGCCCAATGCACACCCCTCCCCGCAGAAGGGAAGGCAGTGCAAGTATGCAGAACTGAGGTCTCAGGGAGCTGGGCCCTTCTGTTGTACCTAGCTCTTAAATCTCTCAAGCTGTGTGGGAACACACCATCAGATTTTTATTTTTTTTCAGTGATGGACCCTAGAGGAAAACAAATGCTAACAGAAAATACACTAAATCCTGCTCCGTAAAACAACAAAACAATTTTTTTGTCTTTAAAGCAAACCTGACAGTGGCCAAAACATCATTTGCTAGTGTTGACGAGGGTTATCATATGAGCCCCAGTGAAGTGAATGGGAGGTTTGCTATGGGCTTTAAGGGTTACATGTTTTTAAGGATTTTCACTGTGTGTGCATGTGACCCCAAGTCCGGACTAGCAGGCAACATGTTCCCGCATACTGAACATAGGAGTAAACTATGTTAGTCTCATGTATTATTGTTACAAAAGGTTTCTGTATCTCACATACACAATGCACCATCAAAAAAAAAAAAAAAAAAAAAAGGAAAAAGGCAACAAATGGGCTTTGGAAGCAGAATGACTTCTATACTCACATGTATTTTAGGCATTGGACACACAACCCATGAGAAATCAAGATGGAAGTCTCAAAGCCAAAAGCCTTCACTGCATACAGCAGAATAACATTGCTGAGAGCAACATGACACACAATAAAAATATCTGCTCCCAAAGGCAGTGGACGTGATGAGGAATGCGTGTCTGGTCGTCTGTCCCTGACCTCCTGCCCCCTCTTCTCCTACTGCCTCCTGACACGTTACACTTATGCTGGTCCTGATAGGCATAACAGACACAATTAATTTTACACATGCACACACACACACCCTTCCCAAATTTGAGCATCTAAACATTTATCTGGATAACTGAACAAAAAGGCCTAGCTTGCAGGAGCACTGAGCCCCCAGCAGCTTTTCATCTCAGTCAGCAGGGCGTGATTGTTAGTCATCAGGAAAAACGTCCAGGGAAAAAATGCAAATAAATAAAAAGAAAACAAACAAACAAACAAAAACAAAAAAACAACCCCAAAACCCCACATTGATCTAATGGGACTGCTTTAGAAAGGACAGGTCAGTCATTCCAAAGGCTGCCACCACAGCACAGCACCTTCTCCCCACCTTTCAGTGCTGATACACTCCCAACTACACTATAGAGTACAAAACAAAAGTTGTTTTGAATAATCATTAGAGCAAAGCCAACAGAAGATATCCTACAGAGAGGGGGGGAGGTGGGGGCAGATGGAGAATGGATGGCATCACTGCACAGTCTTCCCTCAGCTGAGACTATGAACATTTGATGCTGAATTTCTGACAGTCAGAAAAGGCTTTGTAAGAACCTTTTTCTGGTTGCCTTGGACAAAACTATTCAATAAGGGCTAATTAGCTGAATAATTTAATTATTTTTTTTTTAAATCATTTGATGCACATCCAAGCCAGACTTGCATTCTGAAGTAATAATTCAGAATAGTTCACATAGAGGTTCCTGCAAGGACTGAAAGCTGATTAAATGGACATAAGCAAGCTTTAAGGACAAAAGAGAATCTGTTGAGCAGGGCTGGAGGTGTTTACGGGGATCTACAGGGAATTACACTAGATTCTGCCTTATTGAATAATTTCATTAATGATTTGGATAAAGGAGGAAAAATGTGTCAAAAGGCATGCTAATCTGAATCACAGATATCAGATTGGGAGCAATTATGAACATCATGGAATGAACTGAAAGAGCACAAGGTGCCCTAGAAACATCTGAAATACATCCAAGAAACAAAAAAGATTCATCCCAGAATAAGCCAATCTACAGGAAAATAAACCAACGCACAGACATTTAATGGTTTGGTGGGTGCCTCAGGGAAAGCAGAAACTGCTTAAAAGCAACCCTTGCAATTATTTTCTTTAATTTTGCCTGAAATGAGGAATAAAATGTAAAGCCCCCATGAGGGTCTGTGGAGTTGTGACAGACAGGGGATTCCGGTTAGGCAGAGGTTCCTGCCGGGAACTTGTGAATCAGTGCCTTAAGTGGCCTCAGTGGTTTCGCTAACACTTCTGCAACATCTCGACCAAAAAAGAAAAAGTACTACAAGAGGTCTTAATCACTCACAAGTACTGAAAGCTGCCTGGGAAAGAAGCAAAAAAGAAATGGCTCCTCAGCACTTGAAGTGGTACAGAAAAAAAAACAATGCTATCTGGACTGCGGATAGTCTAGATTGCATCTATTTAACCAAGGATTTGTCTAATCAGGAACAGCCCTCTATGATGATAATCCTGAAGCTGGTCTTTTTATCTAAATTTAGGGTCTTAACATTGAATTGTGGTTTTTTTTTAAACTGAAAATAGCAGATTATTTTAATTTTGAAACAAATTAGCTATTGCAAACTGATCCTACAGACGGATGTTTTAATCCATCTCTGTCAATACTTAGCACATCGATATTCTGGCACTAAAATGTGCCAATTAACAGAATGGCTGAACTTTTCATGAACAGCATGGATCTGTCAGTCCAACAGCCCACCACCACTGAAAGGAGCAGGCTACAAGGCCCCAGACCCTCTCCTCTGCTTTCCTGGCTCTGCAGGTCACAAATCCGGCATTTCTCTTACCACCAAGGGGTTCTGATGACCCTGGGCTCCACCAGGACCACATTCAACTCACAAACCTTATAAGACATTAACTAAAAAAACCAAGCAAGCAAACAAAAAACCCGCCAGGACAGTGAATTAAAATAGCTCATGGAAAAGACTAGTAGGCACCCAAAGCTGGCTTCAGAAAGGAGCTTTCACCACCAATTCAGAAACAGTAGCGGGGGAACAAGTGAAGAAGACCTATGTCTTTCAGTGGCTGGGAGCCCTTAGATCAGGCAGCTGCTGACAAGACCATGGCCACGTGTGGGTGATGGGGGGCGAGATTTTGAAAATTCTGCATAGACCACATCACTCAGGACAGAGATCTAAATCAAGAGTGCTCTGGTGGGCCTTTGCCTCCCAAACCACAGTGGACGGTTAGAAAGGAAACATTTATGCCTGCTTAATCATGACAGGCAAAGCTGAATGCTGCTATTCAATTACGCTAATAATTATAGAAAGTTTCAGCAAAAAATATTTAAGATTTTTTTCCTAAACTGGGGGGGGGGGGGGGAGACACCACACATTTCTTTCCCTAATAATGCTTTTAATATAGTTGAGCCACACATATCGTACTTCCTCCAAATTTCAAGTGTGAGGCAGGCAGCGGGCATGGAAAACATCAGCCTAAATGAGCTACTTTTAGTAAAGGTACAAAAGCAAGCAAAATCATGTCTTTATAAAGTGTTAAGCAGTATTTACTGGAGGGATTGCTCAATGTGCTCCCTATGACTCTCCTAAATATCCATGAATGCTGAACTGAGGCATGTTTATGTGATTCTCAGTTCTCTTGCAGAGATCACTCTTTTAGATGAATGAAGGCTTATATAGTGAGCTCTTGACCATAGTTAGTTTTCTTTTTTTTTGTTTTCAGTGATTTCTTGTGTAAAGCTGCACACGATTTCATGATGTCTGAATATCCCCAGAGCTTCTTCTCAATAGGTTACTTGAGCCAAAATTTGCCTGATGTTATCATATTGCATTATCATGGGAAAGCATTGTGGTATAGGCTGCTCTTTTTTCTTCTGCCTATGCCCTCAAATACTCTAGTTTTTCATGATGTCTTACGAATAAACTGTATCCCTCTCCTGGAGTTTCCTTATGGTTAAGTGAATCAGAAAAGGGAACACTTTCTGCAGTAAGACTTCTGTAGAAATGGCAACAGAGCCCACAGGTGCTCTCTGCACATATAGCTTTTTTTGACAAAAATAGGATGATTTGGATCAGCAAATATTGAATAAGGATTACACAGCATCGTGTTTCTACCATAGGGAAGCGCCAGCACAAATGGGAAGAAACAGTGCTGGTCTGGTGGTAACAATATTTTTATAGGTAAGTCCTGATCAAGCCCTCCATAGGCTAGAAAAGGTTTTCAAAGGTACCAAGGGAACTGCAACATCCAGACTGAGCCATCTAGACTTTTTAAGCAGCCTCTGTGTTTCCAGAGGCCCGAGCACAGACAGAATGACATGAATGACCATGCGTTTCCCATGGATGCCGAGTCTCCTACACTCGGAGTCAGCCGAATTCACACACATTACAAGGTGCAGGACAGGACCACAGTGACTTATTTTCATTACTTCATTTGGGAGGAACTACTTCTACCCTATTCCATTTTGGTTCATTATACCACATCCCTCATCGTGGTCTCTGAGCATTTTCCAATGAGACATAAACAAATCACTAACGAGTATGTCATGTGGCTGCCTCTCCCATTTCATTTCCCAAAGGCCATGTTTTCTCTGTTTATCCTGTAATTCAGTGTGGCTTACTATACACATTACATGGAAGGCTTCGTGAAACTTATCTATTTGTACGTAACAATTTATCCCACAACGAGCCTATAGAAGTCTCATCAGCCATCTGGTATTTTTATTTCTCCAGGCTGAGAAAGCAATCATGGCTAATCCTCCTGCGAACTATGGAAGTCAGGTTTTATTTCTCACTTTTCTGTACCAATAACTCTTTACAGTCTTAAGTAGGCCAAAGACCCTAAAAATCTGTGTATTCCTCAACTCTTATAGGACCCTAATGCTAGGTGGCTGCCAGAGCAAATGTGGTTCCAGTCCAGAAGAACAAAATTCTCAGGGTATCTGGTGAAAAATCAGTTATGCTGTAGGAGAATCATTTTTTTTTTTGCTGAACCCTACAACTGATACATGTGTGTGTACTGAATTTCCACAGACCCAGTGGGAAATCTGCGTTATGTTTTAGCACACGAAAATTGAAGTGGACGTGTTTTTCAGGATGCAGTTGTCTGGAACAGGAGATGATATTTCACAAGTAACTCTTCAGCTTAGGTGCCGCCTCAGGTGATCCTTGCTCCCTGGCACCATCTCCAGCCTTGTGCCAGCCCAAGTCCTTGTGGAACCAGCACAGCAACTTGGATCAGGGAATTGAGCCACCCAGAATATAACTACTGTTTTGCTAAGCTATTTTTCAACTCGATCAGTTACACTGGCTCAGCACAGAGTAATGAACATCTGGCGAGGGCAGCTATTGAAGTTAGCATAAGCAGTTCTGCTGCTAAATGTCTAATCAACTAATTGACGCTGAAAGGTTAATGATCAAAGTCTTTACTTCTTAATTATGTTTTGCTTGCTTGAAAGATGATGAATGCAAATCTCGAAAATTACTTCAAGGCTAAAAAGAAACAGGTCCTCTTCTTTCCAAAATACGTTAAGATAAACCCTAACTCGAGTAACCTACAGATACATTTTATTAGAGAGAATTGAACCTTTACCAAGAAACGTACATATAGTAAAGATATGAGTGAACTAAAAAAAAAAAACCACCCAAGAGTCCTACTGCAACAGCATTGACATGAATCAGTGTTTGGGGCCAGGCTATATTTAGCATTTCTGGATTTTTTTTTTCCCCTCTTGTTTAAACATCAACACCCACATAATCACTCACCTAGTCTGGTAGGACCTTGCTCCCTTTGTTGAATTGAGCGCACCATGTCTACAAGCTTTTCAGTCTCTTGAGGCATGTTCCATGAAATTTCTAGATTGTTTTCCCTGGCATACTGCAGAACTGACACATGAATTGAAGTATTGCCTGAAGCAGAAAGCAGAAAATAAACATTTTAAGCAGTGCATACGAATGTCTTAAAATAAATCTAAAGGATACATTATGGTTGTGTTTTACATTAAGCACAACTAGACAGCGATTTTCCATCAGAGTGTGAAAGCTGCATTTTCAATCAAAAGATCAAAACTGAACTATTCCCAGGTGAAAAAAATATGCAAGTGCTGTTGGAAACAGTTGCTTTTCTGTCAGGAATCAGCATGCAGTATTTTACCTCAGATCAGTTTGACCATGATTGGAGAATGTCACTTTATTGATCTCCAAATATTATTCCTTTTCCATTTTAAAATTGTCTTTTTTTTTTATTTGCACATGGTTTTGCAAGAGCAGTAGTTTGATGCCCCCTTTTTCTGATGGGCCAAGCTCCCCAGATGACTACATTTCATGCAAATTTCCCTCTGTCATAGATCACTTGAGTGACATGCATCAGGCTGCAGCATGGGACATATTGCACCCAGGGAGCATGACCTGCAAAGGGGAATGAAGAGAAATTCCAAGTTCTGTTGTTCTCTGACAACCTGGTTCTGCTTATACATTATGTAAGAACTATGAATAAAACTATGAGCAGAGGGTTGATACAGATGGTAAATTAATATCAGACTTGCAGAATTGAACTGGGCAATACATGGTTTCTGATGAACCTCTCTTCATTATCTTAGAGGGACTTCTATTGTATACTTAAGATACTTCTGTATATAGCATACTATTCTATATCAATGCTTTGTAAAACATTTATGAATGAAGTCAATAATAATTGTGATTTCATGTACCCAGACGTTGCACCCTATATTGTTCTGAAGATTGTCTACTCACTACACTTTATAATTTTTCCACAGTCATCTTAAAGATTTTAAAACCAAGGCCGCAGTGAGGAGTCATTTCGTAGCTTCGTTATTATTGTCTTGTTCTTAATGATGTAACATTTGCTATTACAGGTTTCAAAGACAAGGAAAACAGCTAGGCTAAAATAAATTGTCTGTTGGTTTATTTGTTTGGTTTGTGTTAGTTTGTGTTTATTTCACTTGTCTTGCTTCTCTATATCATGCATGTACACAATTTTCAGAAACAGCGTCTTCTATGTACTATCTCCAAAAAAAAAAAAAAAGCTAAGTTACTCTAGAGATACAGAAATGCTATACTTTTCCTCTATGAGCTCTCTAATTAGTAAAAATGCTGGTAATCACCTCTTTTGGAAGCACAGGTGTAATACAAACATGTCAAAACCCAGTGGGAAACACCAGCAGCAACAGGAGTTGCCCCGTGGAAATGGTTTAATGCTGAATTGAAACAGTTCAATTCTGATCAAAAAAAATCCAGGTTTATTAAAGCAAATGCTACTGGGAGAACACAGGATCCCGTGCAGCCCCTGCCATGCGGATGGACTTGGTGCAAGGGCACACGATGTCACGGTCCCTTCATGTATGTGCAGGATGTACGGCATTCTGCCAGGGTGGTTACATTAATAATATCTGTGCTGAATGACCTAGCTAGAGGTGTGCCTCCCATCAGTACATACTCTGCAAGCTCAGTGAGTCTAGCACTCCCAAAAAACATGTCATCCAACATTGGTCAGGAAATAAATCTTAAAAGGTCAGTTCTAACACCCTGGGTTAGCCAAAAAAGGGCTGGTCAGAACCTGAAATGACTGTTCCAAAGACCAAAAACTTGCAGTCAGACCAAACCTGAACTAAAAACCCTCAGAATTATCCATTCTTACTTGAACTAGAACTGAATTTGAACCATTATTTTCAGGTCTGTTGAACCTAATCCAGAATTGAACCAAAACGAAACATGTATTTTTGCTTTTCTGCCGCAGAGTAACAGTTCAGCTGAATCTCCATCCTGCGACACGGACCTCTTTGGCTGTTTGGCACACATGCTTCTTATGCCCAGTACAGAATAAAGGGAAGTGCTCATCAGAGCTGCTGTCTGAGCTATTCCTCATCACACAATTCCCTGAATTGGTTGTCAAACCTTTATTCACCTGAACCAGAACAGCTTGGTTTGGGAGGAAACGGAACTGCACCTGAACCAGTTTTACTAGCTAGTTTTACTAGCCTGACTGCCCCAATATAAACTTTTTTGAGGTATTGGAATGAGTCATTTAAAAATAAAAGTTAAAAACCTTTATACTGAGAAGCTGTTTTGTCCTGTGTAAGAAAAAGAATAGAAAATGTTTTTATGTGTTTGAGTTAAAAGACATCACATACTGATCTCAGCACTTTCAATAAATGCCCGTACGAAGTTTTTCATTTCCTCAAACTCTGACGCTCCAATATTGGAGCTTCCATCCAGAAGAAACATGACATCCATTGGTTTGTTGCACAACTCTGAGAAAGGCCGGGGTGGGGGGGGAAAGAAGAAGAAAAAAAAAGTTATTTACATGTGATAAGCAGAAGTGGCATCTGCTAATCTATTGGTGGAAGCATCTAGGGTAGAGATACCTGCATTTTGGGAAAACAAAGCAGGACAATGGCCATTTTAAACAATAACTGATGCCCCTTTAATGAAAGCGTTGATATTTATGTTCAGTGGGATACATGAGTATTTCAATTCCTGCTTTTCTACTAATGCTATTTTGCTCTCAGGGGATTAAAAAAAAAAAAAAAAAAAAAAACAACCGCAAAAAAAAAAAAAAAACAAAACAAACCACCAAACCAAACCAAGAACAAACAAACAAAAAAACGAAACAAAACCAAGCAAAACAAAAAAATAGTGAAACCACCACCACCACCAAAATCCCAAAAACAAACAAAAAGCACAAAATACTGCTAACACTGCTCCTCCCCCCTACCCCAAACCAATGAAGTCTCTTCAGGAACGAGGAAGTATAATTTTAACAGACAGATGAGAATAATTTTTTTCTTCTGTCACCCTTCAACCATCTGAAAGCTACTGTACTTTATTGACAAATGGAGCCAAGGACTTCTGAGCCAACAGAAGGCTGGCTGCAGGTCTGTGCTCAGTACTGCTGAACTGGGGCAGCATCCTCAGCCTCCAGGGAAGATAAATGGTCCTTCCTTGGCATTTAGAGAACAAGATACCAAATGAGGTATGGGAATCCTTCAAATTTCAGTGATGTGAGGGGGGAAAAAGAGGAGACAGGACAGAGGAAAGAGGAAATTACACACAAAATACTTCCAACTTTACCTGGAATTTCTGTCCAAAGTTTACGAGAGCAGCACGACTGCAGCACTAATTCAGGTGCTTCTTCAACAAGCGTGCTATAACTATGCAAGATGATTGGGTTATTAGGCTGACTTATCTTTCTGAGCTCTTGGATATTTGCATTGGGGGTTATGCCTATGGGAATAACATTTATGCTCCTGGGAGGTCGCGTGATAACATCAGTGGAAGGACTGGATGACACCATATATACCAAGTGAGGAACATCTTGCCTGCCCCCATTCACTGGTGTAAATGTGTGTTTGGAAATATAGTCGAGGGCATTCCCAGTGTTGGTAGCCTTCCCTCCTTGGTATGGTATGCTCCTCACCTTCTCAATAATACTTTCCTTTGACTGTATTTCCCTAAAGGAATACTCCAGAGTGACACTCTCTGAATACTGCATGACTGTAACATGAATATCTTCCTGTCCCACATTCATTCCTGTGATCACCTTCTCAAGGAACTTCTTGACGACATTGAAATTTTCCTCTCCTACATTTTCAGACCCTTCCACAATAAAAGCAATGTCCAGCTTTTTGCGAGTGGGCCTTTCTGAAAAGGCTGGTGGTACTGTGAGTCCCCCAGGAGGAAATAAGACACTGGATGCTGTTGGAGGGGACGTGGCTTGTGATAGAGGACTTTCTTCAGGTCCAAGATCACATAGATGATCAATGAGGAGATCCCTATTATCCATTAGCTCTAACACATTGTTCATTAGGAAGGCTTTATTATCTGGTGACTGCTTTTCAATGAACCTGATTTGCTCCACATTAACATATGGTCCAATCCCCACAGGTATTACTGCAATTTTTCTATTCTTCAAAGCTGTGAGGATGCTGCGTAGTTTTCCTGGAGACTTGCTTGCTATAAATAGCACTGCAATTCTGGCGGCATTGGTCCTTTCTGCTTTTCCAAACACATGAAACACAGAATATTTAAGGACTTCAGCAGCAGACGCTACTTCATCACCTGTGTATTTTATGCTTTGGACAATTTTTCTCATCTGGGACTGTGTTTTGATATCTTTAAGGCCAAGATAGATTGTGGGGCCAGCCCTATACACTAGAATTGACACTCGGATTTTCTTCTGGGAGATGTGGAGTTTCTTCATCATGCCAGTTATGAAAGTTTTCAGCTGTTCAAAGTCCTCCTCTGACAGTTTATTGGACCCATCCATTAGGAAGGCCAAGTCCATCATCTTGCTGCATGCGTATTCACTGGGTGGTAGTTCAATGTCCTCCTCTGGAACAGGTGTTGTCAGTGTTAGGGTGTCCTCCACCGGTTCACAGGCTACGCAGGTTAAGTTCTTCCCTTCACACAGACTACAAAAATCACCAAATTTAACTGTAAAAAATCAATGCTTATAATAACACGTCACTCACATACAATAAAGGAACGTTCATACAGAAACAGTGAAATATCTGAAAACCACAACAAAAACAAAACCCGATGTGAATTATTTTTTTTCCCCACCCCATTTCCCCACAACTCTCCACAAGGTATTCTACAGCTAAAGCCTATATGTTCACGCATCTTTGTTTAGATCCAGGAAACATATGATGAACTATATGATGTATTTGTCAGAGTGAACTCTCCTTATAACAGCCTTTGGCAGAATGTGTAAAAATCTGTGTCTGGAAACTGTCTAGAAACCCACTGAGCTTCATCAGTATGGCTACCTACAAGCCCCTGGTGGACTGAAGTGGCAAATCTGGTTTGCTTCACAAGGAAGCAAAACATGAGGCAAACAGGAGGCAGCTGACACAAAATAAAATCCTAGAGTAGGAAAGATGGTTTTAGCTCTAACATGACTTAGCGGACTCTGTGAGGAAGATAGGTTTACCTAGATTTTAACCTTAGTGAAAATAACTAATAGCCTTTCTTCTACCTCTAAAGTGCACTATGTTCTTTTTCCTGACTTCATTTGGGTTTGAATACAGCTTTGGCACATGTTTGTCCTCTGGGTTTTTTTATGTCTCTTATCTTCCTCTTATTTAACGTATTCTCTTTTTCAGTCCATTTTCTCATATTAAATGATGTATTTCATCTGTAGCTGTTATCTCTTTTTAGTCCTATGTCTTCCACCATCATTTCTACTCGCCTCCGTTACTACATTTTTCTATTGCCCTTTTCATCTCAACTCCCATTTTTCTTCTCCCCCATCTCTGCCTTTTCCGCTAACCATCCTTCTGTACCACCGTGAGATTTTTTCACATCTGTCACCCTCCACCTTTTAGGAACTTGTTTATAATTCAACTCTTTGTATCTTTAGAAGGGCTTTGTACTTCTGCCCTTCTAATTCGTGGCTGTATGATACTCTTCACTTAGGAGAGCAAAGAACACGACTGTACTCATGCATAGGGTGGTACAGATAGTACCGACAGTCAATATATTTTCCTTGTCTTTCTGGACAGCCCAAGAAACAGAATAGGAAAAGTTTATGAAAGAGCAAGGACCAAAAAATGCTTGTTTGCACTGTCAGAGAAAATCCAGGATGTACAAACTAAAAGACTCAATACTGGTAGAAGGTGCCATTTTCCAGGAAAAGACTTCACTTTACACGTGGCATCTTAGTTCAAGTTCTCTTAGTTAAAGCGCTATGTTCTTTTCAAGCTGCTTTTAGTGTCATCCTAATTGAAGAACGCACAGCTACTTTTGGCATTAACATATAGCAACAGAAGATTTATTATTTTAATCCTTTTCTAGTTTCCAATTTCCTTTGGATATTTGCTATAAAATTCATTTTTGTGCAATATTTTCTATTGTTTGTACAGATGGTGTAGGCATCTAAATTAGGTGACAGCTATGCAAAAGGATGTTTCCCTAGTGAGGTAAGTTTTCCTAATGTTCTGAAATCTTTTGTGAGCAGCAGCCAGCGTATCAACATTTAAGATAAATTATTATTAAGGATTACAAAAATTAGGGAACAGAGACTCATTTACGAAGACTCTTTTTTGACCTTTTGATGGAATTCAAGGCTTTTTGCGTATACTGTTAAAAATATGTATATATTTAATTGATTAGTCTAACAGTCTCATGCCCTGGGTTTATAGCACAGACATACACTAACCCTGGCGAGAGGCCAGGAATTCAAAATTCATACCCATTCAGAGCTTCTGTGAGGTTCAGAGCATTTGGAGCTAAGGTGTTAGTCTGGGCTAATAGCTGCTGCATTTTTACAACTCAGTTTCTATTAAATATGGTCAAATTACAAAATGGAAAACTCTCTTGTATTCACAGCACTGTAAGTGACTAGCGAAAGTATTCAAAGGTCTAGACATCCGGAGAATGCCAAACTTTCAGATACTACAGGCCATGGCGTGATATGCCACTGGGCAGTATACAGAAGGAAAATCAGTCTCTGCTGCATTGCAGCGGACGGCCCACATCCTGCATGGTGCACAGCATTGCGCACCATGCCATTAATTTCACCATATTTGGAAATGCACGCGTGCAGGACCAGGCCATGGGATATCATCCTGAAGTCTTGGGGAAAGTGGTTTTCCCATAGTAGTACACAATTCCAACTGCTAATAATCTCATCGAGTTCTAGACTGAGTGCACATTTAGATCTTGCATAATACGTAGGATTTTTTTTAGCACTGGCAGAAGGAAAGAGTCCAATGGCTTTATTGATGTTGAATCACACCTTACACAAAAAGAAGTGGAATATCTGAAGCCAGTAGGACCACCTACACATTGGAAGAGACCTTTTTTGAAAGGAATTTATGAATTTCACTTGCTTAAATTCAGCTGACATCTTATAATTCCTACTGTCACTGAAAAACTTCAGCTTCAGATTGTATGTGAAGGGATACTGACATAAAAGATGGTTTCCAACCTTCACCTTCAGTGTTATATTAAAGGTTATGTCCAAAAACTTATTCATGCAGATGTGCTTCATCTCTTCATCCTACTCAACAGGCTTGCTATTTCACTGTATAAACCCATCATACCAAGACTGACAGTGTTGTGGATCATCTCTGTTCAAATATATTCTCCTTCCATGTGGGATCTTGACATCTCCAATGGCACACACGGGACAGTCTTCTGGACTGATACAATCCAGGGACAGCTCATCAAGTATTTTCCCTGTTTCAAAATAGTACATTAGTATAAAGATGCCAATTTTCATGAATTGCAAAACTAATCATTGCATTTAGCCTGCTACAAAAAAACATAACAAGGCTTCTGAGTTGGGCTCAAATGTTCTGAATACTGTGCTTGTGTTAGGGCCACTGCCAGCTTGACACAGAAAACTATTTCCTTCCTTCATAACCACTTTTATTTAGATATTGGAAGTACTTAAACCAATGTATAACCTGAAACAGCCAGTACCATAGAGAAGGTGAATATTTCTTTAGAACAAAGCATTGAAGACAACAGAAGAAAACGGCATTTTTCTTTCTACATGTATATTATTTATTTCCCCTGGTATCCCCTACCTCACTCTGGTCAGAGATAGCAGGGCCCAGAATAGCCATTTTAGGTCTTAAAATACCTTCTTTCTTTGCCTTCATGTCTTCTCACTTTGCCTTGAGAAGCTATTTATTCATCTGAGTTTTCAATCTCCTTTTGGATCTTGCTTGTCTTTCACTCTTTCCCTTTCTGTCTGTCTTTTCTCTCCCCACCCCGTATTTCCCATTTTTTTTCCTTTCTTCCTTCTTCAAGATAGTTGTTGGGAACAGTTAAGCTGAAAGGCTCAGGCTCGCAGGAGGATGCCTGCTGGGCACTCTCAGGAGCATCAGAGCCTTGGAGGTAGTAAGCAGGTCAAGGTGATGGGTCTCCCCCACTGCAGTAGTTGCGCTGAAGGAGAGCATTTTATGAGTGTCCAGCACAAATTCATACCCTACTTAGTCAACAATCTGTGTTGCTACACAGCCCCTAATACTCCTGTCTTCCTTTCTTATCAACCTGTTCCCACCCTCTCTCCTTCTTCCTGACAGTATTTCATTCTCCTCTTCTAGGCACCACCTCATGCTCTCCACACACTGTGCTCATTTCACAAACTCAAACCAGGATGCCAAACAAGCTTCCTCCTTATGCAGTAAGAAATTGTTGTGACAACACATCAGTAAGCCTGTTAAGGAATTAACTGCTACATCTAAGTCTTTTGAAATCTCCAACCTTACAAATATGTGAATGTTTCTGGACTGTAAGATCTTTTTTTCATGCAATAGGAACACCTGGGGGCAAGGGGAAGACTCTACAGCAATACCTATGAGTACCAGGAGAATTGCAGAAAAAGGTAAGTCACGGCTTGAAGGAAAAGGTGGACTTACCTGCAGGGCAGTGTACATGGCATCCTTCCACACACTGCAGAGGGCACTCCAAAGGCTGTGGGTGCTGGCACGTTACAGGACAAGCGGGTCCACAGGTATTATATCGCCATTCACACTGATAATCTAATTCTTGTTTATTCAGGTCCTCGCAGCTTTGTGCTATGGAGTGAAAGAATTGGAGGCAAGAAAAATCAAACCAGAGTGTATTCACCATGCCTCTCAAAACTATGACACCAAACTTGGTACGAAGCGGACCACATATGCATAGAAAAAGAAAGATTTCCATCTTTAAATAAAAATATTTTACTACATTCAGACCAGACCACTTCTCCACACTTAAAAGTTTTTTCACATAATGAAGTACTTGCTCTAGATCAGAGGTTTTGGGTGGGGTTTTTTGATAAAAACAACTGCAAAAAGAGGATCTTCAAATTTTAATTTAAAAAAAAAAAAAAAAAGAAAATGTACAGAAACCTTTTCTTTGTCTACATTTGTTTGTACCCCAGGCTATTATATCCCTTTATTGAGGGGATGTTTTTTCCAGGTATGGCTCTGAACATAAATAGAAAAGGGAGAGGAAATGTCACTGTGAGCTGCTAGCCCAGTCCCATTAAAGTGAACTTCTCCAGACACCAGTAGGAGCAGAGCTGGGTAAGAACAGTTTATCTGAGCCAACAGCTTACTGATAAAAAGCATGAACCTTTTCACCCAATTCTTCATCTACCCCATACTTACGGCACAGAGCTGGTGATCTCCAGTGGACAGCAACACCTTTTTGTGCACAGACATGTGCATAGGCTGCTATAGCATCACAGAAGCAAGCACAGTCCCCAATAGATTCGCAAGCACAAGTGTCATACATGCAAATATCTATGTAGGGCTCAGGATTCACCTACAAAAGAGAAATACGGGGTACAGTCACCGATTCCCCTCATCTCCTTCTTCTAGACACATTTAACCTTCAGATGGTTTGCCTGCTCCTTTCACTAAGGGTTGAGGTGTCTGCCGCACAAATCAGTGCAGATCTTCAAGCAGAAGTTATTCTATAGCTTTCTACTAGGGCTATCTTGCATTTACCCATGAAGCATCAGCTACAGGACAGGGTCAGAGAGGAGAACGTCAATTAGTCAGCCTCCTCCAAGCCCCGTGTGCTGTCAGCACAACCATACTTTTCCCCGCAGCTGTAACCAGTGTCAGCACAGATCACGCAGAATTGAAGAATGTGAAACACATGACACAATACTCACAAGTTTTTTGCATTCTTCAAAGAGATCCCCAGACAAAATGCTGCATGACGTTTCTACCATCACCTGCTTCACTACGTTTCCATTACACAGCGGAGACATCAAGGTCTGTTCCTGGTTGGGCTTAATAACGTGAGATACAAGCACACATTGCATTAGCCTCGCCTTCACGACCTCTGGACTCTTCACAGTGAAGCAAGAGATTCACTAGCACTAGACATTTTTCATGATAGAGGAAATTGTCAGGAACAGAACGGCAGAACACAGAGTAGAGCAGGTCACCTCCTGCATTTTCTCCAGCTCTTACTTGTACGCTGCATTTCTAACATAGATATTTTGATGATGAAAAGTCCCACTGTACCAAACATCCACCCTGAAAAACGATCATTCACAGCTCTACAGAAGGCCCATGAGACTTGCAAATACGATCAGTCTTAAGCAGACAATAAGACTGCTCAGTAGTCCATGGCCACTGCTCAGTAGTCTCCCCCTCTCTCATTTAATTTATCTAACAAGGAGCACTAGTATTGACACGGCATTTATCATGGAAATAGTTTGGAGGTCCTGTCCTGTGCCTATTACACTGAAAAGAGGAGCTTCTCCTTCTCAGTCTCACCCTGTGGTCTCAGTCCTCACTATTGCAACTTCTTCTGGTGCTACGATCAAGTCATATCTAAAAAGTGACATTCAGCAAGGTAATACTGTGGCTGTGTTACACTTGCACATAATTTATCAAATTAACCCAAAAGATTTCATGTGATCAAAAATAAATGCTTCATTTTATTTTCTGATAATTTAAATCTTTTAAGGTAATACCTAAAAAAAGGACTTCTTTTCCCCCCCTTCTCTCTTTGAAAAAATTAGATGAATTTTCAGGAGAAAGTTTCAGCCTTAAAAGCATCATCTGAATGAAATGTTTCATTTTACAAATGTCAAAACAAGTAATCTTCAAGTTATTTCCTCTCACTTTCTGATTTGGAAATACTTTTGGTCATAACTATTGTCAAGACAAGACATTATTCAATTGCATTCTTCAAAAACTCCGTATTTCGTAAAAAGGAAGTACACTCTCATGTGTAGCATAACTAGTACCCCGTGAAATCACCTAGTCTCTGGCACCAGGACATAGATAACACTTTCAGATAGCAGGTAACCTCCTCAATATTCAGAAGCAGTGATAGCATGTCAATAAGGTCTTACATCCTGTCCTGTATCTTGCTTTTTCCATTCAAGCCTCTCCAATCTGAAAATAATAACTGAATGATCCAAAAGAAGCATACACAAAGAAATTAATCTGTGCATAAACGGACAGACTAAAATTTGGGATATAGAAGTTTGCACAGGGAAATATGAAATTTTTATCTGAACTCCGCCTGTCTGAAGATTACAGCTGGGTTTTTTAGATTAAGCTCTAAAATGAGATTTCCAGTTATACCTGGATTTCAAGCATCTGGGCTGGCAAACTTCATGAACAGCCTCTACCATACAGATTGGCTATTTTAATGTTCGTCTGAAGCCAGGCAGCACAGAGGCCTTAAATAAGTTAATTGATCTTTTATCAGATTTCAAGAAATAATATTATTTGGCAAAAAATATGAGGGAAGGAGTTAATTTCTATTTCTTTTTATCCTTTCAAACCTCTTTGCCCACTCTTGACTGATACTGTAACCTGTATTAATTCGTTTTCACAGTTCATTCGCAATCACCTTTTCAACATCAGCACAGTGTGGATTAACTTTCCAAGAATTCCCAAAGTCAACTGGATCAACTTCAACGTGTTCATTGCTGCTGGTCAAATCATTGTTTTGGATTCCATCAAAATTTCCACACAGACCACACACTTGATCCTTGCAGGGAAAGAAACACAAAATACATAAAACTTACATCTGTAGACTGGCTCGGGGTTTTGTTAAGAAGTCTTTTTAGCTTAGTGCTTTAATGGCTTAAAAACCGAATTATCCCTGGCCTTGCCAAGTTCACTAAAATAGATATAGTCTCTCACAGAGAAAGTTTAGCTCCTATTCGCATTCTGCTTTCCTGAAAGTAGGACCATACTGTCTCCAAGGGCTCCAGAAAGCAAGATGACAACTCAGTGGTGCCTGTTGGATCTGTTTGGAGTACGTCCCTACGATCCCACATTATTTATGGAGGTGATTGTCCTATCACCATCACTAGTAAATCTGGCTCTTTATACTGCTTTTTTTGAATACAGAAGAAATCACTCAAGGCATAGTTATTCTGAGGCATGACAGCATTCATCCTTCCTGTCATAGCTCATCTCCAATGACCCAGAATTTATCCCTTACGCTTGAACTACCGGGAAAGTAAGCAACCCTTACAGTATTACAAAAAAAATCCCTTCATTTTCAAGCAAGTGCCTAATACTCCACGGAACTCTATCAGTATATGTCTGCATTAAAAAAATGCTACTCCCCAGAGACAGGGTAAGTGCATTCTTTAGGGAGAATAAGTAGTAAAGCAAAAACCACTCACTTTGAAGTTGCCTTTTAAGATAACTGAGACTCCCATGGCCAGATCCCAGGTCACACTGATGCTTTTGCCCAGTAAAATGATGTAATAACGGCCAGACTTCATGACTTCCAAATCACTGTCATCTTTAGGAGGTACCTTGATGTTTACCTGATCAAGAAAAGCACATTTTGCTATTGACATAGGACTGTGAAAATGATCAAGGGAATGAAGCACCGCTCTCATGAGGAAAGGCTGAGAGAATTGCGTCTGTTTAGCCTGGAGAAGACAGAGTGGATCTCATCAGTGCTTATAAGTATCTAAAGGGCAGGTGTCGAGAGGGTGGGGCCAGACTCTTTTCAGTGATGCCCAGCAACAGGACAAGGGGCAACAGACACAAAATGGAATACAGGAAACTCCATCTCAACATGAGGAAAAACTTCTTTACTTTGAGGGTGGCAGAGCACTGGAACAGGCTGCCCAGAGAGGTGGTGGCGTCTCCTTCTGTGGAGATATTCAAAACCTGAATGGATGCATTCCTATCCATCCTGCTCTAGGTGACCCTGCTCTGGCAGGGGGGTTGGACTAGATGATCTCCAGAGGTCCCTTCCAACCCCTACCATTCTGTGATTCTGTGACTGTGTCTCTAATTCCCATTTGATGTAGGTTACTTTCCCAGTGGGACACATCCTCATAGATTAAAGCCATTCTCAGATACACTGTTCTCCTGGGAACAGATACTTCCCATACACTATGTAGATGCTCCGGAGTACTTGCAAAACTGTAAGCAAGGTACAGGTAAGGGACTTAGAAACAACACTTCTGAACAGCAAATTGGGATCCAATCTCATCAGGTATCTATAATTTTGAATGAGGCAACGTCGCTTGTGCTCCCAGGGTATAACATACACTCACCACAAATGCTAGCGCACAAAGCAATGACTGACAAACAGAAGGAGGGCTGATAAAGAGGACAGGGTATACCCAATTAATGATCAGTTTAGTCTTTGGTCAGTGCTTCACTGAATAGTTACATTTTATTTTAATTGCATCTTTTTAGGAAACCAACAGTTCTATGCTCCTGAGGCAGGCAGCGACAAATGGGCTGGCTAGGTTTAAAAGTAATGTGAACTGGGAGAACCACGCGCATTGGTGGCCTCTGAAGGACCAGAGTCTGATTCTGAAGTCAGGAAGGACTTTCTTCCCAACCAGCTATACCAACAGGAAAAATCCTGAGAGATTCCTTTCAGTGTCTTCATTTTTTCATCACTTTTACTTCCCCTGCGTGCCTCTTTCTCTTTCCATCTGGCTGCAAATTCACCGCCTCCAGCTACTAAGAATTTAAGAGATTAATTTAAAATCCTTTCTTTCACACCATAATCCCCTTTCAGTGGGAACCGTAATAGGATTATTAACCACAGTTGGAGAGAAAGGTCTGGCATGGCTGTTACTTTAAGCACCACTAATGCATTAACCGAAAACTGCTTAATTCTGCAAGAGGCAGATGAAAGCTTTCAATCAGTACAAATAGTGATTAAAGCAAGGGAGAAAGAGGAGTTCACAAACCATTCACCCACTCTCTAGTTTGAGGGCAAAACATTTCCTTATCCCACTATTCTTTCTTGCTCAATTCAGTAAAAGCTCAGCACTATAATTCAGTTCTCTTCATCTCTGCGTTATTATCAGCAACCTTTATCCCCAGAGAAGACAGTTCACATCCTTCAAGGATCTCCTGAAGAGGGTCTTCAATGTCTTTAGGGAAGAATATGTTAAAATATATTTCAGGAACTGGAAGCTTTTTCATCTTCACCTACGCCCAATGTGTTACTACACAGTCTAGTCAACACCTGGTCGCTTATCTTCCAAATATAGTAGTCTCTGTCCTTCCAAACTCAGGCAAAAAACAGAGGAGGACAACGCTGAGCTGGGAGGTTGACCGAAATTACAAAATTTCTATGTTTATGGAGGCTTTTTGCCCAACCATGAAGTCATAAACTTTTGACCTTGCAAACTGGCAGATTTATTTTTTTCAGAAGAGCGAAGTCCATTTCATGATAATTTTTTTTTTAATGTGAGCCAGAACCATAACATGCAAATACTTCAATTAAGCCCGCATTTACTTAAAACTAGGGGCCGCTCTCAAAACAATATAATCTTAAAACAATGCTTCTTGGAAACATTTCAATGGCAAAAAAAACTAACTTGATTACCCTGCTTGCTTCTAAGGATTCTTGTGGAATGAGTGTAGGAAGTCATCACTGCGTAAGACTTTGCCTAAGAGTCTTCATATCAGGTTTTTTTCCCTTACTATTCTTCCGTATTATTTCCTTATATATTTTTCTTCTATCTCTTTTTTGGTCACTGTTGTTTCTAAGAATACCTTCTCTAGATATTACACTGAGCCTTAAGCTCTCTAGACAGCCAGCCAAAAATTCAGTCAAAGTCATGTGGACAGTCTTGTGATACAGACCTAGCTCTTGCAAGGACATACTCTCTCAGGAACTAACCACCCTCTGCTGCTGGAGCTGCTGCATGCCTAATCACCCCCTATCTTTTCTGACCCTTACTTAGGTGTTCAAAGAGAATCACAGCTCTTGTGAAAAATGTGTCCCCTGAAGAGCTTTTCAGACAAGGCCTGGATCTATGGACTGATGATCCCTGTGCAGGGGATTCTTTACTATTAGAAATAAATAATTGGTTGGGCAACCAATAGGTCTTATGTTCATTCCTCCTGAACCCAAAGGCCTACAGAGATCATATGCTGTCAAAATGCACAGCACAGACACTGTTAATAACAGCCACTGTTAATAATGTTAATAACGCCAATGCACGCGTTCCTGTCAGGCATCAGTGGCATGCAGCAATTTGCAGGCAATTTGCAGGCTATGCAAAACCCGGTTCAGCTTTGTTAACCCAAAACAAGGCAAACCCAGAGCAGTTTCACGTTTCACTGGGAACATTTTTCCAAATCTCTGGTCCAGATGCCAGTTCAGAGCACAGTACTTCTGAAAACTGAGCGATTGAAACACTATAATCCACTGTAGCTCTGTAATGTTTGCGCACACAGACGGTCTTAATTGTTACAGTGCCCAAGGCAACGAGCTGAACTCTGCCCTTCGGAAAGCTTGTTTCCTGCTGTGGAGGGAGGTGGGGGTGATTCTTGGTTAATTCTTCAGTGTCTGTTGGTAGGAAAGTGGGGAAAAAAAGAATCCAGTCATCTGGATTTTCCACCTGACAATTTAGCAAGGGAAAGGATAGTGACATTTGCTTCTGCTGTATCAACTTCTTTGATTCATGACTTCTTTTTTTAACTGTGTTCTCAGTCCTTCAAACCTAAATTAGATGTGAAGTTTCACTAGTCATGGGTCAATCACTTCTTCTCTTCCTTGCACTTAACCTTGCTTGAGAAAGACTAAGATGTCCCATGTTTAGAAACGGCACTCCTCATGTGAGCTTGCACTGAATTGCATTCTTGTCTGAGACAAATTTATTGGCATCAAACAGAAATACCAAAATGGCATTATACCTCTGGGAGCAAAATAGATAATTCTAATCCCGCTAATGTGTTCATTTTATGATCTAATTTTCAAGGACCACCAAGCATAAGGTCATTCATGCCCCATCTTACTAAACAACCTGAAATTCTTTTCCCCAAAACAGGAAAAGAGAACAGAAGTGTACATACATTTCCGTTAAGCAACTCTATTTCCCCGCTTTCATACAGAATGATAACCCTTTTTGTGCACTTTTCTCCAGTGAATCCACAGCCTTCATTTGAAATTAGTATCCGGAATGTCCCAGAGTCATCCTTGCAGAAATCCTATCAGACAAAAATAAATGAATGAGTCATTAATGTAGAACATTTGAAAAACACATACAGATCTATAGAGAAAAAGGAAGGCTCAGATAGTACCCTGTGTACTCTGTGGCCAGTAAGATATACGTTGGCATGTCAACTGCTCCCAAATTAATTTACTTTGTACTTAATGTTGATATTCGTGTGGGCCACCCCTCAAAAGCAAGGTCCACTCTGCCAGTGACACACACACATGCCTATTTTGCAGGGAGGATCCATGCCATCGCAGTATCTGTGGTATTTTAAAAATGTACAATGGGCACAGTGTACATCTTAACACAGAGAAATTAATTGGCTTAACAGTGAAAACAAGACTCTGCAGCTTCAATGATAAAATAAAAATATAAACCTAGAAGGTTAGGTTAGAAAGAAGGGTTAGAAAGAAACTTGCTGCAAAGTCTTGAGCAAAAAGTTTGATGCCTATGTTTTCCTACCTGTACATGAATAATAATTATAATAATGTCAACTTATTTCTTGGGGAGCAATTATGAAGTTTAATGTATTGATTTTCTTTTAAGTCAAATATCTCTGAGATACATGGAGAGTTTGTACTACATTTATATGATGACTCATGACTCTCAGGACTTTTCGGTTTTTGGGCTTCAGTATATACCTTTTAAGAAAAAGACCCTGTCTATAGTTGTCTGTGTTTGTCATATGAGGAAAACAGATCCCATTTTCATTTTAAGTAGTTTTGTAGTACTGTATTCTATTACTTCCCATAAGACCTTCACGCAGAGCTCTCACTAGCGTCAGAGCAATCATCCTTCTAAGGTAATCCAGCTGGCATAAGGTGAGAGCATATTTCAAAGACCTAGCCAGAGATAAGTTGATCACACTTTCCTGCCAAGGAGAGCTGCAAGGAGGAATGTGCCTCATGAAAGAAGCCTGTGGGGAAAAAAAAAGTAGCCCACCCAAGAAACGTGACACTTTGTAACTGTGGAAGACTGTTGTTGTCAATTAGAAGTGGATCCATCTAGTTTTAGAACAAATTTTCAGAGAAATCCTTCCTCTCTTGCACACACATTTTCAAATACACAATGATTTGCATCTGTAGATGAACCTTAATCTTATTTAGCTCTCTCAATTTCTGGCCTCTCCCACAAATTTTAGGCTGATGTTAGTGTCCTGTATTTTTATCCACCTCTCCTCTTTGCTACGAAGAAAATGGATATTGTCGATGTACTCCAAATAGGTTAGTGCATAGACCAGACCAATGACTTTGCCAAAGTGAAAAAGCAGAGTCTGTGCTCTGAACGCATTTAGAGAAGGTTCATCGAGCACTTCTTGTCTCACTCGGACAGTAAGCCACTGCTACGGGATAAAGAGGCTAGTGGGGAATGAGGAAAGATTGGTTTATGGGTAACTAAAATTCCTTGTTAGAGATGAGGTTCAGATAGCTCCTCTCTGTACGATGCTGCTATCATATGCTTTACGACTGCCAGCTAGACACATGACAACCTAACTAATTTTTATAGAGCACAATGCAATCTTCAAAGTTCTCAAGGCATTTCTGAAGTCATTAATAAGCTCTACTCTCCTCTACCATACATCTGGCTTAGTAATTAAGAATATTTCACTGTGATTTATCCAAATGTTGGACTTCTCTCCCCGTGTAAAACAAGCGTATTATCAGACAGCTTCAGCGTTTGACATGTTCTTACCTGAACTAATACATACTGACAGTTTCCTGGAAACTTGTATTTCAATCCATCAAATGTCAAATAATGGGCTGTACCAATGACAGTGCAGGTGCCATCACAGGTATTTTTGGTGCATTCCCACTTTCGGCCATGGCACACGCTGTAACAGAGAAAATGAGTCAGTGACGGTTATCATTATTTCCAATGTATATAATAAGCAAGAGAAAGCAAGGTCCTATAGGCAAAGTGAAAGAGCACAAGTTTCTGCCTCCAGGGAGCTCATGATCTGAAGACTCTCCAAAAGACACACAAGTGGTGATAAACTACTATTTTGCCTTGTTCTGCTCCTTTTCCTGGGCCTGGGTCAAGGAGTAACCTACTGCAGACCAAAGAGGAGCATTGTTCCCCTCTGTGTCTTAACCCAGACATCAGCTGCACCTCTGTGAGGACCCTCTGCAGTTTTCTGTACTGCTGTTTGTCCCTAGGTATGTCCCCAGCAGATCCTCTCTCTGTTTGGCCTTGAGAAGGTACTCTTAGAGGGCTCCATGCCTGGGCTGCTGGAATCCTTCTCTAGATAGACGTCCATAACGATGTTACACTACCGTGCACCAGATGACAATCTCTCTCATTAACAGAAATTAGCATACATTAGTATTGGATGCATAAATCCAAATAGTGCATTAACATGATAAATGAATAAGGAATGTGTTTCCTTTTTTCTTACAAGCTGCATGTAGGAGTACATGCTTTTTGAACTTCCCTATTACAAAAAAAAAAAAAAAAAAAAAGGCCTGGATAGAGCCTGATAGACTATTTCATAATACTATTAGTATTTTATTTTGGACATCCTGCTCTGCTCTGAGTAACATTTTAGAAAAACAGATTGATTACCCTCTAAGGACCATTACAGATTAAATACAAAGTATATCAGCAACTCTGTTGTTATTTGCAGTACTGTCCATTTTTCTCCCATTGAAAGCCAAAATAGTGGTAAATTTAATATCTAACTGATGCCAAAGGACATGCATTTACTCTAGTGATCAACTTCTGGGACCAAGTAACCAGGGCTATAATTCAGTCTGCCCAGTGGCTTTTGTTCAGATTATATACTTGAGTATAATACTACCCTTCTCCAAAGAGGTGTCTCTGTTCTTAAATTAAATTCATTTTTCATTATAGTTTATCTGACCTAGCAATTGCAGACGTTACCTCACGGTCTGAGAAGAACGCACACATGGATAGAAATAATTCTTTTTCTTTACATAGGTGCATATATACATACAGCCTCTGAGGAAAGTCTCCTGTGGTGTGATACTATTCCCTGAGGTCTCCTGTGGTGGTCAAACCAGAATGTCTGCCCTACAGGAGAATTCAACTTTGGCAACATGCAAATAGGACTCCAAGTTAAACCTCTGCGCATGCGACAAAAGATGTGACAAGATGTGACAAGACCCCTGATCATGAAGGGAGATACACCAGTGGTTCCCTGCCTGTATAGCTTGCAAGTGATGTTGCCAAGGACATCTCCTAGACTTCCTCACAAGCACAGGATATGCAAGAAAAAAAAAGAGGACATATTGACATGCAAAGGAAAACAAGATCCTGCCTTGTTTTTTTAGGGAGAGGGGAGTTCTGAAGAGTGGTCAGACAAAGAGTTCAGGTCTTAATACCATTACATCCACATGGCTGTCATTATCGTACAAAATCAGTGATGCCATAACGAAAGGGACAGAGTTCTTTTTGGTTTCATCCCTTCTTTCGCACTCTTTTTGCACTTTTTGTTTTTTTGTTGCTTTGGGTTTTGGTTTGTTTTAAAAAACAAAACAGAACTAAAGAAAACCAAACCACAGGGTTGAACACCTTGTGAGTGGATAATCAAAATGCAAAGAAAGCCAATTCTCTTATCTTCGTGTCAGTCAATTGGTTTCAGTGTAACAGACAGGAAGAAACTTAGTAGGGCTCCTAGTCTTCATGATAACATCAAACCAGACATATTCAACACCAATCATTATTAAATTTATGAGAGTTTCCAAGAACATTTGTATCCTTTGATCGCTGTGATACATAATAATCTAAATCTTACATGGTACCGTGATAAATAAGGCTCAAGGAGGTAAATACCATTATCCTTATGTTAAAATGAGGGAAAGAGGGAAACAGAAATAAGGATAAGAAGTGACTTCAGAGGATCCACCCAGTCCTCTTGCCCTTTTTCAGAGGTACCCTGGAGAACCACATGCCTTGCTACAGAAGCTGCAGGTATGAAGGGAGATCTTTCCATTGGCATCCACAGCCTTTTGATCAGTGAAATAAATTGATTTGCTAACTAGCAAGAGACTGAGCAAACAAAATAAAAAACAAGGTTAATGAAGCATAAAATCTGCTCATTCTTTTGTTTGTTATTAATTTTGGGGAGTTAGAACAGCATCTGACACTTTATCTAATTATCTAATCTAATAATAATAATTTAATAATCTAATAAGCAATAGCTTGCTTGAGGTTGGAGAAACATTCATCTACTAAATGTTATTTGAACGCAGATGGACACCATCACTGCCCCAGGGATTTTCTAATCAAGCTCTATAAGGGCAGAGAAAGAGGAATTCTATCCCTGCTTTACAGATGTAAAAACTCAGGGATAAAAAACCTGAAGTACTTTCCCAAGATCAAATTGCTAACCAAAGAAAAAATGGGTACGGAACTGAGTTCTCTAGTAATGCCTTAACCCAAGCATAAGCATTGGTTAATCTTGATAACACTTCACAGAATAAAAAATATTGTGCAATACATTTCCTTCAAAGAATAAAATATCCATAACATGAAAACTATTGCACCCTGTGCTATTAAATCTCTACTAATAGGTAGAGCAAGACTGCAGTTTTGTATATAAGTGCATGGACAGATTATAAAGTATGTGTTGTAACGAAATTCAGATTAGCAAATTTCTGTGGTGTACTGCTTCATAAATGTTATTCAAAAATTTTCACTGAGCTCTACAATGAATTCCCAATACATAGCATAACAAAAGTTTTGCCACTAGCTTAGACTTGGAGACATTCCGTTGTTCATGAATTAGGGTCTCCCATATGTCAAGACGAATATAAAAGCCAAATCTGACACCTCTGGCTCATATATTGCGTTTGCAGGTGTTCACATCTGGCTAAGAACAAGTGAGAATGAGAACTCCTGCAACAGCAGTACAAAAAGCAAAAACAAAAGAAAAGGAAGATCTGACCTCCAAAATGCAGACTCTCAATTCTTATTAATTCTCAAAGCAATAATAATTCCCTATATAACTTTCTAAATGACATTTGACTTGATATTTGCTGAGAACTATCATGAAGCTTTTCAAAGTCACATAGTTCAAAAAAGCTCTAGTGGCATATTTGAATGGACCTTATTTCCAATTTTACTTTCACATTCAAGAAAAATACCCAAAACGAGAAGAACTTTTTAATCAATGAGAAAAAGCACGATTTCTAACATTTTCTTGATGCTGATATCGAAGAAAATTCTACATATTAGAGGAAATGTCACTTACAATGGCATCGCCAGAAACAAAAGGGCAGTTACAAGAATGAAGCGACGCGGTTATGACTATTTCAAGGTTGAAGATCATAAGAATGACTGAAAATAAAAAGTCTGTGCATGGTTTTTGTGAAGAATCCTGCAAGTTTTACAACAATGCCTAGGAGTTGTACACCTTACATTTCTTGCTTCAACAAACTTTTCGTTGTGTCTGTTTTTCAGCTGAGTCACTTTTACCTAGATGCAATATAAGCAGGTTATCGTGTGTATAAATATATATATATTTTTTATATATATATATATATATATATATAAAGATATCAACTTCTCCTCTGTCTGCCACCCTTCAAACCTGCTTTTCCCTGGGCCTACTTATAATACACAATTCACAATGTAATATGTAGCTGCAAAGGAAAAAAATGAAACAAAATATTGGAAGGTCAATGTTTCCATATAAAACCATTAAACCTTATACCCAAGTGTAACTTAAACCAGTTAGGAGCAGTCCCACCAGTTTAAAAAATACAAAACTTGAAATCACTGTTGCTCAAAGATCAACGCACAAAAACCAAACCTTACGACTCTTTAATGGCGCTGATTCTCCGATCCAGCTCCACCCAGTCATACAGAGGATAACAGAAACACTGCTCCCGGGGGTGCCAAAGAGCTGGGCAGGGACATTTTGGGTAAAATGTACGAGAGATTCTGAAGTCTAAGTTCAAAGAGAACAGTTTCCACGCTGCTGGTGGCTGGATGCCCTACACCTTGGACTCGGAGCTCTGCAGGAATGGGCACTGTTCCCTCCACAAGCACACATGGAGAGCAAAGCACCTCTCCAATGCCACAAGCGTGCTGTGCAGGAGAAGCCAAGAACCGTCCAATGGGCAAATACCCTATACTTTACCCAAGGTGGTGCCAAGAGTTTCCCTCCATGCAAATCTCACAGGCCAGCACTTTCTTTTGAACCTACAAATTCTTTTTCAAGAACTAAACAGGATAGATAGGGATGCAGGTGAAAGACACGGAGCGCTTATTCTTTTCCTCTAAGAAGATACCACCAACTCCCTCTTCTTCCCGCTGCCCCTTTTTTTTTTTCCCTCCTCAAAGATATCAATGGACTGAGCACTCGTTTGAGTTACAAGAGGTCAACTCTTTTTCTGCCCTGTTCTTTAACATTTTCCTGAAGAGCTCCTGTCACATTATAGCTAGCATATCACACCCCTTCTGCTGATGCATGCTTCTGGCTGAAAAGGACTGATTTGAAGAGCCCCAGATGGCAGAAAAGGTAAGTATGACAGCGCTGAGTGACAAAATGCAGGCTCCATCCCTCCCACCCCAGAGGAGTGCCTACATTGCTATCTTGCATTGCAAGATCAAGGAGCAAATCCACTAGCTGGTGGCTACAGCGGACGTGCGCAGACACATAGACTACCTATTTGTAAGGTACCAGGTGCAGTTTTTGCCTGATATTGCAGTGGTCTTCATGCAACATGCAAAGGGAATATGCTGGTCTGTGGAATACGTGCGTTACTACACTGCAAAACCTGACTTTATATAAAATAGATCTGTTACGAAAACAATATTTGGTTTTATTAGAAACACGTTAGGTGCCCTAGAGAAAAACAGAAAAATGCACTTCCAGTGGCTCACCAGGTGTTGCAGTCATTAGTCACCGTCTCTCCCTTGGCATATTCTCTTCCGTTGTGAAAACACGGGCATCTCTCAGGAGCAACACATTTATTTTCATGTCTCACCTACACAAAACACACAGTTTGTCAGCACGCAGGCCTGTTTGTATGTGCTAGCGCACAGAGGAGTAAGCACAAGGACATGTGGATAAAGAATAAAGGAAAGGACGGAGAAATGGTTCAAGACAATCTAAAGAAAGGTACAGCATTGCTAATATTTTTTCCCATTAACATAAATAGACCTATGGGCACACAAATCACAGTCTTGTATCAGTGGCTGAACATCAACTTAGGCTGTTGGGAGAATAAATTAGATTATAGAAGAATCTCATGATGAGAAAGTTCAACTTGACCAAAACCAGGATGAGGCGAAGATAAAATAGGCCAACCTGAGTACGGAGAGCAGTTGAACAGCACATGCTTCTCACACACAACAAAATGAAGGATGGCCTACCAGAAAAGCAGCCCGATGTAGAGCTCAGCTGGGCTGAAAACTGAAAGACAACCACTAAGGACGAGACGAGGAGCCGCAGTACCAGAAGAACTCAAGTGAGAATGAAGATTCGTTTGTCACAGACAACACCTCTGTCAGCTTGCCTCTGAAAAGTGCAGTAGACGCTAATTTTCTTTCAAATGCCTACTTATTCCCCATAAGGCAGGATAAATACCAGTCTACTTGAAACATTTTTCCAGTCTCTCAGGCTCTGTCTCTGGGGAATAGATCATTATGTTCTGTCGACAATTTTTTCTTTTTCAGTTTTACCCTGCTGATCTTAGTTTCTTTTTGTATAACAACAAACCATTTGTCCCACTTAAAAAAAAAAAAAAAAAAAAGAAAAGGGAAAAAAAAAACGACCAACACCAAAACCACGACAGCAAAAAAGAAACCCCACATAATGCCTTTAGACTATTCAGGTTTTTTCCTTCCTTTTCTCTGTTTTTTCTGTGATTACTCCCTTTCCATTTTGAAGGCAGCCAGTTTTGGAGAATCAAACAAAATGAAGGCTGGCTATGGTGTTTTTCACTTGGACGTGACTTTGCAAAGCCAGGGGTAGGTTTGGCTCTTGCTTCACGGAATACCGAAATGGAGAGCATTTCCCCGCCCTCTCGTTCAAAAGTCACAAAATATCACCTTCCCACTTTAAACTCTTTCTGTAAAATCATTAAAATAGTTTCTTTTTTACCATTAAATACAGGCCAATGAGATCAATGTAGTCTGAACGCCAGGTTAATAAAGTAGAACAGCTCTACCTTTTCCTATAGGGACCTAGAACTGCCACAGGGAACTACTAATAAAAAGGATTTCACAGCCCAGAGACCCTTCATTCATATGCAGCTCCACATGCTCCGTGGCTTATAGAGAGCTATATTATGCCAAATAAACTCACACAGATAGAAGCAAGATGGAAACAAAGAAATGCTTTTCTAGATGATAGAGCTGGGGCTCTGCCTCGGACTTAATCTCCAGAAAGAACAGGGAGAAATGAGGCCAGAAAAGACCATATGTTTCCAAGGGTGTTTAATTCCTTCCTTCCTTCCTTTCTTCCTGGTGGCACGCAGGAAAAAAAGCAATATATGACTTCACTTTCATGGCTACGTTTCTGAACTTTTCCACAGTGTTCAGCAACACAGGTCACAATAGACTTGAGGGCTAGCCTCTGGGTACAACATTTAGGATTAGGCATGTGGTTAGTAAAAGGAGGTTTAGGACCTCTTCTACTTGCTCCCTCAACACATTGAGATGAAGATAGTCACAGCCTATCCCCAACTCTAAAAACTTAATAGACTGGTATTAGTATTTCCACCACAAACGTCTGGCCACCACGAAGCTACAGCGCAGCAACTGTTAATCCACGGACAAAGAGGGAAGACTACCTTGTCTGAACACTGCAGAGTGGGTGGGTGGGTGGGATTTAGAAAGCTGGACATAAATACCCGAAGTATGGACTTTGCCCAGAAAACTAATTAAGAGTAATTGCTGCAAAACTCAACAGATTGTGATTTCGTTAATAGTAACACACAATCTACTGGTCATATTGGCTCCACATCCAAACGCAGGTATATCTGGCAGCCCGATGCCATGCTGTGTTACAAGTCATTGAGCACAATACCATGTGGTACTACTAGGCCAGTGGCATTATTCACAAACAGCTGGACTTTGTGTGGAAGCCTCTCAATCCATCAATAGATAGCATTTAATACAGGGGATCTAACAGTCTTGAGTGCCTGAGGTGATGGGAGGCCACCACAAGGCAAGACACGGGTTTGTAATGAGAACAGCTGCTGTTTGCACCATCTCACACCCTCATGATGATGCTCCTGAGAGCACATCCGTTGGATTGTAAGTGGTTGACTAGCTGATGATCCCCCCCACCCCATCCCTACTTGGGGATCTGACAGAAACGTCCGTCATTTCCTTGCTCTGTCTTATTAATTCTTAAGACTTGGCAAATCTTGCAAGAGGAAGGACGATATTACAGATTTCAGAAACTTTAAAATTCCTCTCCCCTAAACTCTGCCATGATGAGGCTGAATTTTAATCTCGGTCAACACGATTTTGATGAGTATCTCACTGTCAAGGGAAGCTCAGTTTTTCACTCTGTTCCTCCTGACACACCTGAGGGCTTCAGCAGAAAATCAGCCAAAGTTATAAAGGAGTAAGGGATTAAGTAAAGGAAGTGGGTCAGATTAGAACCCAACAGCTGATAACGTTTTAACTAAAACAGCCTGTCACCATTTCTGTGCAAAGACAAGTCAAAAACATGTTAGGACAGACCACTCAATATGTGTGGGTTTACATTTGACTTTTCTTTCCTATGTTAGCTGTATGCTCCTTATGTTTATTTTATGAAGCACCATCCTCAGGCAGACGCACATACCAAAAAGCTGGTACCCACCTCCTTGTGAAGACTCTGTCATAGGATAAGCCTACACTGAAGGACATACAGCAGAGCTAGCAGGAAAATCAAAACAGCACTCTATAAAAGTTTCTGTTGAAAACAGTCTGGAAGAAAAAACCCTTTCAAACTTTTCCGATTAATACGTTTAGGGTTGGGTTTTTTTCCTTTTTGTACTAACGTATCATAGTTTTATAAATATTTTTATTTCAGCAACCATAATACAATAAAACATTTAATTTCAATTTTAAACCTTAATTTTGCTTCAGTTGCTGGAAATTGAAAGAAATTAATTTTCTCGTTTTGGAGTGTCTGGATTTTGTGCTTTCTGATTGTTCTGCTCCTCTTTTTCCCCAGAAAGGTGGTTAACACTCCATTTGTATATTTATTAATATTTTCCAATGGGAAAAACCTGGAGTGCAGTAAACTAAACTGAGAAAGCATATTTTTCCCCACACTTCTGCACATATGTTATGATTTATCTTTTCTGCTCTGCAAAAGGGTGACAAGTATGGAGAATTTCCCACCCTCCAGATGATCAAAGACAGAAAAAGAATTACTTTTCATGACATAGTGAACATTTTTATTTTCAAGAAATCAAAACGATGTAAAATATTAAATCAAGATGAACTGGAAAAATTATTTTTCAGTTGGAATAAATTAGCTTTCATCTGTATTTTCGGATTGGGGAAATAATCAATTGACTGACTAGCAATTTCTCACCCCTGCAAATTTTCTAATTCACGTCTATCTGACTGCAGCATCATATTCTTTAACAATCTGTGATTTTTTTGAAATTATTTTTCAGATATGAAATTCAAAATTGGCAGGCAATTTGTGCATACAGATTTCATGCTATGCACTGCTCTGTTTAAGATTGGTAACTCAGCTCACTTATGTGTAAACATCTCTTTATATACGTAGAAATAACTTTGCACTCAATTCCATATTAAGTGTATATAATTGCAAATTGTACCGGAGAGTTGTTTATGTAAACTAAGTATCTTGCTTGTTTTTTCCTGATGGTATGAACCATTTTAGAGAAGCAGGAAGATTATTTTTTTTGCTAATAAGTTATCCATGACCATTCATAATTCCTATATGCTACCGTACTGCAAAAGAAAAAAAAAAGAAACCTTCCGTAAAATGGCACCAGTTCTTCCACAGTGATGATACGTGGAAATATTTATTCCTATAAATGTTCAGTAATCTGTTCCTTCTCACAGACATTCCTACCAACAGTAGCTCACCTCCGTGAGTGCTTGTAAATTAAACAGGATTACAGAATACCAACAAGGGAGAACAACCAGTAAAAGGAACAGTAATACCTTTTTCCGGTCCCTTTATTGTTCAGCCCCGTTGGTACAAGTCTGGAAAACACAGACTTCGTGACTTTGCAGCGCTTTCCCTCAGCATGCCCAGACTCTTTAAGGGAGAGAGAGAGGCTGCATGGAAAGGAGAACCTGGTCACCGACCCAAATCCTTCAGTCTTCGGCAAATAACACTGGGAGCACAGAGGCTCATTGGGGAATGCAGAAATAAGGAAAAAGCCTCCCCCAGACCATCCTGGTTAGGTACCTATTGGAGACGAGGAGGAAACTGCTCTTTGGCAACAAGCTGGCAGGTCCCAGGGAGCCACACGCCAGGAGTCTAACGCACGGCCATGGGCGCCCAACATCATGAAAGCACCGAGCTTGATCCTGGCTTACAACAAAGTCATCTACATACTGGCTTCTCCCATCGTGGCTTTGAGAAACGTGAATCTTGCAATTTTTATTCCCTGCCAGACGGGAAGCCAAGGAAAGCGAGCAATTATAGACGGAGTTTACTGGAAGATTGAACCATACTGACATCTAGCGAACAAAGAGCTTATTTTACTAGTTTGTTGGTTTTTTTTTTTTTAAATACTGGGCCCGATTCTTCTATCCAAACCCTGACAAGCCATGTTGTTGAGTTCAGTGGCGTGTTTTACATTGCTGCGGAGTAAACTGAGGTTTACAATTCCAGAATGCCAAGGACTGTTTCTCCTGGCAAGAATTTTATGAAACAGCTGTTTGAATGATAATTCCAACCTACTGAAAAGGAAGAGGAAATTCTATACTAAACACAAAAGTTAATTACTAGGGAAGTAGATTTGGGATGGGGAGCTGCTACTTTTTTTTTTTTCTTTTTTTTTTTTTCTTTTTTTTTTCCTGTAGTTACCATAATTTGTTTTCCATGATTATCTCTGAAGTGTACTATTACCATATCCTGGAACTGAAACCAAGTCTCAAGCCCCTTCACCAAATCAAAGAAGTCGGATTTTTATATACTGAGAAAGATGTATTGGAACTTTACCAGTACACAAACTTCTGTAAGTTTACTTATCACACTATTATTTAGGAATAGTCTTCTCTAAAAGGAAAGACATTAAAAAAAATGTGAAAGGAAACAACACTTATAAAATAGCAGTGAAAATTTGCTCAATATTGATATGAATGCCTTCAAGTTATGTTCAGTATTTTTCACTTCAGACCAACAAGATACTTCACAAGCCTGAGATTTTGTCTACAGCTGTCATTTTATTCTGCAGTATCATCTATTTACATAAATGTGTGTTCATCAGCAAAATATGGTAGCAAAGTCAAAATATATGAATATTAATGCTAGAAATGACTCTGTTATGAGAATTCTTTTTTTGTTTGTTTCTACTGAGAAAGTGGCAGGAATTTTGAGGGAGAAAACATTTGTATTCATATAGAAGCAGAAAAAAAAAAGTCTTTCTAAAAAAAACATGTTTCCAGGGAACGTTAATTGCTTTTTTAAATGGAAGTTAAACTAGTGGATGAAGTCAATTCATTAGAACTGACGCCTAAACATAAACACGCATCTCAACCCTAGAAGTAATAACTCACACCTTCATTTGCTAACAATGTCCAGTGCATATTAACCTGAGCCTGAGCCTTGAATAGGTATAAAAGAGTAAAAAAAATAAAAGTTATCTTTTGCATTTCTAGATTTCCTGGATTGCAGCATTTGAGAACATCTTGCTTTACCATATGCCCCTCCGAGTCAGGAAACTGCACCAGCACATCTCCAAGTACCGTAGGTATCAAATAAAGTCTCATAATTGTAAAGTATTTTAGCCCTCAAACAAAATAAAGATGCGGCCTCAACTCTTTTTCCAGCACCTGTCAGGTATTTTCATCTGCATTTCATACGTTGAACTTAATAAACTTCTTAATCCCAGCAGTTTCCCGGGACAGAGGACTCAAAAGTGCCACTTACTCAACTTCATAAAGAGCATACCATGTGCTCCACCTCTATCTTTTTCATGTGATGCCCGGGACTATATCCCCAGTGAGATCCTGTGCACCTGCCCAGAGCGTATTGCACAGCAGTGAACACTGATGCTTTTTTCTATTGCTCAGAGAACAGCAGCAGCAATCTGCTGTCTAATCTACTCCGCCTCCTTTTTATGAGGGCTCTAAATTGATACTGGTTTCACAGTCACTGGCTTAGCAAATACCTACTTGCTCTATTTAAAAATGACTAAACTAGTGATTAAATTTGAGGGTTGCAGGGGAACATAACCCTGGACTCCAAAAAGCATTTACCAGTGAAAAAAGCATGCTCAGCACACCATCTGCAACTCCAGGACACACTCTGACAACATTTTGGCAAGTTTCGCATCCCACGTTCTGTCTCATGGGGAACTCTCAGCTTGGTACAACACACAGGAAGGCAGCAGCAGAGATGGAGACGTGACGAGGAGGCAATTAGTATCAGCAGGAGGGTTTGGCTGCATGTGGGGTGGGTACGTGGGGTATGGGTGCCTGTGTACTTTTGTCTGCCTGACTAGGGAAGTTCAGCAAGGCTGAGGAAGAGTTTGGGAGGAGAGTTGAAGGAAGACATAAATTGGTCTTAAAAAAAAAAAAAAAAGTGGGGTTTGGCTTTTTGTTTATCAATTATTATTACAAGTTTGACTTGGTCTTCGATGCACATATACCAATATACATATTTTAAACCAGCCACAATTTGGCAGAGTCAATACTTCACAACCACGTATTTCCAGGCCGCAAGAAGACTGCTGGTAGGAAAAAATGAAGGCAAGAAAACAGAGAGGAGCCTGCTTACCATCCCTTTTGGACAAAGGCATCCAGATACACAGCCATGGCTGATGCATTCCAAGTCATAATTCTGGCAAGTCTTGGCACACTCCAACCCTTCAGCTCTTGGGTTGTTTGCAGGACAGACAAGTTTTTCCATGGGGTATCTGCATGTCAAGCTCCTTTTTACTTTCAAAAATAAATTTATGAAAATTGCAATTAGAACTCAAGTAGTGTTAGCACAGTATTTTGCTAAAAGATGGGTCAACATTTTTATTAGAAAACTAATTTAGGATATAGAATGGAGCAACGCCACCACACCACTACGAATGACATTGCAAAGGTAACAGGCCCCACCTCCCAGTGAAGCGACCTCAGTTAGGCTATCATAAAAGCCTGTGTTCTAATAGGGAAGCAAAAAGAGCTGCACAAGCGTTCAGTTCCAGATTGCACTAGGGCTATGAGCACACTTTAGTGTGAAACCTATTTCAACCTGAGGCAGTGCACACTGGCAATGTCAGCGCAAAATCCATGTTCTGAGAAGCAACAGCACCATACATTTTTGTACTTAGAGTCACTTCCAAGACGGAATGTAACTACGTGGGTGACTGTTAATAACAATGCCCTTAGCTTAAATACAGAGTTTTCAAACTTTTTGAGAACTCAGGTTCTGAAAGAAGATCAGAATTTCCCAAGAAACTCCAGGTTATTATTTCAGCAATTCTAGATATATGCCTCTCTGAGGTTTTGTAAGTCTTAACACACTAATATCAGGAAAATTATGTCTTAGTAACATTACAGCAAGGGTTTGGTGAGATACACACCTAAAAGGCTTCACCTGAAGGACAGTGGGGGCCACCCACTGACACTACTACTGATGTTTTATCAAGACCCCCTCTCCCAACACAATCCCGTAAACTCCATCAGTTTACTTCTCTATCAGTGGAGAACCTCAGAAAATCCCAGAACACTAATATCTTGCTCTCCAACGCAGTGCTTAGCTCTGCAAAGCAGTTGCCAGTCTCTGGGAGGCTTTACGGTGAGATGCCTGGTGGCTGGAGGGCACACGCGGTGCCTGGCAGCACTCTAACCTTCAAGCCACCAAAAGCTTCATATGCACCAGAACTTGCAGCCTGCAGGAGGTGTAAAGCTGGCTAGTTACTGAAGTCATGTGATCCTCAAATAGAAACTGAGGGCCTCGGATCACTGCCAAGGGAACCCCTTAACCTCTTCAACTAAAGACAGGGTGCAGTGGCTAACTATAGTTTTGAGAGGCGGGACACAGTGAGCCCTGCATCCTCCCATGCAAACATTTTGTTTCTAGCGTATAACAAAAAAAGGTTTAGAAAGAGACTTCCAACATCACCAGCCACTGCAACCTCTGGTACTTCTTCCCTACTCTAGATTGCCAAGAGACAGAAGAGGGGAAAAAAAAAAAAACCACCCAAAAAAACCACACATTAATTTCTTAAAGCATACTAACTTCTGGCAGATGGCCTCTCATCAGCGAAAACATCTGGCAGGAAGGCACCAGGAGCTCTGTTTGTACTGCAGTGCATGAAACCGTTTTCACAATAGCTAAGAAAAACAAATAGAGCTTATATTTAACAAGGTGACATTTAGCTTTCACTCATGCTGTTGTTTTCAGACAGGCCTACGGGGAACTTGTCAGAGTACCAAAATTACCCCTCTCAATTGCTGCTGATCTGTTGCTCTCCATTCACTCTGTTCATTCAACATCAAAGGCAAATCTTCCTTAAGATAGTCGCAGTGACACACTAGCACGGTAAACCAGCCGTATGCTAGCCTTGTCCAGCTGAATCCAATGCATCTGCACAGGCATAAAGCTGGGCAAGACAATAGTCAGGTCTGCTGTGGGGACAGGTAAGGGACCACTTAGTCCCTGCAACTTCTGACTTCTGTGGCAGAGGAGAAAAGGAGCAGACGTTGTTCCCAAAACTGGGCTTGCCGGGAGCTGCCCAGCAATTACATTCATACTCTCAGTGTACCGCTACTCAATTTAACAATTAGAAATGCTTTTTAATATTTGTATCTTTCACCGAGATAATTAGGTTTTAACGACTAAGAAATGTAACGCAGTACATTAAAGTAACATTTTAAAAGCCTTCGAAGTAGCTATTGTCAGTAATTAAACTCCATTTCAAACTGGCAGGAACAGGGCTTCGTCCTTTTTTTCCTGACTGAGAGGGCGTTTGAAATTATACGGATAGAGATGCAACAGCAAAACTCACCATTTGGTTTATTGGAGGCAAAATCTTGCCCTCTTCTAAACTAGTTTCAGAGGAGGTAAAGGACCTGAGGAACTGAACCGGTTAACCACTCCGGCTATCCAAAAATTCCTGAGTCATGGCATGTAGGGATGAGTTATGAAAACTGACTGCACTTACCACATGGTGTAATGATCTGAAAAGACGTCCTCTGGCTGGAAGATCTCACCGTCATAGTAACAAGAGCAGTGGGACTTTGGCACGCACTCCTCACGCTCATCCAGGTAGTGCCCGGGCGGACAGTAGCATCCTTCCACACAGAGTTCATCACAGTCCTCATCCGGGTAGGACAGAGATCTGCAGGTCTGGTTGCACGGCATCCCACACTGCTGGTACACTTGGCCTTCAGGACAGGTCATTGCTGTTGAATGATGTGCACGTCAGGGAGACTGGCATTAGATCCAAAGCCAACTAAAAGAAAAGCTGCCTAAATCAGACTGGAAAGCTGGGAATTAAAATGTATTTACTCAATTTACTCACTGACAGAGGCCCGTATTACACTGTCTTTCCTTAACTCTGCAGCACCAGGGAAGCCTAGGGCACTGCTTATATGTACACACACAAGCAAAACCCTTACTACGTGCAGTTTCCAATAAATGTCGGGATTGGATTGCAACCCCTGCAATGGAAATCCATCCACAAAATTTCATCCAGAATGAAAAACACAGGCCGTGTCCACCCTCTGCTATTACTTGGATCTACAAGTTAGGAGCATTACAAGTATCACGTACACATTTACAGTTCTCTTCCTTTCCAAGATGGCTGAGGACAATTTGGTCAAAATAAGTAGAAATGTAGGTTTCTGCCTTGATAAGCAGGTGCTACCACAGTTTAAAGCCTCACATCCCAGAAGCCCTCAGTGATTCCACTGGTGGGAACAGGTGCAAATAGCGAAGTCATTTAATGATTGTGGAGCCAAACCTTGGGTACTAACGATTTCTGATGATTAATTCATTTTTATGGAGACCTAATTATGGCATTTGGAGCCATTTTGGCTTCTTTGTTTATAAAACTTCCACTTCGTTCTACAGCGCTGATTTTGAGGCAACCTCCCCGGCATACATCAGCATCGGCACTAGGTGGCAGCTGGGACAACACATTTCAGAAGACGAGAAAACAAGTTAGTATTATCAAGGGCTTTTAACAGGCCTCCTGTTAACCGGAGTTTACAAGACCTGTCGTTTGTAGCAACTTTCCATAGCAAATGGCCAGGATTGTAAGGTGATGAGGTAGGATGTTCAGCGGAGTGAGGGAAGCAGCTGCAAATACAAGTTGGCGCATTTGTACTGTGCTAAAACCAAGATCAAGGGGTTACAGAGAAAGCTCTTCCTCTTCTCATCCCTGCAGAGTGATCCAATAATCCTGACCATCTCTTCTGTGAGCACACACCCCTGGGAACTGTAGCAGTAATGACAGTAAAAGAAAAAACTATCTCAAGGCTACAGCCCTGCGGGCCCCTCCAGCTGCTAGCAGGGCTGAACTAACACTGAGGCTAACAAAGCAAGTCCCACATGTTAACCAACATCTCATGCTTACCTACACAAAATTTGTCTGAAATCAAGAATTGCTTCTACTTACTGAAGAGAGGCATGGTTGCACCAACATCTCCCCGACTTCTTTTGAGGCACCCGAAGTCCCATATACGGGAGCGTAAGCCTCTAAAACATGAGGATCCAGACTGGCGGCATCCAAGGTGACTTAAAGCCTTCTTCAGAGCAAAGATCTCCCAAGTTTGGGACTTCTGCCCAAACTATTTAACCTACCTTTCACAACCCAGCCCAAGAAACTTGTGTGTGCTCATCAACACAGAGTAAATACCTCCTAGCTCAGAAATAAATAGATGACAGATTCACTCACAGTTCTAGGAGCATTTGGCAGCTATTCACAGAACAGTACTTCTAATTTACATAAACATGATCCTTGCAGAAAATCAAAATCAGCACCATCCAGGGCTGAGAACCAGTTGCTTTTTTTAAAAAACAAAAAAAAAAAAAAAAACACAAAAAAAAAAAAAAAAAAAAACAAAACAAAACAAACAAAAAAACCCCCACACAACCATGAAGCCTTAGCCAAAACTATGATCTGCTACTTGGGAACCTCTGGAAACAGGGAACTGGTCTGGCAGATTTCAGGCAGGTACACCAGTTTACTAGAGTTTCAAGATTCAACAAGGATAGGATCACTGAGACCAACATCCTGCCCTACTTTCTAGTCAGTGGTAAAACACTCCTGGACCACAGGGACAAGTTTGCAGTGGATCCTTTCTTTAGATAAAGCTCTGTAACTCATCTTACCTGCCGATGCACTTCCTAAGTTTTTAGAAACATCCCTTGCTTTTCCAGTTATGCTACCCAATGCCAAGTTCATACTCCAAGTCCTAATCAACTGTTCCATCACATCTCAGCAACATCTGTTTTTTAACAGCAAAAAGGCAAGACAACTGACCTGGGAGGGGACTTTTGTCTGCATACTTTGTAAGACACTGTCATTACGAAAAATAAAAACAACATTCCGTTATTGCCAGGAAAACAAGAGGAAAAGGCGAGGTGCATCTAGTCTCTATGGACGCCTGTTATAAAACCAAAACAGCTCAATGCTGTGCTCTGAAGCTCAGCCTGTTCCAGGTATAAGATGGAAAATAATGGGAAAGCATTGGAAAAGTGCGTATCCATTGGACAGTTCATCCAGCTTCTTGTGGGTGGGTTTTCAACACAGAGCGAGAGAGACATAAATCCTGACCAGTTTCTCATGTAGTGCAAGGTGAAAATGTAATCACACATAGATCAGCAGCTCTGAACAATGACGCACCCTGTCAGGACTAGATTTAACACGGCTGCTTCTCCAGCACCGGCTGGCAGGGTGAGCCCCACCATGTGATGTAGCCATCCTCAAATGCTGCTCAGAGCCGGCCCTACTGCCCACTCCAGCACTCCTGCATCTATCCCATACAAATACTCTTGCAGAAGACATGCAAGGACAATGAGCTACTCACCACCACATTAAGGAAAATAGGGGGATTTTCAATAGGACCTAAAACCTGAATCTAGAGACCTGTTGACTGATTCCCCTTCACCACAAAACAATGCATACATACACAAGACAAAGAATCATAGAATCATTTAGGTTGGAAAAGACCTTTAAGATCATAGAGTCCAACCGTTAACCTAACACTGCCAAGTCCACCACTAAACCATGTCCCTAAGCACCATGACTACATGTCTTTTAAATACCTCCAGGGATGGTAACCCAGCCACTTCCCTGGGCAGCCTGTTCCAATGCTCAATAACCCTTTTGGTAAATAATTTTTTCCTATCTAAAAGATAGAAATTTTTCTATCTAAAAGATAGGATTCTTGGTAAAGAAATTTTATCCTATCTAAACCTCCCCTGGTGCAACTTGAGGACGTTTCCTCTTGTCCTATCACCTGTTACTTGGGAGAAGAGACCAAACCCCCCACCTGGCTACAACCTCCTTTCAGGCAGTTGTAGAGAGCGATAAGGTCTCCCCTCAGCCTCCTTTTCTCCAGGCTAAACAAACCCAGCTCCCTCAGCTGCTCCTCACAACACCTGTTCCCTACACCCCTCACCAGCTTCGTTGCCTTTCTCTGGTCTCTCTCCAGAATCTTGGTGTCTTTCTTGTAGTGAGGGGCCCAAAACTGAACACCGTACTCAAGGTGTGGCCTCACCAGTGCTGAATACAGGGGGATGATCACGGCCCCAGTCCTGCTGGCCACAATATTTCTGATACGCACCAGGATGCTATTGGCCCTCTTGGCCACCTGGGCACACTGATGGCTCATATTCAGCGGCTGTTGAACAACACCCCCATGTCTTTTTCCACCAGGCAGCTTTCCAGACACTCTTCCCCAAGCCTGTAGCACTACGTGGGGTTGTTGTGACCCAAGTGCAGGACCCAGCACTTGGCCCTGTTGAACCTCATACCGTAGTCTTCAGACCATTGATCCAGCCCGTACAGATTCTTCTGTAGACCCCTTCTACCCTTGAGCTGATCAACACTCCTGCCCAACTTGGTGTTGTCTGCAAACTTACTGAGGGCGCACTCAATCGCCCCATCCAGATCATTGATGAAGATAGTAAACAGAACTGACCCCAATACTGAGCCCTAGGGAATCAGAGAATCATAGAAACATAGAATGTGTTGTGTTGGAAGGAAACCTAGTCCAACCCCCCTGCAGTAAGCACAGACATCTTCAACTAGATCAGATTCCTCATCAAGCCTGGCCTTGAATGTCTCCAGGGATGGGGCCTCCACCACCTCTCTGGGCAACCTGTTCCAGTAGCTCACCACCCTCATTGTAAAGAACTCCTTCCTAATGTCTAATCTAAACCTACCCTACTCTAGTTTAAAATCATTGTCCCTCATCTTATCGCTACATGCCCTTGCAAACAGCCCCTACCCAGCTTTCTTGTAGGCCCCCCTCAGGTACTGGAAGGCCGCTATAAAGTCTCCCTGGCGCCTTCTCTTCTTTAGGCTGAACAACCCCAACTCTCTCAGCTTGTCTTCGTAGGAGAGGTGCTCCAGCCCTCAGATCATCTCTGTGGCCCTCCTCTGGACCCACTCCAACAGATCCATGTCCTTCTTGTGCTGAGGGCTCCAGAGCTAGCCACAGTACTCCAGGTGGGGTCTCACGAGAGCAGAGTAGACGGGGAGAATCACCTCTCTTGATCTGCTGGCCACACTTCTTTTGATGGAAAATCACTGTTGACTGGCCGCCAACTGGATTTAACTCCATTCACCACAACTCTGCACATGCATGATATAGACAGCCCTTCACAGCATGGCCTATCTTCTCCTTCCATGCAGCATACAGGGATTGGCTGTGTTGCTTATTCATGGTGGGCAAGGTGGGATTCAGCTCTTAAACAATCAAACTTCATCTAAAATAATTTCAAAGACGTGGGAGACGAATGCGGTTGTTAGCTTGGCATGCAGCAGAAATGCTGTGCTACACTAACGACTTACCTCCCTGCCACTTATCCACTTCAAATCAAGCAAACCGGTTCTGTCAAGTCATTTCCCAAGAAGCTGAATCTCCGTTGACCGAGGCAGGAGCAGAGCACGTGTTCAGCACACTGGGCCATCAGCACAAATTATGCAACCTGCACATTCACTTCTCAAGCCCATTAAAAGAGGGATTGTTCTCCTTCATATGACAGGAGATGTCTGGGGCATCAGGATTATTTAATGGGGGCTGATGGATCTACAATCAGGGAAATCGTCACTTTATGAGAACATAAAGCGCTCTGTAATGCACAGAGAGGAGGAAGCAGCTCTGCACTATTAAAGATTAATTGTGAAAATTGACTTGTTCAATTACAGAAAGAACGATGGTGCATTATCGCTGCTCTTTCTTTCAGCCTCCAGACCTGCACATTTTTAAAAGGATTTTTATTACATTACTGTTCCACTATCTGAACATTTACATAAATTAGGTAAAATATTATGAAACCATGCAGCAGTTTAACATAAACTGATTTTGTTCTCATTCGCAGTAAATACTCTCCAGCCTGCAGAAGCTGTAGTCTGACCTTACAGGTACAGACCCTAACAGGTGGAAGGACAGCGACCTCTCTTTCGCTCTCCCTGTTTCTACTCACTCAGTTTATAAGTGTTTTTCGCACATCGTGTTTGGGAAGAAGTAGCAGAACAGATCTGGAGGGCTGACGAGCCTACATACTTTTCCCCAAAATTTTCAATTGTCTTCTTTCCTTAATAGCAAAGTTACTCAAGAAAATGCAAACACATCTATTTCACAAATATTTATGGGGAAAAGCGTGTCCACTTTCCATCAAAATTCCATTGCAATGCATTTCTTTGTAACACTTTGACCTAACAGAGCAAGAAAAGCAATAACAGACATTGGCTTCTTCTCTCCAGCTTCTTAGCAGTTTGGCTATTAATCTTGCACTGGACTGCTCTATGCAGATATCCTATCCTATCTGTTACCCCACCTCTGTAACCCAAACCTGCAGATGCCAGAGAGGTTGTGGGATCTCCATCCTTGGAGATATTCAAAACTTGTCCAGACAAGAGCCCAGGCAATCTGCTGTAAGTTAGCCCTGATATGTTCAGAGGCTGTACCAGAAGACTGCCAGAGGTCGATTCTGATATAAGTTTGTCTATACTTCTATGATTCTGTTCTACGACTACCACTTGACCAAGTACCTGTCTTTGTGCTTCCTCTATACCCTCAACTTCATCTAAAATCAGGAGTCACTGACAAGGTTAGGAGCTAGGAAGCTTGGGCCTCAAAAGAAGAAGGTACCAAAACAGCAATTTATACATTACTACAAATCATTTGGAGATTCCCAGCCTGGGATATTCAGAAAGTTTCAAGGTGAGTAGCTGAAAGTTAAATACAGCTGAAAATGGAAATCCAGTCAAAAGCTCTGCTAAGGTATGTCAAATGACTGCTTCTCTCCCCCAGTGCTGAGCAGTCTCTGTGAACAGTTAGTTTTTGCATCCTTGCTTGAGTGGAGGAAAGATACACTCTTCTCATCATTTGCCGTAAGAAATATTTGGCACCCTGCAGAAATCATCTCATTCTAGATTTCTCATCTGACACTGCTAAGAAATTCCTTTGAGACAAGGGTTTTAGGAGCATTTCACTTACGGCAGAAGTCAGGTTGTCTCCACTGGATCAGGACGTTCTTCCTAGCACAGGCTGCTGCGTAATTAGCAATAGCAGAGCATAGACAATCCTTGCCATTGGAGCAGGAGCAAACATCAAAGCGGCAGTTCTTCACATAGGGAGTGGGACTGACTTCATGGTGACAGGGTTCAAATGCAGAAGACATCAGAACTGAGCAGGAGTCCTCAGCATATTTGGCTAAAAAGAGAAAAATTACATGCTTGCACTGAATCTATCAGTGGCTTTGAAGAAAAGCTAGAAGAGCCACATTAAGCATTTTCTTTTTCTTTTGTAAAAAAAAAAAAAAAGAAAAAGAAAAAGCAAAACAAAAAAAAAACCCACAGAAGAATAAAATAGGATCAATAAGCATAGATAGCATCATAGCTCATAGGTCATGAGCTCCACTAAAAGAATAATGTTTCACTAGTAAAACAAATCATGGAAAAGCAATGCTTTCATCTTCTGTTACCACTATTTCTGGTGCTGTACTTCCTTTCACAGAGCCTCTGCTTTCTGCTGCTTTTTATATTTGCAAAGTTAAGACTTCTAGCCTGCACTACACTCACGAATCTACAGTGCCTGCTCTGATCTACAGTCATAAAGTTTTATGCGTTCCTGCTCCTTCCAGAAACCAGAGGCTGCTGTAACACTTGGGACAAGAAAATTGCGCTGAGAACATCTTCCAATGTCTAACCAGCACAGACAAGCTGTATGGAGGGAAAGAGGAAGGCTGCCTGTTGGGATGCAGTAAAAGAAGGGAAACAAGGGATCAGGAAAAGTGTATAGGTGTAAGGACAGGGGAGTGAAGACGACAGGTGTTTTGTCCACCCAGAGGATAAACATAGTATTGCTGTCACCTGTAAGTGTAGTTTCGGTGACACTCAAGTTTGTGCTGTGGCTGTGATGGTCTAACTCTGACTGTGGTCTAAACTGAAGACTAGCATGATCCCATATTACTGATTTTTTTTTTTTTTTAAACAGCGATTGCAGTCACCCTACCGGTAATGCAAGCAACACTGGCTTCCTCACTCACTCTCTCTTTTCTTTTTTTTTTTTTTTACTTGTTATGTAAAATGGAAGATCACAGTTTGTTGCACATGTTAATTTTGGATGGAGTTCAGTACCTAAACGAGGATTGAGATTGCAGGGGTCACTGTCTTGTTTTAACAAGTCTTGGCAGTCTGCATTGAGCTTCCAGGAGTTTCCAAAATCTTCCAGAAGAGCTTCCACCATGCCAGAAGGTGTAAGAAAATCATCTCCTTGGTTACCATTGTAATTTCCACATAGCCCGCACATCCTTTCAGAATAGACTGGAGATAGCTATGGAACACAACATTAGCCGGGTCATCCTCCAGAATAGGTCAACACTGTATAGCAAGATTTTTTCCAAAGAATGAACCATACACAATTTAATAATCAAGAAAATTCTCAAATACATAGTAAAAAAACTACAGACAATTTCATTGTACTACGTCTTTAAACTTCTAACAAAAATGCTACTATTAGTAGCAGCAGGACAATTTTTGCACAGTACAGTGCTAATTTCAAAGGGTAACTACAGGTGAGTAGGAGAAAAACAGCTTACTTTTGTGCCTTGATCAGCACGCCAGTTTAGTCTTTCCCCGTTTTTCCCCTTCATTCATATAAATAAACAAGACAACAGTGGGGGCTGCATTTTTTAATATAGCGAGATCATTCTATTTCTAAAGGTCCAGTGGGAATTTGGGAAACGATATGGCACCTGAAACCATTTCACATTTTAAAGGAAAATTTAAACAGATGGATTTATCACAAAACAGGGACAACGTTAGAGGATTTATCTCCCTCAACATTAAGCACCATTAATAAAATAAGGAAGAGACTGCTACCCCCGGAGCTACATTACCTCACATCAGAGCTTCCTCCCGCCTAGAGGAACTTATGACACAGCAAAAGCAGCATTGCAAACAACCCACAGAGCAAACGTACTTTTCACCCTGCCTCATTCTTGCTGCAAATCAAGGGACAGCTGAAATGGGACCCTAAACTTAGAGGTAAAGAGGGGGAAATCGCTCTAAGCAACATCTGCAACACAAAGGCACCAATATCTTTTATTCTAGTAGAAACTGCCAGTTTCTATTAGAAGTAAAGATCTGGTACATCACAAGCGCTACCAGCTGTCCTCAGGAGCTGACTCAGTGCTTTAATGCTACAGCAGCTCTCTGTATGCATTTAGTAGAGTGCTAGAGTTAGATAGGCAGGAGTGACCAGTAAACAGAACCGAAAAAGCTAGAAAAACACATTTTTGAAGAAAACTGGCTTTCTGTTTAATTCAAATTAAATCATCCTCCAAAACATAACCTAATACTACCCTCCCTTCGAATACAGTGGTCAGAGAGTAAATATGAAGTATCAAAAGGAACAACCATTAATTATTAGAGAATACACATCCTTATTACTCCGATGGCCAAGGAAGTTACTTTTTCACGTACTCGGCATACAGACAATGACTCATACAAATCCAAATTCTGGCATATTTTTGAGTGGAAGCTCGAGCCACAAATATCAAGTGGTCACAGAAAGGGGAACCTTCTTGAGGAACATTAAAAGAATTTTTACCAGAAGTCTGGCCAAGGTAATGGAAGTGTATCACTTCCCCCAATTGTCAGAAATACTTGGCAACAGGTCAGTCTACAAATCCAGCATAAATTAACAAAGCAATTAAAAAGATGCTTTAGATATCCAGCGAGGCAAAGAGCTCAGAGCAGAGCTGAATAAATGCAGATGATTGGAGAAACTTCTACCGCTTTTATGGGTAGAGGATCTGGAGCAGAAAATTAGATTTGGTTTAACTGTAAGAAAGAATTTTCCAGGCTACACGGTTCTCTGACCAGGCAGAAAAATACTTTGAATACTGAGGAAAGCAAAAACTTCTGAGGTGTGCCAATGGACCAAACTGAATTATTCTCAGCCCAAAAACAACTTGTAGTACCCTTGGAGCACAGAGATACAGACTAGATAGAAACAACGATACTAAAATCATGGATGCTTTCTAAAGTTCGTCTTGACCTTTCTTCTCTGTTGCCTTTTCAGCTCTTGTACTCATTTTTGAACTACCTTTCATGTACCTTTTACACTGTGACAAATGTGACATTTAAACCAAATTTTGGGGCAGGCAAGGAGAGTGCAAAAGCAATGCCACGGTTCATAGAGGGCAACGCTCACTGCTCGGTAGAAAACTCCAGAAAAACTGACTTTCTTGGCAAAACTCTTCTCAATGAGCAAAGCCACCCCACGCAGGGCCCAGCTGCAGATCCCCGACTACAAATGGGGCTCAAAGGCAGCAGGGCTGTGGTTAAGCACCACTCCACGCGAACGTGGCAGGAGCACACGGGTCTGCAGCATCACAAAGGAGCGCATTGCCCTGACCAGACGCCCATAGCCTGCAGGTTATCACACCAGGAAGGAACGCTCCAGGCGGACTTGTGCTCCTCAGGGAGCACATGCAACCTCAGGGACAACAGTCGCAGTCCCTGGGACCTACTGATCGACAGAAAACAGCCTCTTCTACAAGCAAAGAGGGCAATAGATGGCTTAGCTGGAGAAGCTGTGAAGGTTTATCAGCTATCAGGAGACTATTACACAGGAAATAATCTACCCGCCTTCCCTCACAGGCTTTTCTGCAAATTGTTGCACACACACACACCAAAAAAGTGGTTTATGTAACGCATTCTGTTGTTGCAGCTAGACTCCTTCCCTTGCAGCTCATTTCTTTTAAACCTGGTTTGGATATTTCTACACTCTGCAGCAGTCTCAGCACAGAAAAACCCTAATCGCTAATCAAGGGTGACTTTAAGCATCCCTCACAGTAGCAGGAGCATGCAACGCATCTTCTATGAGTTAATTGATTTTTCCTGGAAATTATGAGTAACTGAGTCCCTGGAGCTATATTCTTCCCTTATTTTAAGTCATACAAATACATTGCTTTAGACAGGACAGTCAAAGCAAATGAAAGCAAAAATCCAATTTGGAGGGTATCTGTTGAACAAAACACAAAACTATTCATGATTAATAATGGCTGTCATTCCACGAAAAAAGAGAGAGGGAAAAAAAAAAAATCTACCAAGCTGCTGTAGGATGAAAATGTTTGTTTCTGGAGTACAAAAGGACCTGTATATCACTCTGGGGGTAGCAAAAGAGAATGGAATTCCTAACATGCAACACAAAGCAATTTCTCACTTCACACAATAAAATCTTTGTGCATGTTTGGGTGGGACGAGAGAGGGGGCAAAAAGGCAGAAATAGACAGAAGGAAAGAAAGAGTACCTTCACGAGGAGTTCACCATGACCATCCCAGTCAATCTGCAAATCTTCCCCATAGGTAAGGCGAACCGAAGTCCTCACCGTGCGCTGGATGCGGAGGGCACCTTAGGACAACCACAAAGTGTCAGTCAGTCAAGCCAGGATGTGGTGTTTCATCGCCTGGGGCTGTTGTGCAGCGCTGAACAGGCCAACAGAGAGGCTGCCACAGATCTGGGGGGCAAGCAGGTCCACCACAGCAAGGGGTGCCGGCGATGCCCACCGCACACTTCCCAAGCTTTGTGCCTGCTCACCTGTTTACATATGCATGAACTCGTCCATAGGCTCTGCTTTAAGGCACTCAGGAGCCCTAGAAGAGGATAACACGTGCATTCCGCAAAACCTCAGGCATTAACCATGACAGTTTGCAAGGTAACTGCAGGGATTTCAAATTTCTGGATAAAAAATAGTAGTAATTTTAGAAAGCATAGGCCAAGAGTGGTTTACAAGATCACATCTTGCAAATCCGGACCAGGTTAATTCTCCTGATTTTAGGGGAGCTGAGCCAAGATGCGTCGGCTGCATAGAGAGAAACTGAAATGACAGAGGTTCTCGAAGAGGCTGCAAGTGAGAATTTGGTTTTGAAAACATTTTTTGATTGAACTGGGCTAAGACGTGCCAGAAAACACTGGTAAGTAGGACCCCTTCCGCGTTTGGCCAAAGTTAGACATCAAGAACACACCTTGTAGCAAAGGGATCTGTATGTCTTGTCCATTCAGTGAAATTCCTCCTCCGTGTTTCATTTTAATGAGGCTGTTGTCCATATCCCGGATTCGGACCGAAGCTGAGCGAGTGCACACGGCATCAGGATCATCTGCACACTACAGAGAAGGGGAGATTTGCCTTGAACCTCAAGCTTTCACTTTATTGGGACTTTACTGACTTAGCCCCAGGCCCCCAGAAGGCATTTCGGCATCTAATTCAGGAGGTGTTAAGTGTCTCGATGGTTTTACGGATCTAGTTTCTCCAACCCACAAACACTAGGCTGGCAGCCTTTCTTCCATTATCCTGCTAATCGCGCACCAGGGAGCCATCCGCAGCTACTTGTCCCAGAGCCTGGAAGGCAACCTGCAGGCATTACACCAGCCCCCAGGAGCAGCCCACGCCAGAAGCCAGCGTCCAGCCCCCCCAGGCTGTGGCAGGGGCAGGGAGGGACATGGTCTCCTGTCCCCCACAGCCTGGGAGATAGCTGTGGGGTTCGCACCGCCCAAGGCTCCCCGGGCTGTTTGTTTTCCCGGCTGAGGATTAGGCAGATGAGGAACAGGGATTGCAGGCCCCTGGGGACTCCTGGTTTCGAAAGGGAAGTTTCAGTGGAAACCCGTTCTGCAAGTTCCCAAGCACAGATGACCTCAGAGCTGCACTATCCGAGCTTTCTAAGGCAGGATGCAGATGTAGATGGTGGTGTGTGCGTAGGACGGTCACACCCCGTTTCTCCAAAGCCTGTGACCTGCAAGGCAGGCTGATACTCCCCTTTCACTCCCATTCGTCTCCTGAATCCATCATACCTCTGCCTGCCTTCAGTTCCTCCATCCCCATCCTTTTTATTCCTCTCTGCTTGATTCAGTACCCTTTTTAATCTCCACGTTAGTTCACCTATTCCCACGCACAACTGGTCAATTAATTTCACAACCGGGTTAACCTCCCTGTGACACCCCCTCCAGGGTCTCCTTCCCTCCCTGCACTGGCCTGGCTCCCTTTCCTGCCTCTCTCCAGTTGTCTCCCCTCACTGACTTCCAGCTGCATCTCTCCCACCCTTCAGGGGAGGTGGCAAAGAAAGTCAGGAGCTGCTGACTGGCTAATGAGCAGCAGAAATCACTATTCAATATGACTTGATGGAAAGCAACCCAAGGTACTACTCTGCCAGCGCACCCTCCTCGGTGTCTAAGGAAACGTCTTTTCGCCCCGGGCTCCATCGAGGCACCGTCCCTCAGGGACTGTGCAAGGGGCGCACCCTCCTCTGCATTTATCTGTTCAGCTGGCAAAGAGACGGCTCCTTCTCCAAACCTCATTACGAACTTCAGTCTCCAGGTAGGCTCCTGGGGATGGCGGCGAGGAGAAGCAAAACGCTTATTAGCTAAGGAGAAAGACTGGATCTGTTATTTAAACTCCATTATTTCATAGGAAAATTACTTTTGTTGGCCTGTGCATCTGCAATTCATATCAGACTCCCACAGCCCTTCCCACTCTCTCAGGAGCATGCGCGGAGGTGCACAGGCGCCAGCCAAGGCTGCTGTTACCTGCACGGTCTCGATGATCACAGAAAAGGAATTTTCCACGCAGTCTTTGGCAAATAAGTACTGACAAATCCCGCTGAAGGTGAAATACTTGTTGTCGAAGCTTTTGAAATGCGACTGGCCGGTGACAGAGCATTCTCCTGAAAAACACAGAGCGCCATTAATCACCTCAGTGCCAGCTGCGAGCAAAATCCTGCCCGTCCCCCCCCCCCCCCAGCCACTGCGGGGGAAGAGCAGCCCAGAGGAGCAGGTTACACAAGGCCCAGGTCCCCAGCAGACCGGGGGAAAAAAGGGATGAGATGCTTATCTCCCTGTTTATTCCTGTAAGTCATTACCAGTAGTAACAGCAGCACTGACAAAAGCTGGGGAGTATTATGGTATAAATCACACTCGAGAGCTGAAATTCATGCCTACGGAAAAGCCTATATTATGTTTCAAACGTAGGGTCACGAGGACGTCAGCAAATGGCTCAGCTTTCTTCACTGGAGCAGATTTGATTCTTCTATAGTATATACCTCAGAGGCCCTGGAAACTCAGCACAGTCACTCAAGCTCTCAGGTACAAAGTATGGCCTAGCCTGCAAAGTGATGGGTGCTGGTGGCATGAACCAATTGCAAACAGCAACCCACACTCTCTTTTATGTAGGAACATGTCTTTATACAATGGGGAAACTGAGGCACAGAGAGGGGAAGTTCTAATGCCTAAGACTGGCAGAGCTAGGAAAGGGGCTCAGGATTACCCAGCATTAGTCACATCCTCTGTACAATGGACAATGTTGCCTCTTTATCCCTATGCAGGACCTTCCAACATCTTGACATAGCACACTTTAAATCCACTTTTACTTAGCTCAGTGGGGCACATCTGCACCCATGGAGCTGGATGCAGAACGCAGGCGTTTTTACCAATTTGGAAATCAATACTTGCAACAAGACTTGTTGGACTCACTGCTGGTCTGCTCTTCTTCTGCAGAGGTGCCTCATTCTCAGTCTGTGTTTCACAGTTGTGTCTTGGCAGACTGCGAGCCCCCTCTTTGTCTCTCTACTGGTGTTTTTAGAGCATTGCAGTATGGTTTTATGAAGGCAACAGTGTCTGAAAGCCTTCTTCACAATGGCTTCCTTGAACACAGCCAAAAAAAAGTGTTTATTCCTTTGTTGGACTGCCTTGAATACCAAGAAGTTATTCTAATATTAAAGTAAAACCACCTTATCAGAATGAAGAGCTGGAAGACAGTCACAGCTGGAGTTATTCCAAGGGCAAAAATTATGGACTTTACTCTGAACCATTACCTTAATTAACTAGTATAAAATTAAAAATAAATCCATAGTTACAAGACCTACATCTAAAGTTCTTGCAGAATAATGCAAAAGTCTGGCTTGTCCATCCTTCTACTATGAAAAGTGACTTCAGCATCTTAACATGTGTACCAACATCGTGGCTTTTGATGTCCAGAAAGGCAGTATTCAGATGCCACAACTGGGATGTAGTACCCTGTTATGCTAGGGCCTCTGCAAACACATAGGAAGGCTCCAACTCCACAGAGTTTGCAAAGGAACCCTTTCATACGAGTATTACAGTTAGAGATGGTCCTACAGAAAACAAGGTGGGCAGAGACCTCCTTGTCCAGAACAAAATTCAGGTGCTGGGCCTACATTGGCAATCCACTGACAAAGGATGGAGAAAGATTAAACATTACAAGCTGGCAGGTAAACCCCATGAGTTATTCTCTCTCCACTGCCTTTGAGTCCCGCAGAAGCTCTGTGAAATGAACATCAAGTGGAAATTTCCTTCTTCAACATATTATCAGTGTTAAGCATCTTAAACCAGCCTGTGCTAAGGAACAACATCACAGATCCTGAGGATTCCCAGCCTTGCATAGCCCTGAGCAAAGTCCAGCACTCGCTGGATATTTGTTATTCCCTGGAGAGTAAAATGGTTTGCAACTGTGGGAATTCTACTTTCTGTTCAATTAAGCTTAGACAAAGGTAAAACAAGTGTTATCCTACTCAACTTCAGAGTCAATTTACTGGCTATCAGATGTGGAGAACAGATTTAAAGAAAAGCAGGAATCAGTCACTATATTACATGCAGTTTGATTTCCAGGGCGTTCTCTGCAGCTAGGAACCAACGGGACAGGTTTGCAGCATGAAGAGCTAGGGGCTGCTACCCCAAACAAGTCCCAGCCCTTTGGCACTGCTCCTGGAAGGGAAATTTCTTTCCTGCGGCAAAGTCGCTTCTTATGGGTCCCTCTATCTGCTCCATTTGGTGTAATGCATCCCATGAGATTTCCTGAAACCTACTGCCTTCATAATTAATTTAATTGTGATATCAGCTTCAGAGCTTCTCGCTAGTGTTAGCCAGTCGTTGCTAGTTGGCTGACACGGCACTGCCTTCCGAAGTACTGCCTCCAGCTGCGTACCCAGCTTTATCACCAAATTTATAGCTAGGCAATTCGTTCCCACAATACAAAAGAAAACTTTCCTGACAAACAGATTGGTAAAAAAGTAGCTACCTTGAGCTTATGTGAGTCTAAGTACATAAACTTTGTGACACATGATTTCAGAACTATTTGTTGCAAAAATAACCAACCAACGATAAAAATACGTTGTAGTATTGCTTCAAATAGAGACAAACAGGATAGGTAACGGTATAAACTTGGCTACTGTTCCTATCAAGTACTGCTGCTTTGGGAAGCTGTGCTGCCCGCCCGTACTGTCTCCGAACTGTTTGTAGACGTTAGCAGGTACATGTACAACAGCTGCACTTATATGACCTTCAGTCTTGTACAAACCTAGCTGAAAAGTGAATTGTATGTGTTGACTGAAGGCATAGAAATAAGCCGGTTTTCTTTTTGACTTCTGCTCATTCTACAGAGCTTCCCAATTCAGAAAAAGATAGTAATGCTTTATTCTCTCTTGCACAAAGCTGTATATCAGTGTCTGTTTGTAAGCCTCAATGCCAGGCTTATCTTCAATTCTATAATCACTGTGAAAAAAATACGGCTGGAGTTGAGGATAAAAATTTGGCCCACATAGTATTCATAGTAGCCCAGAAAGCAAGGACATTAAAAGCTATAACCTAGGTCAAAACTGAAGTTAGAAAAAGACCTATTTCTCATTTGTAAACATGTTGCTGCCCATTAGCTAAAAGACATAACAAATCAGCTGGGTCTGTGTCCCTGATTCTGCGTTTTAGACAGTGAGATTCTCTGCACTTGGAGAGACCTTACTGAACACCTCAAGCATGGGGCTTCTCACAGTTGTGCTTGGCATAGTTCACTAAAAATGTCATTTCTATTTTGCACATTTGCATGCACACACTTTTTTTTTCTGCTGATATTTTGGGGCAAGTGCTCTCTCAGTCTAAAGCAGGAGTAATTGGAGCACTGATGGGTCAGGCAAGCTTACTGTTAATAGAAAGACAGACTTTGATAGCCATTTTAAGATGGTTGTAATTCTCCTAATTTGTGAGGATTGCACAGTCTCACCTGGAAAAAAAAAAAAAAAAAAAAGGCACCAAAAAACCCAACCCAAAAAACCTGCTCTCTCTTTTCCTGTCCTGCCATAACCCCAGTCTCCTCTTCATCCCTTCCATTCTCCGTTCCCAAACAAGACAAAGAGCCGTGCTGTCTCCCTGCAGACTCCTACGCACAACACAAGCAGAGTCTAATGCTGTCTCAGGTAAATATAGGGCTGAACATCATGCAGGAGCTGAGACAGGGAACGGGCCACAGAACTAGCAGGAGGAAATAAGGAAGGCGGTACTTTGCTGGCCAACGCACGGCATGAAAAGTTACATTCCCTATGCAGACAAAAAACTGTGACAGCAGCCACCAGTATTGGTGAGTTTGGGAGGTATAAAGGGTAGGGGAAAACGGGAGCAAGAACACCAGCAGAGCTGCCTCCCCAGTCTGCCACCAACCACAGAAGGCAGGGTGGCCACTTTTTCCCCAGGGTTGTAGCTCTTTCCCCTGTAACAATACCTATAGGGCCCAAAGCCATGGGGTATCAAGAGCAACCCAATCTACTCCCAGTACTTCAAATTGCCCCATCAACAAAAGTATGCTAATTCAGACAATCAGATAGGAAACGGTGCCAGGTCAAAGAAACCCAGCAGTGTTACTCTGCCTGAAAAGACGTTCCTCTGAACATACAGACCCTTATGTCTTGGTAAACTAAGTAATCTAAAGAGGAACCATTCTTCTTACCAAGCAGGATTGTTCATTGCTACACATGAACCATACAGGACAACATCTGGTGTGTCTCACAAGAATAATTTAGAAGTACAAGCTCATCTGGCTCGCACTGGAATAAGTAAGAAAGAACAAAGACAGATTCACTTTTTGTATGGAAAAAAAAAAAAAAAATCTAAGTGGGATGTAAGTGGGAGGGACATAGGCAAGGCTTACTTGTCAAAACCTGAAAAGAGTAAAGCCAGCCAACATACCTGGGCATTCCCCATTGCTGCAGATCCAGGTGCCACGTCGACAAATGCTAGGAAACACATAACATATAACAAGTTAGGCAACAGTATGTGAATTCAAATCTTCTATTGCAACTTTTTCCCAAATAATTGAAACATGGGCCCATGTTTTAGGGAAATTAGACCAGTCCCCGGCATCCTTTACATCTCCCGTGACCTCATTTCTTAATATATCCATCCCTTCTTACCATCATTCGACAGCAACTGCTGGTAATAAGGGCTGGAATGGTTGCAAAACTCAAGAACTTCTTTATTTCTCCACCCAAGCTCTGCGTTTAATAGTTTTCAACTACATTCCACTGTCGTAGAATGAGTTTTAGATGCAGTTCGCAAAGTATGTCTATTAATACGACAGAATCATAGAAAAAAAAAAATGTTTGAAGGGACCTCCAGAAAAATCATATACTACAATTCCCAACTCAAAGAAGGGAACTTCAAAGCTAGATCAGGTGGCTCAGGACCTTGTCCATTTGAGTTTAGAAATCTCCAAGATGAGGTCCCATGGCGTCCCAGGGAAACTGTCCCAGTGCTGCACCATCTCAGGGGGAAGAATTTTCCCTTGTGTCTAAATGGAGTTTCCCCTGCTGCAACTAGTGTCCATTGCTTCTTCCTCTTTCACTGTTTGTCTCCAAGAAGTTTGGCCCTGTCATATTTACAACCTCCCTTTAGGCAGTGAAAGTGCTCTCAGCCTTTAAACCAATCTATTTCCCTTTGCTTCTCCTCACATCATAAGCTCCCCTTCTGTGATTATCTCTAGTGTCATTTCCAAGACTCTCTCCAGTCCTTAATTATCTCTCTTGCAGTGGGAGGCCAGCACTGGTCACACTGCTCCAGTCACAGCCTCATGAGTTTGTTACAGGAGGGCAATAATCCCTTTCCTTCACTGGCCAGCTAGATTTTTTGCTTAAGCAGACCTTCATCAGTCTGATGGCACATTGGTGACTTAAGCTCCTCGTGCTTAGTTTCTGTTTCTGTGCAAGCTGCAAGGAAGTAGATCGTCTCTGCTTTATTGTCTTTGGGTGGTGGACCTAGTGCCACCACTCATAGGCACTACTATTAACCAGTAAAATGCACTGATGGCAATTGAGATGGCTGTCATCCTGGGGTCTGTGGAATACTATGTCAGTCAATCCTAGAATATCCAAAATCAAGTAAGTTTCAAGAGATGCTGGATTCTTCTTATTCCTTTCATTATCCCAGCCCTTGAAAACCATTTGCGGGGAGTCAGTTTATTGAGGATGGTAAATGCAGAGCCAATGGAATGACGTTCTCCACAGCATTATCAAATCTGAATAACAGGAAGTATTTTCTAACAATACCGTCTGTCAGGTGGCACTGACCTCCCAAGAGCAATAAGGGCAAAGAATGCGGCCAAGCTCAAAGCTGCAGATGGCTCCGGGGACAACGACAAAATGCTAATGCCATGGTTGGTTCATACTCTGTGACACATGCTGCAGGTAATGAAAAACCTCTGGTTAACTCATCGTCCCTCATTAGGGATGATGCATAGACCATCTTTCTTATGCATATGGTGGCCTTAACTGAGTCCTCCTTCTGTGCTCTAATTGGAAACATCTGGGCACAGGGTTGTCTGAACTCCTTCCACAAATATGCTCACACTTATACATAACCAGATCAGGAATACATTACTCATTCCCCTTCCTTTCTTAAGACACCCAGCCTTCCTCTTCAGGCTGGCATTCATGAGTGAAAGAAAAATTGTGAGCTACGCAGCTGGGAAGATTCATTAGCTTCGAGAGAAGTTCCAAGGACGTGCTTGAGCTAACTCCTCTTGGAAAGAAACGGGGTTTAGAGGTTAAATAAATGTAGGAAGTCAAAACAAAGACACCACCGCTGACATTAACCAGACATGGGAACCTGCCGGTCTGTCTTATCCACAGGAAGCAGGTAGTTCTCTACTATTTGAAGGAGTATGACCTTCACATTGTTCTATCAAATCAAATATCCCTTTAAAAGCAGAGCTGATTTTGTCTTTGTGAACAACTCTCTTCTTGGAAAGGGCTGGCATTTCCAATAAGAGAGCAGGTCTTTTGGCAATGAAAGGAAATTTTTAAAAAGTAGAGAGAGAGATTTCCTGAAAGATAATCTAAAACAGCCACTAAATGGTGTTCAGTACTTATCTAGAGCAACAGCAACGCCACCAGAGCAACACTGAATTTACCATGAATTGCAGTCCTGGGAGATGGTGAAGCCAGGAGGATAATGTTTTCCAGAGTGGATGCAGGAGCAGTCGGCACTTTCAATGCAATGGTCACCATCAAGGAGCTTCCCCTCTGGATAGATTAAGTAGCAGCAGATACACATGCCACACAGACACAAGGACACAAATATAAATATGATTAGATTTTCTAGTTCTTCATATACTTTGGCAAGACTTCATATGCATTATTATCCATAGTTAGTCACAGTCAGCAATAAAATAGAATAAGGCTTGCCAAAACGCCTCACGGCGGCTGGTGTCTACTTTCCTTCAAGTGCTGCCTCTCCCTCAAATGTGCTTGAATGGACCATTTCTGGTGCTCCCAGAAGACCTCTTGGCTTAGCCAGACCCCGAGTCCAAAACACACAAATTGGAACATACATGGGTCAAACACAGGGAGCACAATCAAGCTTGATTAGATCTGCTCTAGAAATCTGACTCTTTGAAAAATATGTGCACTTTACTGACTGCAATAAAGGGTGTCCAGACAGGTTCTGTATTCATCACAGGACGACATGAGAGGAGACAAAGTAGGGAATGAAGGAATGAGGTTGGACAACGTAAAAGTCTAGCAGACAGCGTCTTAGAGAAAGAAACATTATCACGTGGAGTTTTAGTTTCTCTTTTCTACTTCTGGAGAAGCAAGCAGTGAAAGGGCTAACTTCCCCACTTGGATCCAGCTGCTGAGGTTTCTATATTATGCAACTGTAATTGTCTCTTCTATATATAGAGTATTTTATCTTAAAAAGATAAACAGAGGTACAGATGAATTACAAGACTTGCCTGAGATTGCACTATAAGCTAGTAGAGGAAATGACAAGTTTCTTTCTCTTAGATCCCCATGTTGATAGATAGTTGATATTTCTCTGTTTTTAAAAGAGATAACATAGAAAAAAAGTCTGACTGCTGAAAACACGTCTCCCTCCTCTTTCAAGGACTTCTTCCAATCGATTGCAGAGACTTTAGCCCTGTTCCCTGGCAGCAGCAGTCACCACTGACAGTGAGACACAGGTAAGTGCCATTTCCCCCCATTCTTGCCATAGAGCTGCCTGGATAGATCTTTGCTGTTGAGAAAATCCTTCCAGTGAGAGATACTAAAAACAAGATCTGAGCACTTAAAAGTGGTGTGGCTCTCCAGAGAGCAATAGAAAATAGAACGTCCACCTTTTTTCCCTGGCAATAGTAACTCCATTTACAGCAATTAAAGTAACTGTGTGGTACAACTAAGGAAAAAACAAACCAACAAAAAAAAAAAAAAAAAACCAAACCCAAAAGACACATTCATTGAACAGATCATTTTTACTCTTGGAGAACTGGAGAGAAGGTAAGAGGAGGTACAATCCTAATCCTAAATTCCTCTATTCATCTGTGAGATCCTCCTGGCTCTCTCTGAAACTCAAATCAAAGTTCTTCCCTGTTGACTGTGCACCAAGTAACAGTAAAAGTTTTTAATTGCTGTTTCTTGTTTTTTTTCATAGAATGGTTTGGGTTGGAAGTGACCTTTGAAGGTCATCTAGTCCAGCCTCCCCTGCAATGAGGAGAAATATCTTCAACTAGATCAGGTTGCTCAGAGCCCTGTCCAACCTGACCTTGAGTATTTCCAAGGATGGAGCATCTACCACTTCTCTGGGCAACCTGTGCCAATGTTTCACCACCCTCATTGTAAAAAAATTTCTTCCTTATATCTAGTCTCACTCTACCCCTCTTTTTGTCTAAAATCATTACCCCTTGTCCTATCACAACAGGCCCTAGTGAAATGTCTGTCCCCATCTTTCTTATAAGCCCCCTTGAAGTACTGAAAGGCTGCAATAAGGTGTCCCTGGAGCCTTCTCTTCTCCAGGCTGAACAACCCCAACTCTCTCAGCCTGTCCTCATAGGAGAGGTGTTCCAACCCTCTGATCATTTTTGTGACCCTTCTCTGGACCCACTCCAACAGGTCCATGTCCTTCTTGTGCTGAGTTTCATGCACTTCCTTCTAGCCATCTACTTGTTCCTCATGCAGTACCCTTTCTGTTGAGCTCTTGTTTCTCTGCTTTTCAGTTCCTGCCCCCATAGACCTTTCCTGTGCTGAACTGACCAAAGGAAGAATACAGCCAGAGTCCTTTTCCAGCCAGTGGATTCATCTCCTTCAGCTTTTCCCAACACTTCCAGGACTGCACAAATATAATAGCTAGGTCCTTCACAACAAAATAAGGTCCTGTGCATGGTTACCCTGTCACTCTCCATGTGAACATTCACAGGTCCTGCCACGGAGTGACAGCTTTGAACCTACAGTAAGAGACTGCCAGCTAAATGGGAAACTACTAAGCTCTGAATGACTAGGAATGTTTTAGAACACATTTAATGACCCCTCAGACAAGGCTGACATGGTCATATCTCCCTTGTTTTGGAAACCAAATTATGTTCTCAGTAAACCTCCATCATGCTTGGTGTCTTGTACAGGGGGACAGTAAATACCTCTGTGCATTTGCACTGAGTCCAGATTTGAAGGGTGAAATGCAGAGATAGTCCTATTAAAAACAAACAACCCCCTCAAAAAACCCAACAAAAAACAGCTAGAAATCGGAGCATATGGAGCTTTGCAGCCAGGAATAAAACTCTCCTTCTGCCATTGTCTAAAGTACAGTAGACAGAGGAGAAAGACTGACAAAAACCCAAAAGTGGTGGTTGGGCTGTCCCCTTTAAGGCAATCAAATATCCTTTATGAATGGTTCAATAATAAGTGAAATCGTTAATCTGAAATCATGAAGATCTTTGGAACTATAGTGCAAGATCTACACGTACTGTTTTTCTGTAAGAAATTCCTTCAGAATATTCTCTGTTCTTTCTTTCTCAAACTGGATGCTTCTGACCGAAAGCAATTCAGAAGGAATCTAGATACGCCAACGGTCAGTGGTCCCTCACCAAGAAAGAAAGGCGATCCTAGAGTAATAGATGGTGCTGATTTTCACAGAAACATTTACTTTTCAGTTGTGTCTAAAAAATAGGCCTTTCATGGAGTGAGCATACAGCAGTATAGAAACTGGTTTATTCTAAGGCATGGTCCCAGAAAAGAGAAGTTGTTTCTGATTTCAGGAAAATTTAAGGGAAGACACAGCTTGCTTTCTTCTAATAAAATAGGTAGCATCACTGCCAAATGTTCCTCTGTAAATAACCCAGTAAATAAATTACCAGGGCAGCTGCAGCCATCAACACATTGTCCATGACATACTTCATTGATATTCAGGCTCTGGCAGGTTTTGGCACAAGGGGATACACATTCCTTGTACTCCATGCCAACTGGACATCTTGGCCCTGAAACAATTAAAAGAAATTAGAAATGCAAATTCCTCAATAACTCTTAAATAAATAAATCCCTTAATTATCAAAGACTGAACGACAGAGACACTAAAAAGAAACACTTGATTTTCAGTTTGCTGCAATATCATCATCTGTCAGGTTGTGTAGTAAACACTTGCAGGTTAAATCCAATTTATTTTCTAATAAATCGAGTTTTAACTAAAACCAAACACATTAAGAACAATCAGACATGAGGGAAAGTTTTGTAATAATATCTAAATAATTTGGATAGACAAGCATGTTCTGTATGTTTAAGCTATGCAGTTACTCCACTCATTTATGAAATTACACTGTTTTGTGTTTCCAGAGAGAACTAGGAGAAAGTTAAGACTCTGAAATCCTATCCTCCTTCTTCCAAAGAACTGCCAGCACAGGGTAACACCCATGCCGTGGCATCTTCACTGCTGTCATGACGTAGGTTAGGCCATTATACAAGCACACACTATGGCCATCCCTTCATTTTGATGCATAGACATACCTCACAAGACTGCATGGGCGTGGAGTGGGAAGAAAAGATTAGAGCCTGCCTTTTCCCAGGAAATTCTCTACTGAAGGAGGCGGGAGGGTAACGAAGGAGTGGTCTTGCCCTCTGTGGCTCCAAGGCGTGTGCACCAGCTCGCGCTAGTACAGCATGCCCAGCACTAGAGCCCTTCCAGTGCAGCACAGCTTTTCATGCCTCCTATACAACTACCATCATCATCATCTCCTGAGACGGCATCACAGCACAGATGACGGGTGAAGGAAAATTAAGCTCCTGCTGTGGCAGCAGGCCACCTCTCTTTTTCCTGACTCAGAAAAACATGGTTTGTGAAGTCAAGGTTCAGAAATGAGCTCTAAAACTCCTGGGAACAGAGAGGGGTTGGTATCACTCATGGCTTTAGCCAGGTTTACCGACAGCCCTAGCAAAAATGGGTTCTCTGACTTGCACTCTGAGCGAGGAGACAAGTTTTCATCAGATCCCTTTTATGTCCCAATGGAAAGGTAATAAATGACTGCTAGAAATAAGACACTCCTCCAGCGTGCAATCCCTTGAACAAGAGGTTGGCAATATATTCCAGCCCTAACCATAATCTGAAGGCACAGTTTTCTTGAGTGGTGGCCAACAGCAGAATATCTTTACCATAGAAGAAAGCGTTGTCAGTACAAATCACATTACCCCAGGAAATCAATTTACATAAACCTCCTGAGAAAATTGTCCTTCCTGTGTCATGTAGGAAGCATGACAGAGATCATCGGGAACATGATATTAGAGGATTGATTTTTTTATATATTATTCATTAGCGTGCTTATGTATTTAACCAGGGTTCTCCAGTGGAAGTATATGTGTATATCAACGCTGGGTACAAACATGACCTTTCCTCCATAAAGGCAATCCATCCCAGTCAATCTAAGCACTTCCTTGTTGCAAAATCTTAGCAGAGATGTAATCCTCCCCTGACCTCAGCAAAATTGGGCTAATAAAGGCAGCATTTCAAGATGCCATCAGGATCTCTAACCTAGACAAAATTTGGCTTAAAAAAGGCAACGTCTCTGTTTCGATGTAATTGTTTCAAGTAAATAAAGGATGAAACAATTGTCTTTACCAAAAATTGTTAAGGAGAGCCTTTCACAAGCATCCTGACTTACAAGTACAGGCTGGGTAACGCCACACATCTGAATCATATGTGAAATAGCTCCTAAACATCCTAGTCTATACCTTTGTGTACCAAATAAGACTTCACTGACTTTTTATACCATGGTGGGACCTGTAGCAGCTCAGGATCTTCTTCATATATGACTCAAACAATCACCCCCTTAGGGACAACAACTTCTAGAAAAAGGTGGGTGATAGAGAGCTGAATGGGGGAGCAAGCAAAGGCACTTCAGATAAACGGAAGTGACAGGCACTTAAGATTTTAACCTGCCATGCCTGAATCAACCTGAACCAACATTCTAAAAAAGCACCAGTTGCTTTTAGCTCTAACACATAAATCTGCAAGACAGGCATGATCTCATTTGGGAAAAGCAACCTAGGAATAATCCTATCAGCTTACTGCATAAGCTCTCTTCAGGCCACCCGTCCAAAATCACTCCTTCGTGAGCGCAGCTTCTTGCATAATCAAGGAACACCGAGCAGTGACAGTCCATGCCTTGGGTACAGGCACAGATGTCTCTTTCACAGAGATTGATGTATGGCTCTGGATCAACTCTATGGTGGCACCGGGAGAAGGTCAAAGATGTTCTTAGCAGCTGGCAGGTTTCCATGATGCCCTGCATGACAAGTGAGGAGCAAAGACAGAAAGAGAGAGAGAAAAAGAGACAAAATTAGTTACTATAGTCGCAGGAAGAAGGGAGAATCATAGAATCATAGAATCATAGGGTTGGAAGGGACCTCTGGAGATCATCTAGTCCAACCCCCCTGCCAGACCAGGGTCACCTAGAGCAGGTTACACAGGAACATGTCCAGGCAGGTTTTGAATGTCTCCAGAGTTGGAGACTCCACCACCTCTCTGGGCAGCCTGTTCCAGTGCTAAGTGGAAAACCCAACTTGTTCAGTAACAACATACCTAATGACCGACCTCTAGCTGATTATCAAGAAGCTAAGGAATATGTGTTAGAAATCAACAAACAGTTAATTTTCTCTATGTAAAGTTTTCTTTCCATTTGAATGGCTTCATATTTTCCAGTGACTTCATACAAGAAGTTATAGCTGGAATTTTCCCAACTTTTAGACATATATCTCCACTATTGTGATGAATTAATGGACATAAGCTGAAATATGGGTAAATCCAATCAGATAGAAAACCAAAAAAGAATTTTCACCATAAGGGTGATCAAAGACTGGAACAAGTGTCCAGAGAGGCTGTGGAACCACCACCCTTGGAGATATTTGAAAAACTGAGTGGACAAGGCCTTGAGCAACCCAACCTAGGATGGCCCTGTTGCAAGCAGAGGGCTGGACTAGAAGGTCTCCAATGGTCTCTTCTAACTTAAACCGTTCTGCAAGTTATTTTTATTTTCTCTCCTTCCTATCTTTAAAACTCAATGACCAGGCTGAACTAAGAGAGGTCCTTGTTCTTTAGTTTAGGGGACAATGCACATATGCGGTGAGCATCACATATTGGCAGTATCATCCACTGCTGTAGTGTTTCTCCTCATGGATCAACAGTCCTGGAAACAGCTCCACACAGACAGAGAAACATATAAAACCAACAGACAAGGGAATAAAGCCTTAGGCTGAAACAGTACTTAGAAGTACAGGAGGCTGTAAGATTAAAGGTAGCAGAACTGACTGAAGTACCCGAAATACAGCTGAAGGTCTTGAAACTTCTCCCTTGACTTCTGCATGAGTTCTATTTTAAGTGTTTCTTTAAATGGGTTGGCGGTGTCCTGGCACTGACAACCCCTAGCAACTGCAAACTTGCTGACCTTCTTTCTGCCCCAGTCCCACCACATAGAGCTGTAGGTGGAATTTTGTACATTCTTCCAATTTCTGTGGCATTGCCTTCTGCTGCTGCATGAACTGCGTTTGTAAATTGCTTAACAATTGCCATTAAAGAGATAAAACCTAAAAAGTAACAGAAGAAAGCAGAGACACCTTCTTGTTCCCTTGAATTTAAACCCTATGTTATACACAGAAGTATTTTTCCAGATCCTTCAGGAAGGGTATATTTTGGGGGTATGGTATATTGATCCATAATTGGGTATCGTTTTTCAGAATACATCTTCTTTTGGTTCAATCAAAGGGATAATGATTTAGCCTGCCATCTTTCCAAGTAGAAAGCATCCAAAGTTAATATGTTTAGTACTCTGCTGGCTATATGTCTGAGCAAACATAATAACAACTGACAGAAGTCACTTCACTTGAATGTTGATTCAGCTAACCTGTGTATTTCAGGAGCAGAAAAAATGAGATTTTAGATATAGTGGGACTCATGTTCACCCTTAAAATGTATTATAGTATCGTATGTTCATGTCTTTGCTGGACTTGCTTGTGGCCTCTACCATTACAAATTACAGTTCAAAAGTTGAAAACTTCTCCCAGTTGCTTTCAGATATGGGAATAAATACTATTTCTTTATTGCATTGGGGAGTACTCTATGGGATATGAGCGGGACTATTTCTTACCAACTATAGCAAGAGTTGAAGTTCAGCAAGAGCAAAAATTATTTGAATTCTAATTTCAGCTTAGAATTTCAGTCACTTTCACATGTAACATGCTATAAGTAAAATTTCCTAATAAGAAAGAAAAAAAAAAGAAAGAATACAGTGAACTGTGGCCTCCATGCACCTATTAAAGGTGAAATCTAGAAAATAAAGGTAACATCTAAGAACACATAAATTAATTGTAATGCTTCAAAACATGTCTGGTTTTGTTTTCAAGGCTGCCTCATTACCACAGTTATTCTCTTCACTCCACTTGGTACTTCAAGATCCATGACCACCCATACTGGTGGTCATCTGAGAGGCTACTAGATTGCGGTATTTCAACAAACAGGCAGCCTAAATCATCACATCTGGGTGGTGAAAAAATGGATCAGACAACGCAGAGGTGCTCATTCTTTTTTGGTATCTATTTAAACAGCAGCCGGAGAGGGCAGGGAGGCTGAAGCTCCCTCCCTCCAACACTACCCAATTTGGCATGCTCTCCAGATCACAAGACAAGGCAGCCAACAGGCAGCTCCACCGTGCAGATGCCAAGCTGCATCCAGCCTTAGGAAGGGAGCACATATACCTGAAAAGAAACGCTATCTGCAGGCAGAGCAGTAGTCAAACACATGTAAGCTTGCGTGTGCTTTGGAGGTGGAGGGCAGGGAGGGGCCGAGAGCAACAATAGGGTCAGTGTGTGATCGGAGTCAAGACCTTCAGCTGATACACAGTGCCATTAATCAAGACAAGAGCTCTCCCTTATAAAAGAACGCAAAATTGCCTGTGTTTCCTATGATTTAAAGATAAAAAAGCAACAGGGCTTTCTGGCTTCACTGCATCTTGCAACAAAGTCAGAAGCCATCTCTCCAAGGATGCTCTTGGGGGTGGAGGGGGGACGAGAGGGCAAAGAAAACCGCAGATCTACTCTGAGTGGGGGGACGGGGGCAGGAGGACAGCACTGAACCAAAGCTGTTGTTTCCCTCACCTAGCAGCTGACTGCCTGGCAGGGAGGGAGCCTGGGAGACGGGGGAGATTTACATTCCTGAAGCTGAAGCAAGCAAACAAAGCGCGCTATTAAAAACCCCTGCATTCTTCAACAGGCACTTCTTTGGCTGGACTTCTATTAATAGCGCTGTGTTTACTCTTGCACAGTGAATAAATTAAGCCAACGTTAAATGCTGTGAGCTCATGAGTGGAACTCACATGAGAGAAAAGATAATTTCATCCAGTTTGCGGGAGAGCAAACTTTATCCGAGCATCAATATTTAACGTGATCTGTATAAAACTCGCATTAGTTGTGGTCTACCCATCAGACGGGATTTCATCCTACTTGCCACTCCCTGGCCTCAGTTGCAATGTTGACATTTTCTAAACATTAAACTTGCCTGAATAGATAAAATTCCAGTGGCCACAACCAGTTGCAAGATCCAGCCCCGCTCTAGAGCTGTAAGCAGGTTTAAAACGCAGTCCTGTCCCTCAGAAGACATGCCAGCTAGGTTGGAACCCTCACACTTTGGTCACATCCTCGGCACCACACACCATTACTCAAGCTCAATCAGTCCAGCCCCCAACAGAAATGCTCCATGCACACTGTCTCTTGAGCAAGAAGCACAGGCTGGAGATCTCCAACCTGAAATCACATCTGGGTTTCCTCGGCCAAGTTCGCAGGCTGAAGCTGTAGTGTTAAGGGGCATGAGCACGCTTTGCTGAATTTCAGGACATATCCAATACAAGCCTCCCTGTCCAAAAGCTTAGTGGAACTGTAAATATTTAGAAGTTTGCAAGCTTGTCCAAGTCTTAGCTTTGTTCAGATAACTAGGAAACCAACATTCAAAGTAGCCATAGAGCAGGTATGTTCCAGGAAGTGCTACTGCTCTTGAGAAATTATTTACGCCTAATTTAACAGGTATCGATCTACAGGACTTGAATAGCAAGAAACTAAGAGCTAAATTTTGGCATCAGTTATTCTGTCTAAATCTAAACCTGGCCCCCGTCGGACCATTCTGATTTGTAACCGAGTACATGAGATCAGTACAGGAGATCAGAGCCTCAATGGACGAAGGCTTAATTTACCATGACAATCATAACCTGTAATACCACATGCAGTCAGTATTTACTCCCCCCTCAACCGGTGGCCATCTGCGTATGTTTGTCCTGTGTCCAATGGAAACAAGGAACATGTTTATACTTATAAAAGAAGAGAAGAAAAAGGTTGATGCAGCAAAAGGTGTCACAGAGTTGGCTCAGACAAGTAGTTCTGTGTTTCTTGAACGAATCAGAGATGCTATCTACATGCACAGCTGAAGGAATCTCCTCCTGGCACGTGAAATAGCCTGGTGGCACAGAGCCTGTGCAACACCTGCAGAGAACATCTCCTCTGTCAAAAATAGCCTGGCCGAAGCATCTTCCTGCTCTGGTGACTCCCAGGTATATGAACTGCAACACATTCACAAATACTGTTTGTGGTGGTGGTGCCCACAGAGGCTTCCCTGCTGGCAGAACCAGAGAGGGAATTAACTACCTTATTCTATGGGAACGACTTAAACACACCTTTCCCAACTCACACCAAAGTTTCTTTGGCAGCAACTCACACTGCGGGCTCAAATGAGCTGTTGGTTTCTTTGTTTACCTGTTTGACACTTTTGTGTTGGGTTTGGAGGTTTTTGGGGCGAGAGGAAGAGGGATATACATGTACTAACTACTGTTTTAGAAAGAACAGCGACAGCTAGGGCGCAGTAGGGGAGACAAATTGCATTCACTAACTAGTGAGTAAACTGTTCCTTTCTTAAGACTGCAGCAAATAAGACATCAGTCATAACACACAACCTCCAAGGTCACTGCTCTACCGCACCGGGCAGACCAACACAGAAATCCTGCGAGCACCAGCCAGAGTCTGCAGGGAGAGCACACAGTTATCAGCTCAGGAACCACAAGGACACAGCTGCATCCTGCGTCCAGCCCCAGCCCCGTGCTGGCTCATGGAGAGGCAAGGAGTGCCCACAGACACCACAGGCGTGTGCTGCAGATGTGTCACTTCCACCTTCTGCCTGCACCTGACCCTGCTGCACCACAGCCAGGACCTACATATGGCCAGGCCACCACCAGCCCTGTGGTTAACTCCTGCCAGGCTGGGCAAGGAGCCATGCACCTTGCTCCAGTGCAGTGGCAAGAGCAGTGCCCAGTATAGCTATCTCAGACCACACTGCACCTCATAAATCCAAAACATGCCTCGCACCCTAATCACTTGTCAAGGGAGGACCACATTAGATACAGACGTGGATTCAAGGAAGCATTCCTTCTGCTAATGGACAGGCAAGCTGCCTTCAGGTAGGGGAGGACCGAAACCAGAATGGTATCTTGTGGCACCAACCTTCTCTGCAATATCAGATGATATGTTGCAGGTGTTGCTTGGAGTCTGCACTCTCTTGCACCGCTTGTTTTCACTGTGCAAAGCCCAGGAGTTTGCAAAATCGTAACTGTTTCCCACAAGGGTCCCTGTGAATGAAGAAGAAGAGAAGCACGCGGCTGTTTAGGGGTCTGAGCAACATGTGGTCATTATCGGCTACTGTGAGAGTGACAATATGGTGAAAGCTGTTTTTAAAAATAAAGACTGTCGTAGCAAATGAATTTCTAATCCAAATAAATTCAACAAGGCCAAGTGCAAGGTCCTGCATGTGGGTTGGGGAAATCCCAAGCACAAACACAGACTGGGTGGAGAATGGATTGAAAGCAGACCTGAGGAGAAGGACTTGGGAGTGTTGGTTGGTGGGAAGCTCAACATGAGCCAGCAATGTGCACTAGCAGCCCAGAAAGCCAACCGCATCCTGGGCTGCATCAAAAAAAGTATGGCCAGTAGGTCGAGGGAGGTGATTCTGCCCCTCCACTCCACTCTTGTGAGACCCCACCTGGAGTACTGCGTCCAATTCTGGAGTCCCCAACATAAGAAGGACATGGACCTGTTGGAGTGGGTCCAGCGGAGGGCCATGAAGATGATCAGAAGGCCGGAGAACCTATGCTGTGAGGATAGGCTGAGGGGGTTGGGGTTGTTCAGCCTGGAGAACAGAAGGCTCCAGGGAGACCTTATAGTGGCCTTCCAGTACCTAAAGGGGCCCACAGGAGAGATGGGGAGGGACTCTTTATCAGGGAGTGTAGCAATAGGGTGAGGGGTAGTGATTTTAAGCTGAAAGAGGGGAGATTTAGATTGGATATTAGGAAGAAATTCTTTACTCTGAGGGTTGCAAGACACTGGACCAGGTTGCCTAGAGAAACTGTGGATGCCCCATCCCTGGAAGTGTTCAAGGCCAGGCTGGATGGGGCTTTGAGCAACCTGGTCTAGTGGGAGGTGTCCCTGCCCATGGCAGGGGGGTTGGAACTAGGTGATCTTTAAGGTCCCTTCCAACCCAAACCATTCTATAATTTTATGACTGTAGGAAAGCACTTTCAGTGATCTGGACTGACTCCTGCAGAGGACCTCTCTGAGCTCAAGGACAGACTAAAGCCTGCAGAAGGCAGCTCCCAGCACTTCTCACACCTGTATGAACATGGTAGGAGTTATTTGCTGGTCGGCTATAATCTGCAGATGCCTAAGCATGCCTACGCATTTTCTACTACTTAAAAAATGTCAATAAAACATGAGACATTATTAGAGAGGCAAACAAAATGAACCTGTTCTCCCTAACCAATGAAAGCATTATCATTCCTGATACCAGCTGGCCTTGATTTTCTCCTTCTGTCTGAAACTAAATCTTGTTTGCAAAGAAACTTAACATACACCATAATTGCTCGGGCCCATGATTTTACTGCCTAAGGTGTCCTGAAACATGCTCTTCTGTCCTATTACGAGCAGCTCGCGGCCCAGATTTGACAAGATTTGCACTCAGTTTGCATAAAAGCAAAACTGAAGGAATTAATCTGTATGTCTGCTGCTTCCTGGGAGATGCAAGCCATGCTTCTGCTTCTCTTGCTCCATCCTTCTGAGACGGGGGATCCTCCCAGAAAGGGAATGTTCCTTCCTCTCTCTTTTGCCTCCTATTGCCTGGCTGATTAGAGGACTACCTCTGCTTTCTTCTGAGGGCTCCTGCTACAAAGTAGTTATTGTATTTTTTTTATAATAGATCATAATGTATATGTATAGATAATAAAAATGTCATTGCCTACCTGCTGTACATTAAGTACAAACACACAGAATATACTGAACACTAAAACTGTTCCTAAACTAAAGGTTAGTCATGAAAACTATGCCAAGAATGCTAAGGGGGATGTAACAAAACCAGTAGACTTTAGTAGACTTTGGTTTGCAAACCAGAAATTAGGCGTTTATAAGTGTAGCGTATATTAGACCCACGGCAGATGTCAAGGGAGGAAGACTCCAAGGAAAGATGACAGGTGAAATGTCATAAACAACGTGAAATTTTCACCTATGGAGACAGGACTGAGCACAGGAAAAGAAAAACACAGCAACAAAAAGAACACAACCCTTTAGTTTACCACAAATTGTAAAGATTAGAGTAACAATGAAATCTAGTCTGATGAGACGCAAGATGCCAAATTAAATACATCCCCTTATATTTGCACAAATGCAGTCTTACACTAAGAGTTATAAAATAAAACATGGGCTCCACTCTGAACTAATGTTCCTCTGGCTCTGAATACATGTCCATGTTGAGCTTCCCATTGGCGTGTACCACCAGATCCTCATTTACCCACAAGTTAAGATTTGAAGGTTGGGACAACTGTTGGCCTTGAATTGCTGTCTTTTCATTTCTCCCTGTCCATTAGATTTTTTTTTTCTTCTGTAGTGCATGTAAATTTATACCTCTCTATGTAGTTCTTTTATGCAACATTTGTATAATACTATTTTAACTCTTCTGCTGTATTCTATGATTAATACTTTCAAGTAAATTTTTTTCAAAATAAATAATTTCAAAATTTCCATGGGGTTGTCTGGGGTTCGTTTTTTTTTTTTGGAACCTGCTCTTCAAACCCTCTTGTTGCCAGCACCTGTCTGTGTATTAGGAGACCATTCCACCGGCATGATCGATTTGCCAACAACTTGCCAGGGCAGTTCTTCCTCCTTGCAAAGTCCTGGGGCCCTTAAATTAAGCTACAAGCTGTATGGAACAGGCAGTACTTGATCGATTTGGGTTTGCTCAATAGCTCGAGATCTTGCCCCAGGTGAGCCTCCTCAACATACAACAGTAAAAATCTAGGAAAATAATGAATTGAGATCAGTTGACAGTGTACTGTTCCTGTGGTTTGTTCAGTGTAGCCTTAAGTGACCTATGGCAACAGATAAAGGGCTGGAGAGGCGCTATGACTTTAAAATGAGCATGCTGCAAAACTTTGCATGCACGCTTGCCAGCCTGCTTTTCTGCAGAAACACCATCCTTAGCACCAAACAACACTGTCCCAAAAGGCACACAGCACCTCTCTTAATATCATCAGTTATTATTTCCCATAATGCAGATCCAGTGCAACCTGTATTTTCCTTGAGTGAGTTTCCTTTACAAACACATGGTAAGATGCACTCCACACTCCTGGAAAGGTGAGAAGCAGTTGGACTTAGAGGTTTCACTGACCATCAGAAGAGCTCTAACATGGAAGTATGAAGTGACTCTGGGGCCACTGTTCTGCTTAACAAATTGGGGTCATGGGGATAAGTTATTTCTGCAGAGGGTTACTTGGGAGAGGACTCTTCAACTCATACTCTGCATTACATGGCCTGTCGATCAGTGTGGTGATTCTCAAATACTTCATCTGCTTGGTGAGCTGCAGGAAGAAAAGCGGGAAGGGAGAACTGGCATGTCTGACTGCTCCAGGCGGAGGGAAGAGGGAAGAGTAGCGCCACCACTGCTGCCCTTTTACCTCACACCTCCATTTCCTTCTGCCGAAGGACACAAGGGAGTAGGAAAGGATGGTGGAAGGGACAATACAACAAAAACAGCCTAAAAATGGATGAGATTTCATAAGCATGCAGGTGATACTGTTAACAGAGCAGCTGGGCAGCTCAGCTGCCTACTCTTGACACTGCACACCCACCAGGCAGCGTGTCTCCTACCATCCCTTTTGACAACCTGATTCTTTCTTAAAAGGCCTTTTGGCTTAGCTGAGCAGTCTTCCCTCTAGCTAATGAGAGGCTCTTAATTTGATTTCAGCCTGTCCTGAATCTTGATTGATTCCTGCCATGGCATCTCAGGTACGTCACTCCCTCCACCTTTCCCCATCCCTCCCCTGGGCATTGACGACGCGTGGTCTCCTTGCTCAGGCAGACTCACAGCAGACTTTTGTTTTACTTTTGTTCCTTCCGTGTTTTGTTTTTCTTCTTTGTCTAAGCAGCCAAGTTTCTGGAGAAAACTTGGGGACTGGAACTTAGGAACTTAGGAACTTAGGGGACTGGAACACCTCTCTTATGAGGAAAGGCTGAGGGATTTGGGTCTCTTCAGTCTGGAAAAAAGACGTCTGAGGGGTGACCTTATCAACGCTTATAAATACTTAAAGGGTGGGTGTCAGGACGATGGGGCGAGGCTCTTTTCAGTGGTGCCCGGGGACAGGACAAGAGGCAATGGGCACAAACTGGAACATAGGAAGTTCCACCTAAACATGAGGAGGAACTTCTTTACCCTGAGGGTGGCAGAGCACTGGAACAGGCTGCCCAGAGAGGTGGTGGAGTCTCCATCTCTGGAGACATTCAAAACCCACCTGGACGTGTTCCTGTGTAACCTGCTCTAGGTGACCCTGCTCTGGCAGGGGGGTTGGACTAGATGATCTCCAGAGGTCCCTTCCAACCCTATGATTCTATGACTCTATGACTCTATGACTCTATCTAACTGCTGCCCTCATGTCTCTGTCTCCTTGAAGAGAAAAAGAGAAAGAAAAGAAAAAAAAAAAAAACAACCCAAAACAAGACACCAAAACCAAACAAACCAAACTGATACAGCACACTGACATGTTTTGGGCAAGACTTCCCCCTGCTCCTTTTATGTTTTTTGGTTAGAACAGTTGCTTTTACTTATCTGATCTTCAGACAGATGTTCACTCTTGACAGAAAAATCAGTGTTCACTATGATATCTGGGTCTCAAAATCACCAGTTCCTTTTGAGATCTGAAATTGGTATGCTGCTTGTTTACTCTGAGACTGATGGTCAGGCAAGGCGAAGCGTTAGCAATAACCACCTCGCACTCAAGGCAGGTGTGCGGGAGGCAGGAACCCTGACCTCCCTCCCTGGACCTCCTGCAGATTTTCCATATGGCCACAGGCCCATCAGGTTAACTCTCCCAGGGTCTGTTAACTCATCTGTAAAATATATGCAAGAATTCATTCAAGACGCTACAATACTGTGAGTAGAGCTGTGTAAACTTTCACATGTTGGCTATTTACCAAGCAATGGGGGTTTTTTGTTTGTTAGGGGTTTTTTTGGTTTTTGTTTTTACAGTTTTACATGGTTTAGTACATGGTTCCAGGCAAGCAAAATTATCAGCAAGGTTGACCAAAAATTGATCCATAGTTTGGACAAAATTAATGATATGGAATATTGAAGTCATGGGCTATAAAGTCTTTCCAACTCTCTCTGGTTCAATGAACATAAAATTAATAATATTAAACACAAGAGAGGGAAAGACCCACCTCCAAAACTCTACAGCCCAGTGTTGAAGACATGCTCCTCACAATAAAATGTCTAACTTTGATTCCAAACTCTGCATAAAGCCGAGTGGGTTATGAATGCAGGTTTCTGGCATCTCACACAAATGAAGACAAATACAAGGCAAGTCTTCTTCATCTGTTCTGTTTGATAATGACAGCTAAATTCCCTTGTGAATCTATCCCCTTTGCTTTCAAATTAAAATGGAAGAAAGAAAATGATAGCATTTACTTAGGCCAAACAAAAACTTTAAGCTTGCCTAAAATTAAATTACTGACATCCTTTAAAATGCCAAGAAATTTGGATTTCAGAATGACCAAAACTTTTGTTTATTTTTTTAGGGGGGGGGGGGGGGGGAATATATATATCTGTGCTACCATCACTATGATTCTGGAACACGCTTTAAAAGCTTCTGATAACAGGTACTACGCACAGGGAAGTTGCATATTCAGTCATATGCATTGATACTACTTCTAGAATGAAAACATTACCTGAAACATCAGATTTTTCCTTGTACATACTCTCTGCTTCTACCTATTTAACCCATATCCGCTCTACAGTGGCATCATATATTCTGTATTTCAGCAGCTTAAAAGGCTGAAATATGTTGCTAACAGCTGTAGCAGGCTCAGAATATCAAACCTTTTTCCAAAATTAGAAATGGGTATTTTTTTATCATTAAAGTCTTTGTAATTTGAAGACAGATTCCCAGAAATACGCTTCCCGCCAGCGCCAAGAAAAGAATAATGGGACGCTGGATTAACTCGCATTGGAGTTTTTTTCTTGCATAATTCTAGAGGTGTGTAACATGCATAAATAGCAAAACGATGGGTTAATATCCCTGTGTTGGACTTGAATGAGCTCTTTTGCCCAAATAAACTTCAATGATGACCCAGACATCCAAGCCCCTATCACAGCAATACCACTGTGAGACAGCTCAATGATAAGAGTATTAGGCAAAGACTGAGGCTATGGGCACACAAATAAGCTCCATGAGCTTGGGCTGCTGCCGCTCTCATTGAGGAGACATTACCTTACACCTTCTGCAAGGTAGGGGCGTGTCCTTCGACCACTCACGTGTGCATGCCCCAAGGAGATTTCAGAACCAAGTTACCCGTGTTCTGTCAGATTTCTTCTCTAAGTCATCTCTTCTGGCCTGTGCTTTGGATCCCCAATGGTAAAATGCCCACGGTAATGATCATGAGATTCTCAAATGCCACGGGCTGAAGGCTGCCAAGTAGATCAAATCTGAGCATCTAGAAAGGACTCAACTTCAAGTTTCTGGTATGAGCAAAGACTGGCAACCAGTTAGAATGGTGTGATGATGTCAGAAAGCAGAGCCCGTTCAACTACCAAGTCTTGGAAGCACTCACAGGATTGGCTATAAAGGATCAGAGCCTAACTGGCAAGAAAAAGCAGAGGAGAAATTAACTCCTTCATTAGGATCTGAGGGGAAAAAAAAAAAAACAAACAAAAAAAAACTCTGGAAAGCTTCCAAGAACTTTCTTTTTATATTTTAGTTATGCTTAAAGTGTGAGAACAAACTCCCAAGGGGCAGCTGGCTTGTTTTTCCTGCCATACCCAGTAAACAAGAAACCACGTACAATATAATCAATCTTGTTTGTAAGTCTCGACAGGACATGAGTACTTCTCTGCAGGATGAACTAGTTTAGTAACCAACTATGTCAATGAGAGTGACTCAGCACCCCATCGTCTGTCTGTGTGTCTCTGCCACTCTGAAACCTACTGGGGACACTTTTTTTTTTTTTTGAGGTTCAAGAGCTACTGCCTAAGGCCTTCAAAGCTGGGTCCTACTGATGTTAATTTGCTAGGGTATCACAGATTGAGACACATCACTGAGACCTCCAGGGCCTCAATAACTGAGCATCAAAAGTGTATACAGCAGCAACGTGTGTTATCCTCTCATCAGACTATCAGTTCTCAGTTTCCACAGCAAAACACAGTGAGGAGCCATAAGAGTGCCACGACAATAGCACATGATTGGACAGATTATAGAACATGCATATAAATATATGAAGAGAAAAGAAAAACATTACACACTGTTCACTAAGTTTAAACACTCTTTCCTTCATTCCTCCTTTATTCACTTGCTGTAAGTGGTTATCACAGAATCATAGAATCATTCAGGTTGAAAAAGACCCTTGGGATCATCAAGTCCAACCACCAACCCCAATACAGCACGTGCTTCACTTCTTATTTCACCACCACCCCAAAACAATCCAAATATAATTAATGAAGTTCTATATTGTAATCCACTTTCTTAGGAGCAAACCAAACTAACCATCTGTGTTATTAAACCACAATTTATTTATTTTTTCTAAAATATGGAGAAATCCTTTTTCAAAATAAACATTGACATTTTGGTGAAACCGTGATAAAACGTTTGATGCTACACAAAAGACAGTGTTTATGGGCTAGATTCTATCTATGACAAGTCTGACTTCTATACAAATTTGAGATCTAGTCCTCTGGTCCCACAAAGAAACCCTAGAAATGGGCCATCAAATGACATGAGTTTCCTCCTATGCAAGCAGATGCAAAGATGTTACAGAAGTGCTGCATTAGCTTTTAAACTGTGAGACAGAAGAAAATATTTCAACTGCAGACCTCTTTCCATCACAGTGGTTCTTATATGTTCCCCTCCTACAAGGCAAGGACGAGTAGCAACCAGACAGGTTACCATTTCACTGTAAATCAAAGCAGTTTAAAGGCTATTATATATTGAGGTGCCTTCCCAGCCTTTAAAAAAATAACTGGAGGAAGGTTTAACACATCTCAGCTATCTGACAAGCTCATTGTCTATAGCACAATACCTGATGCATAACCTGTAGCATCATCTCTCTTCCTTTGCCTCTGACATTCAGATCTGCATAGTCCTCCCCAGGGGTTTCCAGATGAGAGCCTGTAATCTTGGCAACATTAGATCCTTGTCTTTTTCCTTTGCACACTGTGCTTCTACTGCATATTATTCCGAAGCTCAAAGATCTTATTGTATTTATTACCAATACAAACCCAGCCCAGAAACATATCTAATGGATTAGAACTGAGGGCCCAGTCTGATAAATCAAAATATGCCCAGATTTTAACACACCGACAAGAGAGTTCAGTCTGCTGGCAACCTTAGGTCACCCTTCAGTGCACTCAGATTGCTAAATCATTAAACCAGGCTCACATCTTGGGTTGGGTTGACCTTGATGAGATATAATCAGGCTAAAAGGAGAGCAAATAAAAACTGCAGTGGAAAGAAAAGGGTAAACCGCTTCATAGGTTACCAATAGGCTGCCTACGTCTTTCATTTAAAGAATATTACATCTCCCAGATGCTTGTGTTGCCCCTCACCTGGAAGTTAGCTTCAACAGTTAAAAAAAAAAAAAAAAAAAAAAAAGAAAAAAGCTACAAATTAATCAAAAGCTGGTTTTACTTGGAACGAGTTAAGAAACACTCCTATGAACCACCTTGCCAGCAGAGTTGCCAAGGACACAAACAACATGTGGGCGTAGTGATGTGCCTCACTGATACAACAAATTCAAACTTAATTCATTCTAATTCCTTCTAAATTAGTTTAAATGAAAGGTCTATCATATCAGAGCAAAAAAATTGGCAGAATTGCTGAGATACAATTCTATTCTTCAGGCTAAAAATCTCACATCTGTATGTCCACTCAGGTTACAGAAGTCAGGGCCTTCCTCATACAGTAAGAGCTACGCATGTTCTCTGTCACCTTCTCTATTATTTTTCAGCTCTTCCAAGCAGTAACCCTGCCACGTACTTCATTACGTTCAAAAATCTGTGACTGTGAAAAGCACTGCTTTTTTTAAGAGGGAGGATACGGTCTCTGGCGTGTTAAACAAACACAGCATTGAAACATGCTTAAACATAAGCAGCAGAAGGGAACCTTCTACATTGGAAGAGTCCGAGGCAATACAGTCTCCTTTTCTGCTCCTGCTTTTTATAAGACCCTCATTCCTATTTATTGTCTCAAGAAAGAGATGTAAACTTCAGATCTCCACACATTCAGGCATCAAGGTATCCAAGCCTTGCCAAGCAATTCTGTGAGCTGAGTTTGTTTCTTATTATTTACATTGCTGAAGGACCGATCAATCATTTTAACACACTATGAAATCAGGTTTTTTCTGTACATTGAAGCTACGCTTATGTATCCCAAGCGTCAGTAAGACATTTTGCTGGAGTGCTGCCAGGCTCCTCTTCAAGTTGCTTTGTCTCCCTTTCTATTTTCTGTATCATTTATTTTTAATACATACTTTACATTACCAATTTAACATATTAATGTATTAACTAACTTTACTCTAAACCTTTCCTCTTCAGATAAGCCCTAAAAATTAAAATACACTCTGAAATACCACAAATCAAGATTGGTCCTTCAAAGTCACATTCAGGGCTTTTCCAAAACTCTTAGTCTTCACGCACACTGGCAGACTTTGCATAAACGTGTGTAGAGCAGCAAAAGCGCTCTTGTCTCTCCCTCTTATTAGGAAGTGGTGTGATATAAGGTGCAGCTCCAATCCAACAGCCCATATAGACAGGGAAATGTCACTAAAAGGTAACCGCTTTATAGAACAGCATCCCATGCCAAATCCAAGTACAAACCTGCCAGCAGCAATCCCTGGGATTTAATATTCTGCTATTGCAACACTATCTATTCTTACTCCCACTTGCCTAACTCATGAAAAATTAGTAGTTGAATCAACAAGCATTCCTCACATCTTTTTTGCTGGGTCTTCTCCTAGTCAGTCTCTACACACAGTGTATTGTACAATGTTTATCCCGTAGCTTTATCTTCATGTTTCAAGATTCAAGGCTTCTAAAAGTGTTAAATTCAGACTTCTGGGCTTTGGTCAGGAATGAGATGTGACAGCAATTTCCTCTCAGGAGAAAGGAAGATGAAAGAACTCAGTCAGACAGCTTTTTGGCACACCAAGATGAGGTACCTGGCAGGTTTTGTCAAAACATTTTGATGGACCAGCAAAATCTTTGTTGAATCACCCAGCAGGGAAAGTGTGCAGAGCATACATTAAAATACAGTCAGTTAGTCATAGTCTTACCTTCCTGAGTTCTGAAGTCATCTTCAGCAAACTTATTAAAGTTGCCACACAACCCACAGGTCTTATTATAGTGCTTCTCTTGAAGGAGTATCTGAATATTCCCACTGATATCAATCTTCACCACAAAGCCATGCTCATCACTGGATATTTTATAATAACCTGCCTCCTTCTCTATAAATACGCCATTGGAGGCAAAAGGTATGGGAACCCTGTGAAGGAAAACAGGAGTTTCTCAGAATATGGCACACAAAAACCATCAGTTTTTTTCTTCTGGAATACTTGTTCCCATGGGTACCTTTTGTCTTCCTGCATCACACCTCCATCTAAAGAGAAGCGAAGATTGAAATATTCTCCAAGATACACAGAGAAACCAATTTTCTCCCCATCCTGGTAGTCACCTGAAGAGATGAGACATAAGCAAATATTGTTAGTTCTGGGACTCAGCAGGACAACCTGTAAGTACACGTTACAGGGTTGGGAGCATATCATCTAACATTTTCGAGAGCCATCCATCTTTTTCATCCCATAGTTGCTTAATATGAAATGGACAGATAGTCCCAGGATGAGGGGTGGCATGAACCACTGGCAGGCACGTGACCTGGCACTGGATGTGGACTCACACTCCCCCCATTACCGTCTCTAGCCAGTGAATCCTCCATCCTACCATGCACATTGGAGGAGTTTACACAGGAGATGTGCTCAACGATCTGTCTTGCTCTTTCCCTTCCTTGTTTCATCCCAAGAACAAGCCATAGCACAGCGGTAAGAGAAGGGGGTTGAATCCATTGAACTAAGAGAAGAGCTGAGCCTGGATGTCTTTCTTCTTGATGAGCCCTCTAACCATCTCAACTGTTCTTTAAGAGGTGGATGCCAATATTGGCTATCCAACTTGGGGGACAACTCACTCTGGATTTTTCAAAAGCAGCAGCACATAGAGATGGACACAAGTCTCTTTGGCTCTGAGAGAGAAGAGAGTGGGGGGGTTCAGACATAGTCCTTTCTCTGCTTTTGCCCATTGTCTACCTCTGACTTTACAGCAGCTCCTTGCACAATGCGCCACCCGCTCTGGACCTCCTTCTCTGAGGTAGCCAGATCTGCACAGACCTAGACACTTTACTCAGAAATGCAGATTGCACTTCACAGCCAGGTATCCAAAACCAAAACAAACCCACATACATATACTAAGATAGGAATCAAAAATAGATTAAGCCATGCTTATGTGCCCAATATAAAAATAAAGTGTTTGATCATGGTTGTTTTTTTAAGATTTAATTGTTCACATAAAATACTGCAATCAATTCATAATATCACATATGTTGGTGGGTTCTTCTGTATACAAAAAATCTCTACCAAGTTGTGCAAGTTGAAGAAGAAAATTACTTAAACTGGTATATGGTTCCTTTTCAGAGTGATGGGATCGGTTTACTTCAGTTTACTTTTAGTCAGTAAGAAGTCACCTTAAACTAAGGCTAACACAGAACAGTATTAGTGAATATAAGAATATCTACCAAAAGAGTTTGGTATGAAAGTAATATACAGTTTTAGTTCTCATATAATCTCTTGCCCGTCCCCAAGAATAATGCTGGAGAGGCTCATGCTAATTCAAAGGTCTTTTGTCCTGCAGGATGGGATTTTCTTGCTGGGGGCATTTAGCGTACAGGTAAAATTAGTTCTCCAGGGTCACGTTGTTCCTATTCCTGTACTCAGCTTTAACAGCCACATTCCCCTAGCAAATTCAAAATTAAACAAGGTCTTACTTTCCCTTTTTAGAAAAGCCAGCAAGAAAATATTCATTCCTTGGCAGCTTAATTTTGTGAGAGCTGTATTACCAATGGATAACAGAAGCCAAAAAACAAACCAAACAAAACAAAATAAAATTAAAAAAAAATAAAACACAACAAAAAAACACCACCCAAAATCTTTTTATGCAGTCGTCCATCCTATCTGACAAAGGACAACTATTTGTCTTTTCTTCTCAGTGACGGAACCTGGCACAAGGGCAATGCCGCATCCCTACAACGTTTTGCACTTGTTACTTCTTGGTATCTGGCTCAGACTCACCTAAGAGTGTGAAGGAACGCTTGTGACAGTCCCCAGCAAGGAGGTAACTGCAGTCCCCAGCAAAATTGTAGAAAGAACCATCAAAAGTTTTGATATGGTCATTCCCAAAAAGGCTGCAACGGGAAACCGATGACTCCTGAAGCAAAGAACCTGATGATCCTGGATATCAAAACACAACATAACTTGCAACGTAAAACAATCATTTTTTAGTTCAGGAATTTATCTGCTGGTATTTATCACCACTGATCATTGCGTGCCCTTTAGCTCTAGCTTCTAGGCAGACTGTATGCCTAGCGTGACAGCCCATAGAATCAAGCACAGATTTTTTTTTTTTTTTATTATATGCATTAGTGAAACGGCTTTTTTGCTTTATTTCTACTGGCCCAAACCTTGCATGGGTAATTTCAGTCCTGATCCTTTGAGGAATGCCATGTGTTCAGTCATTTGTGCCTGCCCGATATCCCATTAAAATCAATAGGGCAGTAGCAAAGCCCCACTGTTCGTTCAGCCAAACATCACTGACTTCAGGGAGTCTTTGTGACCTGACACAGTCCTTGTTGCAAGGTAAAGAGCCCAAAGGGGTAACTTTATCGCTGTCTCCAGCATGACAAGAATATTGCCTGAGCCAGGATTGCAGGATTAGATGGGCAAAAAGAGTGGCGGGGGAGGAAATCTCACAGAAGAAATAGTGGAAATGTATTATAGTTTCTAAACATCAGAAAATAAACATATTTTCCTACCTGATATTACAGTGGCTAGCAGTAGGTTTGTTAGCAGCACTGCCAAGAGAAGCATCTGTCAAAAATCAAAAAGAGGGAGATTAGAATATTCTTAGTTTGGGGTGTTTAGTCTGTTTCACAACTCCCCATTTTCTGTCCTTTCTTTATAAAGTTATTTTTGAAGTTCTACAACATTTTCAGAAAGCCATAATCCATGCAGACTTTTGCAGTAATTCAGTTACCCACCCATGCGTCTTTAAGTAGGTAATATAGGAGAATAATTACTCTTTCTTCCCGCTTTCATTTCTCATTGCAGGGAAACGTGGGCTACCTCCACAGGAAATGCAACCCAACATACACACATATTATGATTTACCCGAGTTAATACATTGCACGCACAGAGCCCTTCAATATGCAACATCATTTATCAGGCAATCTGGCATGAAGAAGCACACCAGGCTGGATCAGCCAATTTAGCTCCAGTAGAAGTCACCTCTGCTGCACAAGATTTGCACCTGCCCAAACAGTTCGCACCAGCCAACAGGTCTGGCTGGCAAACCACTACAACCACATGCTTGTAATCTACGGATTTTAGGCTAATAATATGCTTGAGATAAGGGGCAAGAAGTCAAGGGAGGAAATTGTGAAGAGATTAGAGACCCACGGTGAAAACTTCCATTCGCCAAAATCAGTTTTAGCATTGCCTCCTGCTTTCTACAACCAAAACATCAGCCTTTGTTCTCCACATGTCTACAAACTACGTCCTGCACTGCCAGGCCTTTAAAAATAATAATGGGATATGAGTGTCATGCAGATGGTGAACTACGGATGCGTTCTCTGGCAAGACATTAGCAGTTAATGGATGAAATCTGTAGGGAGCTCCAATTAGTAAGTTAATTTCAGTAATCATATAAGCAACTAGAGAGGCTTAAATATACCATAGTTTATATATTAATGCCAGGAGACCAGACACACCTTTCCCTAAAAGAACCCTCCAATTAAAGACCAGAATGCATTTTGCAAAGACAAATTCTGATTTCGGTTTATAGACACACACTTATTATCGATGTCAATTACATAGGTCCAATTCACAATCACATAAATAAACGCTGAGTTTGCCTTATTTACAAACGATGGGAAAAGAAAGATCTATTATAAAACTCAATCTAATATTTTGCTTCAAATGCCAATCTGACACAAGGCTGTTACTGCTGCAAGATAGCTAAGAAGTGGCAACTGCATGGGAATGCAGCAACAAAGTACTGGTAAAGAAAACAATAGGCATTATTCTCAGGTTACCCACTTGCTAGTGTATTTTAGTGCACACACTGTGTTATTGTGGCCAAATCAGATACCGCTTTTCTTTGTTAACCCCTCAGTTTTACAAAGCAGGCAAAGAAAAAATGACGGGGTATAAAACCCTTCTCTTCAGCCCCCTTACACCTCCCAGACTGTTTTGAGCTGCAGACTTGAAGTTTCCCCCAATTCTAATAGAGCAGGTGACACTAACAAATCAGAATACAATCAAGTAAGATCTGCCGGTATATAACCCTCTATAATTTTTCCACTGGCTTAATTGGAAACGAAGGTACCTTCTTCTGTGCGAGATTCCTCTTGCATGTGAACAAGAAGCTCCTCCAGTTGCCACCTATAGCCTACAACACCATTGCTCCCGTGTTCCTTTAGAAGGCAGGGCTGGAATGGCTTTGGTCTGAAATTTCTTGTTTTTGTACAAGCCAGGAACTCTTGTTCATTTAAAAGGAAAGATAAAGACCTAACGTCACATCCGTCTGATTCTCAAGACAATAGATTAAATTGCTATCGTGTAAATCAGTTGCCTTAATTGCCAGAAAATTACAATGAGGGGAAATAGTTTTAAAAACTTACATGACAGATAAGTCTTTGAAATATATTTTGCATGTGTATGTGTGACAAATCTCACTGGCTGAGCCAATAGGCAGCACATTTATTTGAAAGACTATTGTTAGAGAGGAATAGTAGGATGCTCCATACCTCAAAGACCACAGAACCATGTAGATTTTTTTTTTCCCCTGTGAACAACTGCTTTAAAGTAGAAAGAAGAAAAAAATTCAGAGCTATTCATGACCTGGTTTTGTTCTCCACATACAAACACATTTGACTTTTGTCACATTCTATTAGCTCAACACATTCAGTCCTTGAATTTGGAAAAGTTTATAGAGGTACCCTCTGGAACAACCCATGGTACAAGTTAATCACGCACATACTTGAGGTGGGCACAAGCTCTATGGGCATATATACAGCACTACGCAAAAAAATGCAGAGCAGATGACATCTTACTTTACTTTCAATGTCCCATGCTTCATATTTTCAACAGCTACTCATAATAAAAAAGGGGTTAGGAGGCAAAATGTTTCCCTGTAAATTGTATTCTGCCACTAGTTCACAGAATCAGGTCCTTAATTTAAACCAAGAAAAACAATGCAAAACATTAAAAACATGCCTCCTGAGAGTCCCCAGCCGGCGTGTCTGTCTTGTGCACAAGCAATTCTGAGAATGAAGTGAGCGTAATCCCTGCACACAGTTCTTAGAAAACAAAAAAGAAAAAAAACCTAAACATTAAAAAACCCCACATTGTAATGTCATAATTTCTTCCTGCAGGCAATTTCCTTTATGATTTCTACAGATGCCTAGGTTGATACTCGCAGAATGGTGATGGATTATTTTTGAGACAATTTAGGTGATGAGTCTGCTTAGGTCGACAAGTTACAGACAATACCAATAATAAACTGTTAGCCATACTGACTTTGTCTTGTATGAACTCTTCATGACAGCTGTGTGTTCAAATGCTACAGAGCTGCGCTACAGACACCAAGTGACAGAAAGAAACAAGCACAAACCAAATTGTTTCTTTCCACGTGAAAAGCCAGAGAATGAGATTTTTTCCCACGGGGATCTTCTCAGCCAGATGTTGCCGCCTTTTCTCCAGCAGCAGAAAGGTTTGCCCCTCTCGCATTCACGGCAATGCTGGGGAGATCCTGGGGAACATGCAAGAAAATGCCCCACGTGTGCAGAAATTTGGCATCCACTACAGCCATGGCCTTCGCTGTGCGCCACCGACATCCCTCCAGCATGGAGCAATCCTAGCAATCCCTGCTGCTGCAATGAAGTACTGGTAAAGGACAATAACAATGCTCCCGGCTTCTGCACAAAGTGTTCCTCTGCATTTGCAAAGGAGTAACATCTATGGGAAAAAGACGCAAGTCAAAGCTTTAAAAACTGTTTCTTTGGCATTTTTTCATTAGAGGGTGCAACAGCAAAAGCTGTGAATCTCTAGACGGAGGAACCAGGAAGCACGGAGGCTCAGACCCTGCAGAAACCTGCAGGTCAGAGTTTTACCCAGTCTAGAACTGACACAACTCTATAGAGAAGAGCTAAAGACCTTTCACGTGGAACTGCCTTCAAGGCTGAAGTTACAGCTGAACAACAAGCAGAAATGGGGGGCAACAGCAGAAGCAACAGGCAAGATGCCTCTTGTTTTTCTCTTAGTCCCCCGTCTGCTTCTGGTTTTGCATGAAGACAGAGGAATAGCATTGACTGGGGAATCATTCTCTCCTCTTGGATCTAGCTGCCAACTCTCAGCAGGTCCTGCATACCTCCGAGAGCCTGGGCATTAGTGATCACAGAGAGATGTTCTCAGAACCTCTCATTACGGCAATCCAAGTATTAGTCATGATAAGGGGAATAAGATCTATTGCCACAGTCCTTTGTCTTCTCAGTTTTATTCCCTTCAGTGCTTAAGCCCCAAATCAGTCCCTTCACTTGATAACTTCTTGCAAATCTAAATCTAAAAGGTAGCTTTGATTCATGCTTTTTTGTTGAGCACATACAGACGACAGAGTCAGAGCCCCTTAAAACATGCCTTAAAAATAGAGACATTGCTGGTTTTGTTCCGTAGCGATTTCTTTATCGTTATTACAAAAAGGGGCCAGTTCTTCAACAATACAGGATTGTTTAGTCTGTAACTGTGATGGATGGCTGAGCTCTTCCTTTATTAGCTTTTGTGCCGCTGCCTGCACACCCTGACAAGCTTTATCTGGGGCACCAGGGAGGGAGAGAGCAAACTGCATGCAAGTTTGAGCCCAGCAAAAGGCGCTTTGGAGAGGATCAGGATGCAGGTGGGCAGGTTATCGAACTTGGCCTGATCCTCTGAAGTCCACACGCGCTCGTCTGTGTGGTCAGAGCCTTGGTCTGCACCGGGGGACATTTTGTGACTCACACTGCCAACGTTCAATAGATGGTTCAGATAAGCCAGACATCACGACACCTCTTAAGTGTCTTAGGGACCTTGGGGGACATAACAAAGAAAAATTAACCAAGCTAGACACCCAAAGAACAAACTTCCTTTTTCCCTTCTGGCTCCATTCCTCTCCCCCTGCTCCCTCCCACCCCCCCACCCCCCCCCAAAAAAAAAAAAAAAAAAAAAAGGAAATGGTCATTAAAGAGTGCATTTATTGGCTCATACTGTATTGTTCCAATACAAAGCTTAGTGATGCTTGGGTAGATCTGGCATTCTGGCATGTAATTTTACAAATAATACACCCGAGGCACAGGCAGAAATATATAAAGGACTGTGCACTGTTGCTCGAAAGCCCCTTATAGCCAGTTCCTGGAACAGAATAGGAAGGACTTCTGAGAAAAATTATCAATGATAATGCTTTTCATTGTGCAAGTGCTAGGTCCCGTGCAACAAGTCCAATGTTTCCTAACAGTTACATGATAATATTTTCTGAGGCGTCAGACAGCATGCCATGTTTGTCATCAAGTTTGTTGCACAGACAAATAGGTATGCAAAATGCCCGTGTTATGAAACCTGCCATACCAGGTGCAGGAACAGTGATGGAACACACAGGACCTGAACAACGAAACAACCAAAGTATCTCGATGTAAGTAAACTGCAAAACTAAAGCCTAGCAATACTGAATTTTGTTTCTGCACTTAGGAGCTGAAAAATTAGATTAGGCTATGGAAGCAACACAGGATGTCACTTTAAGACTGTTTGAAAGATGCAAACATCTGCGGTAAGAGAAATTCATCTTACTTAAGGAAAATATACCAATGAAATTCAGTAACAAAATTTTCTTTAAAATTGTTTTTTAAGAGGGAAACAAGCCAATTGAGGATGTCAACACATAGATCTTAATAGAGCCAACTAATCTGAAGACTCCAACCTGATTCTGGCCCTGCTGTAAGGATGTTGAGCTTAAGTACTCTATTCTGGACAAAGTTTGTTTCCGTAAACATCACTTAATTTTTGCAGGCAAAGGCATGGATTGATTTTCTGAGGTTTAAAAAGCGTTCTTAGTATCTGGACTAAACTGCAATCCCAAATGCCACATCCTCAGATGCCACACAAAAATGAAGGAAGGACAGTGTACTTTGAGATGTAGGAAATGTTGGAACAGAAGACATGCCTCGTGAATCAGCAGAAAGTTCTGAAAGCAGAGACTCATGAGGAAGGAAGCCATGCTGCTTCGTCGCTCAGTAGTTGTCAAAAAAGTGAAAGAATTAAAGGAAATGAGTGGGGCGGCGGGGGGGGGGGGGGAGGGAACAAAACCCACAAACATCATTTTGAAATCATAAATACAACGTACACTTTAATCTTGAATATTGTCTATGCTGTCAGTCAGTCTGTCTCAAAAACAGTGGCATTCTTAAGGACAGAAAAGATAAAATGAAGATTAGAGGTAGGAAGCAACTTCTCTGCAAGGGGAGGAAACTTCCAGTCTTCGAAGATCAGAGAAGGAAAGTATAAGGAGCATCTACCACATCACAAATGGTGCAGAGAAGGTAAATAAGAAATAAGTATTCATCATTTTCCCTATGTAAAGGCTGGGAGCAGTCAATGAAATTCTCAGGGAGTTGCCTATAAAGCACATAACTGGAAGGCCTCAGCACAGGTCACTGTGTCAAAAAGGAGTCAGACAAATTAATGAAGGGCTGGATCAAATCACAGGGATCAAAGGATGAATCAGATTGAGCTTGTGGCTTAGAAAGTCTTTACCTTGCTGAGTGTTGGAAGCAGAAATCCTGTCATTCACTATTACACCTCATTTCTTACAACTCTTTTCCTAGGCAACAGCTGTTAGCCACCAGAATCCTACTTACTGGTCAAAAAAAAAAAAAACCAAACCAAAAACAAACAGCGCCATGACAACTTTCTTTACCCCAGTCTGCGGGAAGGTATGTCTCAGTGGTTTTTCACAACTGAGAGTCATATTAACGTTTCCATTAGTGACCGAACAGTGAAACTCAGCGTAAGCAACAACAAATAAGCTAAAATAAGTATCTTTGCAAATACTTCTGAAAGTAAGCGCATCCCGTGACAGTTCCTGAAAGCTCAGAGCAGCAGGCTAGAAATAACAAAGGGCACAGGCTTAGCAAAGTTCCTTCTGCATCCCTTCCTATCTTCCCCATGCCCAAGAGAAAAAAAAAGAAATAAAAAAAAAAGTCCACAACCCCCTCACCCTCCCCAAAACCTCCCCCCACATGAGAACATCAGCTGGCATAGCCCACGTAACCCTATATTTGAACCCTTCCCTTTGGAATATTTAGGCTACTGTACTCCTTTGAGGAAAAAAGAAAGGTAGACGAATTAAGTACGCTAGTACTGAAATGGAATATCGACCTTCCACATGAAGAAAAGCCTTGAATGAGATTTATACTGCATAACTATTCATTGACACATTTTAAGGGCATAAGTAAGGGTATGGAAAGTAAGCCAGTTACAGATATTCAAAAGAAAGGAGGACACGTGGACAGCTGTAGTGGCCAAAACAGTAAATTAGACGTGCACTAGCAGTGCAGGACAATACCAGAAGTAAGGGGTAGTCATGGGGGCTGCCCTGAAGGCTGCCCCGTGTCCCTGAGCAGGGCAGTAGCAGTGCCCACTTGCCCATGGAGCTGCACATCACCTCTCCGTCCCTTCTCTGCCGTGCTGAGGGACTCCTTAATAAATTTAGTAAATAAATAAATTTAAGCAAGAAGTAGCAGAATACACTTATTTGAAAGGCTCAAAAAGCCTATTTGGAAAACTAAACAGTGCAATTGTGCCATTAGCTCTAGGCCTGTATGAATTGCAGGGGCTTCAGTGCATTTTTGGGGTCATCAGTGCTCAGTTCCTTCCCCTGGCACAGTTAACGATAGATGGTTTAAAAAAAGACACTCCTCAGAGAGGACGGGAGGCACCAACCACCCACATTTTGTATTTGTAACCGCTCAGCCTCCGGACATCCTTCCACATGCTGGGAAGTTCACAGGGCAAAACAAACACTCGGGCGCCCTCCCTCCTGACTATGCAACACATCAGAGAAGGGCATAATTAAAGATAATCCTCCTTACTACCAGTTGAACGCCTTCTCTGGTGGCAAGTTCATGGGATTTCCAATTTCACAGCCTTCCCTGGGGTTATCTTTTGAGTAATCCGAGCCAAAAGGACCTTGGGCTGTAGCGAGTGAAGCAAGGCTCTTTGGTGCTACCCTGTATAAAGCTGCTCTTCAGCGTAGCCCCAAGACCACCAGACTACAAATCTGCCACAGAGCAGCCTAGCACAGGGACTTACAAGCCAAGGTGCATCCTGTAAGCCCAGTGATATGCAGCACAGCACCAAAGCAAAATACCCCCCCTCCTGTACAATGACCCTATAATGTCTCTAGGAAGTAAGAATACTACAGCTGAAGGACAATAGCTTCAGCTGGTGCCAACTGGTACTGCTCTCCTGAAGTCAGTGGCGCTACTCTAGTCTGTGCTAGCTGAAGAGCCAAAAGCCTCATAAATTTGCATTACATTACAATGAGTTACCCGAAACTGAATGAAAGGGCAGGGCAGAGACTATTTTTCTACTGGTCTATGGACAATTTATCCCTTGTGTAAGTTAGGTATCGCCTTGAGGGTGTATGCCTGACTGTACCTTCTAGACACTAACACAAGTCTCAGCATTAGATTAGATATTAGGAAGAAATTATTTACTGTGAGGGTGGTGAGGCACTGGAACAGGTTGCCTAGAGAAGTTGTGGATGCCCCATCCCTGGAGGTGTTCAAGGCCAGGCTGGATGGGGCTTTGAGCAGCCTGGTCTAGTGGGAGGTGTCCCTGCCCATGGCAGGGGGGTTGGAACTAGATGATCTTTAAGGTCCCTTCCAACCCAAACCATTCTGTGATTTTATGATTCCCCAGAAGGTGATGCTCCTACAAGTGAAACAGCACAGCCTGGGAGGAAATTGCTCATTTTCAGTCTCCTCCTGCAAGAGTTTGGAAGCAGTTGCTCACTGCTCTTTCTCTTTTGCTTGTTAATGTCTTAAGCCTCCATGCCTTTGTTGAAATTCCCTGCATACATGGAGTCAGCTAAGGCAAATCCAATAATTTCCCCCACCCAGAACTGTGGTTTCATATTCCTATTTTTTTTTCCAACTAGTCAAAACTCTAGCCTTATTGTTTTACACAGTGTATTTACAGGCATAAGATTTTCTATGCAGGGCACTCAATGCATACATGTTATTCACTTCACCAAGTCCACAGTTACCCTGTGGGATGCTTTCTATTCTTCTGCCCTCTTCCAGATTTAGCAAATATTTCAGCATCCTTGTCATACCTTAACATCAGCACTGACATCAGACACTAACCAGTCAGCCACCCAAATATCATCATTAGGCTGCTGATGGAAAAAAAAAAAAAAAACAAAACCAAACATACAATGTGAGGGCATTTTTCCATTAAGATAATAAGAGAAAATGAGAGTCTGAATTCTGCATGACATCATGCCAGTTTTCAAAACCCGTGCTTTAAAAGCAGTTAATCCCTCCCTCTGGGATTAAGTTTGTCCAAATGCCTGGCTGCTAAAATGCCTTTAATGAAACCATGAAAAACACGACTAGCTAACACTTCTGGGCTGCGGGCCTGTAAAACAGCTGCAGTAACAATTCACCTTGTAGCACCATTTATAGAGTAATTTGTTACTAAATTTGCCAGAGTCACCCTCAAATACACATCAAAATCTCCAATTCTCATTTATATGGAAAATGTCCTCAGTTGGTCTTTTTTAACTGGAATATCTGGAGTTTGGTAAGCTTGTAAGACTTACAGTTTAAAAATAAAAATTAAATGAAATAAATAAAATCACCCTTGATGATCCTGGAGCAAAGGCCAACAGAACAGAAACATAGCTTTGAATGGACATCAACCAAAATAGCCCCACCACTGTGCTCTCCATTAAGGCAGGATGAGGGAGAATCACACAGCTAATGTCTTGATTTGTTAGTTCTTACAGCTAATATCTTGATTTTGAATCACCCGTCTTGTAAGTGTCCATACTTTTGTTCATAAAAACCAACTGCCTGTCAGTATAAATCCACTTGTTTCAGCAGTTATGACAATAGAAACAAGAGCCATAGTGTGCCAGGTGAGATTTAAATAGCGTAAGCGGTTATTTTTGAAGAGCGAGGCCTTGCCTTTATAGAAGTGAGCAAACACAGACACTGGTGCTGCTGCTCCTTTACAGTTTGAGAAGCAATTTCATCCCTCTCCCCTTCTGTAATAAGACAGAAACAATACTTTCTGTATTTCCATCACAAGCGTGTAAGCAGGAATAAATTAATTAATGTCTTCTGCTCCACGCACAGGGCTGGTCTAAGGTCCCAGGAGGTTTACTAATGACGGAGTTTATTTACTAATGACAGACTTCCTGAAATGTTCATGCAAAAGCACAAGTTTCCATCCAGGGTTTCAACTGTCAAACATCTTTCCACTGCCCAATTGAGACAGCATCCAGAGACAGCTGGAGCTTCTCTGTTCAAGGCTGACCCCTGTAGGATTGTCCTAAATTAATTATTTTTCAAACCAGAATACTACCAGGGTTCATTTAACATTTTAACCCGATGCAACTGTTAGTAAGCTGTTCCAACAATTAATGCCACACCTTGTTAAAAATACACACTGTAACTCAGGTTTCAGCTAGCCCAGATGCAGTCTTCAGACACTGGATTATATGAAAACTTAAGAAACACCTATTACCACGTTTTCTCCACATACCTGCCCAAACAGCGAGTTCAAGCCAGTTCTCCCCCATCCACTTATTAAGTTTAATCAACTGAGCTCCCAGATTGTCTCCTTAAAGCACATTTCTGCCCATTTTAAATGGTTCTCAGGGCTCACTCATAACTCTCTTCAGATACCAGAACTAGAGCCAAGTTTAAATGTTTAACACTGCTGCTATCCCTACGAATACAACACTGCCTTTCTGGTCCATATCCCTCCCTCCCCTCACCAGCATCTTCTACCAGCTCACCATGTTAAATAGCATAAAACAGAGATAGATGCTGTCAAGACTCTACCAGAAACAAACCTTCTCAGAAGGATGATTATCATTCGGACACATATAATCAGTGTGATGAGCGCTCATTTGTTTGGGTATTATTTTTTTTTTTTTTCCATCATTCCAGGTTTTCTAGTCACCCAACTGATGTTATGGTGAATCTTAAAGGTGCCTAAATACGCGGCATTCATACTATTTGCCAAAGTTGTGATCTCACTAAAGATTTATAAGGCTTGTCAGACATGATCTGTTTTCCATAAAACCACCAAAATTCATAAAAAGCTCAAGCAGCATAATGGAACTACTAACCTATGCAGATCCTTCCACACTTTTACATATAGATTATTTGGCCTTGTTGATTTAAAATACCTAACTTGAATTTACTATGACATTTAGCAAGAGAATGCTAGATGTCTGCTTCCCTTGTAAGTAATGACAACAAAAAAAAAAGAACCACATTATTATTTCGTAATGAAAACTCCCCATATTTAGAACAAGTTATTTTGACATAAAACCAGCTTGTTAGTGCTGTCAAAGTACAGATGGCCAGAAATACAAATAGTAAGGGCGATCTTATCCATTAAAACATTTTTTTTCCATTGATTTCAACTTTGCTGGGACTCGAATGGTCATATCTCTATCAGAGATTCAATCACTATATTCATATTGGCCTTCACTTGATAAAATATTTATACATGCTTTCAAGCCTATTGACTTAATTCTCTTTTGAACATGGGCTACAAAAAGGAAACTTCTTTGACTAAATGGTACTGTACCCTTTCTAGTGTCAGGAAACTTCTGCACGCACAAAAAAACACAGTTGTAAAAGATCGGGAAGAGTGCTATGAATTAAATCGAATTGCACAGAGATGCCAGTTCCCATTGAAGAGGGAGTTTCTGAAGGTCTCCACTAGGAAGAATAGTCCCCAAGATTGAAGTCTTGGCCCATGGATCTTCATTACACTGCGCCAAGGGGAGCCAGGATTTTACCTTAAATGCTTATTCCATTTTCTTAATCACTCTTGAAAAAGAAATGTTGTGTATGGATGTGACTTCTATTTAGGTCATTTTTCTAGTACCGAGCAAGAAACAATTCTAATAATAAGCAGATCGTTAAGACAAAGTCACGTGTTTCTCTTTCTGAAACGCTGATTTACCCTAGTACAAGACAGAGCATGTTACTCATTGTGGAGGACAATTAAGTCGCAGAAACATTCACTGCTCCCTGGGAACAATTGGCACCATTATGTGATCAACAAATCTATGTCTTATGCGCATTCCCCACCACCAGCCTTTTTTTCCTTCAGTCATCTAATATAACCATGGGGAATGGGGGTGGGGGGGAAGCTTAGATTGTGAAGTTTGCCACTACCTCCTGTTTTTTCCTCAAATATTAGGATAAAGTACATATCCTAAAATCACAAGACTAATATAAGAACTATGAAATTCTAGAATAATACTTAGTTCTTTCTCATATGCCTTTTGATTTGTTTCTAACATCCAAGATTAGCATTTACAAGATTTTCTTCAGAAACATGAAGGGTAGAGATGTACTTCAAGAAGAAAAACAAAGCTGAGATATTCACAAGAACTCCCAAGCCCCGTATCTGGCATTCAAACGAAAGATAAAACCCTCCAAATACTAGAAGATTCTGAAACATCATCAGACAAGTTGACAAGGTAGATGTGTGGATTGGGGGTGGGGGGGTGTCTCCCACTGAACTGTTCCAAAAATTATGGAATTTTATATAAATTGCATTAAAAATTAAAAATACCCTCTAAGTTTAACTTGAGCACTCTGTTTTAACAAAAAGACATGGGTCAAGGTACCTAATTTTTTTTTTCCACTTTTTTTTTTCCATTTGGAGTGGGACAAAGACTGCAAAAACTGCATTCTAATAAAAGTTTTGGTTTTGAACAACCTCAAAGCTGAGAGTTACCTTGGGCTTACTATTTTGCGAGCCCATTTCCAAATATTTTCTTTAGAACAGCAACAAGACTGTATCTTGCTTATCTACGTTTGATTGCTTGACATAATCCTGATCAAATTGTTCTGAAAACACGAAAGAGTTAAAAATTATGCTTACTTTCTGTATCAAACAAAAGTAATCAGAATATATTCTTTTTTTCCTTCCCTTGCTTAGCAGAAAAATGCATGGTATTTAGAAGGAACAACACCTGAGTATCTATGCAAGCATGGATATATCTGTATTTTTTGGTTTGTTTTGGTTTTTTTGTTTGTTTGTTTGTTTGTTTTTTAAACTTCTGTTCACATCCTTTTTCTGTTTCTTTTTTCCCTATTCACAGCACAGGCTCAGCACCTTTGTTGCTGGCTTTGTGCACCTACAAAACTGAGCTATTGATCCCAGCAGTCTGACATGCTTTCTGGAAGCTGAGGTTCAAGCATGAATATACAGAGATCTCGGGAAGGTTAGAGCAGATTTTATAGCATATATGAAATTGGCAAAAGTCAAGTTTAATTTGAACCTAGTGAGCCGAGTACACCCGCCTTTCAGTCTTGGTGTTCAGGTTAATTACCATAATGCTTGCAATGTCTTTGTCACTCTTTCCCACTTCACCTTTCAACACAGGCATGAAATCATCTTCCCTGAAATTTCAATTGGAAAATGAATGCCATAGGTTTCCAAAAGTTAACTCACCTCGGGCCATTTTACTTTAATACAGACTAGTTAATTAACATGCTGTGACATACATTGGTTTACACACAGTCATCGTTCCACGTTTTGCTCTATTTTTCCACTCCTTCTTTCCCCAGTTTGAGAAATACACCCCAGGTCACGTCGTCGCCCTCAGACTCTTAGCAGGACAGGAGTCAGAGACGTGCAGTAGGTATTGGTGTAACAGGTGCCACTACTAATTGCATACATATAATTTTGTAGCAATTACAGTGATGGCAGGAGTGCCAAAACTGATTCCAGGGAGCTTTTTTCCTCATTTATAAGTAGTAAACATCCACTATTTTAATTAACACCATAAGCCAAATAAATTAATTGCTTCTTTAATATGTAGAACCATCAACTACTCTATACAACAGAGTGGCAAAATGGAATAACTTATCTGTAAGTAAAAAAAAAAAAGAAAACATTTTTTGTCTATTATAAAACATACTATAGTATAGGCATTTCTTTCGCGGGGGGGGGGGGGGGGGGGGGAAGCACCTTTAGATTATTTAAAACACTGCATTTTAAACCAGGAGAACAACTGCATTTAATTTTTTAAAAGATAACATGAAACTTAGTTCATATAAGCACATACTGATTTTCTTCCAGACTCAAAAGCGTTGAGTTGATTACATATAACTAGAAGTGGAAACACATCCCACAGCAAATATTTTATTTATAAAGAGGAAAGAAAGAGGCCCCCATTATAGACCCCAAAGGAGTACCTGCGAGACCAATCACAGAACACCGTCCCTTTATGTTAATCGCTGTAGAAACATAGGACAAAAAAAAACTCTGTCCAAACCCAAAGCATCAGTAGGAAGACCCCAGAAAGACCGCTTGAGCGAGGTAGTTATGCTGAAAAAATTTCACAGATCATGGAGCAAGCCTTAGCATGGTTTGGGAATTTACTAGCTTTACAAGTAAATTAAGCTTTAAATATTTTAACACTACTTTTACCTATTTGTAGCTTCACAGTCTAAAATTTGTAACTCGGGCTACAGCAAAAAGGCCTGTTTAGAAAAGACAAACCAAAGACAGCATTCCTCATAGAAAAGATGAAAAGCACTGAAGCCTGAATTTCCAATAACTAGAACTAGTGCGAATCAGACTAGCATCAGCAACTACAAAATTAAAAACATGGGCTACAACTCAGATTTAGCCCCTCCAGAGATGTAAAACAAAAAATACCCACCTGACACATTTCTTAAGCAACAGAAAGCAATTTGTATGCTATGTCTACGTGTGCAAGTCTCTATATTACCGTTAGACTACGGAAGGGCTCTGTCCTGAAGCCGTGGTTCTCCAGCACCAAACTGAAATTCATGCTGAGCGCCTGCCCATGGGACCAGGCTCTTCAACATCCCTTGGCTCCTGGTTGATGGCTGGGAATTAACACCACTGGAAACTAAAATTCAAAATTTCCTACAGGGATGTACTTTAAGCCTGGTTTTCAGCCTGGTTTGAACTTGATTTATATACGTATTTTAATATACATTTAATTCTTTGGCCAGTTTTAACCAAATCACGTTCTTATGTGTTTAATGAGTATCAGAAACTTCATGCTGCAGGGGAGGTGGGGGGAAAGGGGGTATATTGTCCCCAGCAAAGGAAAAACTGAAGCACCCACTCAGCAGTTACCTCAGCATTGCCTCAACTACAAACCAGTCAATGCTTTTTCCCTGATGGCAGTTTATAAACACAGGTGGGGGCAGGAAGTCCCCGCTCTGTGGGGTGGCTTAGGTGACAGCAGGAGGGACAAAACGTGGAGGTCAGAGAGGGGAGAGGGAGGAAGAGAAGCTGTGGTTATTACAGTGGGAACGAGACGTGGGGGCAGAGGGTACAGATCTGTGGGACATTTAACACACTGCTCCCACTATTCATATAGGTATAGACATACTTTTTTTTAAGGTTCCATCTGGAAAATCTGACACGGGATTTGCAAAGTTCCTGCCTTGCCTCCTGATCGAAAGGACAGCGTAGAAGCTCGAAGCCTGGAAATTCCTGTTAGACCTGTAAAACTCCAGAATCCAGTGATAAGTGAGCTAATCGGGAAGCAACACTTTTGCCATTTAGAAAACTCTTCATTTCTGAAAAGTTTTTGTCCCAGTTTGGGAAGCTTCCTAGATGCCTTAGATCCCCTCACTCCATGACAGCCTAATCAAGCAGTGTGCTGATAAGCAAAGGAATCGGGCAGGGGACAGATTGATACCTAAACCAAAGGTGCCACAGGCACAACACATCTTCCAATGAACCAGCGTTTTCCAACGACAATGCTAGAAAGCCTCTGACCAGCTGTACTGAAAACTCAGGAGCCACAGTTCCTGTCAAACAGTACCACAGTGCCCCTCCTCATCAATTAATTTCCTTAACAGGCAACGCACCAGGAGAACAAGGAGGCTGTTTGAAGGGCTCTTGGTGTGGACAAAGGAAGGCTTGTGAACTTACCCAGAAATGTCACACGGCCACGCCGGAAGATAAATGTGACAAGGATGTTCTGGTCAGAATAATGCTCAAAACAGTTTGCAGTCTGGTTTTATCTGGTCGTTGCTGAACGGAACAGGAGCTGAGCAGTTCAGTGGCATAAAAGAGTGTATACACTACTCACATCGTTTATCCTGACAAAGACTAAAAAGTGTGATAGCAGGCTGATCTGCCACAGACCAACACCTTATCGGGAGAAAACCACCACCCATCGGGACCTTGATGGTGACTTGGCTGCAGGAACCACCAAGGCCACGGCCAAGGATGCTGGTCAATATTGGGTCGCTATTTTTTGTGTTACTCCTGTCTACAGGCAACTTTTGTCTCATCTCTTACGTACAGCGTGAACTATTTGGAGTTGGCATCTTGTTACTGTTCTCAACTTGTACCATACTTAAAACGGGGACTGGGCCCACCACTTTGTGTTACAAATAGCATCAGCACCACACCAGAGAAAAAAAAAAAAAAAAAAAACAACACGAAAACACAAAAGTCAAAACTGAGCTCTACCACATGCACCGAATTCGTCAAGTTTAATCCCATGGAATGGAGGTAAGGTAAAGCCTTTCAAGTGATGAAAGACGCATTCATATTTAGGCTAGAGTCTACAGCCATCAAGGAGCTAATCACACAACTGACATAAATCCTAGTCTAGACAAAGCTTTGTACACTGAAAGGGGTAAAAATACAGTGCAATGGCATGGACGACAGCTTCATAGCCTTCTCTAATGAAGGTTGAGATCATTTCAGCTAAGGCTAGAGAAGATTTTAAGCGCTAGAGATTCATGCTGTCTTAACATTTTACTGTGCCTTTTAAGCACACAGTCTAAGTTCAAAGCCCCTCAGAGATGCATCTACCAAACCCACACCAGTTATTTACAAAGGTACTTTTCCATATTCGGGTCCCAAATGATGCCAGCATTTGTTAGCTACTGCACAACAGTGAGAACATGATGGTCCTCAACCCCGTTTTCTAGAAGTCCTTCACGACCTCACGCACCACGTCAGTCCTTTGATTGTTGCTCCCTCTGACCATTTTAACCAATCTGCACATCCTGTGATGCCTCACATGGAAAATAACAGAAGCAGTGTTAGACTACATGAGAAGAGGGAGAGTAAGAGATTAAGAGACAGGGAAAGAATGAGCATACAGCCAAGGCACTGCGTGCCCCACACAGTCACTGCCAGGAAGCCAGAGACTCTGAAATCTTCAGCCAGGGTTAAACGAGCATCCTGAAAAATTACTTTAAAAAACACACACATCTATACAAAATAGTAATTTTTTTAAAAGTCATCGTTCACTGAAAGGCAAGGATGTGCAGCAATAACTTGTTCTCAGTGCTAACCATGGTTAAAGAAATCTTCAGAAACTGGGGACTAACGAGGTAAGGCAGTATAAATGCAAACCGCCGAGAAGCGAGAAATGCAGAGTTAAAGACTGCTTTGTGAAGAGATGGATGCCTTAAATCCCTCCTGCTCGATGCGAAGCTGGAATAAATCTAAACTTCTATTGCTGTTGTTACACAGGCTGCCTAGCAATTATTTCTGGCCTGCGGAATAGACCATTTCTGCCACAATAAGAGGAGGACGGAGCAGGAGGCAGCACGGTGAGTCCAGCCCCAAGCTCCCCAGCTGCCTGGCAAGCTGGGTCCAGCTGTATCCACCAGCAGAGGGAATAACAAGAAGAGGATGGCGAGGGGGAACAAGGTGGGGTGTATCTTCCAAAAAGCAAACAGGATATGTTTTAGCGGGAAGTTATGCTCTGAGGGCTGGCTATCATGTGTCAGGTGCTGTGATTTTTTTCTCCCTGCCTCACAGCTTTCCTACTCCTCAGCATGTCTATTACCCTTCTGCAACTTCTGCTGCCACAGAACCAGTCTTGCTGTGGTAAGTATCTTGGCAGAACTTCACATGCAAGGAAAACATCCTTTCTGGCAGGCACAAGCCCCTGCAACATCATGAGATCAAGTACAGCAAGGGCCAGATCAAATCTGAGGTTTTCTAATACCGATTTTGGGCAAAGCCTCTACCCACTATACAAAACTAACTCTTCCAGCTCAGGATGTGTCAGGGTGGGGTTGCTCTGAAGCACAACTATATTCGCTATAATTCCAGATCAGATGCCGGTGTACTAAAATAAAAATGACTTTGAACTTTTAAATTAGCTTCTTCCACAGATTTATTTTTTGTATTGATTCAACACCGATACTAGTATCGCTGCAGTAAGAGAAGGCAGGTTACATTATTCTAACTGTGCAAATACAGTTCAAACTGTTTGTCTCTGGGAAATGTTTTCTGTGCACTTTTAAGTATGGAGAGTCAAAATGACAGGAACACACCTGGATTTGCATCCAGCGGGAAAGTACCAACTAGGCTGCTGCTATATGTGCTGAGGAGCCCTTGAAACGAAAACAAACCAACCGCAAATCACACTAATGGGAAGGCTGTCACTTCTGGATTCAACCATAGAAATGAAATATAATAGGGGAAAAGAAATATTGGCTTTATTCCCAGACACAAAAAGTAAATCATCTGCAGAGAGAATGACATTCCTCTCTTCCCCTTCGTCTCAAACCAGATATCAGATCTATGGAAGTGAGTTTATAGAAACTTTCCCACCTTTTGACAATCCAACTTAAAAAAAAAAAGATAGAAAAGGGGAAAAAAAAACCCCAACCAATCAACAACAAAACAAAATAGCTGTATATGCTTTGGAGATTATGCATATTTATTAAATACGTGATAAAATTATGTACAAAATTTCAAGGCTTCCTGAAGTTAAACAACAAAATATGTAATCTCAACAACACCAGGAACCTCAGTTCAGCTGTAAATTTCCACAGGTTCCTTGGTGAAACTGGGGAGGGGGTCCACATGGAAGGTATTTAAATATATATATAAAGGTCTAAGAACTGAAATATTCTCAGTTTTCTGACCTGGTATCTCAAGCTGGACACCTAGAAAATATTAAGTCTCATTACCCCTTAAGTCTCTCACCCTGGGCTCAGCGGCTCCTCGGGAAGCACAGTCCCCCCACGCTATCCCCCTGGCTGACCCAGGTTGCAGCAGCCAAGGCAAAGAGTTGCCCCCTCTCAGATTTTAAAGGACCAGAACATATTAAGTGGCAAAACCCTAGTAATAGTATACAGCACAAATATCACATAATTGGGTTTTTTTAAGCTTTGGTTTTTTATCATCTAATCCCAGGCTTGAGCCCATGTTCTGCGAAGCCTAGGAAGAATCGGGCACTTGAACAACACATATTTGCAAGTGTCCGTTCCTATTTAGACACCAAAACGAATGACCTCAAATTAGAAGCGGGGATGTTTTGAAATATGCGTTTCTAATCCAGGTCTGCTCAAATGGGATGTGGGACTTCCCTAAAAGCTTTGCTACCAAGTGGCAGCTGAGCAGTGGAAAACCCAGCTTTCACACATTCGCTACCTCTGTGGTCAGAAAAGAATAGCTGTGTACTCAGCACTCAACAGCCTTCTGAAGAATATATTCCAGTCCTCCAGAGCTCTGGTATCTGGCAAATTTTCAATATCGCATACTTGCTGACTATCCTAGTGTGCTCCAGGATAATGCCGAATTATGAACCCAGACCTCTGCACAAAGTGTTCCCGTATTCTTTTCAAAAGACTTCCCTCCTCCACCCAGAAAGTTAAAGAAGCGATTCAAGCCCCGCTGTGGAAATACCAAGTTTGCGTTTTAGCTAAGAGGAGTGCAAAGCAGGGAGAACAGAGGTTTTCAGAGAAAGAAGGAACGAGCAAGCAGCCCTGATGAGAAGTTAGAGCAGGGAGAGTGCTGAGGCCACGTGGAAAAAACCTGTGCCTCTCATCCTTCCCGTGTAAAGAATTGAGAGCAAAACGCACAGGAAACAACAGCGCTCAGGTCAGAGATGAGCAAGAGAAGCATGACTCTGGAGGAAGCAAAAGAACTCGAGGTAAGGAAGTATGTGACAACTAGGTTAAAAAAATAGATTAAGAAAAACAAAACAACCCAGATGGACATTTGATGCAGTGCTGCCTCTTACAGGCTGAGTGGTACTTGCTATGCCCTAAATTGCAATCTCAAGCCATTAATGGCTTGGGATGAACACAGCGGATATTTTTATATTTTTTTTTAATCACAAAATATACCTGGTAGCCACCAGCTAGCTGGGCTGGCCCATTCTTATCTGGCATCTCTGCACAAGAGATAATTTGAAGGATGCGGTGGGTGGTTAAGTCAAGACCGTGAGCAAGAAAAGGTTTTCCTAAGGAAATTATTACACTGAAAGGAAGAGGGGGGCAGCCCTCCACAAGCCCACCCACCCCCACCCCCAGCCCTTGCAGGCCAGATGGTGCAAGGAAGAGAGGCACCGCACAGAGCCAGCCTCAGGTGCCTGCGGCCAGCGTGTGACAGAGCCGTGTCTTGCACAGCATCAGGCCATTCACGCAGGACAAAAGGGTGCCATTCTGCAGGGTAAATATACAGGTGGTCTCTTCAGTTCAAGGTTGAGCCATGGTAATTCCGCTGTTACTGCTCACGCCGCACCTGATTACCGGAGAAACCAGTTTCCATTCCTGTCTGTCCAGCATCTTTTATGATTATTGTGAAGGCACAAAGGTAATCTTAAAGAAAAATCAAACACCCCTTTCTGCTTATCTTCTGTGACTTGCTTTGGAATAAAGATATTTGGCAAAATCTTCAAGCTTAGCAATTTAAGTTAAGCACTTAATTCCAAGTTTAGAGACTTAAATACAGATAACCACACACCTACCTCACTGCTGAGCATTTATAAAAGAGCTTTAATTTTAATGAAAACAAAGCCCTGGGAGTTGAAGACACTGAGAAGTACAGCTTAAGACAATAGTAGACTCCGAGGCTGAACAAAACCAACCCTCTCTTGCTTTATATATAGCTGACTGGTTAGCAATTCCAGCCAAACATTTTCTCAAGTTTCCATGATGAGTCATACCAAACATTGGTTAGCTTCATGGCAACAAGTTTGTATGCAAGTAATGGAAGGTAAAAATAAAATAATTTTAAAAATGCAAATCTGCAGATTTATGTAAGATCTGTATCTGCGCTTAATATTAACTAGACATGGCAGATTTTATGCCACATTAGAGAGCATACCTAAACAAGCAGAACTGAGGTTTATTTCATGTATAGTTGTGTTCAGGTTCAGATACACGATAGGTTATTAGCAATTTTTAGGAATAAGTTCACTTACTAGAAATCAAACCCTAATATCAATGCAGCTAACAAAGAACCAAAGCAAGCAAACATACAAGCAAGACTGTAGTATTCTATTAGGAATTTCTATTAGGGGACTGGAACACCTCTCTTATGAAGAAAGGCTGAGGGATTTGGGTCTCTTCAGTCTGGAAAAAAGATGGCTGAGGGGGGACCTTATCAACACTTATAAATACTTAAAGGGTGGGCGTCAGGAGGATGGGGCCAGACTCTTTTCAGTGGTGCCCAGCGACAGGACAAGAGGTAACGGGCACAAACTTGAGCATAGGAAGTTCCACCTCAACAAGAGGAGGAACTTCTTTACTTTGAGGGTGGCAGAGCACTGGCACAGGCTGCCCAGAGAGGTGGTGGAGTCTCTGTCTCTGGAGACATTCAAAACCCGCCTGGACGCGTTCCTGTGCAACCTGCTCTGGGTGACCCTGCTCTGGCAGGGGGGTTGGACTAGATGATCTCCAGAGGTCCCTTCCATCCCTATGATTCTATGAAAGCGATATATTGATTGGCATTTCTTGAAGTTCTGGGGCCATCAGTAGACTAGAGTCACATGTCTATTTAGAGACACACCTCACAGTCTACCTCTGCCTACTGGCATTTGAAGACTGGTTGTTAAACGCTCTACTCTGTTCCCTGAGATGCTCTAGGAGGTCCACTATTTGTATTTTGTTGTGGGCTTGGTTTTTTTTCTAGATATATATTATCCAGGTTTGAGCCTGCTTTACTTCAGTCCCCTATCCTCCATGTAGTCTGGAGAGACCACCCCTCCTTCCTACAGAAGCCTTCACAGGCTTTATTAAGTAACTATAATCTTTTGGGAAAATAAGAATACTTAGTCTAGTCCTGAGAAAGCATGCCTTCAGGTATCTCAAAAGATTTCTGAAGAGCGCATACTTTCCCCCTAGTTTAATTATGCTGATTATTAAACAGTTTTCCTCTTCAGTTTGGAGTCAAAATAAATTGCCTTTGAAAGAGACTTCCCCAGACTCAGGTCTTCCTTACATGCTTTGGCTGTAGAGCACTCATCTTGAGACTCCTTAAAAAGATTACAACTTTTTTTGGAAATATTCATTGCTTACGCTAAGAACTAGGCTCTCTTTCAGTGATTTGGAGAATAAACTTACTTGATCTTTCACACCTCCATACCACAAGATTCATTCTAAAGAACACCAACAGTGCTTTAAAGCCTGAAAGCCACAAGACTGCTTGATCAACTGCAAAACTGAAGTCACCCGTTATCCTGACATAAGGCCACGAGTTGCTCACACAGGAGAAAAATTGGTATTATTTATTATCTCAAAAGAGTCAACCAAAGCTATAGATCCAACACAGGTTTTGAGCAGTAACATCTGATATTATGGCTATGCACAGTACCAATATAATTTCAAATTTAGTAATGAGCTGAATAAGATAACATCTTAAATGAAAATCAAAGGATCTTAATTATGTCAGTGCAAAAATAATCAAAATAATACGATGATGCTTACTTAACACCTCTTTACCTTCTCAGGTGGAGATTCATTTCAGAAAGTATTACATAAACAAGACTTAAAATTTAGAGATTCTAACCCTGCCCCCTTGAGAAGTATGCAGAATATCAAAAAATGCACATATCAAGCCCCGTTTCTAAGGAGGCTTTCAGTTCTTATTTCATGACTTGGTAGGTACGGAAGAGATGCTTTTCAGTTATGCTCAATCTTGATCCTTGTTTTCATCCACCAGTTTCATCCGAGGTTTCATCAAAGGAGGTTGTGGCACTGGCTAAGAGAAGCTACAGTCGGTATCAGTCAGCAAAGTTAAGTTCACCTATGAGCTGATCAGGTAATCATAAGACCTGTGGTTTTGCTCCACTATAAGAAAGTTTCACAAGTTACATCTACATAAGCAGAGTAATAACTATACCTTTAAAGAAAGTTTTTCAGTTTAACATAACACAAGCTGAAGTCAAGATGGGAAGAAATACAACGCTGTGGCATTAAAAACATACCTTACTCTCTGAAAACCTAGCCTGCCTATGGAAACAGGCCTTCCAGAGTGACAACACAGGGCTTGTGCTGGCCCAGATTTCTTCAGGAGGGATTAATTAATCATGATTTAATTGATGATGATTTGAGGAGCAGCTGGAGAAACATGTGCCCATCATTTCAAGGCAGCGTGATTCATAGGAAGAAATGTGGGAGAATAGTTGTAAGATATAAAAAATAGCGCTGCTTTACCCGCCATGTATTGTCTTTGACGAGAGGACACTCCCCAGCCCATAACAGTATCATATGGAAAAGGGAAAGCGTGTTCAGCAAGCTGTTCATACTGAAAATCTTGCTTTGCTTTTGTATTTAATGTAAATATTAGCCCTGTTTGGGCACTCACTGAAAGACCAGGCAATGAGCTCAAATTCGGTGTGACCTCCATCTTCTAAATTGAATCGCAACATCCAGAGTTTCCCCATCATGGCTTTTGCCTCTCTTTTACCTGTTCTAAAGAGCAGGACCCAGTATACAAAGTATACCTTTCCCACGCTATTTCTTAAACGCTAATATTCATTTCAAGAAAGACGGAAGTTGTTTCCACTTTACAATGCTTGCGACGCGTGGGCAGATTGTAGCAGCCATATTTCTTACTCCTCTTGAAGATACAGATTGGTTTGTCTCAAGCAGGTCTTGATCATCTACGTTTCTCTGTTTCCATTGCTGAAATAAATAAATAAATGTCCAAGTAAGCACAGGCACCAAAATAATCCAAGCAGATAAATTTCAACTCCCAAGAACACATCTATCACCTGTACAAAGCAACAGCTTCCCAACTGGTTCACGTTTGACAACAGCAATTGAGAGCAGTCAAACACTCTGAACTGCTGAGGATGGCGAGGATATCCATCGTGTCATGCTTTTCCGTAGCAGCTGTAGCAAAATAAACTACGTAACATCTTGCATATGCCAGCTGGATGCCTGCCCACAATATGTTGCCTTCTGCTCTCACAAAATTTAATTTAAAAAAAAAAAAGAAAAAGGCAACACTGCATGACATTGGCATTATTTTCCAAAGCCTGAGAAGATGCTCGTGTACCTCCTGGTAATTTCAGAAACAAACGCTCATCTGCCCTTTGGGTCCACTTAGAAGCACATCTGCACATTTCAGGTTCTTGTCAGTTGATTTTCAAGTGCAACATAATGTAAACTAGGTGACATGGTTAGATGCCTTCCTTACGTAAAAAGATAAGCTGCAACGCAACACCACATTGGCCATTAAAGTCCTATTAAGAGTTTTCATATGAATAATAATAATAGGCCTCCTGTGATACCAGCCAGGATGACCTATACAGTGTGGTATAGAGCAGCAGTTCCCCCCTGAGGACCTGGAACATTGTTCTAGGTCTATAGGGAAGATCTTGTGAAGTCAAAAAAAAGAGATGCTGATGGAAAGGGGAAGTGATTTTTCACAGGCTTTCCAAGCTATGAAGCAACCTGCAGTGTGATCAGTAGGAAATGACAGGCCTCATGACGACACTAAGAGTCTGTAAACAGAAATATTTGAGAAACCCTATTCTTGCTCATTTGATCATCTTGCAGAAACTCTTACAGTCAATGACTTCACTCAAATGGAAAAAATAAACAGTTTATTTTGAAATACAGTTCCATAACTCTTTTTCTCGGAGTCCTCAAATGACTTCTTCAGAGCTGACTGGTTCAAAGGAGCAGTATTCACCGCTCCTGCAACTTCTCCTATTCATAGAATCATAGAATCATAGAATCATAGAATCATAGGGTTGGAAGGGACCTCTGGAGATCATCTAGTCCAACCCCCCTGCCAGAGCAGGGTCACCTAGAGCAGGTTGCACAGGAATGCATCCAGGCGAGTTTTGAATGTCTCCAGAGTTGGAGACTCCACCACCTCTCTGGGCAGCCTGTTCCAGTGCTCTGCCACCCTCAGGGTAAAGAAGTTCCTCCTCATGTTTAGGTGGAATTTCCTATGCTCAAGTTTGTGCCCATTGCCTCTTGTCCTGTCCCCGGGCACCACTGAAAAGAGCCTGGCCCCATCGTCCTGACACCCACCCTTTAAGTATTTATAAGCGTTGATAAGGTCACCCCTCAGACGTCTTTTTTCCAGACTGAAGAGACCCAAATCCCTCAGCCTTTCTTCATAAGAGAGGTGTTCCAGTCCCCTAATCATCTTTGTAGCCCTCCGCTGCACCCTTTCCAGCAGTTCCCCGTCCCTCTTGAACCGGGGAGCCCAGAACTGGACACAGTACTCCAGGTGCGGCCTCACCAAGGCAGAGTAGAGGGGGAGGATGACCTCCCTTGACCTGCTGGCCACGCTCTTCTTGATGCACCCCAGGATGCCATTGGCCTTCTTGGCCACAAGGGCACATTGCTGGCTCATGGTCATCCTGTTGTCCACCAGGACTCCCAGGTCTCTTTCCACAGAGCTGCTCTCCAGCAGGTCAGCCCCCAACCTGTACTGGTGCATGGGGTTGTTCCTCCCCAGGTGCAGCACCCTACACTTGCCCTTGTTGAACTTCATAAGGTTTCTCTCTGCCCAGATCTCCAACCTGTCCAGGTCTCTCTGTATGGCGGCACAGCCTTCCGGTGTGTCAGCCACCCCACCCAGCTTGGTGTCATCAGCAAACTTTCTGAGGGTGCACTCTATCCCCTCATCCAGGTCATTGATGAATATGTTGAACAGGACTGGACCCAGTACTGACCCCTGGGGAACACCACTCGTCACTGGTCTCCAACTAGACTCTGTGCCCCTAATCACAACCCTCTGAGCTCTATCTTTCAACCAGTTTTCTATCCACCCCACTGTCCATTCATCTAACCCACACTTCCTAAGCTTCCCTATGAGGATGCTGTGGGAGACCGTGTCAAACGCCTTGCTTAAGTCAAGGTAGACCACATCTACCGCCCTCCCCTCATCTATCCATCTAGTCATGCCATCGTAGAAGGCTATCAGGTTAGTCAGACATGATTTCCCCTTGGTGAATCCATGCTGAGTACTTCTGATAGCTTTCCTTTCCTCCACGTGCCTTGAGATGACACCCAGAACGAGCTGTTCCATCATCTTTCCAGGGATGGAGGTGAGGCTGACCGGCCTGTAGTTCCCCGGCTCCTCCTTCTTGCCTTTCTTGAAGACTGGAGTGACATTGGCTTTCCTCCAGTCCCCAGGCACCTCGCCTGTTCTCCAGGACTTTTCAAAGATGATGGAGAGCGGCCCAGCAATGACTTCTGCCAGCTCCCTCAGCACTCTCGGGTGCATCCCATCAGGGCCCATGGACTTGTGAATATCTAGATGATCTAATTGGTCCCTCACTCGCTCCTCCTCAACCCAAGGGAAGTCTTCTTCTTTCCCTGTTACTTTATTCAATGCCTGGGACTCCTGAGGGCTGGGCCGAGCAGAAAAGACCGAAGCAAAGAAGGCATTCAGTAACTCTGCCTTCTCCACATCCTCCGTCACCATTCAACACTCTTTCCTCCTGAGTTGTCAAAATAGAATTAGAACAAGCTCAAGGGAGAAAAGGAAAAGAACCAAGAAAATAGGAGAAGAATTTGAGAACTGAATTGGAGTGAGGAGGGTCAGATAAGAAATAAGAGAGAGAAAAGAAATTGATAGAATGAGTTGAATGAAACTCAATCCCAGAAACAGCTTTTTTTGATCCACACACTCAGAGCTACGCATACTTGCTTTAATTACCAAAGAGTGGTTTGCAAGCTTAAAATCAAATCCATGTGTTTACAAAATAAAAAAGTTGAGATCAGTTCTGGAAAACAGAGTCAGCCTTATCTAGTCCATCATTAATTAAACCTGTGCTGGAATATCTATTTAGATCGGCTCCCTCAGCTGAGTGCTATTTCAGAATTAAAAAAGATTTAACTTCACCTGCAAGTGCTGTGCAGTTACCCAGAAATAAAACCCTCTCTCTTTCAGACAAGAGTGCTTAGGTAGGAGGTTACTTTGCAATAGCTGATCTAGAATAGCCACTAGGAAATCATGCTAATTTTCAGTGAGGTGAGAGTTTATGGAGCTTTTTTGTGTACTGTAACAGTTCCTCATACTAAACCTCTACTGCTATAAATGAAAGTCATCTTCTGGTATTTTTTATTATTTTCATGTATGGGGTTTTTTGCTGTTCTGGGTAGAATTTTTTTGTTCTTGGCACTTACGTAAAGGAAGCTACTTTCCTTCAAGAAGGCAGTGGGAAGAATCTCCTGGAAGCTACTTTCCTTTGAGAAGGTAGTGGGAAAAATCTGGAACACTTCTGCATAAGTGAAAAATCAGGGGAAAAATATCCCCACTTTCTCTGCTGTTAAACATTACTTTTCCTGTTTTCTTAAATTGAATGAAAGTTTAAAACCCCAGTATTTTAAAGCTCTGTCACATAACTCCAGTATTCCTGGTCAGGTGTGACAAATATTTATACATACAAAAGCATTTATAAACATGGTTAACTGAGATTCTGCCAGAGTGCTCAGACTGCTTTGCATTAGAAATTTAAATTGTAATATTCTTAATGTAACCATGAATCTCAGATTAAAAATAATGCCTTGACAATTTCCCAGTCAGACACCTAGCAGCACCAGGCATCTCCCTAACCCATGCTGTGTGGCTCTCCATGAGTTGGATCACGTGTGAGAGGGACACTGGAACTGCCAGGGAAATTTGGGGAAAACACCTGGAAATCCACCTCTGGCTGCCCCAGCAGAGCATCTTGGCATCCCTCCCATGGAGCGGGTGTGGGGGAAACCCGAGCGAATTTGCACCACAGGGAGCGGGATGCCAACACCTAGGAAAGTGCAGGAAGGAAGAATGTAGAGAAAGGAAGAAGCAGAGGGAGCACGGGGACCAACGGACCTGACAACAACGTTGGGAGCCCTACATGACAAAAGGTGAACCAAACACCTTCTCAGCAGTGCCACCGCTGACTCTCAATCCAAATCCCCCTGTGCTTTCCGTCTTGACTCGGTTAAACAAATAGATGTAGCCAACATGTGCAGCTCAAGCCAAGCAGATGCAGTAAACATGTTGACTCCCATGAAGAGACCCATGAAAGATTATGGAGTTCCTCATGGGAACGGCATAAAGACCAGAAATATTTTCAGAATTGGGATTGTAGCTAGTAATCATGTTTAAGAGACATTTGGACAATGCCCTTAATGCCATGCTTTAACTTTTGCTCAGCCCTGAAGTGGTCAGGCAGTTGGAATAGATGATCATTGTAGGTCCCCTCCAACTGAACTATTCTGTTCTGGTTTATTCTTTCTACTCTGTTCTAATCACTTCATCTTGAAGGGGAGGAAAAAAAAAAGCCTCTGGAAAGACGATTACATATATTAAATACAGGCAACTGTTAGCTCTTGGTAAAGCACTAGTTTGAGTAACCATGTCACTGGGGCCGCTGCACAGCACTGAGTAAACCACTTTCTGATCCATTCTGCTAATAGTCAGTTTGAGATACACACTAGTAGTTGATACATAGAAGAGTGTTTCCATTTTAACTGAAATACTATTAAATGTGAGTGGGTAGTTCCTCGTCACCCCTGCAGTGTAAAAGTGCTAGAGAGTAGCCCTCGGAAGAAATCACGGATGTTTAAAAAGCTGCATGTATATGACTTATTTCTTCCACTGGACATACAGATGAAAACCAGGCACAGCTTAGCGTGAAGTACAGAGTAAAAATGCAAAAGAGTGGACATCACCAGTTTACACCAGCCACTCACACAAGGGGAAGCTTTTCTGTTCAGAGCAACAACTTATTTTTTTCTAAATGGGACCTTGTCAGACTTCCAGTCAAGCGGTATGGTTTAGAGTCAGTTGCCTTTGGTGGACATTGGCACCTGCCCACCAGAATAATGAAAAAACACACTGTGGCCTTTGTTGTCTTGGCTGAGACACAGACCTCGAGCCATTTCACTCTTTTCTGATGCTGCCTGTATTTCTCTCTCAGGCACTTGAAAAGCCAGATTTTTTTTCCAGTCCGTTCCACAAAAGTCTTAGATGACCCTTGGTGGCCTGATTTTTAATCTGACGTATAGAAAGGTTTGCCCTAGGTCACCACAGGCGCTACAGTGCTATATTACAGCAAGGGTGATGTGACACACCATGGGTCCCTGTGCTCAAGAACCCACCCAACTGCATGCACCTCGACAGCAGCTGCAGCCTGTGGCCCCACTTCTGTCCTCTGGTCTTAAAATAACCTCACCTATACCGAGAGATCTGACGCACAGAGACATCAAAATCACAGTTAGATGAATCATACTTAGAGCTGTATACGTGTTACAGTCATGACTTCCAAAAAGGCATTTTGCAACCCTTCATAGTCACAGCATTTGTCACTGCCAACAGCCTATTGTTTATTAAAGTTTTGGGCTCCCATCCTACAGACACGAGACTGCTCACACACTGAAAGCCAGATACAAGTACTGCTATCTGCAGCATGAGGGTCTTAAACAGTAACTTCACCTGAAAAGGAGTTAAACTGTAGGCTACACATTCAACGGTGTCAAACTGCTTCTATGAAAAATTAAGGGACATCATCAAGACTATTTTTTTTATTCCGTGACAATTAAAAAAGCAGGTGTGGGGTTTTTTCCCTCATTACACTATGCCATTTTCCACATCCTTCCTTCCTGAAATGACCTACTTTCATCATTGGCAGTAGGTAAGAGAGAGTCTGAATTATTTGGAACTGATGCTTATACTTTGACTAAAAGTTTAAACTTAAACAACCAAGAACAAAATATTTTTGCTTTTTATCCCACGCATTTTATCTCAGAGTTTGAAAATGATAACTGATTATGAAACAATTTTATAAGAGTTCCTAAGTTCACATTGAGATTTTCCAGTTGCTCTCCTGACATTATCACATGGTACTCAAAGGTCTTATGCCAAACACTTGCAAGGATGTGCCTAAATCTCTTCCAATCTTCTTCAAATCTCATTTGAAAGAGATGAATTAAAAACACAGAAAACGAAGAGGTCTAGCTTCAGGTCTTCACTTCCAGCCACGCTTCCAGTTATAGAGGAAGACCTAATTTCTAGTGAAATCCTATGGGGCTTTGTAGATTCTTCAAAGCCTTTCTCTTGTGGCAGAAAGCAGACAAATTTCCAGGATGCACAGATTTACTCACAGCACGCAGTCTTCCAGAATTTATCTGTTATGGATACCAAACACCAAACACTTTTCCTCCAGCACTGGAAAAAGGCCAGTGCCTTTGACATAGTGTTATCAGGATGACTGATGCCATGAGTCATTTTTGCAATGGAATGAAAATCTTGACTCCCCAGCTCCAAGACCAGCCTCTCTCCCTCGCAGCCCCAGATGCGACAGGAGCCACTTACATATATCACGACTCTCTCCTATATATCACAACATTCCAACTTATTGCTGCATTTAAGAGAACCAAAGTAAGCACCTGTAAAGTTTGCTTGAAAAGGTTAGGCCAGAAGAAGTAAGGCACTTAACCTGAAGTTTCACGGATGAACTCGGGATGGATTTTTGAGAGGTAAGAGGAAATAGGAAGCCACAGGCCCTACACCGATGTCATCTCAGCGGTGTGGTTGTAGAACCCCCTCCTTCACCTGACGGCCGCATCCAGCACCACATAGTGTACCAGAGTCACCACTTACCAAGCAAAAAAAAATCTCGCTGAAGCTAAAAAGCAAGCAAAACAACCATTTTTGTTTTCTCTTTTGTGGCTGGCTTGTACAGTCAGAGATGTTATTTCTCTACAGAGAAGAAAATTGTTATTATTTTTCTCCTCTAATCCGCACTTCTCAAGAAACTCTGTTAATCCCCATCCTTCACTGGGGAAAGCATTGTACTTTATCTCTCTGCGGTTCGAATCGTTTATGCCTGGCTGTTTAAGGGAGCTGAAAGAAACATTTTAAAAGACCTGAAATTGTTTATGCAAAGAAGGCTAAAGGCATCGAGCTGGCTGACACTAGTCTTTCCGCATATTCGTAAAGGTAGAGATATGGGGAAAACGGGTCAAGGAGGCTGTGAACCTCAGTACTTCTGCAGTACTTACCAGTGGTTCCCACTGCTCTTTAATACAGTTCAAAGCGAAACCCCCCTCTCTCATTTGCCTCGCTGTATTAATCAAAGGATCAAGGTCCTTTGGATAGTACAGTCTGAGGGGAAAACCCTTCCCAGTGAGAAACAAACACTTTTTACTCTTCACTGTTGGCCCAAACAAGACATTTAGTTACACATTAAACTAGGAGAAAATAATTCAGCTTATCTGCATATGAAAACTAAGTCAGTGTCATGTCTAGACAATTAGAAAGGTAATTTTAACAGGCTTCTGGTAAACTCAGATTTCTTCTTATCAGGAATATCCCGAGTTTGCTCTTCTCTGTTGCAGTAGGACAAAATAACACTTTAACTACCCAGTACAATTTTATGTGCAGATAATAAATACTTCATGCAAAACATTTTGGTATTTTGGCGTATTATCCCATGTAAATACAAGGTTTTAAAATAATAAATTATTCTGAGCTACTTCTACAAGGGTCATGAATTTCCATTAGTGATTTCTATTATGCAGAAACTCAGCTGATTACTATCTCATTCCAACAGTCAGAGTAGTTCAGTTATGTTCAGAGAGATGCCTCTACCAGATCATCAGGCTACTGAAGACTGATACGTGAATGTCCTCTCTGGAGCCTTCATATGGAATGAAGAAAAGCCACATAAGCACATATTCTAAGCATTTTCATTCCATATTCTTGAGAATACTAAAAATGCACAAATGGGTTTCACTTCACAAATCACTCACAAATTAATTTGCCAGCTGAATGGGGAGGGTTTAGTTTTAAGTAAATAAAAACTCACAGGAGGTTTTGATGCAACAGGTCCATTTGTTGCCTCTGATCAAAAGGCTGCCAGCCATGAATTTTAATGGCAGTTGCTTTAACACAGTATAAGCATGGAAAGCTTAATAATACAAGGGTGGGAGTGGGGATATCCAAAGTTTTTCTTTTATCTTTAGAAAGTTAAGGAAAGCCATATTACTGATATTAACTAACAAGCATAAATTCTTAATGGCACAGTTATTAAAAACACCCCAAAAGCCACACAGGAAATCAGTCCCAGCTCAAGAGCGAGACACAGGACTTTCACTCCACAGTTTACAGTTACCACAAGAGTTTAGTCACGTGCATTTACTAATTTCAACCTTGCTGGATCTACATTGTTGTGGCCAGGCCAGCCTCCATCCCTCCAGTTCCCTTTACTGACTTCTAGAACAAACTAAAATGCTTGAGGTAGAGTTTCCTTCCAGTTAAGTGCCGTTCGCCCTCCTCTCTGGAATCAAGCCCCTTGAGAGACCCCAAACCAAGAGCAGCAGAAAACTTTGGATGGCATCGTTTAACACGCCACGGCTTCCCACTCTTCTGCTTTCAGAGACCCAGACCCTCAGGCCACTTGGATGCTTGGCTACAGCCAGGCACAATTCACAATCACCAACGCAGCAGCCAGTCACCCCTCACAAATCCTCCTTTTCCATTTCTACCCGTGGTGCAGTGGCAGCAGAGGCCTCTCGGTTCGGCTATGCTTGTGCGCTCGCAATCGTCTTTGAATTTTTCCTAGCTCTTTATTTTCCTGCCTTGCTTTCTAATGGAAATCTATTAATGTTTTGCAACCTGCTCTGGGAACAGCTACCCAATACAACATCTCCTCCACCGTATTAGCTCTGGAATGTGCTCTATGTTATCATTTATTTTGGCAACAATAACCGCAACGTGGTTGTATTTGCATTTCAGTAGGTCTTTTCTGTTCTTCTGTTCTGCTTGGGGGTTTTTTGACTCTCGATAACTGCTGAATTTCTAGTCACACTGTATTAAAGATAAATTAAGGTACAAGCTCTCAGTTTCATTCCTGAGCTAACAGGCTCAGAAATTGAGTGTTGAACTTCCCATAAAAATCAAAGGGAAATTCTTCACTGAAATTTAACATGTTTTGTCTCACAACTGGGGTGACCCGAAGGCACGCGCTCAACCAGTTACCATGGATTTGTTGGCAGGCTGGGACTTATCCCACCTGATTTTTCTAAATCGCATAGCTTGTAGCTTCACACAGACATATTTGAAAGATTAAAGCGGTTAAACTATGCCGTGAGTTTACCTTGCATGGGAAAACACCCATTGAAGCCGTGCCGATGCATTTAAGTGAAACTAAACCCATGCAAGAGCAGGCAAAGCATTGGCCCGCACTTCGCCCCAATCTATATCCATTTTTTTATTATTATTTGGGGGGGGGGACGCATCACACGGTTCTACATTATTTCCCCCGGAGGAGGGCAGCGGGACGCAGCAGCCCCACACCGCGTTGCCCCAGTGCGGGGAGGCGTGGGTAGGCCCGTGGCTAGAAGAACCGCCCGCCCGCACGGAGCTGGTTCCCCCCCGCAGGCCGTGGCTAGAAGAACCTCCCGGTGCTGGCCCCCGCATCAGCGACAGGGTGGGGGGGGTGGGGGGGGGGGGAGGGCGGGGAGGGCGGCTCCCGGGGCGGGGCGGCGGCAGGTGCGGGGCGGCAGCGGGAGGCGGCCATTGGGCTGGCGGCCCGGGGGGCGGCCCGGGGGCGGGACGGCGGGGCAGGGAGCCCCGGGAGAGCCCCGTGGAGAGCTGGATTTAAGGAGTGGCGCCGGGCAGAGGTTCTCCTGGCCGCGACCGTCCCTGCCGCCGCCCGCCGCCGTCATGCCCGTCAAAGGAGGCACCAAGTGCATCAAGTACCTGCTCTTCGGCTTCAACTTCATCTTCTGGGTGAGGGACCCGGCGGAGACACCCCAACCCCCCTGCGGCGGGGCTTTGCCCCTTCGCTCGCCGCCTGCCCGGGAGGGACCCCAGGGGAAAAGGGAGGGCACAAGGACAAAGTGCCTGGAGCGGTGTTTGTGTTTTGGGGTTTTTTTTCTTACTTTTTCCCCCCTCCTCCCCCGGCCCGGGAGGAGAGGGGTGGGTGCCGGGCGCCTCTGCGGGGTTTTTCCCCCGCCGTTCCCGGGGCGGGGGGAGGCGGCCCCGGGCGGGCACCTCTTCCCGCTCCTCCCCGCCGGGCCCGGTGCGGCCCTGGCCCCAGCGGCGCCCCCGGTTACCTGTTGCGGCGCTAAATGTGCTGCGCGCCATAGGCTGGGCGGGAGGTGTCTAAATACGATCTATACCCGGCTCGCCACTTCATTTTTATTGATTTTTGGGGTAGGTTAGCGTAAGGCAGGCCGTGTGCCCTGTCTGGTAACGTGGGGGGGGGAGGAATGCTAGGTGTGAAGGCGGCTTTCCTCCATCCCCCCCACCACCCCCCCGCCCTCCTTCAGCAGCACACACAACACTTGCCCAGAAGCTCTCTTCGCGGCTTGCACCTCTGGGTAGAGGGCTGTCACCGGGTGAGCTAATTCCTCCCAAGTTAGTGCTTGTGGTCGCCGCCGCAGTGTTCGGGAACTCGTCTTGGTGGGAGCCCCGGGTGGAGCTGTGGCTCCTGCCCTCGGGTCTGCTGGGCGGCGCCTGGGAGAGCAAAATCCTGAAATAGGGTGATGTGTAGGAGCAGGCCAGCGCAAGTGGAAATCGCCTCTCCAGCCCAGCTTCTGGCACCCCTGTCTCTTGTTTGCCAGGCAGGGCCAGAAAGCGTGGCTTGACTGCGAGGTTACAGCTGCTCCTCAAGCACTCAGGGCACGGACATCGGAATTTAGCATTGTCTGCCTTACGGAAAAGTACAGGCAGTACAACTGCCTGTGTGCCCAATGTAGAGATGTAAAGTGTGAGGCTAGAAAAAAAAAATGAATTCTCTCTTGGCTGTCTGCTACAGTGGAGAAATGCGTGTGTGACTCCCTTTTCTCCCTCTGATGTGGAGAAATTAAGCCGGAGCTGCAGAAAGAAACTGCTTCTGGAGGCAGTTAAGGTATTGCGTCAGGGATGACTGGAAGACGCTGTGCTGACAGATAAAATAACTTGTGATCCTCCCAACTCAAAAATGGGTTTCAGCAAAGTAAGAAAATGGAACTGGGCTGCAATTGAGGCAACTTGCACGGAGGAACTTTACAAGGGTGCAGGAAAGCATGTATTGACACCTGAGACTTGTGAGGAGGGAGGGGTGGGTGGCGTCGAGTCATATTTGGAGGGTAAGAAGAAAACATTGAACTACTCACTGGCTGAAACCTCTGGGTCAGGGAGGTGCTGAACCCCTTGTTGAAACAGGAGGAAAATATTCATGGTGTGCTCTGTGGTATTTTCTTTTTTAAAGCTATAGCACAAGAATGCTTGTTCTAGCAGAGGCATTGCCTCAAAGACATTCTTAATGCGAGCACCGCCATTTTGCTGTCTAGGGCCCAGGGCTGAGAATAGGGAGTGTCAACTCATTTAGCTCAGGAGGCATCTGTTGCTTGGAGGTTCTGTGGTAATAAAGCTCAGAAGCTTTACGTGCACCTTTAGGTGCCCTGGAAGCATGGATGCAGGCTTGACCTGCTGACAGGGTGGAGGGGAGGAGTGGTGTTGGGGAAGGGGGCTGTACCACCGGTAGGGCTGCTGCCGCCCTGAGGGGCCATGAGGGTGCAGCTCTTCCAGTGGCCTTGCCATCCCCTGGCTGTGCTCACTCATACCTGGCTTGGATGTAGGGAGGAGAAGAGCAAGAGTGAGAGAGAAGAGTTAAAGGGAGATGAATGCTTCTTCCTCCTGGGGTGTCCTGACAAGTGGCTGGAAGCCCCAGGAGGCAGCAGATGTGAGCAGCTGGGGTTAGCCAGGGGTGAGTGTGTTTGTAGGCCAGCTGGAGTGGTCCTTCACTCTTGGGGCTCACTGTGGGTGTCCGTGCCCTACCAAAACTGTCAAAGGGGAGCTTCAAGTATGATGTTAGTGAACCTCATGTCCTCTATGGAGGAATAAAGTAGCAATCTCAGGCTATTTTAGGCTGTTAGGCCTCAATGAACAGTGTAAAGAGAAGGTGTCTTGGGGCAGGGAGCACTAGAGGATGGGAACAACCCTAACAAGAAAGAAGGATTTAATGTTTCTTATGGCATTGGAGATGTGAAAAATGCATTAAGTAATGGAAGTAAATTGAGCAAAAACATTGTGCCTGAGTGCAGTTCTGTGCCTAAATTTGAAGGTGCAATCAGTGACTGGCTCTTGGCCCCCAAGAGCAGGAGCAAACTTTTTCTGGCTTCTGAGTGGGTGTGGGGTCCTGTTGCCCAAGTGCTACTTGGGAACGGTGACAATGATGTAGTTTGATTTAGTGCATCTGCTGGAGCAAGAGAAGCTAAAAGGTCCTGTAAAGCTGTGATCAAGTTCACACAGTGCTGCCTTTTCTGAAATAAGTTGTGTCAGAAGGACAGGTGAGGAATTGAAATGGTCTGCGGCAAACCTGCAGTATTTGTAGATGGCGTGTTAGGTGGCATGTATTTGCCTCCATCAGAGACTTGAGTGAGGGCAAGAGGAAGCAGGAAGAGCGAAACAGCTGGGTATAGGAGGCTATTAAAACAAAAAATTGGGAAACTTTTAAGAAGTTGAAGCTGTGTTCAAAGGGAGAAGATAAAGGTTCATAAATGCTGGCAGGTCAAATACAAAAAAACCCCAGAAGTATATATAGTAAGGCTAGCCAAAAGGGAGTTTTTTAGATACAACATGCAAAAAGCAAACCCACTTAATGTATCCCTCTTCAGATACATTGGGACCAGGGAGCTTCCCAGGGAGTCCTTGCAGTCAGTAATGAGTCCAGGTGCCAAAGTGTTTGGAGTGATGTTCTGTGGGACTTTCCCTTACTGGATGTGCATGGGAAAGAACCAGGGGACATTCTCTGCTCTAACCTGTCTTTGACTCTGAATCCCTCACAGGCTTGAATCAACTTCTGAGTGAAAAGGTGGTGAAACACAACCACCAAATGCTGATTAACAACTTGCTAGGGCCATACAACAGTTAACTTCGTAACTACAAATGTGTTGTGATTAGGTAAAACCTCCTGCTCACTGCCTACCTCAGTGCCAGAGGGCTGGAATGCAGTGAATTTGAGGTGGGTTTTTTATTTTTATGTCATTCTAGGTTACGTAGAGAGTGGCACGTGTGGTGCCTCTGGAATAGGCAGAGGAGAATATTCTTTAAAATTAATAAGTTGGTGTAGACATGGAGATGTGACATTGGGGAAGAGAGAATGGCTACTATAAGGGAAGACAGACTTCATGGAGCTGTTAACTTTGAAGCCTTCAGAAGCCTGAATCTTGGAGAGAGAGAGTGTGCTGGTTAGCATTAGTTCACTTCAGTGTCTCCTGGAAATCTCAAGGCTCTTAGGGAAACTAAGCAGTCCTGAGTAAGATCCTGGCAGGGATGAAATCGCTGATGGAGCGGAGGCAGGGCTGAGATGAGGTGGAGCTCTCTTGTGGTGGAGAGAACCAGCAGAGCTGGCATGCTGGAGCAAACTGTGTGGTGGTCAATACATTCCAACCTAATCTGGAAAAGCATGTGAGGTAACACTTTGTTGCTTGAGTAGCATCCATTGCTCATATTCAAAGTGATGAAGATGAGTGCATGCTGACATAGCAGGCTATGTGACAAAGCAGAGCAAGACACTCATGAAAGGCAGGCATCGAGTAACATCTGAGAGACAGGAGCAGGAAGCAGCCTGGAGTTGTGAACTAGTTGGCTCAGGGGCATCTGCTGCCAGAGAGATGAAATCTTGGGAGAAAAGGGTCTATAGTAGCTTTATGAAAGCATGAGGTGGGTGCTCAGCAGCAGCAGATGAAGAAAACAATCTTCAGAAGTGAAGGACCTGGAGAAGTGGAAAGATGGTGCTACTGCATAAATCTATGGTGTCTTGCAATGCTGTGGGCTGCTCTGGTCTCCCATTTACCTTGAGAGGAACATAGCGGAGCTTGAAAATCTTTGGGAAAAGAGGAGGATGGTTTCTGCTAGCAGGAACTGTTGAGTGAATTGGGATTCTTCAGCCTGGAAGCAGATGAGGGGGTGAAACATGCTAAAGGTCTGTAGGATCACAACTGGCCAGGTAGTAGGTAGGGCTTGACTGTATTGAAAGAGTCAGTGAGCAAGAACTGAGGGGCATTAAGTCTGAGAAGAGGAAGTTTCAGAAAAGGTTGTGGCCGTATGTACAGTGGTGGTGCTTTCTCCCCAGAAGGTGTTGTAGAGTATGCAGTTCAAGGGGTACCTAATGAATGCCGTGGTTGGCAGCCCTTGGTTAACTTTGCTTTTGCAAAGGTACCATCTGTGTCTTTGCATAACCTGTAAGTGCTCAACATGTTAAGTGGGAGGTCAGTCCTGGAAAATGCCACTGTGTGCCCTGTTCTGATACCCTCTTGAGGAGACCTCTTGCAGGATGCTGTGCTAGATTATGAGAGTAACAGGTCCGATGGCTTTTCAGGCATCTATCTCACTAGCATGATGCCCTCCAAAACTTTAGGGACTCTAGAGCTTTGGTTAAAACATGCTTGTGGCCTGAATGGCAGGCATGAGGATTTGTGGATGGTTGCTAGTAATGCTAGTCATGCCTCAGAAGTCTGGTTTAAGCATTGCACACATCTGTCTAACTTGTAGGGAATGTTTTTTACTGTTGTGTTTAAGTAAATGAGTAGTTAGGTGATCCAGTCCCCTCTCAGAGGAGTGGCTGCATCTTGCCTTCAGTTCAATTATCACTGCAAACACCAGATTCCTTGCTGCTGTTGTGCTTCTTTAGGTAGGGCTGGTCCAGTACCTAAAGGGGGCCTACAGGAAAGATGGGGAGGGACTCTTTATCAGGGAGTGTAGTGATAGGGCAAGGTGTAATGGTTTCAAACTGAAAGAGGGGAGATTTAGATTGGATATTATGAAGAAATTCTTTACTGTGAGGGTGGTGAGGCACTGGAACAGGTTGCCCAGGGAAGCTGTGGATGCCCCATCCCTGGAAGTGTTCAAGGCCAGGCTGGATGGGGCTTTGAGCAGCCTGGTCTTGTGGGAGGTGTCCCTGCCCATGGCAGGGGGGTTGGAACTAGGTGATCTTTAAGGTCTCTTCTACCCCAGACCACTCTCTGATTCTACTCCCACCTAGTTTTGCCTACAGGCCTTCCGTCTCAGGGTTACTGATGCTGGCCCTGGCACCTTTGGCCAGGTCTGTAATGAAAGCTGTACCGGTTCAGGTCTTTGCAAGTTTGGGGTTTGATTTGGGGTTGGTGAGGGAGGTGTTGAGGCTGACACAGAACTCGTATAAAGCTTTTTCTTCCAGGCTGGCTCAAACTTAGCAAGAGGTCAATGGAAACATCACATTATGCGCCTTAACACCTAAGTGGTCTCACTGAGGCTGTTTTTGAATAACCTTGGTGTAAGCATGTGCTTGATTACCTTGAGTTGTGTAATGAGTGACTACCTCTAGCTGAGCTCTTGTAACTTGCAGGGTGTGCTCAGGCTTGTTGGCCCCGGTGACAAAGTCTTTTCTTAGTAAAACTGTTGGCTGCTTTGAAGAGCCTGGTGCAGGTCGGGAAGCACCTGGCAAAGCCCTGCATACGGAGTGTGTTCCTGCATGTTCTCCCACTGCCTTCCTGATGCTGAACTGAAGCAAGGGCTTGCATTGTTGAATGTAAATGCTGAGTTTTTTCCCTCCTGAATTTTGTGGAATACAAAGATGTCTGCTGCTAATATTTATAATTTAATCTATTATCGGCAAAGAAGTGCTGTAGCACACAGTCAGAGTTCATGTTGAGTCTTTGAACAATTATTTCCTTGCGCCTTCACACTACCAGGCAACCCTCTTGCCCATGCTCTCCACTCTTCAGAATGTTTTGTGTTCTATAAACAAATGGATTTGGGAGTGCCTGCTAAAGTAAGATTAGGCCTGCGGGGCTCTTTCTCTGTAACTTAAAGATGCCTGTGACTTTGTTCTGAGCTGTAATCTCATCTGCTCCTGCTGCCAGGAACAGCCAGTAGCAATTGGGTGCTCTGGCTTCTGCAGAGGCTCTTCCCTGCCCAAGCGGAGAAGAGGACTCGAAGGATGGGCAGAGGAATACGTGCGCGTGTGTGTGTTTGTATGTATATATTCGCACACATACAAAAGGAACATAAATGAGTTGATTTTCCTTTCTGTAATCAACTGATACAGTTGCTGACTGCAGCGTATGAATCAAAATGCTGCTTGGCTTCAGCTCAATGTATTTTAACTGTAGGAAGTGCTGTGAAATCGGGAGTGGAGTTGGAGGGTGTTGCCTTGAGAAACCTGATGTGAAGCCACTTGTACTTACAGTTCTAGCAGTCCTAGCTCCCATTTGCGATTTAAATTGCAAATATAGTAGACTGGCTTCTGAATAGGAACTTGTATGAAATGGGCACTAGTCTTGGCGGTGGTTCAGGAATTCTGTAATGCTGCTCCTACTGTACTGGAGCACCATTTTATTGCAATAAATGCTGTGACATTAACTTTGCCCGCAACATTCTTGAAACTAGCTTAAGCAGAAAGAAAACACTTCCTTTCCCATCTACTTTTTTTTTTCCAAAGGAGTTTGGAAATAGCTGCAGTTTCTTACATAACTGCTAGCACTCATTGCACATCTGTTAGGAAAGCATTTTTTCCAGAAGTTTGAAAACCTGTGCTGTTGTGGATAACACTAATCCTGTAATTAAGGGTTTAGAGTGATGTTGTGCCCCATCTGTACTTACTGTTTATGGGGTTTTATTTATAGAGTACCAGCAAGTAACAGGACAGAAACAGAGAGTTCATTACTGCTTGTAATGTTCTCTATTTCTTTGCCTATGTGCTTTGCAACATCATAGATCTGGTTCTGGCTTTGTTAATCCACTGTCTTGCATGGCAAGGAAAAACTTAGTTGTCTGTTTTACGCAGAGGAAAGTGTGAGTCATATTTTTAACTAAAAGTTCTTATCTGTTTGAGGTGAAGGGAATATAGTGGCTTTTTCAGTGTACTCTTGTCATGTCTGGGTAAAACCTACATAAGGAATGGTCATGTAGAGCCTGACATACCTTCTTACTTCAAAGAAAGAAAAAGTTATTGTTAGATGCAATGCTGAGCTGACAACTCAGCAGTATTTATTTTTGACTGACTCTATCATATTTCCACTTTACTTACCCTCTGCTACAGGTAATGCCACAAACTTGATAGTTGCCTATAAGCTTGGCCTGAATGTACTAAAATAGCAGAACCCTTAGTTTCCTGTACAAAAGCTTTTTGTACAGGCTTTGATCCATGTATTGGGAGTTCTTGCAGTGGCTCGCTTCTTCCCTATCCCTGCCTCCATGCTGTAGAAGTGGAGGAAGGGCTGGCAGTAACCTGGTGATGGTAGGGATGTCCCCCTACCAAAGCTTTACCTGCCAGCTTTAAGGACTTGATAACTGCTTGGACCTCGAACCCCTTGAGAGGTGGTTCTGTCCCTGGAAAAATAACTCTGCAGTAAGTGGGGTGCTTGACTGGGGATTGTCCTTTTTTGAGATGGTTCAAGCTGACAAGGTCAGAAGGGACTGAACAAAATGGTCCATGTGAAACAGTGGTTAAACCTAAAATAAACTTTTCCAGCTTCCTGAAGTACTGCCATGCATTGTTGTATCATGGCATGTGTTAACAGAAATTGCAATTCCTAGTTGGAAAAGCTCGAGCTTCTAATGTGTGTTTACACTAGTATCATTAGATTTAATGATTCCCTGTGCTAACCTTCTGCTAGGAGGCAGTATCTGTGAAACCTCGGGTGTTAAAAGGAAAAAAAAAAAAAGAAAGAGTTCATTGGAGGTTGCTTGATAGCATGCCTCAGCACTGAATGTTCCAAGTTCATGCTGAAGTTAGCCAGGTTTGGGAGGGGAGGAAGGCAGAGTGTTCTGTATGGATCTGCCTCCAGGATAGACAGGGTGGTTTCTCATCTCAAGTACGTAGCAACTGCCCTCTGCAGTGGTACAGATCCTTTGTCAGTTATCTCTTGTCACAAGGAAGGCTAAAAGAAAGCAGGCTGTGAAAGATAAATACCGGGACACACCCTTAGCAAAACTGCGTGGTTTGCAAGGAGGAGACTGGAGCAGTGGAAAGGGCTGACTTTGGAGAAGGTGCTTGTCAGAGTGTGGGGCTGGATGGGTGGGAGGGGAGAAGTCCTGCACAGGAGGCTCGCTAGAGAAGACGCAGGGCTGGGTGACAAAGGAAGACAGACCAAAAAGGCTTTCCCCCCCTCCCCCGTTGCAACAGCTGTTTGTTGCAACAGAAAGATGCATGCAGAAGCAGAGCCTTTGAGGCAACGGGTGTGTGTTTGCATGTGATGCAAAAAAAAAAAAAATAAAAAATGACAAGAAGCCTTCATAAGATTAGAGGAAGAGTAACCAGAGATTTTTTTATCCTTGCTTGGTGTGTGTCCACTGCAGCTATAGGATAGACGTAAGTCAAGCAGAAGTAAACTAGGAGCTGTAAGATGCTTAGTAGTACAGGGGAAAGAGAAGGAAGCCTAGCTAGCTTGGGCTGGGATGTTTGTAGCACACGTGTGCCAGGACATGCTGGTACTGGAAAATTGCTGCCACAAACTTTTCCAATGCAGTGAGTGAGTAGTGCCTCTTTAACTCTGCATTTTGGTCAGATTGGTAAAAAAAACAACCTGTCTTCTGACTTCCCTTTCTTATACTTGTTACTACAGAAACGTATTTCTTACATGTTTCATAAGCACACAAACCTGCTCTTCTCATAGTTCTGTAGGTTTTTTGCACATACAAAGTGACTAGTTTCAGGAAAACAGTTTTGTTCTTTTTTTTCTGTTAAATTTCTTTTTTGGCGCTGGTTAGATTTACTTAGAAATACCCTGTATTACTCAGCTCCTGTGACAAAACGAGTCTGTTGGTCTCTGCTACATTGGGAGAACATGTAGATTAAAAACCCAGCAACCAGCTCTTCAGGGCATCTGCTTCCACGCAGCCTGGGAGGCTGCGGGGGCTTGCACCCCTGTCCCCGGGAGGGAAAAACACAGCTACCAAAACCATCCCAACATGGCTGCCAAAACCTTCTGGCATTGAATCGGTGGGCGGGGAGGCGGCTGCGTACCAGCCAGATTGGTCTGAGATGCTGCCAGGTCGGTGGGTGCCCGTGGGGCTGCGCTTTGCTCTTCCCCCAGGGCTGGTGATGGTGCCCTGGTCTCTCACTGTCTCGATGAAAACTTGAAGTTTCAAATTAGTTTCTTGCCTCCTGCTTTCAAACTGCCTTTTTTTAGTTCAGTGGTCACTGTGGGTAGGGAGAGTGCAAACTGAGAACACAAGTTTGCTTTTGTTAAACTGAGACAAAAAGTCACTTTTTCTTGCAAGGAGGAGCTGCTTTTTTTTTTTCCTGGTGCACCATGGAAAGAATTAACACTTCAATTTTAAAAATTTTTTTAGTGCTATGGAGTAGTTCACTGACATCAGGCAGTATCACTATTGTGTGATCACAGAAGTCTCTTGTGTCTCTGTGATAATAACGTTTTTCACACGGATGACTGCTTTCCCAAGGTGAAAACATGATGCTTATCCCTCCACCCAGCCAGAGCTAAGTCTGTTTTTCGTTTGTTTTTTTTTTTTTAAAGGAGACAATGTTAACCAACTGGTTTTTCTCAGAGATCATTAACTGAGCCTTCTGCTTTGCTTTGCTTGAACTTGTAGGGTTATCTACAAGGCTGTAGGATGGCTCAGAGTTTGTTCACAATTTGAATAGTCTGGCCTTTAAGCTCTGCTGGGGGGATCAGCTCTGAGTTTTAGTTTTACAGCCCTCTGCTGTGCCCTGCTCTGTTTGCAGCGCTGCCCTGAGCTCTCTGCTCGAACGCTGGCGCTTGTCAAGCCACAAGCGTAGGTGGGTGCAGACAGCCGGGTGTGCTTAGTCTCAGGGCTTTGTAATTCCCGAGTTCTCGCAAAACAAGAAGAGGCTGTTGGTTTCTTCTCCTAATGCTCCAGATCTGGATGCCTATCAAAGCTGAAGACTGTTTGAGACTTACTTTCCTGGGTCAACAAACAGAGTGGTATTAAATACTGGGTGACTTAACTGTAGGCTAGAAGCAGCGCATGAAGCTGTTTTCCATTGCTAAGCCCTTCTCGTTTTTTGAACCGAGGAACTGAAGTGAGGTGAGACTGCAGAGGCTTGTTGAAGTGACGCTGTGGCAGTGAGCGCAGGTAGAGCAGCAGCCCTTCCCTCTGTCGGTCCCCCGCTTGCACCTCTCCCTCCCCCTGGGCTGCTGCTGTGGCACAATAAATTGAAATAATAACGCTGCTGTGACATACTGCGTACTACCAAGGTTCTTCGGCATAACTTAAAATTAGTTTGTCAGCGTAGCCCTAACAAGGAAAGTGGTAGGGATGGCGCAGGCTTTGTTCTTGCTGTGTGCTTTGTGAGTAAGGCTGTGCCTACGCACCAGCAAAGTGCCTTTTGCATAGGTCTGGAAACCTCCGTTTGGGTTTGGCTCTTTATGCATTATGTATCACTTCATCTTTTTCCCAGCTGAAACCCTGCAGCTCTTCTTTGAGTCGGGTGCCTGCTATACGAGAAATGCTGGTTTTTTTTCTGGCACGGCTGGCTTCCTGTGTGAAATGACCCTCTGGCTTTTCTTCACTCCTACCCGAGTCCTTTAGCTCTGCAGTTGGGGTGCTTTCTGCTGAGAAGCTACAAGGGGTGTACCTTCCCTTAAACCCTCCCCTAGCTCCATCCTCTTTGTCCTGTGTAAATCTTCAAAGCGTTCCGTATTTTTTTATTTTTTTTTAATAGAAGAGCACACCTAGGAGGTTAGGAGAGACAGCCATGGCCGGCAGAGCTGTGGCAGCCCGCAGTGAGCACAAGTGCTCCTGTAGCAGGGAGAAGGGGCTCTCGGGCTCCCTGTGGGGAGAGCAGTGGGCAGTCGGGCCTGGTGCAGAAGGAGCCCACCCACGGGTGTTGTCTGTGGAAATGCCTTCCATATTCCTCCTGAAAATTAACGTTTTAAAGTAAACACTTTCCAGTTTCTTGGAGGCCGGTCAAGAATGTTGTTTCCTTTTAGAAGGAACTTCTTATCAGAGAGAAGGCTTTGTTTTTCCTCTTCATGCATGCTTAGCCTAACCAAAGCTCCAGATGTTCTAAGGTTATTGCTCACTCTTTAGTTTAAATTTTTCATGTCTGCTGCAATGTGTGGTATTTCTGTCCTCATCTCACTTTCGTAGAGGTCTTTTTGATAGTTAAATTACCTTCAAAGGAGAGAAGGAAGAGCTGAGAAGCACACTTTTTGGTTTCTTTTTCTTTTTTTGTGTGCAAATGACACCAGTTTTCTTTCTAAAGGAGGGAGGATTCAGTGTGTACAAAGCAAACTGTTAGCACTTGCCTTACCAGAGTGCAGTTCCCTCCTTCTTGCAACACATCTTGATGCCTTCTGCCAGATGTTTCATCCAGAAGCTAATTTATACACACAACAACTGGCTGGAAACACAGGCACCAATGTTAAGAGGAACCTGGAGGCACACAGGCAGAGATGATAATAAAATAAAACTAAATTTGATTGCACTGTTCCAGGTCAGCACTCAGCAACGTTGCTATTTCAGCAGCCTGTATTTTCCTATTCGTGTGGTAACTTATTGGATTGGTTTTATCGTCTTTTGCAAGAAACAACACTCTTTCTAAACTCTATATTGCAGTACGCTGAACTCTTACCAGTCTGTTTAATACGCTAGAACTTTTGTCTGGCCTTACAAGGTGTTTTGTCTTGCAATATGCTTGTCCTTCAGTGTGAAGATCTAAGATCACTAAGCCATACAATGTCACTGCAGTCATCCAGAATAAAAAATTGAGTGGAAGGGGTCAGTGGAAATACTGACACTTGGCACTTTGGTAAACCTTGGGTATTTTCAGTAAGGAACAAGAATGTCATTGTTCTCATGTGGCATTGTAGTTTAATATGTAAACGTATCTGTCGACAAGATGCCTCATGTCAGGAACTCAGTTTGTTCTTATTTTGGTATCCCTGTCCTTTTATGCTGATTCTTTGTCACCACCTCTTTAAAGAACAGAGCTGTATCCTGTGTTTACTTCTGGTGTTGTTACTGATGCAGGGGTGAATGTATTAAATGGTATTATTTAACCAGGCTTGCTTGTTCTTACAGCTTGCAGGGACAGCAGTTCTTGCAATTGGACTATGGCTTCGGTTTGATTCACAGACCAAAAGCATCTTTGAACTGGAATCCAACAACACGACATTTTACACAGGTAAGCGAGGAGATGGCTTGGGGTGATAGATCAGGCTTCTGCGCCCTGATTTCCTGGCTGCTAGAAACCATCTTCCTCAAAGGTTAAAGACAAAAACAGCCCGAGACAGCCTCGATGGGGCAGAGAGCGGCTTCCCCTGGCAGGTTCAGCGGCCCAGCCCCTGCTGTGAGCAGGCAGCAGCAGTGTCACACCATCAGTTTCTTGGATCTTTATGCATTGCGCTTAATCTTTTTTTCCCAGCTTAGACCCTGCGGTTCCTCTTTGGGCACTGTTGGGTAAGTGTTTTGTAGTCCCAGGGACTCCTGGTAGACGTGGAGCACACCTCTTCCTGATGTTTCTCACAGTGATTCAGTGAAGTTTCACTCTAAACTAAATGAGTAGTCACAGATGACATCAATAACTGTTTCATTTTTTTTCCCCAATGTGACAAACCTAAGCTACCCAAAACCACAACTCTATTGCCTCATCTCTCATAAAGAGCGTATGTACTGTTGTCTAACTCTTACAGCCCTATGTATGCTCGTTTATACTGGACATTATGGCAAGGATGCACAAATATCTTGGTCTATATTAGCAACTATTACAGGCAACCTAGATCAATGTAGCCTTAGCTAGGCCAGGTGGAAGTTATTCATAAATATTCTCTGGTCTTCCAGGATTCTAGTCTGGGCTTCCCACAGGCAAAGCCTGGGACAGCTTGATTCTAATTAGGGGATAAACACACATGGTTTTGGTTTGCTATTATGATGTCTTAGAGTTCCTAATGAAATCAGATTTTATCCAAACTGTAAGATTTTGATCTCTGCAGTCACTTTTAGGCTTGGACAGAGGGAACACATGCTTCTTTGGTTGTCATCTGTAGGGGCTCAGACCCTTTTTGAAACCAAGTAGCTGAGTTTGAAGACCTCAAACAATTGGGAACAAAGCAAATTCAAATACGTACCTTTCTTAACATACGTGTCTGTCATCTTGGATTTGGATAATCCTTATACATACATGTTTCACATCCCTGCAGCACCTAGATCTGCCATGTCCTGTGTGGCATCGGTCGTTAGCCATCCACAGTGTGGTTAGGTTGGTCTTTCTCTTGCCGAGGAAAGTGGCTCTTCTGCTGAGCTACTTGATCTCTCACAGCATCTGAACTGGTGTCTCAAGGGTCAGTACAGACCATGTAAGGCATATGCTGGTAGGTGCAGCTGAAGTGGACACCTTGTAGTACCAGGGTAGCCTATGCCTACAGGGAGTACTACTAGGAATGATGAATTAGGCTCGTTAGAGACTGTAGCCGAGCATATTGAAATAGTTGTGCAACTTCATGAAAGAGGCCACAGGCATGGGGACAGCTTATCTGTGAGAAATCTTGTATGCCACCCTTGATGTGCTGGTGTGGTAGCAAACTGGGTGTATCTTGCTGCTGCCACAAAGATTTCTAGATGCTTTTAACTGGGCCTTGGAAAGGGAACAGAAGTCTAAACTTAGCCATTGAGCTGAATATTTAACAAGTCTTATTTTGGGTAGTCTAAAACAACTCTTTCACCTCCTAAAACATAAAACTTTTATGTTTTGATACTTAAGTTACTGGCTGAATGCAGCAAAACAGAGAAGCAAACCTACTTGAAATCTCTGTAGGTTAGTTTTAAAAAGTTTAATAGGAATTACTGGGTTGACATGCTTTTCTGGGAGTAGTTACTGACTACAGTTTCCAATAGGAAGTTGAAAGAATGTGTTAATTGGCACCTAGTAACAAAGCAGGTTACCTCAAAAGCTTTCTATGCTACTGAAAATAAACTACTGAACTAAGAGGTTCTGATGGACTCTCTTTCAAAATGCAAAAAGTTTAAGCTAGGGTGAAAAAAAGTGGTGCGGGAATTTCCTGCTGATAAGAAATGTCAGACTTAATCACTTACATATGCTTAATCAAGTAGATGTTTATTTGGGCAGCTAATCCAATTCATTAATTAAATTAATTAAAATCCTAAGGTTTGCATCTAGGAAATAGCATTTGTGAATGCTTATGTATGGCTTTCTTTGAGTAGTATTGATTGAGTCTCTGAAGGCCAGAACTCTATTTTTGTCTCTCTTGATAAAAATGTCATACTAATGCTACATGCTTTATGCTGTTTCTTTGTCTCATGTTTCACCACCTCAATAACACTTTCCTGCCATCCTCTGGGAGTAGTTTTCCTCACTACCTCTTGCTGCTCTCACCAGCTAGCAGCTGTAATGCTTAAGCTGGCAGTTTGCAAGTTTAAAAGAAGAGGTTTGGGCATAATGGTGCCTTTTAGCCCAGAAACATGCTGCCCTCTATGCTCCAACACACTTACTACCTGAATTCTGGGCAGAACGGTCTACAGGCTCAGCCACTTGGTATGGTTTGAAGGTTTGCAAAAGCAGAAAAGGCTGAGTTTCTTGTAGTTAGAGAGGCTCTCACGTTAGGCAGCTGAAGTGTAGACTTGTACCACCATGACTGATGGAATAATTTGGTGTTTCCTCATGGAAAAACATTTAAAGCCTTATGACAGATTGTTATGATGTCTTTTAAATACCCATTCTGTTAGAGCTAGCATGCTTCAAGGACTCTCAGGTTGTGATAAATCACTAGTTCCACTTGTCTCTAACTGCAGCACACTCTTCATCTGAAGTTAAGTTGATAACTCTGGCTCTGAGCCAGTTTTAAAGTGTGTCTTACAGTTTGACTTAGATGGCTTTATCTTACCCGTTTTCTAAAACTTGTGGAACTGCAGTAGTGGTACACATTAATTGTTGTAAGTTGAAGTTTTTATTTATCAATGCACTTCCCCACAAGTTTTGAGATGTGTTTAATTTGAAAATTAAGCACAACCCTTTTTTTTTTTTTTGCTTGGAACACCTCACTAAAGAAACTTAAATTTTGGCAAAAGCTACAAGTGCTATTTGTGGAGCCACTAATTTCATACCTTGCTGCTGAGGTCTCAACTAGCCTGTATTACATGTGTCTGTTCTCCTCCCTAGGAGTTTACATCCTTATTGGAGCTGGTGCACTTATGATGCTGGTTGGTTTCTTGGGATGCTGTGGTGCGTTGCAGGAATCTCAATGTATGCTTGGCCTGGTAAGTGTTCAGAGTAGTGTTTAAATTTTTAGCAGCAAGATGAAAAAGGAAGGGAAACATTACTGTGAAGTTAAAGGGCAGCAGATGCTGATCGTTTTGGCTCCACAATGTTTAAACTCAGGGTCACCTACATAGTGCTAAAATGTTAAATATAGTTTCTATTTCTGGCCCTAAATTCAAATGTCTGTGTTGTATTTAAATACAGGATGACTTCAGGAGTTAGTGACACAGTCAGACATTGACATATCAAGGCTGGGAGTATGTGTGTACACAGAACTAAAATGTTGATAGAAGTAATGCTATCTACTAAACAGTTTGTCCTGAACTCTGAAGGCTGTGCAGTCTTTAATCTTTGAGACCAGAACTGTGGTATTTGATCCTTGAAACAACAAGCCTCTACTGTTCATGATAGCAGGATGAGCTCTTCTAGTTGACAACTGCTCAACAAGCCAATTATTGGAGAGCAACCTCATTGTTTTCAGACTGGAGGGGCCAGTGGAGCTTACTGGTTTCATGCACATCTGTACACTTGTGGAACTACTCATCCAAATAACCAGAAGACTTAGTTAATAAAAGACTAGAGCGGGTGAAAGAACAAGTCCCCTTCTGTGTCATGAAAGAAGTTAATTTTGTATGTTTCTTGCAAAATGGTGCCTCAGGCCCTTTGTTGTACTTCTGAACATATCTCATTAAAGTGCCTTTAAATGGTAGTAGTGTTCTGGACCTGGTAGTCGATTAAACACAGATGACGCTTATTTTTATTTTATGGGATACATAACAAAGAAATGGCCATTAGGTCTCTGGGAGTTGGTGGCAAGCTAGGTATTAAGTAATGACTCCTAAAGCAATAGGGGTGACAAAACAGAGAAAAGAACTAGTGTCAACTGTTGTGATCTGGGTGACCTGGGCAACTTCAAAGTCTGAGTGAACAGATGATTGGTTTTAATTAACACTGATCAAAAGGGAGGACTTCTGCTTGGAAGACACTGCCAGGCTTTCTGACGCTCCTGGGAGGAAGTGCTGACCTAGTGCAGTGTGTCCTCTTTCCTAGTCTTACCAGTGTTTCAGACCTCCAACTGGAAAGTAGTTAAGTGACAGTTCTCACAAGGCTGAATGCTGGGGACTGGACAAACTTGCAATGTATAGCGTGATGTTGTTTTGTGGTGCTGTGGTCTTAATTAATGATGTGGTCTGTCTTTTTCTAGTTCTTCCTCTTCCTTTTTGTGATTTTTGCCCTTGAAATTGCTGCTGCGATCTGGGGATTTGCAAATAAAGAAAAGGTATGCTGCTCTTAAAAGTTGGCAGGGTGGTGGGATGCTGGAACAGGTTGCCTGGAGAAGCTGTGGATGCCCCATCATTGGAAGTGTTCAAATCCAGGTTGGACAGGGCTTTGAGCAATCTGCTGCTGTGAAAGATGTCCCTGCCCATGGCAGGGGGGTTGGACTAGGTGATTTTTTTTTAAAGGTCCCTTCCAACCCAGACCATTCTATGAGTGTGCCCTCAGAAGGTTATCAGTCTGCTGAAAACTACACTAGTACTCATCAAACCTTGATTACCCAGGGAATTTGGGGCAGAGGAAGAACATGCATTCTAGGGGGAAAAAAAATACAAGAAATGAAACTCTAATATTTAGCAACAAGACCATAGCAGAGAAGTTAGAATCCGAGATGCTGTGGCATGCTAGAAATGCCCTCCAGGCAGTACCTGTCTGACCTGTGTGGCAAAGTGGGCCATCAGTGGAGCTCTACCATTTCTAGATATGAGATAGGTCAGCTATAGGCTGAATGTTTCTCCTCTAAAATGTGACTGATCTGGGCTGTCTCTTCACAAGTAGTCAAGATTCTGTCTTGTTTCAAAATAAGGTGCTTGGTGGTCAGGGTTGCTTCTCTGCTTATGTTACACAACAGGGGAATATAGCAACTTTTGGGGTACAGAAACGAATAGGGAATACTTTTGTGTAACCAATGGGCAAAGACTCAGTTCTCTCACTCCACCTAGAATATGAAGTGTTCGGAAGGGAAACTCCAAATCTTATCTGTTCAGGTGTGGCTTTTAAGGTGAGTGTACCATTTAGGCTCACCTGTTCCGGATAAGAAATGCTGTCCACCCTCTGTTTCTACTTGTCAAAAAGATGGGTATTGCAGGCTGCAGAACTTTTAATGACTGACTTGAATCAAAAAAAGTTTTCCATAATTAATATTAAGGTAAGACAGTAATACACCACAACTCTTTGATCTTGTAGGTTATTGAAGAGTTAAAGGACTTCTACGTGGAAACCTATGAAAAGAGATCTCAAGCAGCTGCCAGAGAAACCCTGAAAGCATTTCAGTTAGCTGTAAGTACATGGTTATACTTAAACTAGATAGTAACGCGGCTTGTTCACACTGTTCTCCATGTCATCCAATCCCCTGTACAGCTCTAGTACCTTACTAACTAGAAGAAACCAAGGGAGTATTAGTAACAAATTGCAGAGAAGATATTTTTGTATAGTATTAGTGAATTGAGTATGCTTTGGTTTTTGTCCCTTTGAACCTCTGAAACGTGTAGAACTAGTTCTTGTTTTCCTAAAACTCAGAAGCAAGCTGGGAAATTCTAGATCTGTGGAATTGATCTAGAGGCACCATAGTATGCATACCTGCATGTCTATGAGGAGCTTACCTTTGTGTCTGTAAGGAGTACAGGCTGTCACCAAAATTAATGCGTGTATACCTAATGAGATCTAGCTCTTCCTTTCAGAATCTTGGCCTTTAATGTAATAAAGGCTTTTTAAAATTAAGTTTATAGCAATCACATTGGGAGGACTTCTAAGCAAATTTGCATAAGGACTGTAATAAAACATAATGTAATCTATTTCTTTTTTACCAAATACAGTGCAAAAATAAGGATTCTTTAACCTGGTTCTCCTTTCTTGTTTTCTTTTGTAGCTAGACTGCTGTGGTCTTAAAGGAGCTCTTGAGCAGCAGTTCATGGACACCTGTCCGAAGAAGACCATGATGGAATCACTTTCTGTACCGGTAAAGCATGACTTAATTCACCCTCAGCTCTGCCCCATGAGTAGAATGAGAAACATGTTTCTGAATAAACCCTTTCAGTCCATGGGAAATTCCCACATCACACTTAGCAACCTATCTCTATGACTATAATCAGCCCAGTTGTGGAAAATCAACATACTGTCACTGTGGAAAGAACAAGCAGGGTCAGCAGGAAATGTGAACTTGTGCAGGAAATGTGTAGTCTGCGTGTCACTAAACTCGCTGGCGTGATGGACAGCATAAGGCCAAAACTTCACCTAAAAACAAAAAAAAAGAGCTCTGTTCTCCTGGCTGCTCCTAACACCAAAGCACCTCCCCGGTGCTGCAGAGGAGCTGTTGGCTCCCCTTTTCCTTAGGGAGGGCATGGGGTGGGAGCAAGTTTTAGCAAGGAAAAGGAAAGGCGGGGGTAGGGGGGAGTGTAATGCATTGTTTAGGTGACTGTGTTGCTGCGAAGCCAATTCTCTGAATCGGGTTCCCATGTTGAAATATTGCTGCAAAGGTGCCTGTATGCCACAGATACAGGAGAGGCATCTTGTGTGGTTCTTAATTATGCCTTTTCCTGTTACTCTTACAACAGTCCTGTGCTCTTGCTTTATGCTCCAAGAGAGCCTGTGTAAGTCTTCCGTAGAAAACAAGGTTCTTACAATGCAGGAATTGAATTAGTGACTGGATTTTATTCACATTACTTGTCCTCACCCTTTCACTACAGATGGCTTTTTCTTTCAAATATCTGAACACATGAGACATTTCAGTCTGTATTTAGACTGCCTTTAGTCTGCCCATACAGTATGCAATGAGTTAGACTATATGGGAGTACTTGAGGCAGCATGCAGGTTTTATTGTTTGCTTTTGTTTTAAGTGCTTCAGCTGTTGACTTAATCCTGTGATGTGTTTATGGCCTAGTCCCAACTGTAGGGGGAAAAAATGCCAGTAGGTAGATTGCAAAATTAAAGGGACGTAATGGTGTGGCTGATCTGTGTGCCTCTGTGTAAGGAGCAGTACTGTATTGATACTCTGATTTAACTGATTAATTCTTGCCACTATGTCCCTGTAATTCTCAATTTGGTCTTTCCTTTGGATTGGTCAAAGAACAATTAAAGAAAAGTCGTTTTCAGCAGCTCACTGTGGTATCCTGCTGGAATAAGTAGGGCAGGAGTTGGGATGAGACCAGCCACCAGGCTTTTAAAGACTTTTACCTGTGTAAAAGTTCCTTTTTCTTGGATACGATGTGTCTTTGGGGAAAGGACTGTACTTAGATTTTTCTTTAGTTGCAATGGTAATTCATTATCCTGGGAGCTTCAGACTGGGACCTCCATGAATCTACTCGTAGCCTAGCATGTATGCATGCAGCTCAAGAAATCCTGAGGTGTCTGCAAAATTACAACAGGTAATATCAAGAGTGGCTTCAAACTTATTTGGAGAAGGGCTGAGTAGTACAGCAACCTAAATGCTGACAGCTCTTACTAACAAGCCAAGTCTGGTACAACTGCTGTTGGTCCTGATCTACCTGATCAGCTGCAGGTGTTGAGAAGGGAATCCTGCTGTAGCCAAGCCATGGTTAAGAGGTTTAAATACTTGAAGAGTAGATTTAAACTCCTCCAACAACTTTTGTGTTGGAACATCTCTGGCCCGCTTTAAAGCTGTGAAAATAAAGACCAGTTCAAAGCAGTTTTCAAAAGATGAGCCATCATCTCTAGTGGAAGCAGAAGTGGTCCAAGCAGAAACAAACCTTTCATATGTATGAACCGCTAATGAACAGTTTTTCTTTTCAGTCGTGCCCTGCTGCCATTGATAATGTCTTCAATTCGAAATTGAACGTGATTGGAGCAGTTGGCCTTGGCATTGCTGTAATAATGGTGAGTTTCTAGATTATTTGGAGGGTAACTGTATGGCCAAAGGCTATTTCTGGCAGAAGTCTGTTGAATGCTGCCTGGCATTCCCATTCCACTGCTGACAAGTACCGGCAGGATGAGGGTGTGCGCTGCGAGGGCCCCCAGGCAGCGCAGAGGGTGGGGTGTCTTGGACCTCCCTGCTTCTGCTTTGGATTAGGATCTGCCTCCTTGTAGTTTTAGCCGTGGTGAAGTTGTATTGGTAGTGTATGTCTATATAGGGCAAATATGTATTTGTCGTGTTGCTAGCCCACTTCTTGATCCCAGTATCTCTCAGGCATCCTTGTTTTTTGTTTCCTTTATAACAATTAAAGACTGCCAGAGAACTGAAATAACAGTGCTGCTAGTAAGAAAATTTGCACTTATTTGCTTGACTTCTGGAGAAAAGGCAAACAGTTTGATTTGCATCCACGGATGCAAATATACCGTAATGATCAAAGATTTCTTAGGAGATACATAGCAGTGGTTTATAGCTGATATATTTGGAAGTTATTGAGGGTGAAGGGATTTGAGAATGGACTGAAATTTGGGGGGGGGGAGGGGGGGCTGTCTCTGCAGGATAGAGTTAATATGGCCTCTGGGTCAGGAAGAGCAGCTACACTTGTCCCTATGTTGACAGAAGAATGTGCTTTGGTCCCCTGATTTCTAATGTTTGCTTTCTTTACAGATTTTCGGCATGATATTCAGTATGGTCCTCTGCTGTGCTATCCGCAAAAACAGAGAAATGGTCTAAGAGCTAAAAACCCAAGACTGCTGCACTATAAAAAAAATCTTTGTCGTTAACTTTAGCGTTCTGAAAGCATTTCTAAAAAGTTATATATTTGTTACCTTTTTAATGCTTTATTTGGTACTGATATAGGTTTGCTTTTTATGTTATGGGTTAAAATGAGAAAGGTATATCTGACTCAAGACAAATATTGTACATAAAATATCTGACTTTCTTGAAACTTATGTAATTTGGATGTAATTTATGTTGGAGACAATTTGATACTTAATAAAGAATAAGACATATTGTATGTTTGTGGGGGAGAAGAGACTTTACTATGCTTATTAATCATTGTTTGATGTGTAGCAGTGAGTTGAACTTGCATAACATCTAAGTGTTAAATTACTAGGGCTTTAGTATAAAGCAGGAAATAACTTCTATGCCAATGCCATATTTGAAGGGAATTCCAAGGAATGGAAAAGACTGTTAGAGCATGTTAGGGAAGACATCATCGTTCCTTGTTTCCTTGGGGTGTGTGAACAAATGCAGCTCTTAATTATATTCTTAAAATATTACTGCTGTAACACTTTTACTGTCATCTTCGTACCGGATGGCAAAGGATGACTGTCACACTGGTGATGTGCAGGTGGGCGTACTTTGATGCAAACAGGCTGGGCTCTACCCTGGAGCCAGCTGGGCTTTCTTGTATCTGCCTGTCTGCTGATGTAACTCTGTCCCCTGGCATCTGACATGGCCTTTGTCCCTTGACAAGGCGGATTCGCATAGTGTGTGCTCAGGATTTTTCTCAGTGGCTGGCTTTGTGTCTCCAAAGCCAGGGAAGTACACTCAAGGGCTTAAGGCACGTGTGCCAAATCTCAGGTTTTCAAGGGGGGGGGGGGGGGGGGGGGGGGGAGTTGCATTAGAAGTTACTGTGCAGCTCTGCAGTCACTGCTTGCAGCAGCAGCTAGAGCGGTGGCTATCCTTAAAAAAAGGATATGGGAGGGAGCAGAGGTATTGGTGTGGGAGCCATAGCCTAAGGAATAGACAACTTGTCCTGTACTTCTGCTCTAAATAGCTTTCTAAGTTTGTGATTTTTTTTTCTCTAAAACATCTGCTGGTGAGGGCTGCCTGTGGACTTGGATCCTCACCACAAGTTGATGCGCTGTAACTGTACCTGGTGTTCCCTTACTGTAGTATCTCAGCTGTGTTCCCAGGAGCTTCTGGTGTTTCTCCTGTAGGTATTACAAATGCCTTAGTAGTCCTTGCTTGTTCCCACCCTTCTCTTGTAAGGAGGCTGGTATTTATTATGAGAATTGTTGAAGGTCAGGCTCTGGCCGTAGCTCTGGACTAATGCACGAATGTATTGCCCACCTTTGTCTTACACATTGTCATTTGTCAAAGGGGTTATGCAAACCATACGGCTCTCCTCTGTAATGCGTTGCGCTATTCTGTGTTAATGGGGCCTTCTTAAAAAAAAAAAGTCTGATTTCAAAAAAAAGTCAAATGGTAATCATGCTTTTGTGTGACTTGAGAGACTGGAATGACTCCAGAAAGGAGTTGATCTAATTTTCCACCTTGGATATAGGAGAGAGCCTGGAGGGAAAAATCTAATCTCATCTCATATGGGAATTTGAGACCTACCGTGTCCCTGAGCTCTTGCAGAACTGAGAAGCAGCATTTTTGTCAGCTGTGCAATTCTTGGCATGAGACTGAAACCAGCACCTGAAAGAGCTGGGGTGAACTGCTGTCAGCCGTAATAGAAGTTTGCTGCTGACTTCAGCTGCCCTTGGTTTTATTGCTCTGTGTTGAGGCATGTGTTCGGGTCACCGACATCCAACATGGCTGTAGCCCAACGCTGGCAGTGTTTGCCAATGTCCAAGAAAATGCGTTGGGCTGTAACCAGGGTGATGAGAACTGAGCTGTAGGCTCAGCGAGTGAGATGGGTTTGGGGGACAGCTATGGAGGAAGCTCCTCTCAAACTGGCGTCCAGGTCAATTGCACAGCCAGAAGACTTAAGTTTATACCTTCTGCTGTTGCTGCCTTCTACAGAAGCTGGGTGAGAGCTTCCTGTCAGTTAGTCTTTACCTTGCAACACTGCTGCCTTAACCACAGTGTTTACTGCAATGCTTCATGCCTCTGATGCCTGCCCCCTTCCCCCCTTGTATTTTTTAAGTCCTACAGCCTGATCTTTAGCCCTTCCTTTTGAACATCCTGTGTGTGTAGGTTGGTGTTTTCTGAGTAACCAACAGATGGGTAAGTCTTCTTTTCTCAAAGAAGAGCGAGCTACTGTTTATTACTTAAATATTACCTTCCTTTCAGCAGGAACATGAATTACAGATGCAAAACCTGGTTGCAGTCGTCCTGAGATCTGCAAGCTAGTCTGGAATGAATACTTCTTAGTAATGAATACTGATGAGATGAACGATGAGAAGTTTTACTTTCCAAGTAGCAGTTGTGACCAAATTCCCTGAAGAACTTGGTCCTGAGCAATGACAGCCTTAAAAAAAAAAATCTGCGTTTGTAGCACTGACTGCCCAAGCAGGGAGCGAGTTCCCATCTCCAAGTAAGGTCAGGATTGTCTTGAGGAAGCTGGAGCAGGAAGTGATTTGAAGTAATATGTAGAGTCTCAGGTGAACAAAAGGGATAGTAGATTTTCTGCAAAGCAGGAAAGGGGGAATTACAGTCCTGCAGGAGAAACACTGCTTGGGACAATGTTGGAGTAAGATTATTTCTTTTATTTTATTTTTTTCTTCCATGAGTATGCTGTGGCAGAAGTGACTAACACTGGTGTAATGCTTGTGAAGGGAGGGAGGGCGAAGTGAGTCAGGATAAGACAAGGATCCCTGTTAGGAAGAGGTCTGACCCACCTCAGGAAGAGGCGGGGTCAGGAAAAGACTGATGCTTGGAAAAAATTAGGGAGTAGAAAAAAAAAATCATCCTAGAGGTGGGTTGTAATGCCTCTTGGAAGGAGTAGATAGGGCAAAGGAAAACATACAAGAGTAAAATAGAATCATAGGGTTGGAAGGGACCTCTGGAGATCATCTAGTCCAACCCCCCTGCCAGAGCAGGGTCACCCAGAGCAGGTTGCACAGGAATGCCTCCAGGTGGGTTTTGAATGTCTCCAGAGACAGAGACTCCACCACCTCTCTGGGCAGCCTGTTCCAGTGCTCTGCCACCCTCAAAGTAAAGAAGTTCCTCCTCATGTTGAGGTGGAACCTCCTATGCTCAAGTTTGTGCCCATTACTTCTTGTCCTGTCCCTGGGCACCACTGAAAAGAGCCTGGCCCCATCCTCCTGACACCCACCCTTTAAGTATTTATAAGTGTTGATAAGATCCCCCCTCAGCCGTCTTTTTTCCAGACTGAAGAGACCCAAATCCCTCAGCCTTTCTTCATAAGAGAGGTGTTCCAGTCCCCTCATCATCTTGGTAGCCCTTTGCTGTACCCTCTCCAGCAGTTCCCTGTCCCTCTTGAACCAGGGAGCCCGGAACTGTCTTTTCTATGCCATCCTAGCTTCCCCATTGGTAAACAGAAAGGTGTAACTATGTTAAGACCTTAAAGCCTGACTGGAATGTGAGAAACTACTCCAGAAAGGAAAAGAGCTTAAGCAGCTTTACTTCCAGACACAAGGAGATTTCTTTGCTACTGCTAATCCTTTGCACTAAACTTGCTTAACATAAATGTTTTGTGGCCAAATGTAACGCTATATATTTTACATCTATGGGAATTGCTCGTGGATAGCAAAGAGCTGGTGGGATCAGAGCAGCCCTGGTCTAGGTGCTTGCTTGGACTGGGACAGTAGAAGAGATGATAACTGGTAATGGGAGTAAGTCCTGTGTCTAACTAACTAAAGTTAACACCCTGCCTGTAATGCTGTAAAATGGATGACATTATCCAAAGTTTGCACGAGCCGTTGAAACGCGCGCGGCAAAGTGTCACGGCGTGGGATGCGGCTGGGTTTTGGCTTGTGTAGATGGGGAAGCAGTGGTGGGCTCTGCGCCGTATTGCTCCCAGACTGCTGTCAGCTCTGCCCCTCGTCTGCTGCTGTGAGGAAAACAAGGGAAGATAAAGCCAAACCGCTAAAGGATATGGCTATTTATATATTGTAAACTAGCCAAGGACAGTGGGGGGGATAGAGTGCATTCAGAATATGGGAATTTGCACCAGGAAACGGTATATCTGCCATTGCAAGATTAAGAAAATAAATGTTTGACTAAGGGGCGAGGACTCTACAAAGTCCTGGGGAAGGCTGGATTTGGTGATCTACAAGGTAATTATGCCAGAAGAGAGATTATTTTTCAGACTTACTTTGGAAAATCAGAGCCAGCCTGCCTTGGAAACAGAGAGAGGCTCAAGGGAGCTGCGTGGTAAGTCAGCAGCGTCGGAAGGAGGTGTACCAAGGCAGGGAGAGCCTGGTTTTCCACAAGGACAGGGTTTGTTGCTGGAAAATGGCTTATTCCTTTACAGTGGAGCTGGGAAGGTCTTCTGAGATATAGCATGGTGTTATTTTACAGGCATCCTAGCACATCAACCACCATAATTGAGTACAAGGGGGAAAAAAATGACAGCAGGTCCATGAAATGTGGAAATGGTGTGGGATGCGGGAAGAAGCTGGCAGTAAGGTGTGAGCCTACTACAGTTGGGGCGGGAATAAATCCTATTGCACACTTTAAAAAATTTAAATCCATCGTACCACATTCTGACTACGTTTCAGCAATTAATAGGGCTACTTGTAAAGGGCGTTAGAGAAGATCTGCGTGCAGAAGGGGAGCATGTAGTTACCTGCAGGGTGACTGTGAAAAGAGCTCCTACAGGAATTGCTCCACTAGACAGAACAGCCTGGGTTTATTTTGACAGGCTGCTCCCAGTCAGGGCTATACTTCCCCTGCTCCTCGCACACCCCTCGGGAGAAAAGAATATGAAGTGTTTGCAGGCGCTTTTTAGGAACCACCTGTACATCTCCACTAATCTTGTTTTTTCAGATGAATCTGTGAGTCCCAGCAAACTTTGTAGGAGATGGGCTCAGGGAAACTGCTTTGAGGAAAAAGAAAAAAAAAAAAAAAGTAGTGGGGACTAAAATCCCAGCGATGTGAGTGTGATGCTGTTTCCGTGAGGGATGTGCTGTGAAGATCAAGCTGAGCCCTGCCCTGTTTTCTTACGAGCTCCGAACGCAGGTTCTTGCAAGCTTTTGCAGAGACAGCTGCCTAAAAAGCCTCCTGCTGTAGGCACCGACACAAGCAACGCAGGGGCTTTTCCGAAGTCCTGCTGCACCTTTTTTTCATCCTGTTTTCTTTAATTTTTTCACTGCCAGGAGGCTGATAACACGGAGGCCCCCGGGGAGGACAAGGGTGTGCTGCGTAGCCCTGGGAGCTGTGGAGGGACCAGGTGCTCCGCAGCAGCAGGTAAACAAGTGCCTGCCCAGAAGGGACCCCCTGCGGGGCCCAGGGATGCTCTTCCCGGGGTGGCAGGGGGGAAGAGTTGCTGCTCCAGCTGAGGAACACACACACAAGCACTAACTTAGCGCAGACCGGGCTGGGTTTTGTCGGGTTTCTATGTTTAGAGGGCGGTTTATGCCTATGGCCACTGTGTAATTATGATGATAGCCACCTCTTCAGTTTCTGCCTGTTGGCTCTGAGGAAACGACCTAATTTGAACTGCCAGCACTGAGGACCTTGAACCCTATCAAAAGTCATTTTTAAATGAACCTAGAACATCTAGACAGTTGCCAGACTTTGCTGGCAATGATAAAAATAGGTTAGTGAGATTTTTCCACTGCTGGACACAGGCTTCCACATGCGTGGCTCCTACAGAATGAATCCACAAGGCAGCCATTCATGGCATGTTGAATGCTCCTCTTCTCTGCTAGCTGCCTGTTTTGTGTTCAATAGATATTCAGGCTGCGGCTGAGAAGTGACCTTTTATGCCTTGCTCTTAATGCTGGCATTTAGTCCCTAACTTGCCACGCACCCGACTTGCCACGGTACTTCTCCCGCTCTGTCCCACCAGTGAAATCGCTCCCTTCTTTGAAACGTTAACACGGCAGGTCCTGCTGGATAAAAGGAGTTCGCGTCTCAAGATGCTGGTCTGTGGCTCTGTACGGGGAAGGAATAGTGTGTGAGAGAGCGAGAGCCAGAAAACCTGCACCACAGGACAGGTTTTTCAGCTTTGCAGCGGCGCAGCCTGATGCAAACTGCACCTTCCATTTACGCGGGCACCGCCTTCGCTTCTGGAAAGACGGGGGAGTACTCCGCAGCCCTTTCCAAACCCACTGTCCCACCTCAGCTTGAGGTTTGTAATTAAAAGGATTAGCTTTAGATGTCCTTGACGCCCCTCCGTCGCTGGGATTTCTCGGTTCTCCTCCTTGCCTCGGTACCTGAGTGCATGGTTATCCTCGCAGCGGAGGTGTGGGGCAGAGCGAGTTCCCAGGAAGGAGGCGGATGTCTGAGTATTTCAGGTTACATCCCACCGTCAGCAATGCAACAGGGGCAGGGGCGAGATGGGGTCGGTTGTCAGCAAGTCATAATTCATGACTTGGTCTACCTGTAGGCTGTTCAGGGCACAGTGTAAATGCGAACAGATGTTAAAAGTGGCAGCGGGCGTTCAATGAAGTTACTGTTTTGCCTTCTCTTGTCGCTTCTAGCCACTCCTTGGTATTTCTCCACGGCTCTGTTTTGCGTGAGAGTGAGGACAGAAAAATATTGGTCAAGGATGCCAGTGGGGTCTGTCTCTTTTCAGGTGGAGTCTGGTGGTCCCATAAAGCCGCACAGCCCTGCTGTGCTGTGGGGCAGGGTGGTCGCGCCGCAGCGCTGCGGCTGCCTTTGCCAGGTGTACGAGGAGAGAAGGGGCAAAGTCCATGTCGGCCACGACTGTGTGCCTGCCTTTGGCTGGCTCTATTAGTATAGTGAACTTGCAAAAATTTTTCTGTCGTCACAAGGGTGAGCAGGGACCTACCTTGTGTGGCGTAAGTAGTTGGAAGAGGGAAGACTGAGTCAAGTCCCGCGCTCCTGACCATGCAAATCATGCTTCCATGGCACGCGTGTGAGGTGAACGAGTGAGGCCTTTCCCTGTAGAAGCAGAAAGGATGCCACGCTGCATGCTTTAATTTTTTACACCAGAGGCTGTAAAAATCTCCAGGATATGAGGACAGTAAAGCTTAAAGAGAACTAGGATCATAGGATCACAGAATTGTTCAGTTTGGAAGGCACCTCAGGAGGTCCAACCTCCTGTTCAAAGCGGGGTCAGCCATGAGGTCAGACTAAGTTACTCAGGGCTTCATCTAACCTGATCTCAAAAACTTCTAAGGGTGGAAATTGTGCTGTCTCTTAGGGCAACCTGGTCCACTGCTTGGCTGGTGTCCTGGCAAAAAGGCTTTTTCTTATGAGTTTGAACTTATCTTGTTTCAACCTATGCCTGTTGTCTCACCACGGTGTTCTTTTTGGTCATCTCACAGATACTGGAAGGCTGCCATTAGCTCCCTGCTGAAGCCTTCTCCAGGTTGAACAAGCACTCTAACCCCAGCATCTTTCTCACAGGGCATATGCTCCATCCAGCATGCTGACCATCTTGGTTGTCCTCCACGGAGCTTGCTCCAGTTTGTCAATGCCTTTCTGATATTGGGGGGGGACAACAAAACTGGACATGATGTTTTGGATGCCTTCTAATGGGTGCTGAGAAGCTGGAGGTACTCACTTCCCTTGATCCACTGATTATGCTCCCGTTAATGCAGCCCAGAATGCTGTTGACCTTGATCGTTGCCGCAGTACGCTCCCAGCCCATATTCAGCTTGCTGCCTACATAGCCCTCACCCAACTTTCCCCCTGGTGCTGGGGAACACCGACAGCAGAGCAAATGTGAGGAGACTGCACTCCGTCACCTCCATGAGATTATTGATAAAGACATTAAACAAGACAAGTCCCTGCAGTCCCCTGCAGTGCCCCACTTACTATCGGCCTCCTGTAAAATGAATGTCTCTTTTTGCACACCTGGAAACTTGTCCCGGTTGTGGGCTACCCAAAGGTCCATTTCTGACAGAAGCAAATACACTAAATGTAGGGAAAATACCTCACCACCGTTCTGGGAAAATCTTCAAGATTATCTTCCACGTAGGGCAGTTGTTACCTGAAAAAAGTCATCACAGGCATGGCTTTTGTTCTGCTGCTTTCTGGGAACACTCTGTGCCCTTTGGCTCTCCCTCGGGACACTCCATCCTGTTAGTAGCCAAGGTTAGAACTATACTGATGAAAAACAATAAGCAGTTTCTTTGCTACTTTATGGGTTTGTGAAGGATAGCGTGTCCATGCTCAAGGACTTTATTGTGGAAAAAGAAAAAAAAAACTGAAGGTGGAAACGGGGCAGAAAGCTGAGCAACCAGTAAACATGCCACTTGGCAAGTCGTTCCCGTCAAGGACTGCTGATCCCACATGCCAAGGTCCACTAGAAAGAGTAAGCTTCTCCTCTTTGTGAGGGCCAGCTTGGCTCCACCCTTGACTTGTCACCGCAATTAGTAAAAGATGGGTTTTGCTGCCATCAGTTCCCCTTCCTGAGCCTGTCAGCATATCTTGCGAGCTGCTTCCTCCGCTTTTCCAGCCATGTGGATGGAAGCAACCACATCCCTTCCCAGAACAGCGAGCCCCATGCTTACTGCTGATGTCATCTTGTCACACCATGAGAGGAGCTCTGCTCCCTCTGGCTTGCTGGCAAAGGTCCGGCGAGGATTTCTATTAAAAAGTTTAGTCTTCCTTTCTGTAAGCACCTTGTTTCACAATGCGTGCCACACTTATCTGTAAAATTAGCCCTGCAGCTGGTACTAGCTATTCCTCCATGCTTTTTGTGATCAGACCCTGTTATCAGCACCTTATCGTTGCCAGAGTTCAAGTGTCTGGGCTCAAACTTTCTGTGCCACCTGCCTCGAGTTGAATGGGGTTTTTGTATGTACTGAAGTATCAGCAAACGGAGTTCAGTTATTGCCAACGATGAGTTTAGAGGAAAAAAATGTTGTTTTGCCCATGTTTTTTAAAAAACAAATATCTAGCAACCATTTAACTGAAGTACAGCCTCCGTTTGGCAGGCAGTGCCTGAGAGTTGTGGACGGCTTTTGTTTTTTGTTAGAGATGTGCCTATGGCTTTTCAGAAGGAAAAGGAGCACCAAAGTGTAAGCTTCTGGGGGAGGCTTTCGTCTCCACAGTCCTGCTAGACCTGGAGGTGAAGCCACCAAAATACTTGGGCACCTAAGCGGGTCCCTGGGACTAACATTGCAAAGCTTAAAAGTTTTGCCTACACTTAGCCCCACACGCACCTAAAATCTGTGGATAGACATCAGGTTTTTCCTGGGAACAAGAGCTGTGCCGTAATGCAAATGAGATTTTCTCAGCCTGGTCAGAGCTGAGTTGGGTGGCTCTTGCCTTGGGCTGTCCCCAGGAGGAGATGGCCTCACCTATCTCCCCGGGAAAGTCTCTCCTGTGTGAGAAGGTCTTTCCTAGATGCTTACGGACCTCTATGGTGCACCTGGAGGAGGGGACATGGTGTTGATACTCCATAGACAAATTTTCCTCCAGGACATAGAAGGAGGAAGGGCCCTTTTGTACACTAGACTCCCCCCAGGAGCCCCTTCTCAGCCCAGGGAATGCAACCCACCATCCTCCACACCCATCTCTGTAGACGAGTGCCCAAATTACTTCACAGAACCACACAGAATCACAGAATGGTTTGGGGTAGAAGAGACCTTAAGGATCACCTAGTTCCAACCCCCCTGCCATGGGCAGGGACACCTCCCACTAGACCAGGCTGCTCAAAGCCCCATCCAGCCTGGCCTTGAACACTTCCAGGGATGGGGCATCCACAGCTTCCCTGGGCAACCTGTTCCAGTGTCTCACCACCCTCAGAGTAAAGAATTTCTTCATAATATCCAATCTAAATCTCCCCTCTTTCAGTTTGAAACCTTACTCCTCATCCTATCACTACACTCCCTGATAAAGAGTCCCTCCCCATCTTTCCTGTAGGCCCCCTTTAGGTACTGGAAGGCTGCTATAAGGTCTCCCCAGAGCCTTCTCTTCTCCAGGCTGATCAACCCCAACTCTCTCAGCCTGTCCTCATAGCAGAGGTGCTCCGTACTTCTCCATGTGTTATCGTTTGCAGGCTGGATGAAGGAGACCAGGCTTTCTCAGCCCTCTTGAGGCCCTGGTTCACCCCGGCCCATGGCACACTTCTGCCATCAGCTTTGTGCAGGGGTAATGCACGCTATTCTGGAGGGAAACCAGGGTGAGTTAAAACCTGAAAGCATCAGACCCGGCACAGCCCAATTCTAGACTGCCACGAAGCATCCAGGCTACTGAAACGTGTCCTGAGGTACCAGTCTTTCAGGCACACCTGCAAATATCCCTCTGCTCTAGTTTTCTGCCTCTGGCGGGACAACACCCTGCAAATTTGCTGGTTTCATTCAGATTCACCTAGCCTTTTCCCCTGCCACCCCCAGGCTTCCCAATGAAACACAAACAGAATCTCTCTAGCAAGACTTCAAGCAAGGCTGGTCCTTAGCAGGAGTGTGGGAACACCAGGTTGCTACTGAAGAAGACATAAAAGGCAATCCTGGTCGGTGGTTTACCTGCCTTAACCTCCCCCAGGGCTCCCAGCCCCTCCTGGCTGGGAGTCACCTGGTGGCCAGGCGTTGCCCTAACCCAGGGTGCCTTGCTCAGGGGGTTTTCAGAGCTGGGGCCATCAAGGGAGGCAGACTTTTTGGATCCTTACGGGATACACGGTATCCCAAGTGCCCAGCTATTCATCACAGGAGGTGTATCCGCTGCGTAAAACCTATTGGTCTGGTTTTGGGTGTCCTGGTAGGCAGCCTTGAAGTTTTATCTCTAGTCAGCCCTCCTGGTTAACTGGTTCATGTTCATTCTCCCAGCTTGATACTAAATACTCCCCGGCAGACTTCACAGGACCACGCCGTAACACTCGCTGTCTTGGGTGCGTTGCCAAGTTCCTGTAGAAGCAGCACATGACACAACAGCAAAAGGTGCCAGATGATGCAGAAACCTCTTGCTGCGCTGCAGCGACGAGAGCAGGTTTTCTCACGCCCACGCCTCCGTTGCCGTCCTGGTGCTGCAATATGCAGGACAGCTTGAAGCTCGGCGAGACGCGCGACTTTGTGCAGCTCAGTTGTGGCACTTCTCGGAGCTGGGAGAAGAGCAAGAGCAGTTCCAAGAGTATTCGTGCATTTTACACAATGACCTCTTTTATAAGGAAATACTTAGTGCGGCTGGGCCTCTGCATCCCCAGGATGGTACAGGGAGGCTCACCCTCCTCCCTTTAGGACCTTTTTTGATTTTCCTTGTTTTCTTTCAACAGAAAAATGAAAAAATCCCAGCATAGCCAGTGACCTCTTTCTTCGTGACAGTCCTCAAAGCTGCCAGGCAGCAACGGAGCTGGAGGCGCTTCTCCAAAATCCTGGGGGAGGGCCCTGGCCACTGTAATCCTGAGTGGATGAGCAGGGGCTGAGGGCACCACATTCTCCTTCCACCCCCACTCCCCTTTCTGGCATCCTTTTAAAATAATGCAATAAGCCATTCCCCGTGTTTGCTGGAAGCAGCGTGGAAACCTTCTCCCAGGTGTCCTGTGCTGTGACCTGGAGCAGGATGACGGCAGAAGAGAGAACAAGGTGAGAGCAGCATCGGGGGAAACGAAGCTGAAGAGAGGGACTGGGCAAGAAAGGGAAGGGAATAAAACTGGGGATGGAGGAAAGGGTCAGGGCTAGAAACGCAGTGGGGAAGGCAAATGCAGAGCCTTATGCAGAGGTATAAGGATAAAGATGAGCAAGAACAAGTTGTGGGGAATGACAGGAGCAGGTAATGTCTGGGAGAAAATGTAATGGCCCAGAAATAGAGAATGTCAGACTAAAAGATATAAAGGGCTCTTCTAGCTTGAACCACTGGCACTACAGAAAGGTCTGTCGGCTGGCTCTGTAGAAAAATTTGTCTATGGAGTATCATCATCAAATGATGACATCAAAGCCTCCAACCTTCTGATGATCGTTACGTGGCAGTTATGACCCCGCACCATGAACTGTAGCTTTTGACGTTTGGTTTTTTTTTTTTAAAAAAAAGAAAAGAACAACCAAGAATAGAGAATAAATGAAATTAAGACTGCAATCTCAGGTGATGCTAGTATGAAGAGCATGGAGGAAACCTCTAACGTGCACGTGAATTGTGACACGGATCTGCAAGATCCTCGCTTCCCTTTTGCCAGGAGCACGGAGGCTCTAATGAACAAAATCAAGGAGCTCAAGGGAAGAGGCAGGGTGGTCTTGCGATGAACATACACTGACGCTGTCCTCCTTCAGGCCCAAAGTGACGTGGGGCGAGTCACACAGTTGGGCTCTTTCTGTATCCCTCATTTTCTGAGTTTACTAAATAAAAAGTACTTTATGTGGGGTGCTGGGCCCACATGGCAGCAGCTGAAGTCTGTTAAGAGCCATGGGCTACAAAACACGGCACCTCCTGAAGAATTATGCCTCAGTTCTCTCAGGCCATTGTCAGCACCTGGTTTTGAACTTTTAACTTTTTTTGTGCCTGAGCTCCAAAGCTGTGAAGCGAGGCTGGAGGAGAGAGCTGTTAATAACACCCACCCTGTTCCCGCAGGGTGTTACGCGAGTGCTTTCACGTTTGTGGGACACCGACAAACAACGCCGATGAGCATCACCAAGATGCCACATGGAAATTATTAACCACTCAGTGAGGAATTCAGATTACATGGCCTCGGTCACACGCTGCCGGAGAAGACTGAAAAAATCCAAATTACTACCTACCTACTCATTGGCCGAGACAGAGGTTCTGAGCTAAAAATAGCCTTTAATTACAAGATCGCGTATGCATCGGCACAAAAGAGGCTGAATAAAAGTTGCACCCTCATAGCAGCATTTCCTAATTTTTGAATGCTCAGCTCTATTAACTAAAATAATTTTCTGCAATTTTTTTTTTTTTGAAGCGAAACTTTTACACTTTTTCAAGTGCTGCCGTACCCCCTGACAGTGACTGTGCAAGGCCCTGTTACTGCCACCTGTCACTGCCTGCACATCAGCTACGCTCTGCAGAAAGCCTCTTAAGTTGGGTTTTGTTTTCTGCCTGGAAGCTCTGTTTCAAGCGGGATATTTTCCCTTTTGTACATTTTGTACCATTGCCAGTAAAAAAGTCCCAGAGAATTCCGCACGTGCCTCTGCAACCCTCTCCAGATAGCAGATCCTTTTTATGTTAGTGAAACTATGTTGTGGCTAATTTTCTGCAAATACCTTTGAGGGCAAAAGGTGCTCCTGAACCAGGAACTTACTTCAGCTGCTGATGTGTGGGCTCAGAGCGCCTCGCTCATTTTCCCCTGGCAGATCCGGTAAATTTAACAGAAACAACTCTTATTTTAGCATTTTTTCCGTCAGCATCACATTTATGCGGTCACTTCTCAGAGCAGAACAGGGAGTTCCCTCTCCTCCTCCTCCTTTTATTTTTTTTTTTAATTTTATTTTTTTCCTGTGCTCACAGTCCCCCAGCCCGGGCAGGTCTCCACCGTGTCCAGCACACTTATTTACCAGGAGCTTTGCCGGCGGGAGGAGTCTTGCCCACCAGACTGGAACCTGCTCAGGCTCCAGAGCAAATGCCCCGAAAAACAGCTTTCACCAAAGCCATGCCCGCTGGCTGGGCCATCGCCAAGATCAGCAAAAGGATGCTTTAAATCCCTGTAGGACTTGGCGACCTTCCTTTGGGCTGGAGGGAAGCACTTCTCCTTGTTTTGGTGGATGCGATCGCCGCCTTCTCGAGATGCCAGTGATGCTGCTGGAGACGCTCTCTCCTGTGAAATAGCCGAGCATCCTCTAGCAGAGGAACGATGTTGCTGTATCTCCCGCGGCGTCTGCACCCACGCCTCCAGCCTGCGTGCCCCGTCCTCCCAACCGGGCTGGCTCTGGCTCGGGGCAGAAACTATTTCATTTCACAAGGAATTAAGTCAGAGAGGAATGAAGCCCCTTTCTCAGGGGGCTTCAAATTTCTAGCCACCTTGACCAGACAACTCCTGCGATATGCCCAGCAGCCTAACACAGCCCTGGGGCTTCCCACCAGCCTTCCCCCCTGCCCAGGCAGCTTCCTGCTGCCCGTTGGACCAGGCAGCGCTGCATCCCCTTTCCCGCTGCCCACCCCTGCCTCTTCCCACTTCACCCCCTCTTTTCCACCTTCATTCGGTGGCTTTGTAGCCACAGGAGAGAGGAGAGCTGCGTGTTCCTGCAAGCATTACTCACTCTCCCCCCCACGCAGAGGCTCTCCCGTGGGAGCAGCCCGGCACCACAGGACAAGCCTTCCCTATAGGGAGGCAGGGAGACGGGGATTCCCTTCCCGTTTCCTCCCTTTGTGTAGGCAAAGTTCAAAACAATGTTTTACATCAGTGGAATGACTGAGTCAGGCACCTCTGGCAGGGTGGGGCGCCTAGTTTGGGGGAAAAAAACGAAAAAAAAAACCAAAAAGAAGAATAAAAAAGAGGCAATGACTTCTGCTTTATGATACATCGGCTGCTAGTCACTCATCTGTACACAAAGGGCTTTTCTTTCTGAGCTGTTAACGAAATGAATCAGCAAAGAGCATGCCTCCAGACGCATCGGGCAGCCTTTCTCCGGAGTCACATCTCGCGGGGAGGGCACGTATTCCTCTGCCACTGCGAGGAACGTTGCACAAACAGGAAGGTGCTTTACAAAATTGGAAGGTTGCTGTAAAAATAAACCGTGACCCTTCCTCAGGGAACAGCAAACAGAAATTATGGGAAACATTATTATGGGCCAGCCTTTGTTGTTGCAAATGGAGGGAGTGTAAACAAGCCAGCCGGCCAGGCAGGCTGCCACCCGGTGTGGGATGGCGGGCAGCAGCCGCCTGCAGCGTCCCACAGGCCAGCCCACAGCCCTGCTGCCCCACAGCCGCCCCAGCTGCCGGCCTTCACAGGGTGGCCTTCACAGGGTATTTTTGCTGTTCTGAACTCCTCTCGTCGGCCCTGGCCGGTGGAGCTGGGGCACAGCCCCCTGTGCCAGCCTGGCAGCTCCCCAGAGATGCTCTCCAGCCACCCCACCACCCCCATGCCGGAGCACAGAGCTGGGACTCGGGGTGGGGACCCCCCTCAATAAGGGTCTCTGAGGAAACTTCTATTTTCATAGAATCGTGGAATCATCGAATAGTTTGGGTTGGAAGGGACCTTTAAATACCATCTAGTCCAACCCCCCCCTGCAATGAGCAGGGATATCTTCAACTAGATCAGGTCGCTCAGAGCCCCGTTCAGCCTGACCTTGAACGTTTTTGGGGATGGCACATCTACCACCTCTCTGGGCAGCCTGTGCCACTGTTTCACCACCCTCATGGTAAAAAAATTTCTTCCTTATATCTAGTCTCAATCTACCCCTCTTTTAGTTTAAAGCCATTACCCTTTGTCCTATCCCAACAGGCCCTGCTAAAAAGTTTGTCCCCAGCTTTCCTGTAGGCCCCCTTTAGGTACTGGAAGGCTGCTATAATGTCTCCCCGGAGCCTTCTCTTCCCCAGGCTGAACAACCCCAACTCTCTCAGCCTGTCCTCACAGCAGAGGTGCTCCAGCCCCCTGATCATTTTTGTGGCACTCCTTTGGAACTGCTCCAACAGGTCCGTGTCTTTCCTATATTTCAGTTCCTCCCCAACAGAGGCTCAAATTACGCAGGTGCCCAGAAGCTGTTGGCTTACAAGAAGGGCTCCCATGGCCTCAGTAGAATTTCAGGCAGACCGCAGCCTGAAATTCTCAGCAAAATGCGAAGGTAAGCTCAGAGGACGGGTGTGTAACACCTCAGCATGCCAATCCCAGCGTGAAAAACCAAAAGAGAGATTAAAAGAGGTGGCTGGCAACCTCTTGCCCTCACTCACCCTCCTGCCAGTGCAGGCTGCCATGGGGCTGCCAGGTAGCCTGAAGCCCACAGGTCATTCATGGGATGAAAGCTGCAGAGGCACAGCTGGATGAGATGGCAGGCAGCAGCGGCGCCAGCAGCAGGGATATGGAATGGACGCAAACACATTTATGAACTCCAAACAAGAGGCTCTCACCACCCCCCGATCACCACACATCACAGCGTTTTGATGTTATGACATCTTCTGGAGCCACACGAGGTGCAAGGAGGTGCCTGGGCAGCAATGGAGGGTGCCGAGCCCGCCGGCAGGCAGGCGTGACCCCAGGCGTGAAGACGCAGGGCTGCCCAGCCCGTGGTGGTGGGTCAGGGCACAACCTGCCACCGCTTCTCTGACCCGCTTCTTGCTGTGGCATGCCCTGAGGAAGGTGGGGGAAAAGAAAAAAATAAAAATAAAGTAAAATAAAAATTTAAAAAAAAAATAAAGAAAGAAAATAAAAAATTAAACCCCAGCTTCCCCAAGAGGCTGGGCTGAGGAGAAGCAGACATGTGATTTCCCTGTTCAGGTAAATAGATCTGCTGTGGTTTGGGCTGGGCTGGCCACTAAAAGGAATGACAGATGCTGTCTTTAACATCTCTCCCCTTCAGAGGAGAGGAAGGAAGATGAGAGAGAGACTTGTGAGTTGAAAAGAAACTAAATGATTTTAATGAAGTATTAATAATAGAATAATTAAAATAAAAGATAATATTAATAAGAAAATAATGAAATATATATACAATACATATACAATACATATACAAAACTGTATCGAGCTCCCAGGATGATGATCACATCAGTGGCCGGCACTGGGAAAGTCCCAGACTTTCTTGGACTGGATACTGGACTCAGCGATGGATGGGAACTGGATTCCAGATCTGGATTCAGGAACGCATGGGTCGGGATCACAGGCAGACAAATAGACAGGGTCCTCCTCGGACGCCGGCCATTGAGGGAAGAGAACTGAACCTTTGATCCCTCAGCTTTACACTGAGAGTGATGCAGATGGGATGGAATACCCAGTTGGTCAGTTTTGGGTCACCTGTCCTGTCCGCTTCTCCCTGCAGGTGGGACCCCTCTGCGCTTTTCCATTTCCGACCCTCCAAAGTTAGCTGACCTTCGCTGTTATAGCAATAAGTATAAGCAGGAGCCTCTCTGCGTACCATGCCTTGATAGTAACTATAAACACCAGCTGCTACCACTGCTTGAAGCAGACACTGTCTGAAAAACACACCCTTAATTTCAAAGGGTCACTGAGAAGAAAATTGGTTGTGTTTTACATCAAACCAGGACAGGAGGAAACCACCTTCCCATAGAAGAAACGGATACCGGTTGCCCTCCCCAAAAAACGACACGGAGGAGCGGGGGTCCCTCTCTCCCAGGACCAGAAGGCAAGGCAGACCCCAGAGGGGCACTTCGCAGGCAAAATGGGCTGCTGCTTTCTCTCTTCACATTTTGCTCGACATTCCTGAAAACAAACCAAAGGAGGAACTTCACCCCCTTGTTCTAGATGCTGTAAAAATACGTATAGTAAGCAGAGAGGGCACAAGAAGTGTCCCAAGAGGGTGGCATTTATGCCTGTATGTAACTGGAACCTTTAAGCTCCCTTGACGGAAAACCAAACACTTTTAATTTCTCCAGCAGCATTTCTCCATCCATTTCTCCAGCGACAGCCCTTAGTGGGCTGCTATCACAACCCTGGTCTCTGTGAAGCTTAATATTCAAGATTTACCAGCCCTTGCCTGATGGGCTCACGCAGGTGTGGGCACGTGGGACACAGAAGAAGAGTTGAGCAATGCGTCCCCGGGTCCCTCCCGGGGCTGGCTCTGGTGTGTCTTACGCTGTGCAGTCTCATCTGGCAGTTCTATCGTCAGTTCTGAAGGTATGATTATCATTAAGCTAATTGAGGTATCACAGGTGCTTCCACACTTGTCAGCATTTAGCTATGAAGATGCACGGCACTGTCAGATAATGGATTTGGGGCTTGGTTTTGTTTTGTAATGTATCATTCTTGTGCTTAGCACAGCAACACAAAGAAAAATCAATATTTACTGTTCAGCAATAGATTATTTTCTCATGCTATTTGTAGCAATCTTTATAATGAGCAATGCAAAAAAATACCTTGGGAATTTCAACTGCTAAACTGAATAAATGTTGATACTTTCTGATGTATGCCGCTTTACAGAAACTGAGAGGTCTGTAAGAAAAGATTTCTCTCTTTTTTTTTTTTTTTTTACTAAAACAGAAGAATGAGTTTATGAGGTTTTATGTGCTCTCACCACATAAAACAGGAGTTGTTTGTAGAACATAATGTCTTACTTGCTGGCTAAGGCACATAGGAAAAGGTTAATATGCCAAATTCATCTGTTTATCCACCAGCTATTTAGATGTAGCAGAAGATTAACAGTCTAATTACATTAAAACATGCAATATAGTAGATAGATACACCTATGTGAGACTCTGTGTGTGTGTGTGTGTGTGTGTGTGTGTACTGTTCAGCTGAAGGGCCACACTTTGGGTAACTGGACAAAACCTTCCTTCTGCGGCAACGTGCTTGTGACAATATCCTCGCTCTCATTTCCAGTCTTAACCACAATGGTACTGAATTAGACCAATACAAACATGCATATCCACAATTTGGCTTTCCACCTCATAAAACCTCTCAATTAATTAGGAAAAAAACAAAGTCAGTACTTGATATCACACACGGCTGTATCCATTTGCACCAAGTCTGACTTGCTTCACAATTCTGACTACTCAGCTTGGCACTTCCAGTTAAAATTACAATAAAGAGGCAAAACAATTCCTCACTTTGAAAAAGAAGATGCCGCAGCCAAAAAGCCATGGCGTTTTGAATTTTGATCCTGCCACCCTAAACAAATGAGCTTCTCGAGACCTAACATGCAAAAGAAATACCTAATAAGAGCACACAGGGGCCTAAACCCAAAGTGTCTGTGCAACGTGTGCGTGATCTGGACAGGCTGGATCGATGGGCCGAGGCCAATGTTATGACAACCAACGAGACGAAGCACCAGGTCCTGCACTTGGGTCACAACAACCCCATGCAGTGCTACAGGCCTGGGGAAGAGTGGCCGGAAAGCTGCCCGGCAGAAAAAGATCTGGGAGTGTTGGTCAACAGCCAGATGAATATGAGCTGGCAGTGTGCCCAGGTGGCCAAGAAGGCCAACAGCATCCTGGCCTGTATCAGGAATAGTGTGGCCAGCAGGACCGGGGCAGTGATCAGCCCCCTGTACTCAGCCCTGGTGAGGCCATGCCTCCAATACTGTGTTCGGTTTTGGGCCCCTCACTACAAGACAGGCATTGAGGTTCTGGAGCAACCAAAGAAGGGCAACGGAGCTGGTGAGGGGTCTGGAGCACAAGTCTTATAAGGAGCGGCTGAGGGAGCTGAGGTTATTTAGCCTGCAGAAAAGGAGCCTGAGGGGAGACCCTATCGCTCTCTACAACTACCTGAAAGGAGGATGTAGCGAGGTGGGGGTCGGTCTCTTTTCCCAAGTGGCCAAGTGATAGGAGAAGAGGAAATGGCCTCAAGTTGCGCCAGGGGAGGTTTAGATTGGATATTAGGAAAAAAATCTTCACCAAAAGGGTTATCAAGCCTTGCAACAGGCTGCCCGGGGAAGCAGATGAGTTGCAATCCCTGGAGGTATTTAAAAGCCGTGTAAACGTAGTGCTGAGGGACATGGTTTAGTGGTGGATTTGGCAGTGTTAATGGTTGGACCTGATGATCTTAAAAGTCTCTTCCAACCATAACGATTCTATGATTCTAATTTTACTAAAAGTAGGTTGCAGCAAGGAAAACAGCGCAATGGGATTCCAAGATATTGGTGCAGTGTGTACTGCAGGCATAATAGACTCTTCACCTTGGTGTGTGGCCTGGCACATGGTCAAGGGCTGTTGCTGCTTCTGCCAGTGGCAGCAGCCGGGAAAAAAAAACCACGTCTGTGTACCTGTGGAGTAGATTAACCTTGGTTTAGCTCCAGCAAAGTCACTGGAATCACAGAAGGGATGAATCTGGCCCTCCGTGTACTCCCAAGTACCCACCCTTTCCTCCAGCTGTTAACAGTGATATGAAGGAAATCTCGATTCAAAACTTCAAGCCCAATTGAACCTGGCAGATTTTAAAATTACAATCGTAGAAATGAATCAAATCATACCCAAAGAAGCCTACATTTTATCCAAAAGCTTGAATGCAAAAGATTTTCCATTTCAAAAATTTCACTGCATTCATTTAATCTCCCAAATTTTTGGGATTGTGTTGCATAGGACTTTGTGATACTGAGTGTCCAAATGACATTTTTATGGGAAATGTCATGAGCAGAATATGCAAGCTGGCTGCATATTTGTGCCACCAAACAACATCCAAAAGACGTATTTCCGAAAATAGAAGCTTCTCACAGAACACCCTAAATTCTTTTTTTTTTTCTTTTCTGTAAGAAAAGGGGAAGGTAGACATGGACAAGCTGGCACGCTGCTGTTGGTTTTGTCCTTTTTATCTCCTGGAAGGGTTGTTTTTGGATCCAGGGAAGACTCATAGCCAGCCCTAGCTATGAAGAATTCTGCCGTCACCACCACTAACAGTTTTCAGAGCGCACTTGTAATTGCAATGAAAACTCCCATTCACACCTCTTGGAAATATTGGTTTAGGCTGTTCAGCTGTGGCTGAGTGAAACAAGTGTGAACTAATGCACATTCCCCGCCAGTTCTCAGCCTGCTGCAGATGGCAATAAACTGTTGCACTAGGAAAGGAAAATTCCCGAATCTCTATGCAAATCTGCAGATTCGCGATATAAATCTGTGCCGGACTATACTGCTTAGTCTTCAGCAGTCTGCAGCCACTGCCAGACATAAAATAGTGTTTTATAAGACACTGGAGAAAGAAAAAGGAGAGGAGCAGCAGCGTTCAACTCCTGCCAGACACTCTTTGAAACAAACGACAGTGACAATGCTTAGCTTCACCAGGTACAAGAGGGCACCCAGACCACTGTAAATATCAAAATTATTCAGGCCTTGCCCAAAAGACAGTGCAAAGGCTCAGTGCTAACCACAGAAAGTACCAAAGAAAATGCACCTCCAGCTTCCTAAACCACCGGTCTTTCCTCACAAGGACAGGGCGAGAGCCTGACACGCGTTTTAACCACTCATATCACATATCCCACATATTCAGGTGGTTAAAGCTCATTTGGGAACCACGGTTCCTAGGGCCTGCAGCCATTTATTGTACCAGAATAAACAGTCTTCACTTGAGTCCTCTGCTACCACAGCTGACGACTGATTTCAGAGATGTATTTTATCTATTTCTCAGGCTGACAGTCCCAGGTAAAGCAGAAGCTGAGACTATCAAGCCAAGATCATTTGCTCTACACAACTACTCCTGCTAACGCTGAAGCGTGATATTCACATGCTAAGATTTGAGGAATGCAAGAGAAAAGACCCAGTTATGAAACATCCTGTCAGATTAAACTGCAATACATCCCGACAGGATGCAGACGTAAATGCAAGGCATACACACATAAACCGTCCACAGTTACTGTTAACTGAAAAAGACGGTTAACCTCTTTTGAAATAACTGAGCCACCTCAGCAATAAACTGTTGAGTCTGTCCCAGAGATGATGACCAAGTATCACAAGAAAGCGGTACCCACCAAATATTTATCAACTACTTTGTAAAAAATTTTGAACAATACAATCCTCAGGTATTCAAACCCATCTACAGTTCAAACAGGACGCTAAACCAATTGATATGTGACAGAGATCTGTTCACCCTGCTGGCATTTATAGTTACAGTTTTGCTGCCATTCATTGTTATAGTTTTATATTGATTTTTTTTTTTTAAAAAAAAGTAATTCAAGGCTAGCAAACACCAAACCAATGCTGGACTTCCCATGACACTTCTTGCACTATCTGGAGTCCCTAAAATTTGGTGTAGCTGCTGGGGTTCCTCCTCCTGTTTTGCTTACGTCTTATTCTTCCTGGGCCCCCTTCCCACATATTCCAGGATACCAGCCATACCTTCTGACTCTTTCATGATCTGGAATTTCTACCTACCTATGGGGCTCCGGTGCCTGTATCAGCTCTTTCCTGACTGTGAGCTCCTCAAGACTGGAATTCATTAAGAAGAATAAAGTCAGGAGATTTGCAAAAAACAAGAGACAAGAAGGTTTTATTGATTGTAATTTCCCTGCTTCTTTCCTCAGCAGGAAAATAATCATGGCAACAACAACAAAAAAAAAATACAAACCAAAGAACTAAAAAATGCTTCTGTTGCAAATATTACTTTTCTCATCTCTCTTTTTCTCTTCTTATTTTGCAGTTTTTAAAATGGTAATGTTTCCTCTTCCTTTGTGTTTTTTTTTTTCCTCAGAGTGCAGCATCAGTCATTAGTTTCTTCTTTAATATCTAAAGGAAAACCAAACAGATTCATGAGAAAATGTGATCTCACAAGACACAGAACAACTTGAATTTTTTCAAATGTTTTATATTTCAAAATCAGACACACATACACACAAACAATATTTAAGGCATATGACACCCTCAATGAATCTAGAATAAGGTAATTTGTTTCCAGAACGTAAAACTGAAAATGGAAATCCAAACACAAAGCTCTCCCTTCCCCTTCCTCTCTTCTTGCTCAAGAACTTGCTTCCTTGAAGAGAGGGGTATATGCCTTGGTAAATCTTAGAAATGATCAGCCCTGTGTAGCCATTCAGCTCACAACAGATGATGTCTGACAGAGGACAGAACTTTGCCATCTCTTTTACTGACCTATAAGTCTCCATTTCTAAAAACAGATGAATCTAAGAACTAGATATAGGATAACTGGACCTATCTTGGACAGCAACCCAGGAAAAAAAAAAAAAAAAAGTTCCATTCCCATTCATGCCACAGTTTTGATTCTGCATTCAGAGGAGCTACTGCTGTCTTGGAACTCTTGCCTTACCCCCCGCTTCTCCAAAAAAAATCAACTGTCCTTTCAGTTACCAACAATAGTCTCTCCTTTCTTGCTGCCACTTTCTACTTCCTCTCTCTCAGCAAGCGATGACAACTCTGGCTCTGTTTGGTGGTGGTGGTGTAAACTCTGGTCTGGTGGTGTCCCTCCCTTTTGCTTTCCAGTATGTGGCATGGATCCCAGCGTTGTTCCATTGGGCACTTGAAGGAAATATGGAGAAGAGGGCAGGCAAGGTGGCTGAGTGTAGGAAATCTGCTCCGTGAAGTACTGTCCTCCTGCTGTGCTGGAAAACGGCATTCGTGAGTGCAACTGATTCGAGAATGGAGCTCCCTGCGTGTAGAAATCATGCCAAGAGACAGCTTGATAGGCAGTAGCGCCTGCTGAGGAAAAAGCAAGAAAGAAAAGACAAAATTATGAAAATAAGGAAAGGAGGATTAAAAACATGTATATGTAAAAATGTGTATGTTGTGCTTAAGACAGCACGCTCAGTGCAAATACAGTATTGCAGTTATGCCTTAATGGTTACTGCAATAGAGCAGACGTCACACAGATATGAAGGTTAACTTTGTTGTTTACATTGCAGTGTATTAATCCAGAGCATCATTATTAGGAGGAAAAACTTCAGAAGTTCATAGCATTCTTATAATCTTAAAAAACGTGAAGGTAGTTCAGCACAGATGCTGAGTGGATGTAATGATATTAAAGATACACACCTCCCAATTTTTTTACTCCACTCCTATTTTCCAAGTTAACTCCGCAAAGCATAAACTGGATGCTTAATCTTCACTTTCCTTTATTAAAGGATGCAATCCAGGAAGCAGGAATGTTTTTTAATTAGTATCTGTAATTCAACTAAACTGCTCACTTGCTGAAGTAAGAATTACAGGTGTGTCTACACTGACAGATTGGTTCTCTCCCCACTGCACTTTCTGGAAGCCCAGGCCCTGGTTGTCCACACTGCATAACAGCCATAGGATCCCTTCCTTGAACACAAATATGGAATAAAAGACATCAACTCTGCCTCTGTTTCTTAACAGTCCTCCAACTTTATTAGTCCTAACAAGGCTTGCACATTCACACATCCCTTTTATGCTTGCACTCCATGCCCCAAGGCATGCAACACACACTTCTGGCTATATCATGCTATAAAAACATTAATTTGGTGCGCTGGGACACAGCCCTCTCATTACCTCTGGCACTTCAAACTGAAAAACCACAGAAAATAACAATTATGCCTTACAACCAGAGAGGAGAACCAGGCCAAGTGTGCTGATAGCATGGGTGCTGCCAACCTATTCTGGAGAATATTAACCATGAACAGTACGAACATGAACCAGCTTGCACCCATCAACCTGTGAGTCAGGCTTCTCTCCCTGACAAGGTCCACAAAAATGGTACAAAAACAGGAGCAGCATCTGTGGTCTGAGAACTCTATTCTCTTATGTGATAACAGCAGAGATGTATTTTTTTTAGGCTATGAGCTTAATTTAACGAACCTGACAGTCCAAAGAAATAAACTGCAATAATTTATCTTTTGGTTGTACTTGGGCTTGAACAACTTCAAAATATAAATCCCTGACACAAGACAAGGAGACTGACAATGCCATTTTTACTTAGTTACTTTTTAGAAAATTATGCTCAAGTGCTTTAATCTAAGTGGTATTGCAAATTCATGTCAGAAGAAGAAGAAGAAGAAGCTACATCCATGCTCTGTTGGCCTCTGACTCTATTCTTCTGCACTACCCTAGGATATATAATATTCTTTCAAAGTGGTGTCTGCAAAAGCCCAGCCGAGTTAGAAGCTTGTTTTTCTTGCTGTCTTCAACTATTCCATTTGCAGTGGTGCCTTTCTCACTTTGCACCCTTGACCCCCACCCACATATACCAAAGGCGTGTTAATTTGCACAACAGTACACTCCCCAAAGAGAAAAGTTTTCTGTCCATTACAGACAAAACCATTGCACTACCTGACATAATCACATGGTAACACTCTCTCTGACATGCACCCTATGTAGTAACTTTTGATTTAAATTAACGGCTCACATATTTGTGCATACATATGCACATTCCTTCTTTCTGTCACAGTTATCAGGATGAGCAGTAGTTTTACTGAATGTTTCAGGGTATTGTTCAGTTACTCCAGAGAGGCGGGATGCCAAAAGATTTCAGAAATTTACCCAAGTTTCCACTTGGCTGCTGTAACGAGAGCTGTCCCCCCATGTGGTTTTGTACGTAGTCTTGCGTGGCTCCTGCTGTCCCAAAGGTTGCAACTCCACTGTTACCAGGTAAGGCGAGGAAAGCCGTATGGGACTCAGTGGGTGCTGTAGGAGCGAGGCTGACACTGGAGAGCACATTGCTGACCAGGTGACCTGGCAGATGGTGGAACTGGGAGAGCTGGTGCTGCTGGGGATATTGGGACAGCTGGTAAATTCCACCCTGGTTGCTGTACTGACAGTATGCGGTCTCTAGGTTGCCTGCCAACTCCAGCTGCTCAGGGTAATTGCAGGAGACTGGTGAACTCAAACTGCAGAGAGCAAGGAGAGAAGCAATTCAGAGATTAAAGTATAGTCAACAGCTACAGCAACCTGTACAATAAACAACTGTTACATCTTCCCCTTGACAGCTTCTCCAACCCTGATCTGACTCCAGCCCTTCCTCCCAAATGCCAGGCACAGGACAAGGCCAACAGAAACCACTTGAGCCAAGTGCTTTCACAGCAGATTTCTTTAACAATGCGCACTAGTGGGGATTACCTTTCCTTCATTTCTTCCCACTCTCCAAATCACACCCCAAAGCACACCCCACCCTCTCTCAAGGATTCCTTTTCACTCTGCTTCTGAACCCCAATTTCACATGACAGGCATGCAACTCTGAAGGCACTCGGATTAAAGGTATCGCTTTTCTGATAGCGGATGCCCTGTCCTACTATTCACATTACACCCTTTTCCATACTCCATTTAAAGGACATTCTCACTCCCACATCTAACTTCTCATTTATGCTCCCACCTATTTCCTTGTCCCATGTCCCACCTTCAGCCTCCCAGGGTTCACATTTTTCATCTCCCTCAAGGACAATCACATCTATTCCTACCCTTGATTCTGGATGCTGTAAGTGAAGGCCGCCCTGGAGCCATTTTCCTGAGTGGACAAGCTGCATTCACTGTTGGGAGAGTCCAGCATCAAGGGAACAATATGATTCTGGGGGTTGAAGGACAGACTGAGAGGTAGGCTGGCCCTGCGGATGGGTGGAGGGCTGGGAAGACTAGGGAAGCGCTCCGTTCCGCTGGAACTAAGGTTGAGCTGTGGGAACGCCTTTGTCTGAACTGCTTCACAAGAGGCCACCATTCCTGCTGCTGAAGGGACTGTGAATAAAAAGAAGAGACTGTCATAGCATGCTCTCAGATTGAAAATTAAAAGGAGCAAGCAAAGGAAGTGACAGGAGTGGCAGAACAAAAAAGCAAGATGTCAGTGAAAGACTGGAGGTTAACTGATGGGAATAAAAGTAAACAAGTACCAGCATTGCTGCTGGGAAGCAAAAGGGAGTAGTAGCAAGCTCTCTGGAACAGAGGATGATGTTTATTGGTTAAATAAAATTACCTTCATGATTTCAGTCTCTGCATACTGGATTTATTCAGCTCTCAAGAAGGCAGCCAAATGAAGCAAAAGTACTTCCTGGAAAAAAGCCAGGAACAATCCCCCAGCCATCTTCTGTCTCTACTGTCCTCTGGGAAGAGTGTGCTGCACAGATTACCCTTTTGAAAAATATAACTGTGGTTTGAAAGAAACAAAAATGTGCCTTTAGAGATCTGCTGTCTAGGCCATTTTTCAACCAAATTTTCACTCCTGGTTTGGCCTCTGATGAGCCATGCCAAAAAACAAAATGCAGAGATGTCAGCTGAAGGGTCTTGTGAAAAAGAAGCTGGGAGATGGAAAAGGAAACCAACACCATTTGGTTGCTAGAATCTTGTTTGGTGACCTGTCTCCTCAGTCACTGCTGGAAAAGGAGAGAGGAACAGTTTCCTAAAGAACAGCCTCTGTGGAAAGAGGACAATATAGGAATGAAAAGGTCAGAATCATGTATCCTGGTGATCCAGAGTAGCAAGTATACACATTCAAGAACCTTGCACATAGTGCAACAGAACAAGATTGTCTTTTCTTATGCCAAATAGCAAATGTTTTCTCTCTTGAGAGGTGTAACCATCAGGTGTGCATGACACAATTTGAAATGATTTTTCAAGTCTAGTTAGGCTGAACCAGCACAAGGATGAGGCAGATATGAGACCCTATTACTGACTGCTCAGGTAAAGTTGGTATACTCCCACACATTGCAAAGCATTCAGGGAAAGCTAGTAGCATGGATATTTTACAGCTGTGCTTTGCTCTTGCAGGCATACAGAGTAACATCAAATGTACTCCACCAGGTGTGACTCAAGGGCCTTAAACATAAAATCTCAAAATAAAGCAGCCAGCAAGCATGAGCTACCTTTAGAGACTTCTGGTATGCATGCCCAGAGAGTTGATAAGGAGATTCCATTTCAACACCTTGCAGCACCATGTCTCAGATTTCCCAGTGTGCTGTGCAAATGTGCCTATCTTATTGCATCTGCCCACATTCAGTTTTTTTTCCACCTCTGCAACTTAGGAAAGAGGGATTCCTGACGTTTCAATGAAAACTTGAATAGCCCCGAATTGGAGCTCATTTACAGAACTAGAGCAAAATCTAGGATGGCATCTCTAAAGCATTCACATGCCCAGGCAATTTTCAGCAGTTTAATTTTTCTATTTGAACATACTACTTCTACATGTCAGGCAGCATCTATGGTGTATCTGTCACATTCCTGTTTTTTGACACAGCACAGATCTAGTCCCACACAACAACGCACTAGTCAAGACAGCATTTAGTTTCATTGCAAGTCAAAATGGCTTAGCCAGAAATGAAGCTGAAGATCTCTTCTGATTTTTTTAAAGCCTTAATTTGGACTGGTTCTCCTAACCATTCTGTCCCAGAATGTAGCAGTTCACACAATTATCATAAGGTAGCACAACTTACCTGAAAAACAGTCTATACCCTGATAAAGCTTTAGTTCAATAATGACAGTAGTACTAGATATTCTGCAGATGTCTTTAGTCTTGCTCAGGATGAATACATGCAGTTTTAACAACATGGTCCAGGAAATCACTTCTAAACCCACCTACTAAGAATTAAGTTCTGTTCTTTGAAATATATGCAACACTTAATGCAGATAATCTTTGCGGATCACGGCAATAGGACCCTCAGGCAATGAGACAGTGCAGACAGCACACTCAGCCTCCAAAGAGCTGGTTCAGCCTTTTCTAAAGTTTCCTCTCAGTCTTTTCTAAGAAAGCCACTGGATTTGTATCTTCTGAATAAAACCACAAATGCAGTAAGAATAAACAATTCCCAAAGAAGTAATTTCTGCTAACAGATATTACTGCTATTATCTGCTATTACAGAAGATTCCAGCATCTTCTTCAATGATGAATTCAGATCACTGGCTTGAGATGATACTTATATTTTGCAATTCTGTTGCTTTTCCTGACACTGATGTAGAGAGATATCCTCAGAAGGCTTGCCAGTAAACATGGGAATGTAGCAGTAGGATTTTTTGTTTATCACTTCCACTATTCCTGTTTTTTCAGTCCATGAGACAACCTTGGGAATTTCTGGAGAATAATTTAATAATTTGCAGCTTCAGATCTCTGAACCAGCCCTGGCGCTACACTTGTCTTGACTCAAAAATGGCTATTGTAATTCTTCAGCTACACAGCTGTCTTCCCCCTACTATAGCTGCTTCTTCAACCTCCTAATAGAGTTGAGAGACCCATTCTTTAATGCAAATAGCTTCCAATGAATGGGACAGAGTCTTAAAATAACAAAAATGGATCTGTATATTTCTGTTGCGATGACTGTGATTTCAATCTTTCACCAGTCTTGAAGGAGACTGACGCCTATTCTAGAGAGGTATCTATGAACTTACAGTAGGGCATGGTTTCAACTGTGGTTTCAGCTGTGGAAACGTGGTTTTCAAATGTTCTAGGAAGCTGCTTTCACCGTTGTCAACAGACCAGATCATGTGTTCAAGATTCATTGTCTGAGTGACATCTATGTGCATAGAAGCCCTTCCTCTTGACACCAGCCATACAAGACTTCCTTAGTCAAGCACTTATTACGTTGAAGCTAAAAGGCCTTGGCATGAGATGCCTGCAATGATTCACGCAGTTAACTATGTGGCTGCTTGCAGACTGTTTAGGATGCCATAGACCATGATTCTAACCGTTTAACAAGCCCAGTGTTGGGCACAATGCAGCTGATGTCATTTACAGGCTGAGCAACCAGTCTAATCTCAGATGGTCTACTTGCTAGGGCTGCTTTCTCAAGCATCAAATCAAGAGTTCAGCGAAAGGCTCTATTACTACGAGTCTCTACGTCATAGACTATCCAATCAAGTTTCTTTAAATGAAACATGCCTGTGTAATTGCAGCATTTACTGGAACATTAAAGGCCATCACAAAGTTTTTCATAGATACGTCCTCTTCTTGAAATTATGAGAAAACACATTTCTCTTGTAAATAACATCTTGAAAGTAGAGAAAATATTAATTAAACTTAGGAGCAATGGCATTCTTTATTTAATGGACTGAAAATCAGTAAACCACCGTCAGTCTCTAACTGCATTGCTTTGAGAAGTCTGTCAGTCAGATCTTCTTCTGTATTTTCAGGTGGCCAGAACCTACCACTTGTTTAAAAGGCATGACTCTTGCTTGCTGTGTCAGCTACACATCACCAGCTTCAAAATAAATTGTTCAAAAGCCAGTCCTATAAGTGAAATCATTAGAGCTTGTCATTTATTTACCATTCTTTGACAGATCACATCCAACTTCATCCAATTGCTCCCAACACTTCCATTTCAATCCCATCTCTGCCACTGAATAATCATCTTGCTATTTGCATAAGAGCTACCAGTACAGGCTGGGCTCCTGACATGTGTCCTTAGCAAGACAGCCACATAAAACAAAATCATTACCTGCAAGACCACCCATGGGGCAGAAAAATCTTCTCCCACAAACCAGAGGCATAGAAAGCAACTTTTCTTTCTAAAGGGTCAACTCTAAAGAAAACTTAAGCCAATGTTTTAAGTCAATGAATCACAGATATATATCTGTAAGAAATCTCAGAAAAACAAGAAAAACTTCAAATAACTACAAATGTCAAAAAAAGCCCTCCATTATTTTAAAGCAAGCTGTCTAGCAAAGGTATTAAAAAAACAATTCTAATATCAAAGCAAGCTCAAGATTGAATTTTTAAAGCACAAAAGGCTCTTATAGCAAGTAGTGTGGCTAATATCAAAATCAGAAGCCATAACTGCCAGCAAGGTAGAATATATCTCAAATACGACTTGCTGGCATTTTTAATCAGCTTGTTCGGAGAACTGTACAAAACAGTGTGACATAAAAAAAAAGAACCCACAAGCCAACACTCAGTCAGAACTACTGGCTAGAGCAAGGAAAAACAATGGAAAAGGCAGCACTGAACACTCTCCAAAGGTGTCAGGTAACAGGATCCTGCCATTCTCACGCACTTAAGTCATTTGCTTGTCCTGCTGAAAGTGGTTAAACACACTCCTACGAAGGAAAGCACCTGAATAGCTACTCCAGTAGGCCACAATCTCTGGGTACAACTGCACCACTACGCACAGGTCACAAATTATTTTGCTGAAACTTGTCATGAGCGGTTTTCACAAGGGCCACTTCTACTAAGCAATTGTTTTTGCCTTGTAAATTGATGACCTTTTTTGTAGGAATGTAATTTTTAAGACTTCCACCTTCCGTCAAATTTGATTAAACAAATTTGGAGGGCAGGGTAGGTTTCATAAACAAAGTGAGTGTGTGGCTCATTACACACACCATGTTCCTCCCTTCCCTCAGGAAACCAGGTTAAAGCAATCACCAAAGCTCACTGTTTGCGTGCATTAGCACAGCATGCCTCTTTTCTGAAAAGTGATTTAGAAAAGGTACTTTTTTTTCCAAACAGATCTGTATCTGGAAAGTATTTACCAGCTTTCAATGACACGAATAGATTTCGTTCCTTCTTGCCCAGCGTGATTTAAAGAGAACACGGGGAAGCTTGTTCCCACACATAGATGTAGCAAAATAAAGTACATTCTCATCTTCACCATCCGTAACACTGAGGATACAGGTGTTTCAGACAAGTAAAGAAGCATGTGTTTCATAAAAGCTAGATGCATACATGGTAAAGGCAATAGGTGGCAGTCAGCAGCAAGTTCAAAGGATTCAAGGAGTAAAAACCCAGCTATATTTATTGTTAATTTTCTCACGTACCTAGTCCACTCTCAGGGCCATTCACTTGCCCTCTTTCTTCCTTACACGTTGTACAAAGAATTCAGATGGGACATTTCTTTCCTATCAGAAAGATTGCTTGTGTTTTCCACATGGAGAACTGCATCGCAGTGTGCAAATTCCCCAGAAAGAAATTGCTCAATACAGAAAGATGACAAGATCACCTCCCTGAATGAAACTTTTTATCTCTAACAGACACAGTCTCTCTTGACTAAATAGCATGTCTGCGGATGTACTTTAGGAACCAGGAAAGTTCTGAATACAAGTGTAGAAATATGAGGCTATTTGGTTTATTTCCTTTAAATTAATTATTTTGCAAAATCTTGGTCTTCATCTAATTAAACACAAGGCTCAACAGACTGCAGAACTTCATCATTCTGGAAAGTGGTGAATTATTCAAACACTTGGACCATATTTACTGTGCTGCAAGAAGTGGAAAAACTGGAACTAACTGAATTACAGACATATTGGTTAAGCAGCTTATAGGCTTGACTGAAGTAGTCCTTGCCTTGAGACTATGAGAGGCAAATTTAAATGACAGAAGTGCTAAATTACGGCATCAAGAAAGTACCTCAATTAAATACTTTTAGCATACATATCTATTTATTAGTATTCTAAGCCTATTGACACAATCTTATAGTTGCTTTCTACAGCGCCAAAATACTTTTAAGGTATCAGTACTATTAAAAATACATTAAAGTCTGAGTCATTATTAGAAAATTACTTGCACAGAACTGCTGTTGATACTGATAACCCTGCATATTTAGAATACAATGAGGGGGCAGAAACGATGGCATGAAATTCAAAAGAATGAATGACACTGGGAAGCAGGAAAATACAAACAGTAACACATGTGAGCACACCTACTGCTTGGGATATCCGTCCCTAAGGAAGTGGTGAAGTAGGATAGGATAGGATAGGATAGGATAGGATAGGATAGGATAGGATAGGATAGGATAGGATAGGATAGGATAGGATAGGATAGGATAGGTTGGAAGGGACCTTTCAGATCACGGAGTTCAAACATTAACGTAACACTGCCAAAACCACCACTAAACCATGTCCCTCAGCACCACGTCTACCTGTCTTTTAAATACCTTCTGGGATGGTGACCCAACCACTTCCCTAAGCAGCCTGTTCCAATGCTTGATAACCCTTTTTCGGTGAAAAAACTGTTCCTAATATCCAATCTAAACCTCCCCTGGCACAACTTGAGGCCATTTCCTCTTGTCCTATCACCTGTTACTTGGGAGTCCTCATCACTTTGGAAATATTTTCAAGTTGTGCCAACTTGGAAATGTAAACAGATGTAGGAAATGCTTTAGGGAACATTCTTGACTCTAGGGAATGGTCTGATACTCCACACATGAATACACAATTGAACAAATCCTCTCTTTTTGGTTGCCATCTATCTTTAAAGTCTAAATGCAGTTCAGGTAGAAAACTGGTCAAACAGCACACCCCACTGACTTTCAACAACACTGCACCAGCAAATAAATTCAGCTGTACGCTTAATAACTCAACCAGTCTCACTCCCTCAAGGTCTTGCACAAAATGGAAAATTGCACTGGCTGGAGAAGTCAAGGAACTTCCTTTGGAGATTTAAAGATATGGGAGTACCTGAGGGAGGCTCTACAACCCAACAGTTTATACAATGCACCTTCCTCACACAGCTCACTTGACTACAGGTTGTAGCCAGAACGTTACAGCCTAAACCAGAATACGGGATGTGCATATCTGCCATGAAGAGCATAATAACCAGAATAACACTTTCATCCTCATTCAGAGAAGCAGTACCAGTGTCAAACAGCTATTATGAAAGAATGCCCCAAGCACATATCCTTATGAAGTCATATTCAGATTTCCTTGCTGGCTTGTGCTAGGGCATGAATAAGGACTGCAAACTTGGCTCTAGTGTTAGCACGGAGGTAGCACTGTGCTGGTACATAACTGGTAGATACTTGATTAGCAGAGAGCTGTTAAACCTGGTGTCACTTTCTGCACTGCTGGCGTAGGGCTCTCACATGACCTTCCCCAAAGGGTTTGGGAACCTACCAGCACCACCAGCTAATGCTGCAGCTATGCAAAATACTTGTGCTGATAGAGCGCTCACCTGAGGAGGCAGCAGGTGGTGCAGGATGTCCACTGAGCAGGCTGGAGTAGTTCCCAGCTGTAGTGTCTACATCCAGCATGGCAGGCTGGTCATGAGAAATGTCAGGCAATGGAGGCATGGGCAGAAGAGGTGTCCTGGAGGTATGCATAAAGGGTATGAGCATGGACCAGAGGACAAGACAAGACATTACGACAAAGTATACACTTTTCTAACTATCCTACAATGGGTAAATCCTAGATCACTAGCAGGTGGAAAGGGAAAGCACTGGATGACTTATGAGTGCAAGGAGAAACAGTGCAAGGGATGCGGTATCAACAGTATTGGGGGCAGCAGCCCCAGGTCACTAGTGTGGAAAGGACAGGCAGCAGGGGACAGTGCAATGAAATCAGTAAGGTGGTCTCCAATCTTTCACTTAATTTTTCTCTTTTCATTCTGTTTTCTTCACAGGAAGACTCTCGCTCCAGATTGCCATAAATGCCTCCCTGTGGAGACTAATTTCTTCCTTCACTTACTCCCTTCCCCTTGAAAGACCATCTATCCCCTCACAAACTCCCTTCCCCCACCCTCCAATATATGTCTCCTGCTTACCTATGAAAGTTGCTAGCTTGTATTTCTTCAAAGAAGCCCATGACTTTGTAAGACTGATCTAAGCAAGTAGTATTTCCATTGTCAAGTGAAAATCCAGGGAAATGGAAAGCAATGGTGGGAGAAGGACTGGGACAAAAGAATTCCCAACTGCACACAAAGTGCCTGGACAATGCATTCACAGAAACTAAAAATGAATAGGTGATTCCACAGACCTTTCTGTCTCATCCCTTGCTCTCTACATGACTTCAGCCAGAGCAACTTCAACAGTTTTATTTCAAAACAGTGCTACAGGTTAATCAAAAGCACTTTTAAAAGGATCCACTACAACTTGACAGAAATCCAACAGGCTGCTGAGGTCCAACTCAACAGGCAGCTCTCCATAGCTTAAATGTAAAGGGGAAATAGCAAAGGAATATATTGAATTTATTAGGTATCTATTATGGAGAAATGAGAAAACAGATTAAGTTCCTCACCCATAACCATCTGACTCAAAGGGGGCTGACAGCGCTGATGATGTTGGATGTTTTTTGTTGCTTTTCACACTCAACTTCTCGGATTTCCGCCACTTTGCCCTGCGATTCTGAAACCAGACCTGATAAATGGAAAGAAAGGATGCATTCGGAGAGGAAACCATCTACACATGGAGACACAGGCAACGACTCAGTAATGACTGCCTCCACAAATCACCAGGTGAGGTCAGAAACCTTTCTTCCAGAGAATCTGCAAGATTCATTGCAAACAGACAGAAGAATAATAGCAGAAAGATACCCCCAAACACCAGTTTCCTTAGTTGCCCGTGACCTTCAAGATAAAAGAGATTAACTGCAATCTCCTTAGCCTCTTTTACCTACCCATTGTGTATCTCATCTTAGGAAATGGGAAGAGATGGAATACGCAACCACAGACTCCACTGCCATTTTGGGTGAGGTAGTTGATTGTGCAGTGTCCACCCCTGTGAGCTCTCTTCCATCTCTTGTCATCAGTGGCAGGTGCAGCCTCTATCCCCTTACTCATGAGCTACTCTTTCCTTCCTACTCAAGCTCCTCCTCCTTCCCTTAGTCCCTCTCCGTTAATTTTCTGCAGAGAACCCAGTCAGCACTGTTAACTGCACAAGCGTTACCATGATACGCTGTGGCGTTACACCAACCACAGCTGCGATCTCCCTCCTCTTCTCATTGTCGGGGTAGTGGTCTTCCTGGAACATCTTCTCCAACTCTTCTAGCTGCTCTAGAAATGATGCATTGTTCAAAGAGAGAGAGATGGGGAGTATGTGATAAGAAAACAAAACAAAAAAAAACCCAAAAGAAACAGGACAGGGGAAAACCAAAACAGAATACTTTTTACTATAGAAATACATGAACAGCATAAAAGTTTTGGGTTGTTTTTTTTTTTAAGTAAACCACAAAAATAAATAAAAATCTTCTTCTACAGTAAAACAAAGAGCATTGCTAGTGATGCTTCAAACAAAAGGCACTCGGCAACTTTTATTTGAAGAAGACTTCACACATCTAATAGCATAGAATGCCCTGCAATACCAGTGAGGGCAGTTCAGCACCTCCATGCTGTGCCTTCAGCATGGTGAAAGAAACATCAACGCCATTGGCACTACAAGTGTCACTGTCTGCCAGTGGGTTCCCCGGTATCTACCTGCACTATAGAAGGTGCGTGACTTCTTCCTGACTGGTGGTAGAATTTCTGGATTCTCAAGTATCTCTTTTTTTCCCTTGGTTCCATCATGGCTCCTTCTGGATTCCGGAACTGAAGGCACTTTGTAGGATTGCTGAGCCGCAGCATTGGCTGAAGCACATTTGGATGATCGGTGAGTAGCAGGGCCATACACATCCTGCCTGCAGAGGTCTCCAGGGATTCCACTAGAGGCTTTCTCAGGGCACGTTCCACTTCTGATGTTACTTTTTTTCTTCTTTGCCTCCTTTTCAATCCCATCAGGGTAATAGCTCTCACACTGTTCATGTGACTCTGACTGACCTGTGGGCTCCTGTGCAAATTCAACCACAGAAAGTGAGGTCACAGCCTTCACGTCACTGAGGAAACTTGACAGCCGCCCACACACTGAGGCAAGGTCGAGCTGGCTGTCAGGAGCCACTGAGTCTTGGGAAGCTGACCCAGTTGCCTGCAGGGTGCAATATCTTCCATCTTCCTCCACCTTATTTACAGGGCTGATCCTATCTTCTGTTCCCAAGGTATCCTCAACTTCTTCATTTATAGCTGTGCTTTGGAATGCAGATAGTACACTGCTCCCCGTACCATGCCCACTGACAGCATCGGCACCTACCACAAAGTGCTCAGTATTCAGCAATGTCTTCTCCTTATTGTCCTTGGGCTCTACAAGGAAAAAATGAAAAACAACAACCCCCCACAGCACAGGCACATTGTTTAAGCCAGATGTGCCTGGATGGCATGAGGAAAAGGGTATGCCTGGAATGGAAGTTTCAGTTATGGGAGAAGGAAAACACTATACAACGAAACCCAACAGTGAAAAGAACTAGAGAGTTCAAAATAAAGACTGTCACCAGGAGAGTGCTGCTAGGAAAGCAGCAGCAAAGAATGAGATATGGTCAACACGGAGATATTCAAACATCTGAGCTGAGAAAAGCCTCATTTTGAGAATGAAGATGCCTGCAAAAACAACCAACTGTAAACTACAGGAAGAATTAATTCTAGACACAGAGAATAAAGGGAAGGTTGTGTTTTACAAATACAGTAGTGGGGAAACAGCACTGGGGATAACAAAGGTCTTTAGAATAAGGAACAGAACAAAAATCAACAACTTATCAAGACACTAAGTGTCAGCTTATTAAAATGAGCAAACGAAAAATACAAGCAAAATTCTCATCTCCTGTGTCAGCAGTGATTATCTGGCAAATGACATCACTATTTGATTTATAGAGGTTTCTGCTTCTATCACACTCAAGCTGATGAAGCAAAAACCCAATTAATTGTACAAACTTCTAATAACTGCCTTAAATTAGTTTTCTGCAGCTTCAGCCACAACACTTATGAATGACAGACTTTACAAGATAAGTAATGAAATAGCTGGCTGAGGACAAAAATAGAAGTCTGACCAAGTTTAACAAAAAGCACAAACTGCATTACAATAAGAGAAATTTAATAGTAGAAGACAGGTGAGAAAGAACACAGCAAGAGAAATAATTAAAATAGGCAACAGAAGCATTATACTTTCCCAGCTGGCATATACCTTTCCAAAAGAAGAAAAAAGAAAATCTGCTGATTGTCTCAGAACGTGAGTCTGTGTGATTGCTGCTACTTAAAAAAAAAAAAAAAAAAAAAAAAGTTACTGTTTCTCAAGAACAGAAATTAGAATAATAAAACCAAACCCACATATCTGCCTCTGTCTGGAAAGAGGAAAAGGAAAGTTTGAGCAGAACGTTGGCAGCATTTTAGTTGTATGTGCCTACAGAGAAACATGGTTGTTTAATTTTGGGGGGAAAGGATCTAAAATAATTTAATTTCGCTCTGTCTTACTTTTGATATATATTAGTGCAATGCCAAAATAAAGGACTTTTCTGCCTCACTGTTTCCTGCTTAAACAATTGCTAATCAAGAAGGAGCCCCATAACACCAGTCAGAGGGAGAATCTTCATAAAGTATGAGGGAACGCCAGGCTGCTTCCAAGACCTTCTAATTTAAGGATTAAGAGAACCAAAATTAGTTGCAGGGGAAAGAGACAGAAGCAGGAAACTATGCAACTATAATAATCTGATCTTGTTAAGCAACAACAGTTTCCACTGCTGTTAAATGAGACAAAATATCCTGATGAGGAGGGTCAAGAACTGAGCAAGGCAGAAGCTGGCTATGTTCTATATAACTCCTTTTTCCACCATCCTCCTCACTGCCTCTGAGCTTATGTTGCTCATTATGTGAAAAAGCGGGTATTTTCACATGTCATCCATTCTGTCACTCACCCTCTGCCTCAAATCAGGAATAGCATTTTCAGCTTAGTGCTTTGATTTGAGAAGGCTTTTTACATATTTTTATGCAACACCAGTATGTACTTACATCACAAAATGCATTTCAAAGTTGTGTATGTACCTGGTATCTGCAGCAGAAAAAGAGACTGACACCTGGGAGTTTTCTATCATCTACAGGAATATTCCTTCAAGAGAAAGTAAATTCCTGTCTCTATTTCTAAAACATATAGCAAAGGCCAGACATACAAGTGGAGACTGCCAAAGAAAAGACCTGAAATGAAAATCAAGTTCGGAGAGAAAGACAGGCCTTCACGGTAACAAATTGGGACATATCAAACCACTCTTTTCTCCCAATATTCATATGACAAGAGGCCAGACTGAACATCACCTTGTCCCACTTTTAGATTATCGTAACCCTAAGTAGAAGGGAATTTAACTGACTGCCAGCATCATACATATGTAGCATAGAATGCCTGAGCTGATGAAGGTGCACGAGCAGGAAGCAGAGTCCTCTTTTCCTTCTCACAACCGCTTCCTTAAACATATATTTGAACCAGGAAACCACTTGCACAGTGACAGCAAGATTTTTAAGGCTGTTTGTAGCATTTCGTACAAAGCAACCTGAACACATGCACAGGGAGAAACATCAGCTTCACCCATGCAAGCTCAGACTAGGAGGAGGAAAACTGAACGGTGGGTGAAGGTGTTAAGTGCCAGCAGCCTCGACACCCAGAGGCAGCGGGAACCCCTTAGTGTGACACGAAGGGAAGACCACCAGCTCACAACCCTCGCACCAGCTTGCCAGGGGCGTTTACAAGCCAGGTGACACGAAGGCCACACAGGCACCGGGGCGAGCAGCAGCCCATCGCCCAAAATACACCCCCCCTCCCCCCCGGGATTCCGGGCAAAATGACGGCTTTCCCTCAGGGACAGGGTAACGCGGGGCCGCCTGCCCAAGGCCGCGACGGGGAGACAGGGGCTAGGGGCTGCCGGCCCTCACCGTCACAGCCCACACGGCGGGCCCACCGCACAGATAACAGCCTGGAGGAGGCAACGGGATCGTTATCCTCCACCGGGGCTGCTCATTAGGCTCATTGCCGGGTGCCTCCCCCCTCCTTCGGTCATTAATGACAACTGGCGCCCCAGCCCCGCTGTCCGGCGCTTACCCAGCCCTTCGGCCGCCCGCTCCTCCTCCGCGCCCCCCCCGTCCATGCCGGCTCGGTGGCGGAGCCTCCGGCCCGGGCCGGTTAATGCCCCGCCCGACGGCGAGCCTCGCTCGAACGGCGGCCGCCGGCCGGCTCATCAAGACCACCTGGGCGGCCAGGAACCCTATGGGGCAGAGCGGGGCCGAGGCTACCCGACCAACTCACCTCAGCCGCCGGGAGCGGGCTCCCCCAGCAGCCGCAGGTAACGGGGCCGCAGCCCCGCCGCCGCGGCGGAGGGGGACCGGCGGCCGTTGTGGCGGTTGCGGGGAGCTCGCGTTGCCGGCCTGCCTTCTGCCCGCCTCAGGCGTCCCCGGCCGGGGGGAGCCATCTTCCGCGGGCCGCCGTGCGGCGAGGCGGCCTCTCCTCCCTCACGGTCTGGGGGGGACAGACAGCCGGGCTCCGAGCGGGGAAGAAACCTGGCCCCCGCACCGGGGGCGCAGAAGCGTTTCTGGCACGTCTGAGGGTCCCTGAGAGACCGTTCAGCTCCCGTGAGGAAAGGGCTTAAATATCGCTAATAGCATGCCTTGGAAACCCCGATGTTACAAAATTGGATGGCATAATATGAATGAGATGCAACTCATTATCTTTCCTTGTGAGCTGGCAGGAGGGCAGATTCTTTTTCTTTTTTTTTTTTTTTTTAATGTGCTCTTGCCACAGTTATTTAGCAGTGCTTCTGGTTCTCCATAAACTAGTGGTTGCAAGAAATAAATGGCACTTCTTGGCTTGTAGGCACTGTAGTTTTGTGTCCTTTCAATCCTTAAAACAATTCTTACAAAAACCCAGGCTCCTAACAGAGCAGTACCAGGCAGCTAGTGATCTCGCACTACTACAAGTGTTGTCATCTGCTCAGGTAACATTTAAAACAGCTTTGTGCCCTTGCAGGTGTCTATGCAAGATGGAGGGAAGGAGCCAACCAAGCCTGGCTTTTCTGACTTCCATCTTCTCACGTGCAGTTGTTCGAGAGACCTGCGCTGCACCTTAGGCCACGATGGTTCCAGAATCCTCTTGCCTCCTCTGTGTACAGCTTTGCCTACACCAAGTGAAGCGCAGCCGGCTGTAAACACAACTCGCGTGTCTATAAACAGCAAAGACAGTGTTTGCTTAAAGAATGAGATTTGCTTAATGGTGTTCTGCTGCACCAAGACAGAACATCCTTCATCCTCATCTTGGTTATTGGCTCAGTAGCTCAGTGCTGGCGTAGCACCATTCTCCTACTGTGCATTTCCCCACACACCCTGTCTTTGTTTCGAGGTTTGCTCTAGCATCGAAGGTCCTGCTTCTGCAGATGCTTTCACCTGAGAGTAGTTTCATTATGTTAAATGAGTGTAACCTGAAACATGTGTGCCAGCATTTTGGAGACAGTATAATTAGTCTAACAGTGCACCTGGTTCAGCCACCAAATGCAAGACATGCTGGCTGGAATGTTATTGTGGCTAAAATGGCATTTAATTTGTTATCAGCATTCAGCTGACAAAACACAGCTCTGATCTTAGAGGGGATGGGACCTCTTCAATATTAGATAAAAGCGCAAAAATAAAAATCACTAACTGCTTTAGAGGTTCCTGTTTCTGAGCAAGGTTGTGTTTATTTACTGAACTCTGGTCCTAATGTCAGCTTTTTCTAGTATTACGAAAGGGAATAAGAACTGTGGAGAATGCTTTAATTTATTTTCCTTTCGGAGGAACCAACATAGGTCTCCAGGGCTGTGAGCTTTTTTTTTTTTTTAGAGCCACATATATATCTTTATATATAACTTTTAGTATGAAAAAAATAACAGCAGTCATAACATTTGATTTTTGTAAACCACAAATTTCTCAGATTCTCAAAAAAACTTTTTAAATGTAGTTCATGTTTGTATTTCATTGCTGTTCTTACCACACACATGAGTGTAGCTGCCCTGTAAATGTTGTCTGTCTTTTTCAGTATAGAAATATAGATTTCTTTTCACCAGATACACTATGTATCAGTCTCCACAGGTTCCTGTGGAAGATTACGGTTTCTTTGTGCTTCAATTTACAGCCAGCTGTTTAAGATACACTGGCATTTCATACGGTGTTCCTATTCTGTGGACCTTCTTTGGGGATCTTCTAGAAAAGTATAGGGATTTGGCTGACAAACTACACTTCCATTTCTGTTTAATACTGATTTTCTGGGAAATTAGGTTATCCACATTAGATAATGTAGGGAGAGATCCTGACTTATAATTAAGACTGTAATAGGACACACCAGATAATCTGCCAACTTTATTCCTGTCTTGTGAATGTGCAGTTTTAAGTGATATTGTATGAGTTTGATTAAGTTTGTATAAACCAAGGAGATGTTAATCAGTTTCAAAAAGCATGAAGCAAATCAGTGCAGATTTGTTTATGGATTTTGGTGGCAGGATGGTGCTGGGGCTAAAAATGTAACTAAATAGTGAGAAGTTGAGGTTTATCTGAAATAGAAGAAATCCAAGTCAACCAGAGTATGAACACTTATTCTTAAAAGCATAAGCTGACCTTTAAATGTTCCTAAACATTAAAAAAACATAAATGACAACAGGAAATAAAGCCTGTACCTGTGAAAGGGAGAAGTTAACCTTTGATCCAACTAGTTAAACAGTATAGAAGTCCTGTCAGTCACAACAGCAGCAGCCTTAAAGTTTCCTATCTCAACAAGAATTTTAACAAGAACATACATAATTTAACATAGAAACCACCTTGGGAGACTCTAATGAACAATATCCCTGCTTGATTTTGAGAGTGGAAGTTGAAAGAGTAAAGAATTCTTGACTTTTAAAATGTTTAACAAGATTACTTCTGATTTAGAATGTGAATGTCTGGGGCCTGCCTCCTCATGATACAAGTAGCAAAGGTGAAGCTGGCATGGACATGGGGATGCCTCAGACTGCCAGTGGAAGATGACCTTACACGGGCACGTACTGCATTGATCCCATGGCAGTGTTGTGTATCTCAGTTGAGGTGCTCAGGTGATCCTGATGACTTACGTATTGCATAAATTCATGACAGCCTGCGACAAGCAAGTATTCTGGATCTCTGAACATTCATGGGTCTTGTTAAGGGTTATAACCCTTATGTCACTTATTTTAGTTTGAGGTAGGGCCTTGCTTTTGTTCTTAGCTAGGGATCAGCTTCAGTTCTTCTAGAGAAAAAAAAGCATCCAGATTGTAGTCGGGACCATAGATTAAAAGATAACCGAACAATACTGGTACAGTGACCTGGACTCCCATCTTCTGTAGGTCATCCCTTTAGCTTACCTTGATATACTGATGCCTAACACCATTACAGAACCTGCAGCAGCTGTCACTTCAGGGCTGGTGATAACACTCTGAAGAATCTTAAGGTATGTCTGGTAAAGCAAGCTTTCTTCACTGCCTCTGCTAAGTATTGCTATTTGTACTTAAGAGAGTTATAGTGGAGAAAACAATGAAAATACTGAATATGTGTTCAGTAAATACTGAATTACTTATATTTAAGATGAAAAGCTAGGTAACAAGGAAAGCAGAAGGTTGTTTATTTTAACTGGAGAAGTGCATGAGTTTATTAGGACTAAAAGCAACTTTTTTTTTTTAATCCAGCTAAAATTATTGATATAAATAGGCTGTAATACGCTATACTAGATACAACATAAATGGGAATTAAAGGCAGAATGTTACAGAGATAGAAAGCTGGAGATATGAAGATAACTAATTCTTCAAATATATCAAATGCAAGAAGGCTACACGTTGCTTTCTTTGGTGTATTGATTCTTATACTTGATCTTGCATTGACTGAACGCAAACACTTTAACACAGAAACATTATTTTACAGTTAAAGGCATGTCCTCAAATAGACAGGTTCTGCACAAAAGCAGGACTGCATGTAAACTGGACTTGAAACCAGAGTGTTCTAAAAAAGAACAAAGTCCCCGGTACGTATTTTGACTTTATCTACAGTGGCTAAATATCTCAGTGTTTTCTATAAGTGTGCAAAATGGTGCATGCAATACCACGTCAGCTATCAGATTAAGAGCAGCAGGAAAGTGCCACTTCATTGCATATGCCTAGTCATGGTTATTTTGTACAGGGCGTGTACCAACACCTAATAAAAATCTATGTTGAAAGTCACTGTTCTTCTTTGAATGGGAGGCAGAGTAAAAAAGGGTAATTTAAGGTGGCTTACTGGGACACTTGTTCAGAAGGGAGGTGACCGTTGCAAAATAGATTCTTCAGCTTGATACCTTTTAAGGTGGGGGAAATCATCACAGTGGCTTCTGAAAACTTCGCTTAACTCAAGTGGATTTTCTAATGCTGTCAAGGACTCGTAGCAATATGCTGAGACTGAGTAAAATTTAGATACAATGAAATATTTGCCTATCTAAAAAACAGTAGACTTGCACGATCAAATAGATAAATTGTTCTAAATGGAAATTACTCTATGGAGATCAATACCATCAAAATACCAGGAGGACATTCAAATGGAACACTCTCCTCAACTATATTGTGCTTTGCACTTAGCACCTTCCTTCTCAGGAACTCAAAGCTCTTAGTATGCTAATACTAATGAATTTAGCCTCACAACATCTGGTGAGGTAGGTGAGTTTACCCCCATTTCACAGATGGGAAAACTGAGGCAGAATTCCTAAGTGACTTGCCCCACATCCTGCAACTTGTCAGTGGCAAAACCAGGAATATATTTTCAGAAGTCCAGATCCCAGACCTCTGTCTGATTAAAGTCCCTCTCTACTACCACAAAGCAAGCAATACATGCAACTTTTGTTCCTCCTACTGCTGCCGTAGTCCTGGTGACACAGAGGAAGTGAATGATTTTTCCTGATTGAATTCCCGCTTTCTTTGGCAAAAAGCACCTGGTTCTGTCAAAGTGCTGTATTATGCTCTTTGCAGAGGTGTTTCTTCTGAGGCACAATAGAAAAAAAGATGGTTTCCCCATGGCAGGGAGACTGTACAGGTCCAAACAAAAGAGAGTCTTATTTCTTGCAGAAGACCTGCTGCTTGGCATTCTTCACACGTTGTTCCTCCTTCAGGTTTTTCTGACGCGCGTGTTTGCTGGAGATGAGTTCCACGTGTTCGGCAGGGAACCAGCCTCTCTCCCGGTCTGAAAGTTTTACTCCTTCCATCCATCCTGTGGTGTAGGGAAAAGCACAACATGAGGCAAAACACTTAAACATTTTTTTCATTTTTCCCAAAAAGCCCCTTCCAACAAGGCCATAAGATCAAAGAAAAAGATCCCCTTTCAGCTTCCAAATAAAGCGTCTCAATGGAGATGAAGAGCCTATTCATCAAGAGGTGCCTTCTGAAGCTTGATTGCATTGTTAAAGCTTTACGCTACTTTACATTACTAGAGTAACTTCCTACCCGTAATTTAAGATAGTTCATTCTGCTTACCATCATTGCTGTTCTGCATAACCATGATGATATCTGCTTTCTCCAAAGCCAGCTCATCATTTTCCCGAGCCTTGTAAGTCTTTATGCATTGAACCTGTGGTGCATCTAAAGGGGAGGAAAGATCATAATGGTATACCAGCAAGCAACAGTAAACCTGTGTGCAACAGCCCCAGAGGAGGTTGGGGATAAGGGACTGGCCCAAACACTAAAGAGCAGAGAAACGGAAGGGAGACTACAGCTCTTCTACCTGATATGAGGAATAAAAATAGGTAAAATAACTGGCAGAACCTGGCACTGAGCGAAAGGCCGAGAACATCTTCTTCATTTACAAAGTATTCTGCCTTGGAGTCATTTCTGGGATGTTCCCCCTTACAGTGACGCCAACTCCTTTGAGCCAGACCACCCCCATTGCTGTAGTAGCAAAGCAGTCTCACCAGGGCATTCCAGGAGGTCCAGTTCTCCTCGTGGAGGAGCCAAAGCAGAGATCCACCTGAGCTTCTCACTGCTGTAAAACATCACCAGATAGGTGTCAGGATTCAACGTGAGGGACAGCAGTCTGATGACAGGAATGGTGTGTGTGTGTGTGTGCGCGCGCGCACGTACAGGTTTGCTCACAGAAGGGGTCAGGGAGGGGGTACTTGGGGAAAGCAGAGAAAGTGGAAGTGAAGAAAGGGGATGGGAAAAGGCAAAACCTCCCATTTTTGGAGGCTGATGGTGTGACATTACATGGTATTACTGTATGAGCAGCTATGATGAGAAAGGAGCAAGGTAGTTAATTAGGGGCTTGTTATGACAAGAGGATGTTTTTCAAGTCCTTTGCTTAGCAGCTGCATTTGATATTTCAGCATCTGGGTAGCTGAGGGACAACCATCAGGCTCCTAGGAGGTGTCTGGCTACGGTTATGGGATATACTGAGGGTAACCTTGAGCTCTTACTGTGTCTCTGTACGAAACAAAAACTCCACTCTCTTTCCTTGGTTATTCTGAAGTAGAAAGAGACGGAAAACATTTTTGTTTGTTCCATGCAGTTTCATCTCGCACTTCTCCCCACGCACATCTGAGAAAGCGGCATGATCAAACACAACAAAACGTCCACCCCTGTGGGTAAAGAGGAGGAACAAAACGAGTTGTGATTTTTAAGGTGATGAGGGTTACAAAGTGAGTCCATGTCATTTTCTGGTGTCAGGAAAGCAAAGAGCTTTTAACGAGTCTTCATCTGCTTCAACCATCTTGAGCTTTGTTCTTGCTAGAAGTCTCAAAAGGCCAGAGAAGAGAGAGGGGACTTAATGAAAAGGGTAGAAATACTAAGCTCTGTCCTGTTCGAATTTTATTTGATAACTTACAGCTTAAAAACAAAAACACACACCTCTTTTTCAAAACCCCAACACACCCACAACTCTCTTACTTTCTTGACAAACCAGTGATTTGCACGTTCACTAATCTTCATGCTGTCCTTTAGGAACAAATTGTTTACCAAGTAAAACTAGAATAATTGTTATTAAAGTGAACAAAGAAATTGTTATTAAAGTGTTTCACATTATGAAGATGGAAAGGCAGAATAGAAGCATTGCACTAGGGACCAGCAGATAGCTTGTTATTTTATCATACGTTGTAATTAAGAGTTAGGACTATCAAATTCCACATACTTGCATGATACTCACATAATGTAGGGTTAGGAGAGTGACTTGACAAATGCTGCCACTTGCTGGCAGGCAGAGGGAAAGGACTCTTTCACCAAAGCACAGACCCAGAAAAGAGACAGGTATTTTAGAAGGGGCAGCAAGAATTGTGTTGAAGCACTCACTCCTTCGGCCGAGACAGGAGCAGACAGTCATTGAAAAGATGTAGGTAGATGGGACGGGTGGTGACTTTCCATTTTGGACTCGGGGTGTTGAAGTCCAGTGCTGTCAACTCACCACACTTCACAAGTCGCCTTGACTGTGAGATGAGTGGGAATATCTGCAAGACAGAAATGAACATTTATGTCAAGTGTGTACAAGGAAATCGTTATCCCTGAGTTTTGGATTTGCATTTTTGCCTTTCTCTGGAAGAAGTGTGCTTTCATCTCTCCAGGTGGACAGGAATAAGTCATAGTAGGTACCTTCAGCTGAAGGCTGACATGAACGATTGGGCAAGGGAAGCACTGATGAAGAGCTGACCTTTGTATGATATTCTGGTTCAACAGTTCTGTGTATATTGGAGAGGAAATCAAAAAGTAAGCGCAAGCAACTTCGTGAGGAAAGAGAGAAAATAGATCAGGCTAGAGCAAGGCCCACGGAATGGACGAGCTCACCTTGCACTCAAATTCAATCTTCTGGCTGAGGTAGATCAGCTCTTCAGTGCTCTTCATGCGCTGGACATTTTCATTGCAATCCTTGATGAGCTGCAGAGGAAAACAGATGATCAATGAGGTGGGAGCAAAACTGCCTGATGGGATCAGTACTAGTCCCAGGAGCCCTTCGAGAGTCAAAGTGACGATTCCTTAGGCATCCTCCTGCAAAAAAGTATTTTTCCAGGTGAGCACGCTAAACTTCTTCATACCTACAGTGATCATCCTTCTTTCTTAAGGAAGGTATTCTTCAGGTGAAGTCTCTGTGGCAAGTATCGTTTTACCTTTGGGATACTGGGAGTGGGGAGGGATACTAGAGACATCTCTCTCCTTTCAGGTGACAGAGGTTGAATTGCTGGTCATTTGGAAGTAGCTCTTATTAGATGCTCCACTGTAAACGCAGGAGGCTGATTAGACAGACATCAGCCCAAATTTTTCCACAACCCCAAGTTTGTTGCTAGTAACCGTGAGGACAGGACACAATGAAACAGAATTACTTCAGCCTGTAAGCGGCCTACATAGCTGCCTGAGGTGATGCAGGGCAGCTGGGTAACAGTGTCACAGAGATAATGCCGGCTTGAATACAGCTGGCATCTAAGGATTTCAGCGTGTGACATCTTGCCCACCCGTCTCAGACCGCAGTGTTTTGGGAGCTGTGCAGCAGGCAGGTGCAATCCTAAGAGTTTTAAGGAGGTACACATCATGTTGAACTGGTCTTTAGGTAGACAAGAGGGGAGAGATTCTAAGAGTGAGTGTGATGCTCCAAGAAAGTCAAATGATCAACATACGAGCTAGCTAGGAACAAGTATAGCTTATGCTGCTGTACGAATTCCAGATAACTATTTGTCTCAGAAGACTTTAAATCTTGCCTCTGTAATAAATAGGATAGAGGAAGGGATGCAATAGAGTAACGTCTTGCCAATATTTTCAGCAATATTTTCTTGTGGGGATTAGGGTAGTAGTCGATCAGTAATCAGAGACAAAGGTAAGGAACACAAAGGGGGAATGATGGTTAGGAGACTGGAAAGAGCAAGTCTTCAAAAAGTAGTTCAGTATCATTGGTGCAGGTTCAGTCACATCCCAGCTGGCTCCTGCTTAAGTGTTTTCTGCTCACAGCTACAACTAAACATGCAGGAGAGTCACATCAACACACAGATTTGTTACTGGTGAGGATCAATAAAAAGGACAGGGACACTTAGGTGCACTGGCAGCTGCGTGATGCAGCTTGGCTGTGGAGAATCACAGAATATCCTGAGTTGGAAAAGACCCACGAGGATCATTGAGTCCCAACTCCTGAGTCCACAAAGGGCAACCTAAAAATTAAACCGTATATCTAAGAGTGTTGTCTAAACACTTGTTGAACGCCATCAGGCCATGACCACTTTCCTGGGGAGCTCATTCCAGTGCTTGACCACCCTTCTCAGTGAAGAACTTTTTCCTAATATCCAACCTGAACTTCCTCTGACGCAGAGTTAAACCATTCCCTTGCATCCTACCACCGGACACCAGAGAGAAGAGCACCACCCTCTCCGCTTCCCCTCATGAGGGAGTTGTAGACAGCAATGAGGTCGCCCCTCTGAGATGAACAAACCTACAATAGTTAGCTGCCCCTCATAAATCACGCCCTCTAGTCCTTTTTGTTGACACCCTTTGGACATATTCTCATATTTTTACATCCTCCTCATACTGCAGAGCCCATAACTGCACACAGTACTCAAAGTGAGGCCACACCAACGCTGAGTATAGTGGGACAATCGCTTCTTTCAACCAGTTAGCTATGCTGCGCTTAACGCACCCCAGGATACAGTCATCTCCTTTGGCTGCCAGGGCACAATGGTTGCAGAATGTGTTGATGGCTTTACCTTTTCAAGTGCATCATAGGCCTGTGTTGCTTGCACTTCCTCCTCAGACCCTGGCCGAGTTCTTTTCAGGATATTCTGCATGAGAGAAGATGTTTTTCATAATGCAGATAGGGTAAGCTGCTCTGGGAGGGGTAGCAGAAATAAGGAGACACTAAGACGCCAGCCTCTATGCTAGAGCAGTAGTAGGTGATGAAATGCGGAGGTAACAAGGCCAGAAGTTTGAGATGCAGAATGTCACTGATAAGGTGCATTGAAAAGGGCATATCTGAAAATCTCATCGTATTAACTATCATATACAAGTTACATGGCACAGGAAGCAACCAATAATCCAAGCACAAACAGCCTTATGTACAGAATTGTTCTTTGCCTGATGCTCTTTCTCCTTTACCAAAAAAGCTCAAATAATCAAAAAGAATAATTTCATAGAAAGAACTCAAAATTAATTCATTAGGGGCTTGCTGGTTCCCTGTCTGGAAGGCTCCTATTGGTCAATGTTGCAAGCAAAGAGTGGAAACAGGTTGCCTTGCAGAGGGCAGCCAAGGGACCCTGACTTTGTTTTCCCAGCAAGAAGCCAAAACAGTTCAAAAAGATGTAAATCAACATGTTCTGATAAGACTCCATTTTTTTTTTATTGGAGTACAACTGAAGTAGTCTTGCAACTGTCCTAACCAGTATACAAACTGCACTGCCTCACAGAAGCTATCATAACCAATTCATGGTGCTGCTCTAATGCACAGCAGGCGTTTGCACAATCACAAATGGGTTTGTTTTTGCAAAGGGATATTCACAATATACACAACAGAGTGGCTTTAGAGCATGTTGCCAAACTTGTCACAGATGCAACACACAAAGGGCTGTGTGCAGTCTTTCCACCCACTGCTTGGAGCTAGCTCATACTTACATGACTTTCAGACTTAAAGAAGGGTCAGCTTGAGAGAAACTGTAGAAAAGCAGAGAATCAACAGTTACCTGTAGGAGGAGTTTGAGTCGAGTGATACGCTGGAAAGGGAGGATGAGGAAGGATTTAAGTGAGAGGCGCTGGCATACTGGATCACTTTCCAGTCTCTCCAGGACTTGCTGGAACCCTGCATTTCCATTTCTGTGGGAGTGGTAAAGAAAGAAGACATCCAGACATCAGAGCAAGTAAATAGTCTTCCTAATATCAGATTTCAGTGAGTGTTGGAGTACTCCCAACAGTCAGGTTTTGTCCCTCGGGCAAGAGATGTCAAGAAACTGCGCCACGGCTGAGGAAGAGCAAGTATAGGTTTCTAACAGATATAGAAGGACATACTTATATATATATGTATGTATATTTTTTATATATACACACACATACACATATATACATTTATATTTCCTCTTTCTGCCACAGCTCTCTGGAATAAAAGCCCAAAGTAAGATCTCTGTTTCAATTCCCCCCTATCAATAGGGCACCTTTCACAGAGAGAGTGGTGGTTTGTATTCTTTCCTTATGCTGCATGGTCCAGTTCCAAGGGCTGTGTCCAGGATCTGGAAACAGCTGCCTCCCCTCTCTTGCTACTCCTGAGAGCAACTGTGTTCCCCTGCTAATGTCTCTCTCACCCTCTTACACACATCCAACTGCCATCCAGTTTTCCATGTTGGCCAGTAGCAGATAAAGTTAATGGTATGAGAGTAGTACCAGCTGCCAGAATAGCCAATCCCACATCCTTGAAGAGATGGGGAAGAAGGTTGTAGGCCCAGTAGATGTTGCCCTAGACAATATTTTGGAGGTCCTTTCTGTGTGAAACTAAGCCTTCCCTAAGGGAATCAATTGCAAGGCTAGATCTATCCCAGTGAGCAGCACCCAGGCCTGAATAGCCTGTTGGAAAGAGTCGTATCACTGTAGCTTCACTGGAACTGGGTTGTTACAAAGGAAGCAGTGTAGAAATGGCAAGGAAACCTTGCTTAGGACTGGGCCCGTGCCTAAGCAATGCCTGGTTGTACCACGGGGTACAGAAAAGGAAGGCAAGAGATGTTCCACTCCACCTCCCAGAGAAAAACGAGACCAAGTGGTCTTTGGCCCCAGGATTTTCAATCCATTTTAAAGACTCCTGGATAGCCAGTTTAAGCTTACTGACAGCAGCCATATTTTTCTTAATTGCAGAATCACAGAATGATTGAGGACAGGTTTCACTTGAAATTATCACTTTCCAGTTCTTAGTAGTCTGAAAACCACAGACTGAAAACCACTATCTACGACAGTCCTTTTTGCTCTCTTCAGTAGAGAGCAGACAGAAAGAACAGGCTGCAACAGAATCAGATATTAATTATTCTTTCCTTTTCCAATGCTATGGGAGAGGAGCCTGCAGTAGCTCTGTCCTACTGTCCCAAATGCCACTGAATTGAAGAAGGTTCCTGCCTGTTCTTCTGGGGGTGGAGTGTGAGAGTTGGCCAAAAGCCTGTACCTGCTGCATGCCCCATCATTTGAAAGAGGCAATATTTGAGGTGCAGCAAGGAAGTAAGGGGGGAGAAGGGTGCAACAGATGGGAAAAAAAAAAACCAACAAACTTACAGTAACCGCTGGAAGGTTTGCTCCTGATATGTCTGGTTTGTTACATATGGTAGATACACCCTGCGGAACTCAGGGGCGTGTTTCAGAGCCACATCACACACGTGGAAGGTGAATATGTCCTCCTCAAATTTCTCCTCCAAGTCAAAGAGGAAACTGCAGCACATAAAAGGAGAGGTAAATACCAGTGTCATTTAGTAAAGCAGAAACATCCTCAGTCCTCTAAAATCCTGACATATATAGGATACACATAGCCCACATATAAACACAAGACAGCCCTTTACTTCTAAAGAGGGCATAATGCCCGCACAATGACAATTTAGGGCTAGATATCAGCAAGGAAGAAGCAGAGGCAAAAGACTTCTGTTCTTGAGAGGGCATACTTCTAAAGGCACAGTAAAGGAAACAACTGAAAACTAAGATCAAAATAATCTCACTAGTAGAAATGGAAAAGGTAGCAGAAAACCTTTCTAGCTTAGTGATATATTTAGCCAAGCCTTGCAGGAGAAAAGCAGAACAGAATCCTACAAGATACAGGATTCCTTGCATGTGGGGTCATGTCTACATTTTATGACTTATACTCAATTGATTCACATTAGGGTCTGTCAAGTAATGGCTGTAACTTACTTTTCCCGCCCGCCCCCCCCCCCCTTTTTTTTTTTTTTTCTTCTTTTTTTCCTGGTCAGGGCTTGTGCAGCTGCTTCTTGTCTTCTATTTGGCAGGAGCTGCAGTTGGTTTGGGCCGAGGTCTAGTTAGTCAAGTTTAGTTGTAGCTGAAGCCAATAAGGCATAGCTACAGTAGCATTTTGAATATTTTGATCTCCTGCAATGATGAGCTCTGTGCACAATTGCGCCATAATATCTGGGACTCACAACCAAGATTTACATTCCCCCGTCACCTAAAAAGATGAATGTTCCTTTCAGGGCAGTGTTGGTACGCAATCACAAAGTCCTATGTGTGTGTATCTACCTTGAAGGTCAGTGCACACGCAGAACAGGAGTGAGAGATGTTATTGATGGAAACGATGGGCTGTGTCTATGCTTCACGGAGGGTGTTAGTCCTGGAAATAAAGGGCCGTATCTCACCTGGCACTGACATCGCGTACATCATGAAGGCGGGAGAAAAGCCACTGACGCTCTTGATTGGTGAGCATTGCCTGGAGCTCTGCGGATCGCTGGAAGTGATCCACTGCCACATTTAAACTGCGCAGGTATGAAGCCTCAGATATTATCAACTCAAACTTGGCCTTGAGAGATGAAAGAAGGGAGCACAGCATCAGTACACTAGGCAAGTCTGTGAAGAGTCTTACAGGAGAAGAGACAGGGGCAAAGCACGAAAACCTCCCAGTACATGATGTAAGTAGCATGTAATTACAAAAGAGGGGCCCTTAGGAATCAAGGGCAAGCATGCCGTTATATATAGCCTGTGTTTCTTTAGACGTACTTGTGGTAGGACTTAAAAATAACCACCTGCTGTCATTTTATTTTATTCCCCCTCAACTCCACTTTCACCAGGTTCCCTGTTTTACATGCTTTCATAAATTTTCCACCATCTGCATCACCCATCTTTTTCTCCTTCATCATGTTTCCCATGCTGCTGTTTTCAGCTCTTTCTCTGGGTCCTCCCATCCATTTCTCAGTTCCTCTCATTTTCCTTACCCAGTTTCTCTATGTACCATTTTGCTGAACCCATACTTCTTCCTGTGTCCTCTCAGCCCTGCAGCTCACACAGGTGAGTTTGGTAAACTCACGCTCTACCACAGGAACGACAACTCACTGTGGTTTTATTAGGATCTCTCATAAGCTTATGTGTGGGAGAATACTAGAAAGTCTTCTACTTTAATATTCTCTTTTGCATTGAACCTGCTCAAAATTCCTTGTTTTATCTCGTCCCAGTTTCCCCATGTCTGTTTTCACAAAGTTACTGATACAGTCTAGAGTCTGTCTTTCAGTGCTCCTTTTCTCTCTATAGTTCAGCACTGTACTACTGCAGAAGCACTGGTACCACATCCCCATGCTGCTTACGTAGGTAGGGGTGACCGCTGTATTCAAGCACTTGCATTCCCACATCAGACATTTTTGCTCTGCACTTTAACCACCCTTTTGGGGGCTCTTTTCTCGACTACAGACCACCCATCTACCTTATTGCATCATTATTACCTCTTGCAGCTTCTGCTCATCACGGGACATATTGAGTAGTATTCTGCTGCCCCGTATCATCGGGATGTCCTGCCAGAGGGATGCATTAGATGAGACTGACAGACGTTGCAAATATGAGTCCTGAGGAGACAGCACTTTCCTCCGTAGCCTTGGGGAGCTTGGGAAACTCGACTCTATATCCTCTGCGAAAGAATCCACTCTCTTCTGGCTCTGAATGGCTTTGTTCAGAACCACATCACTGTACTCCTGATACAGCAATCTTGCTGTGAAAAGAAGCACATACATTTATACTTTCTACCGCAGCTACTCGCCCTCTACTTCAATCTGGAGAAAACTCTTAGTGTCTCAGATTAGAATAACTGAATACATTAGACCACATGCACTCGCTATAAGCAAAGCTCACCAGCTGCCTTGAGTGCACTGCAGGACTCTGGATTCACTGCCTCCATCGAACACTGCTCTCTAATGCCCCTTCCTCGCTACCATGTGGCAGGAGACCCTCTCCTTTGTGCTCACTGCAAGGGTGAGAGATGATGGAGGAGAGGGGTCTGCCACAGCACTTAAGGTAAAAAGTACTTACAGGAGTTCATCAGTTTGGAGTGCCGGCGTTTGAAGTTCTCCATTGCATCTGCGGGTTTCTTCTCTCTGTCAGGCAATAAGGATTTAGAAACAAAGAGCGAATGAAGAGCACAGTGCCAGACATGGCTTATCCAAATGGTAGTAACAGATCAGGCACAGCAAGGACCTCTCTTTCCAACAAGGTCAAGCTCCACATGCTTTACTTAACGAAGAACAAAGTTTGACTTGATGGAAACACTGTCCTAAAGGGACAGAAATACTTCTGTTGCAATGGTGCCCTCTCACAGAGGGCACAGACTGAAACACAGGCATGAGTCATTTTATTATAGTTTTCTACTCCTTATCATCATCTTTGGTCCCTCTATGAACAGTGGAGAGCATCATGTTCTGTTCAACAGGATGGGGGCAAATTCTAAGAGGCCTCTGAGAGACTTACCGCAATATAACTGTTTCTGAACTGACTGGTGGTTCCCTGTGTGCCTTGTGAGCTTCTTCCTCTGAAGGAACAGAAGGGATTTCTGCATGTAAGAATTAAAAAGTAAACACGTAAGTCAGACTTTAGAGCCGAGCTACAATCCTAATGATACACAAATACCACTTACCTATACTCCACTTAAGTGGTGTGGTGGTCTTGGGTTGGAGTACAGGTGCCCTCCTGACCTTTATTACTGGGTCAGAAACTTTCTGGTTTTAATAATCCTTGACATTACTTACATTTTACATGTGTAACTTAGTCACCTTGGCTTTTCATAGCAAGATTAAGGCCGACACTTTCATGATGTAAGTGATGATGTACTGATGACAGTAACTCTAAAGCTTTCATCTTCAGTTGCCCAAACAAAGACACTGCCTGGGGGCTCTATTTGGTGCTGCCTTTCCCCTTTCTGCAACGTGGGGCAGGCATCAGAGGATCAACGGACCCAAAGTCACTAGTCACTTCTGAAAGTCTTTTGTGGACCCTGAGCCTTGAAAACTCTCAGTGACTTCTGGGGCAGAAATGCTGGACATCTAACAAAGTCATTCCTGTGAAGACTCTTAGAAGCGATGTGGCCTGATACTAAATGCTGCGATCCAATTCTCACATTTACGTACTATGCGAGCATTCACAAACTGCTGTTTGAGTCAGCTTCTGTTACATAACATGGAGGAAGTGCAGATTTTTCTTTTGTTTTGTGAGGGGTTTAATTAAATAGGGTGTGAGTGGGTGGGTGTGTATATAGATACATGTATATATATATATACACATACATGATGCATATATAAAATTCTCTGGGAACAGGAGAAGGAAGAAAGCCCAAAGACTGAGCTGCAAGTATGGGTCAGGGGAAAGACAGTCCTGTTGCCCTGAATGTTTTAAAATCTGGAACCAAGAATTTACAGGTCAAATACATGAAAAAAATCTTGCTTCAAGTGCTGCCAAACCATTTACACCCTTCCACACACCCCTCCTTTTCCTCTGTGCCAAAAACCCAGCATGTTGTGGAGCTTGGAAAATAAACTAAATAAGAGCTGAGAAGAAGCAAGTATGTTTAAAGTTCATGCAAGATATAATAAAGAACAGACACGCATCTCGACAATAAGTACTGTCTGAATGAACTGCATTACAGAAGATGCATGTTTTCCATTTGTGACATCAGTGATTTGGCTTCTATGCAAGTTGGGACCTTGGACTCTACAAATTTGCATTCTTATCCGTAATCTCAAATCCTATGTTCTCAGGAAGATCATCTCTTTCAGAAGGTCAAATTGGAACCTAAAGGTGTCAGTTGCAAAATAAAGGGAGGTAGCAAATAAACAAGGAACTAAAACATGCTGTAACAGATATGGGCTACTAAGGGTGTGTGCATGCGCTTTCCTTACTGCTTGGAAATGGGCTGCCACAAGTGCTGCGAAATGCAACGGCCATGTGATGGCAGCAGAGATGATGAGCAGAAGCTCTGAACTGAGCCCCACCAAGAAACTCCTTCCTGCAGGTAGGCCAAAATAACCCATGTTACTGAGCAAGGGCAACAGATCATTAACCACAGAGAAAAGGACAAGAAGAGAAACTGGATGCGAAGCCGAGGAGTGAGGGATCCGTGAGGTGAGATAAGCTCTCTGCTGCAGATGTTAGTGTCAAATGAGGGGACCAAGCCCCAGAGTGCAGCCCTACTCAGAGAACAAGCAGGATGCACTGGTTACAAGGCAGCAGAGAGAAGCTAGGGGAGAGCTGGGAGGGGGAAGCTTGGGGCAGGATAGCAATGGGACTACAGGGCTGGAGTGAGGAGTATACCAGAAAAGCACGAGAGCAACACCGAACTCTCACAAGAGCAATCATGCCTCTCTATCACACTGTCTATTTAATTTAATCCTATGGTTTTGGTATCTGCAGTAAGTTTCCTGGGGAGAGTGAAAGAGAGAACTCACCGTGCAGGATATCTGGTGGTACTGATGTCCTCTTCAGGCCCTGCCGATGCCAGTCCTTGCTTTTTACTCGGCGCTTAATTGGGCTTTCTTGATTGGCTGTCGGCTCCTGTGCAACTACCCTGACCGTTTTTTTGTCTGGCCAACTTGATGATTTTTCCAAGGGTGGATGTCTGGGTATTTCCTCCTTTGGCTGAACTAGCCTTTGCTTGACCCTCCTTTCATCTTCTATTTTCTCCGTGGTTGCCAACGGAGCCTGGATGTTCTTTGTGTCCACCCCAAAGATGCCTGCGCGTTGCTCCCATTGCAGCTCCCCTGAGACCTCCTCGTCTTGGCAGGTGTTTCTGGTGGTTGGTGGTGATGGAGGGCTGAGCTGGAGAAAGTGGATTGGATTGGTGAATGCTAGCATCGGAAGTGGCTGTGCAGATTCTCTGCTCTTGGAGTCTGTGGATGCTATCAGGCCTTCCAGCGAGGGCCAAGAAGGGTGGTCAGGTGAGGACTTTCCCCACTGTATATCCACGTGCTGATCCGTTGTTTCAGGGCTGGTGTCAGAGCAGCTGGCCAATGCCTCATTTCCAACAGCAGAAAAGCTTTTGGCCAACAGACTGACCCCTGAATCATCAGAAGTCTCTGTATCATGGGTACCTGAGTCACCGAGATCCCACTCTCTACTTATGGGAACAAGGTCATCTTTCTCTGCTACATCTTCTCCATCAGAAGCAGAGGCCACATTGTTAGAATCAGACACAGAGGCGGCAGTCCGGAGAGGATGGCTTATAGGAGGGTGAGTGGCTAGTAAGTTATCATTGTCCATACCACAGTTGAGATGTGGCCTGGAGTGGGATACAGGAGCCAGTGGCCTATAACTTTCAAGGGCTGGAGGTTGGGCAAGGTGATTTGCGTTAAGTGCAGGGGCCTGAGCTTGACTGGGGCTTTGGACATGGGAAGGAGGATGAGGAAGCTGTTTGGCATCAGGCTCAGACACCAGAGGTAGGCTTGAGTGGGACACAGGGGACAGATGTTGTTCTTGCTCATTCACAGCAAGGACCATATCTTCTTCAGAGGGCCAAATCAGGGTGCTCAGGACACTGGAGATTCTGGATCCAGGCTCTTTTTGGTTTAAACTGCAGTCAGTCTGATCAAGTAAAGGCATTTGTTGTGCTTCATGATCCACATTTGCTCCCGTTTCTTTTCCTTGAATAATGGCGCTTTTTTCTGAGGGGTTTTGATTAATTGTCTCTGGGTGGTTCAGGGGAGTGGAAGTCCTGCCTGGTGTTTGGGGTGGTTCCAGAGGCTGTGCAATGATAGCCACAGTCCTCCTATCCTCAGGAAGGCTCCTCTCGTGAGGAAGACAGCTCGTGTATATTACGGAGAAAGAAGATGGGCCACTAAGTTCTTCATGAAAGCCTTCCTCAGAAGTAAGAAGTTCATGGGAAACATTGGCCTCCCCTGGATCAGTCCTTGCAACAGCAGTTTCCCCTGATGTTGGGTCCTGCACTTGCATAGAAGAGGCTTTGTTGGCTGGCTTCTCTACAGAGTCTAGCAGTTTGTTCAGGTTGGCGCCAGGACAGTCCTTAGAGGTCACAGAGGCTGTTACGCTAGCACCCTCTTGCTGCAGGCCAAACGTTGAAGGCACAGAGGTGAGCTCTGAGGGTAAAGTTGGAACGAAGTCCTGAAGATCAGCTTTCCCCAAATTTTCTGTAATGAGATGAGGATCTATATGATCAGGTGGCTCCAAGTTCTCGGTACCAGAGGAAGGAACAGAAGCTTCTGGGTTCTCTGCACTAGAAGGTGCTGCCACTTCTCCATGGAGTGGAGCACCTCTTTTATCAAACCTCTGGACAGCCTTTCCATGCCCATCAATGTTCTCATCCTCCCTGCCCAGTCTTGTCCTGTCATCCCAGTCAGCTTCTCCCACATCCTGACCACTGATGGAAAAGCGGCCAGAGTCTTCTAGGTCTTCTGCATGGTCAGAGATAAGGCAAGTCTGTGGAGGTGCCACTGGAGTTTCTCCCACTGGGTTCAGGTTATTTGAGGACAGAGGGCAGGCAGTGGGTGGCTGACATCCAGAACCTGTTTCTGTGACATGACCTTTCAGCAGTACATCCTCACCAGGATGCTGATGCACAGAGACAAGTTCCCCAGGAGGAAATGCTGAACCTGTTTGCTCAGCCAAAAAAACATTCTCCAAACCACGCAAATCCACATTATGCCTAGGAACAGAAGATATCTCTGACCTGAAAGCTGGTGACGGAGTCTCCAGTTCGAGCTCTTCCTCCAGTTTCAGCTCTTCCTTCTGCAGTTGATGTTCCTGCTCATTTCGTTCCTTGTTTTTCTGATCTTTGGGCTCCAAATATTTTCCTTCTCCTGTCAGATTCTGCTCTTTGCACTCTTTCTTCTTCTCTTCCTGCTGAAGTTCAGACACTGCCTCCTCCTGTGCTCGTTCCTTATGCCGTGAAGTATTCATTTCCTCAATTATTTTAGCAGTATCCTTTACTTGGAAGGCACGCTCTGCTGGAGAGGCAGGTCTGCCCTCTGTTTTTCTGTGATCATCTTCAAGATGAAGGCATTTGCAAGTGGATGAGTTTTCTTTAGGAACCATTACTGCTCCCTGGTCTTTGACCATGCTGCTATTCCTTGTTTCACCCGCTGAGATGTTTCCTTCTGCTTGTAGTGAACTTACTTGGCTGTCATCTGTTAAAGTGGAAGACAGCTGATGGGAAGAGGAAGACTCTCTATTCTCTTCCAAATCCTGGAATGCTCTTACGCTTTCCTTAGCATCTTCAGAAGCGTAAGGTTTAGCCATGTCCTCTACTGCTTTCTCTGAGGTAGGCTGCTCACCAGTTGCTGGTGCCACTTTGTCGCTGCTCTGCTGCTGCTCTGCACCAGCATCAACCTCCTGCAAAGAATCCATGGAGCTCTTACCCAGAAATGGTTCAGCTTTATAATGTCCCTCTGAAACAGTTTTACACACCAAGAAGCACTTAGGTGTCTCTCTCTGAGAGGAAATGGCATCAGCCAAAGGAGATTTTGGATGCTGGGCCTGAGGGTCTGAGCCATGAAAAGCCCGTTCTGCCTGGCACTGAGGAAACTCAGTGCTGAGGTCCACAGCCTGCAGGATGGCGTTGCCAGGGGCTGGCACATCCTGGACCGTGCTGAGAGAGGAAGAGTCCTGGTTGCTTTCCAGGTCAACCAGCTCTACTTGCTTAAGTTTCAGAGAACAATTCAGTCCACCCTCCTCTAAAAACATTTCTCCTTCCAATTCTGAGAGTCCCTTTTGAGGCTCTGCATCACCTTGCTCTCGTTCCAGTCCTGCTGGCACTCTTCGCACAGGGTTAGAGGGTCTGCCCAGCATCTCTGCTGTTTCCCCTGGAGCAGATAGGCAGTCCTTGGGAGTGCTGAGCTCTGCTTCCTTTGCAGAGTCAGATAGGCTGGTGCTCATTTTAGCTGATGTGTGAGGGGCATGATGCTCTCTTTCAATTGCTGCAGAATCCCAGGCTTCCCCAGTGGCACTGCTGGCTTCTGGGGGAGTGGTACCTCCCTCGCTGGTTTCTTCAGACTCCATCAGTGACACATTCTGTTAAAGAAAAATACATTTTTCTGTTACTACTACAGAATCATAGAATCTTCTAGGTTGGAAGGGACCTTTCAGATCACGGAGTTCAAACATTAACGTAACACTGCCAAAACCACCACTAAACCATGTCCCTCAGCACCACGTCTACTTGTCTTTTAAATACCTTCTGGGATGGTGACCCAACCACTTCCCTAAGCAGCCTGTTCCAATGCTTGATAACCCTTTTTCGGTGAAAAAACTGTTCCTAATATCCAATCTAAACCTCCCCTGGCACAACTTGAGGCCATTTCATCTTGTCCTATTGCCTGTTACTTGGGAGAAGAGACCGACCCCCACCTCACTACATCCTCCTTTCAGGTAGTTGTAGAGAGCGATAAGGTCTCCCCTCAGCCTCCTTTTCTCCAGGCTAAACAACCCCAGTTCCCTCAGCCGCTCCTTGTAAGACTTGTGCTCTAGACCTTTCACACAGGCATTTCCCACTGGGAGAAGCTGAGTCCCTTATTACATGGAATGATACAGTGGATCTAATTGGCTTAAGAGGCTTTTAAAAGCAGGTACTAATGCAGCTAAGAAAAAAAAAAAATATAAACTTAGTCAGTGATAAGAGTTGGGAAACCAAGACTGAGGATAGGCAAACATCTGATGTAAGCCTGCAGTACCGGAGTAATGCTAAAATAAAACTACTAGTATATTTTTAGTTTTACATGTAAATCCAGAAAGTGACTTGGGTCAAAGAGCAGAGATGCTGATCTCTCTGTAACAGCTGCAGTGCAACTTATGAAAAGTGTTGGGCATGGCTAGCCATCTCAAAAAGGGATACCAGAAGGCATTCAGAGAACAAGAAAATCATCAAAATCTCCGCTAATTTTTGTGGGGCATGGTGGACGAATACTCACGACCTCTTCTAGTGGCTAGCTGAGTCTTGGAGATCTCTTTGATTTCAACAGGAAAAGGCCTGTACTGTACTTCTGAGCTGATGGCTCTCTTTACAGATCTCTGTGTAAGGATATGCAACACAGGGCCTTATTGAAAATGATCACAAGTACTGATTAACAAGAAGTAGGAATGTAAGAATTTGATTAACAGAAAACTAGGACATGACACCAGACACAAGGTATTTGAAGCCTGTAAGCCACATGGGTTGAGAGGAGCACCTCTGGTATGTGTGGACGTATCTACAGACTAAAGAAAAACTGTATGATCATTTAGACTACCCTTTAGTTAAAAAAAGAGAAAAAAAAAAATCATCTAAAAATCATCTCAGGATTGTTGGACAGTTTCCCAAAGGATATAGTGGAATTTCCCATCCTTTATTGCAGCTGAAGTTCAGACATGACAAAGCACTAGGGAATGTACATTTGGGAAATGTCTGTGAAAACGATGGTAGAATCTGATTCACTGCTTTTGTATTTCTGGTTTCTACCTATCCCATGACACACAATGCCTACCTTAAAATACATGAGAGAGAGACAAACCTTAGCGGCTCCCCTCCCTTTTCTTCTGCTTTTGGGACACTTTCTCTAGTGTTCCAGCCTATCTGCTCTATTCCTTATCCCTTGCTTATCAGAAATGGCTTATAAACTGCTGCTTCAGGCTGCTTCACATACACTGGGTACCTTACAGTCATACCAGAGCTTGTAATTTAGCCCTGAAGGATCTGCTGAAACGTGGAGCCACAGTGAGACTTCCCCCTGAACAAAACTTCAGTGTTCTACTCCTCCATCCTATCTTACAGCTGTCAAAGTTTCCAGACACGAAGGCGTAGTCCCGCATCTTTTGGTCAGGGAAACCATTCCACATTTCTTCGGGTAAAAAGCCCACTAGCCATCCAGTGGCACAAAAGCCTCAAGGCTTTACAACTCTGGAGAGTTCACAGCGCTTGTGCAAAAAGAAATTATTTTTCTTGCTCTAAACAGACAACCAGATCTATACAGTTTTTCTTTCTCTGGCATTCCTAACTTCCCTACAATTTTAAGGATAGCATTTTTTCCAGCGTTTTTGGGAGGGGTGTGCATGTGTGACAATTTCAATTAAGGAGGCTCACTAACAGAGAAAGGAAAGCCTCTCCATGGAAGGAGAAATCTTTAAAATCAACGGCGATTTCCTTGTGCTGGAGTGGCTCTATAGTCACAAGTCATTTTTTCGGAGCCCACAGACAGTAAAAACAATAAGGACGTGACTACATCTGGACTAATTGTCTCAGTTAACTCCACGGCCAGGGCATGCCTGACCTGACGGCTGGTTTAGCTTGTATTTTTCCCGTACACCAAGTGAAACAGAACACCTGCTCTGAAAGCAATGAGCCCATGCTCTGGAGTTAGAGCTGAAGTGTTATATACACCTTAATCACGGGCATTTTCATCATCTTATAGCTTTTAAAAAAAAATGGGGAAAGATTGAATTAACTAATTGAGATAACTCATCAGTTAACTTTGTTCTGAAAGTTTTTTTTTTTCCCCTCATGGAATCTTTAATTCTTTTTTGTATTGAAGAGATAATCTTTCTTACAAAACCAGGATGACTCAGCAATTTGGACATTTTTCCCCAAAGTAGCAAGTAGTTGTAAATAGATACAATTTGAACAAACAGTATGTTTCAAAGAGGTATGTCCATTCAGAAAGTTCCCATAGGGCCTCTGCCACATCTTGCTCTTGTCAGTTAATAGGCAACTACTTTGGTGCTATTAAACCATCTTTTGAAGCTGTTGCACATGGGAAGGTACAGGACTGTCACGAACAAGATGCAGCACAGAAACAACAGGGCTTGGCAGAACACAGAAAGTAGCAGGGTCATAAACCTGAAAGCAGCAACTCTGTCCAAAACAGCATCAACTTTACCTGCGTTGTCCCCGATAGGTACGTCTACCCCTCTTTTAACAAAGGTTCCACAATCACATCAGATCGCCCTTGTGCTACACTGCTCTTAGCTCTTCCTGCTACCTAACTTGAGTCTCCCCTGCTACATGACGGGAAAAGTACTGCTTATCACACCTAATACAGTTAGTTTTCAAAAACGGGCTCCCTAGGAGCAAGAGGCTGTTTAGGGAGATGGGTGGTCTTGGACACAAGCTTACTTGACAAGTAATTTTTACTAGGCAAAGGAAGGTTTACTACTAATAAAGACAGGGTGGCCTATAAAGGTCTGAATAGCAAGATCCTCAAACTCAAGCCCCACACTCTGTGTGGGGAAGAACTCTTGCTCACTGTGCTGTTGCAGACATACACAACACTGAATTTCCTCTTATTAAGCTCAAAGACCCAGTTTCCACTTCCCTGGCTCTGTTGCAAGGGATTTGTACAGGTGAAAGGACAAGTTTAAAGCTGCATTTGGAGCAGTTCCACGGTGATACCGGGAGACAGGGTATAGGGAGGTGCACAACAGATCAACACGGGAAGCTGCCAAGTGAGATCTGTCTCATCATATTACTGCCAGGTGTTTTGCACACCTCAGGGAGAGCAAGCGAGAAGCTTTGAGAAGTGATGCAGGGGAAGGGACAGACAAACTTTCTGGAGAGACAGTGGGGGAGGATGTACGCATCTGGTCAGGGAAAAAGTTAAGCACCTGCTTGAAGTCTGGTTCACTGTAGTGAAAGATGCAGATGTCTCTGCAATAAGGATTTAATGGAGATAGGAGAGAAAATAATAGAACAAGACTGACTACACCTGTAGCCTTCACATACGGGGGAGCTACATACAAAACCCAGTAGTTACTGGAAGAGATTGCCCGTGGGGCACTGCTGTGTTATGCTCACGCTGCAGGTCAGCTTGGCTCTCCACCAGAGGAGGACCCAGGAGACCCTCAGGAGCTGGGCAAGCCAAAGCAAGCTCTCAATTAACATTTGCAAGTCAGGACAGTAACATGATAGACAAGCATAGAGGAGCCTATCTGGCAACTGCCAGCTTCTAGCAGGCTACACAAACTCTCCCAGAAACCTCACTGTTACTGCTGTTGGGGCTTGCTGGTCTTTCACGTCTCTCTGGGTCAGATGTAGAGTGTGCCATCTCTCCCTCTGCTCTAATAGTACTTCTCAAGTGAGACAGGCTGATGGCCCCTGTTTAGATAAAGCTAGCCATACTCTTTTCCCAAAAGGGCCTGGAAATCCAGGACTTTAGCTCACACACACAGAGCAATGCAAAGCAGCTATTGCCTAACTCAAAGGTAATTCTGGGTGCACAAACTCCCTGCAAAATGGAACCGTGAGAGGGTGCAGCTGGCCGCATGCCAGCATGAAAACGAAGGGGCAATGCTTGGTCGTACCACAGTAGGGAGCACAAAATCTGAGAGAGGAAGGGTGAGGAAGGTGGCCAGCTAAGCAAAACGGGACGGCAGTGAACGCACTAGTGGACAAAGCGATTCCTGCGATGATGCACGCATCCATCCACAGCTTTTCCAAATCACAAAAGGCAATGCGAATGTCGTACTTCCTTCCAGTGTGGGTTAATTCACCTGGATGGAGATGACACATACTTCTGGTTTTAAATAGAAAGTACCTCACCTTCCCTTCCCCCCCTCCTCCAACAAACAAGAAAAGAAAAAACAAGTACTATCAAGCACAGACAAGCCCTTCAGCTAGCCAGGAAACAAGGCAACACAGAATTAAGTGGAGTCCTGAGATCCTCCTCCTCCAAAACCAGGGAGAAACCTAGCTTTTTGGTGCATCCCCTTCACCCTCCCCAGGCGGTGCCAGCCTCAGCCCCCATGGTGGGTCAGGGTGTGCTCCCCGTCCCGCTCGCCCTGCCACGGGTGTCGGGGTGGCCACGTGCCCAGGCTGCTGCAAACACGCTCCTGGCAGAGAAAGCCCTGCCCTGCAACCACACGCTGGGCCCAGCCGCCCTAGAGCTGCACCAGCAGCCATCAATGCTCCACAGCCCACCGCACATGGGGCTCCTCTCCCCGGCTCTCCTCCTTTTCTCCGACGGAGCAGCCAGAGCTTCCGGCCGTGAGAAGAGAAAGCCATTCTCAACAACCTTTGAGCAGCATGGACAAGGACACCAACTTTCTTATTAAAACAAACGCTTTCCCAAGCAATCCATCGCACAGGCATATCCTTGGTGTAGAAATGCCAGAGCCAGCACTAAGTGCTGCAGCTCAGGCAGGAATGAGCTCTGTGTAGGCTGTAACACCCACCTGAGGGGCAAGAAAGCTGCCCCAAACCCCTTCCTGCTATTTCAGCTCAGCTTAATCATCTCCATCACGCAGTTCAGATACACTTTAAAAGGAGTTGGTTCGGTGGGGGCTAGCTGAGAGCCTGCCCTTCTCCATACAAAATCCACAGCTCACTATGCAGAGTCACCATCTCTCCTGGGAGGCCATGCTTTCTTTCAGTTCAGTGAGACATTCAGGAAAGGGGCCAGTGCAACGGCTCTAACACAAAGCCTGCCCTACCGCAAGTCTCAATTTTTGTTGTGATACAGCTACTCATGACATGCTTAGGCCTGCTTTCTCAGCTGGATGCCCCCTCCACAAAAGAGATGCCCACTGCATGTATTCCTCGGCAAAGAAATGGTTACCGATCTTCATGCACCACCCTGGGCTGCTCTATCACTGTACAGCCCATTGAGAGCGGTGAAGGAGGGAGGTCAAAACTCTTGAGCTTAGGAAGAGATTACACAGGGCACTAGAGATAAGAATGAAGGAGGGAAATAACATTACATGGAGACAGCTTTGAGGGTATGGAGCTTGCTGAATAAAAGAACGTATAGAATAAGAAAAGCAATTTAAAAAGGTATGTGCCAAAATAATGTAGTCTACCACTGTGCTGAACGGTCTACGTGCCGTTAGTATTCTGGGAACTAGAAATTGCCTCAAGTATTTTGGGCAAGGGAAAAAAAATCCCAAACCTGTCAATAGCACCTGATCTCCTGGAAATTGCATCTGAGCTGCTGCTGAAGCTTGGGAAAAATGAATGAAACCGCCCGGTCATGCTGGTGCAGACAGTTTGCCTGAATTTTAACACTCCAAGTAGCATCTCACTAGGTTTCAGTCATGGTAGGCACACTCAATACCAAACCTATTAATTATCTAACAATTCATTAATTGACAGAAAAAAATACAGATACCTTTCCTACGTTTGTTTCCATTTAAGTGGATTATAATACTTAATGCTAACTTAAAAAAAAAAAAAAATATTCTGTGTAGAACAAAATTTCATCTTGGAGATGCTACTGAACATTTGCCAAACAGCAGGTGTCGACCATGGCTTGGACTGCACTTGGCACTTCCCAGAGATGCTATAAAAATCATTCAGTCTTAAGATAAAATGCGGCCACCTGTATGTCAAAAAAAAATGGCTCACTTAAAGCAGAGCTTAAGTTTTATGTTCATAAAAGCACTGGATAAGCCTTGACGTTCTGCAGTCTTCTAGTACGGGAAATAAAACAGAATGGTGTGTAGTTCTCATTGCTGTAGCTTAGTAGAAATACTGTCGATGCTACTGGGTGGACAGAGGAAGAATTCCCACAGTAAAAGCAATGTACAGAGTCACTGCAAGTTGCTCTATGCAGGTCTCTCTACAAACTCTGGGGATGGAGAGATGACTAACAGAAACATCTGGGGCGCAAAAGGAGGTAAAGATTTCCAAGATGTAAGCTACGATGTGCAGTCTTGGCTGCTAGCAGCATGCTATATACATTTCTAGACAGCAGGTTTGCTATAAACCAGAGGAGTTCTCAGTTCCTCTTTTGAACAGGGTGATTCAGGACCCAGATGGGAGACATTCTCCAGTTAGCAGCAGAAATTTTGTAGTCTCTTGCTATGCTACAGAAGCATGAGCCAGAATCCCACGCTGCTGTTTTTGAGTCTCAGATTAAAGAATGCTAATGTTTGCACCAAACCATTCTGACAGATGCAAATGCCATTAAAACATCAAAGGGCTTGGAAACACACTTGAAAGCTTGGCCTTGCCCAGACAGCACAGTGGAACCCTTGCTGAGCACAGTTGTTGTCACATTACCTGTACCAGTCTTAAGTACAGTTAAGCTATGGACAGATAAGGACGAACAATATTCAGCAAACTGAACGGGGACAAACTGTCCTCCCCTGCAGAAAGGCCCTCCAAAGTCATCCTTTCTGATGTTCTTGGCAAACACGTAATATAACCTCTTTCACAGCTGGATCAAGTTCCACTTTGAAAACTGTAAGACTTCTTGCCATTACCGATAGCTGTCAGAGCCCTACAGAACAGAAGATACAAAGTTGGAACATTTTAGCACTATGGGACAACTGATAAGCTATACAGCAAAATAAACACAGCCATGAATATACTGCCAAAACACCACTTTTGTATCTATAGGTAAAGCATATCTTATGCCACTAAAGCACTTCCTAAAATACCAACAAAACTGCATTTTTATGTCATACCACGCTCCCAACTTCTACCAGCACAATTTCACCAGCCATAACAGCTACACCTACAGCTGAAACCTGTACCTTGTATCTGGCTTCAACAGTTTGTACCATCAACTGGAGATGAGAAGAAAAAAAAATGTGTTGGTATCAAAATAACATGAGATAGCAACAATAACAAAAACATAAAAATCTTGAGCTCATTTGTCCTCATTTTGTACTTTTAGAATGCATGTTTTCAGCCTTAGCTCCCCATAGCATTTTAATTACCTTATGAGGCCAGTAACGAGATTTATAAAAAATGTGAAATAAAGATTGAGAAGTGTATCAGAAATACTTGGCAATACGGTAACCGAGGTGCAGCTTTAGACTGAAAACTGCAGCTAAAGGGAAAAAAAAAAAAAAAAGTCCATCCAAAAGGGATGTGTGCGGGGAAAACAGGTTTTGGTACAACCCTCCCCTAACCCAGCTTTTCAGGGAATGAACCGTTCTTTCTTGGAAATTTAATTGGTGTACTTAGATTGAAGAAGCTAACAAGCCCAATGAGACGCTTGCTATTGGGAGCAAAAAGTATTAGATATAAATAAAATGTTATAAGAAATGTAAATGTGGGAAAGCACCAGCAAGGACCCCTTCCCTCTCCCCGTGGAAAAATAGCTTCACACACCCAAAGCCACAGGAATTGTGTGGGTGCTGAATAGGAAGGTACTAATGCAAACACATGGAAAACTTGTTGTTACTCACAGTGTAACGCCTGTATGGCCAACTGGCATAGGTTTATTGTGCGCATCACAATATTTTCTGTTTTTCATATAGTCCCACTTCCTAGAATCATGTGGTTACATGAGAATTTTGGCTTACAATTAAGAAAAATGCATGTCTGGCCTTTAAGGCATGTAGAAAAGGCCTGAAAAACAAAGTATAGCTCAAAAATTAGATCTTGCTGTCTGGGTTTATCTTGATTTTTTTAAGCCAAAACGTTAAGCCTTAACTTGTGACTAACGAGAGCAAGGGCAACTCCCCTCCACCTGATCACTGTTTTTTAGCAGCTGGGACTGATGACACTGAATTTACTTGCAGAGTGTTCAGACCTAATCCAGTGAGCCACACAAGCTGCCACAAACTAAAAGACTGACAGACAAATATAGAATCATAGAATCATAGAATTGTTGAGGTTGGAAGGGACCTTTAAGATCATCGAGTCCAACCTTTTGCCTACCCTGACAAAAACCACTTCTAAACCATGTCCCTCAGTGCCCCATCTACCCTTTTTTTAAACACCTCCAGAGATGGTGAATCCACCACCTCCCTGGGCAGTCTATTCCAATGTTTAATAACCCTTTCAGTGTAAAAATGTCTCCTAATATCTAATCTAAACCTCCCCTGACGTAACTTGAACCCGTTTCCCCTCGTCCTATCACTTGTCACCAGGGAGAAGAGGTCAGCCCCCATCTCTCTACAACCTCCTTTCAGGTAGTTGTAGAGGGTGATAAGGTCTCCCCTCAGCCTCCTCTTCTCCAGGCTAAACAACCCCAGCTCCCTCAGTCGTTCCTCATAAGGTTTGTCCTCCAGACCCCTCACCAGCTTTGTAGCCCTGCTACAAATATGCTGCAGTATAACTGGGTTAACAAAGATGAATAATCAAATTAGGCCCAATCTAGGTACTTGCAAATATTCTGCAAAATTCATCTGTTTATGGTCCAGCCTAAAAAGATGTAGAGCTCCTTCAATTCCTTCTGCCGCTGCTGACTGCATAGACCACCCAACACCACCTGCAATCAGGTCCTAATAAATTTTGATTAGGACTTGACGTGGCGCCCTGAAATCCAGAACAGATTAAGGTAATACACATCCAGATTGCTGACATCTTCTCCCACGTGCCAGTGCGCACGTGACAGTACGTGAGCCAGCTCAGGGAGTTGTCTAGCAAAAAAAACAATGCAGAAGCAGAATGATGGCAGCAACCGTAGAGGTGTGACACAGAAGAAAATAAATAAATAAAAGTAAAAATTACAGCTCCCTGCAGTAGTTGTACGTGCAGATGTACAAGCCATAGCAGCAACTGCAAGGAGCGGACAGGAACAAGGGGCTGGGTGACAGGCCGGCAAACGGGAAAGCAGAAACCTGGACTTAGGTCTAAGTTACAGCAAAACCACACCCAGGATCCCGAAGCAAGTCCCTGACGCTCCAGCGTAGGTGTCTTGCCCGTGTGTCACTGCCAAACGCTTCCAACGCAGAAACAGGTGCACCCTCACCAGCCCACGCGGGACAGACGCAGCAGCAGAGCAGGGAAATTTTACATTTTCAGTACTGGCCCTCTGCTAGTAACCTATTTCCTACCATTTCAGGGTAGAAGGTAGGTGCTATGGGAAGCAGGATATTCTAATCAGATTTACAACCATTTCCAAAGGAGGCATTAATTCAGAGTTTAACACTTCCTTGTCGCTTTATTGCCACTGATTATACTGGTCCTGTGAACCCAAATGCAGCTTCCTCTCCTCAGCAAAGGACTGGGTATAAAAGGACATTGCATGGCAGCCAGATCAACTCAAAGGAGCCAGCCCCCTGTGTCAGCAACTCTCAAAACAAGTAACAACAAGAAGGAGATGCTAGGGAAAGCCCTGGAAACCTCCTCAAACCCTCTGCAAAGTTTAGCATGGAAATACTCCAAATGGAACCAGAGGGCAAGGCATTTTTGCGACCTTGTCTTTCAGAACAAGAGGTTAAAAGTTGCATAATTCAGAGTTTTAAATGGTGTAACTGATACACATCAATTTTATTAAATGCTTTTTATAACTAGCTTCACCAATTACCCTTACCTTATTTCAAAGTTTATAGTAGTAATTACAACTCATAGATGTTGTAGTTAAGATTTAGCATTAGTTCCTAATACTGTAATTAACAGAGCATATTATAAAAATTAAAAAAAAAAAAGTAGAGCCCCACAGGTACAACCTTAAAAAAAAAAACACACAGTAAGAAACAGCACGGACAGATCAACAATACCGATATTCCCTATTTCAGCAGTATTTCCCCTTAGTTGTCAATGGGCAAGAATTATGCCCACATACTTTCACATGCAGTACAGCCCTTTTATTACTTTAAAGCATAGATTTTATACCAGCTCAGAAGTATCACTAGCATTTCCGTAATGTACTAATTACAATGTTTTTCCCATTTTAATAATTAAATGAGTTTCAATGAATAAGGAACAATTACAGATATTTGAATCCTTCCTCCCTCCATTTTAATTTTTCTGCATACGAATGAGGGGGCAGAGTCTGCTTCCCATCACCGCCCTTCACAATTTCCTAAAATAGTACTCTTCGATGGCTCCATGGCTCTTCAGACATTAGCTGAGCAATTAAAATGCTGAGATTGCCCTTTGGCAGTCATTGAAGACATAGACTCTGACTCTTGACTGGCCTATGGCTTCTTTTTTCTCAACTCTATGGTATGTAAAACTACCTCCCTCTCTCCCCTCCCAGGTCCCACCCTATCAGATGGCGATGCAGAGGAGTAAAAAGAGGTCTGCGCGCCTTATATTCACCCCAAGCTCATGACTTCAGTGTGCTTGTGAGAAATTAAAACATGAGGCAATTTAACTCCTAACACTCACCATGACTAATAGTGTAATACGGACCCAATACAATTTCATTTACCTCTTTTATGACACAATTACAAAATAATGCCAGCTCCAGCTCAGGAATGCAACGTCCTTGGTACACTCGCATCCACCAGCCTATGCACGCCTGCATGCTATATTCTAATTTAAGTTGTGCATACTTTAGCATGAATGAGAAGCGTCCCCTGGGAAGCTATAGGCACCAGTTAAATGAAATCTAAGACTCAGCTCGCTGTCTTTCCCATTACCTGCAACACGCTTTGATCAGTGGGGCATAAATAAACACATAAACATCCCATCTCTCCCAAGTTCAATGAGATACAGCAGAGTTCCTCCAGTTCAGCCTCACAGGCGGCTCTCAGTCATAACTTATGACACTGCCCATCAAACTCACCTAAACAAGTTTATCGGACTTGGCACAGGGCAAAGTGTTTCGCTGTGCTTAAAAGAAAAAAAAAAATCAGTACAGGCAACAGGAAAGAGTACAATTCAGTGTGATCGCTGTAGCTTGAGAAAGCTAAGAGCAACAGAGGTGCTTGAAGGCGAAAGGATTCGGAGGGTACCAGGAAAGGGGGTGGGGGCATCGGTGGACCATGCCCAAGGAGGAGAGAAGAGTCAGAGCTCTCCTTCTTAGAGTCCTCTTCCCAAAGGCCCTCCCAAAGCAGGAGGGTTTAACAATGCAAATCAGCTACTGTTTCATGAGCAATGGCTCTGCCTCCTCAGTGGCAGTTCCTGCAGCGCTGACAGCTGTATCTGGCTTCAACTCACTGCCACGAGGAAGTGAAGAACAGCAACACACGTCTTGTTGTGACAAATCTACTCTGTCACCCTTGGCAGTGCTTTTACACAGGAGGTATGACACAGATCACGGCAGACTGGCTCCCAAGTAGCAATCACATTAGAGAAGATGCAATTGCAGCTATTCGCACAGCAGGAGATATCAGCATTGCTGCTTTTGTCGCACACATGGGTAACACCCTGTACTCCAAACCTTCGGCTATTCCTGCTCTACCAGCATTTACCCTAACAGAAAGCGATAAAGATGCACCCCTAGGACTGCTGTTTCAAGTCTCGCCTCTACTAATAGCTACAGCTTATGAAGAGTCACATGCAGTTGTGGTCACCTAGAAATTTCAGGCCAGTGGGTCCATAAAGGACAACTATGATCATCAGTAATATAACACAGGCTGAAACGGGAACATGCACATTAGGGTAGTAGCTTTCCCTCCTTCAGTTCCCCACTACAGTCACTCATTAAAGGAAGGATCTACAAAAAGCTTAGATTATAAGTAGGTTTTTTTTTTCCCCAAGGCAACCAAGAACTGTGCCTTCATCCCCAAACCTCATCCATCAGAACTGTTCGTTCCTAATTCTGTCATTTTCCAGCACTTTCTGAGGGTCACCTGTGCAACTGAAGTAATACTGACCCCTCCTACCTCACAGGCCTACTCTGAGGATTAGCCAGGGAGTGGCTGCTCAGTGGAATGAATATGCAAAGCCCTGTTATAAACTCTGTATCTGATTGCAACCGTAAGCAAAGTCTTATTTAAGCAATCCCTTCACCAGCAAAAATATATTGATTGCCCATTTTGTTCCTTCCTTCTGTGTCTTTTCCCTCCAAGCTCTTCAAGATACAAAACACGTTACTAAGATTTTTCCTGTTGTGCTGCAGAGATGCTTAGTACAAACAATAGGCACATTTTTTTACATAAAGTAGTGTCCATAATTAGTTGTTTCAGCTTATTTTGGATCAGTATTAGTTTGGTATCATACTTGTTGTACTGTAGGGATCTCACTGCCCAGTTAATGAAAGCCCCCGTCCCATAACCTCACATATGTCAGATATTAACAGTCGCCTGTTTCTAACTGTGTCCACATTCAGGTGAGATCCCTTCTGCAATTCCATCAATTTTATGAGCTTAGGACATAACAGCATTGGGTATTTCTTGCTTCCTCTAAGCACAAAACTACCTCTCTACCAAAGCCTTCTTTAAAACCAAGTTAGTGTTTTTGCACATGCTTACCTCAAAACATCTGTGTTTGGCTCCTGCATCTGTTAGCGCATGTTTGTTTTTTTTTTTTTTTCTTTAAATGCACTTTGTTCATTCTTTTCCATTGTCAAAACCAAATTTTGTACAACACCATCTTTTAAATTAACTTATCAAAAGAAACATGCTAGTAAAACATAATAAGGTTCAGGGAGATTTACTTTCATATTGCCTTGCTGAACTTGAGATTTCCAGTCGTGCCAGTTTCCATTGCACATGCAATCCAGCAGATCCCCCCTTTTCTTGTTCTGTTCTTTTTTAAAGTCATTTTGCTACGACTATGAGAGTCAAGAGTTAATCCATTTTTCCCTTTTTACACTCAGATTCCTATTTTCATTCCTTTGATATCACTATTATGACATACTCAGCAGCTGAATAGGTAAAAATGATGCTGCGTACAGAACGATGGAAAAATGGCTTTGATACGTCTGATAACACCCACTGGGCAACTCAGCTGTCATGATTCTTCTACACACGCAGACACAATTTTATACTGCTTTTTATGGCCCTGACCCTCCCTTGTGACTGGCCAGAGCACACAGTACAATGACATAACTGGCATGCCTGGCCTTGCTCTTCCAGGATAAGGCGCATTTCATTGCTCCAGCGTATGTCCAAATTGCTCATCTTCCTTTCTCTGCATCTCTCTGAAATGAAACAGCTCATTTTGCTCATTGTGCAGGGGCAGAAAGATAAGGTGGACTGAACAAGCAATGTCAGAGGAAGACTGCCTTCCCAGATGGCACAGGACCGAGACCGAAATGAACAGCATTGACCCTGTGCCTGCAGCAACACCTTATAGCTTCCCTTTCAATCCCCGCCATGTGCACTAAGAGAACATCCCCTCTTTCCAGTGGTGCCCAGGGATGAGGAAGAGACCGACAGTGGAAGAGACCACAGTAAAGCATTTCCCATCCTTCAACACAGCACCAGCTGGTGTTAAGAAGTTATTGGGTGACTTGAGGGGTAAACCCATCTCTCTCGCTCACTCGCATGTTTAGGAAAACATGCCATGACCCATAATTTGCTATAAAAATAGGGGTACTCCTGCTTCTCTTTGCCTCTCTACGCACAGCATCCTCTCTCTGCCCCAAGGTTTGTCACAGTGTAGAATCTTGACAAGGTTGTGTGCTGTATTGGACCCTTCTCAGTGCTACCCCCACCGTCCATCCTCTTCTTGCCTATACCTGAAACATGCCTTTCCAGGAGAAAACACCTTCCCTGGGGAGGGGCAGAGACAGAAGAGAGAAGTGTATCATTTTAAAAACACCCATAAGATCCATCAGCTATATTGCACTTAGACTCGAGCCTCAAATATCTCCATGCACAAAGTGAGTTACAGAAAAAGAGAGATGCAGAGAAGCAACAAACAATGGAAAGAGTTATTTGAGCCATTTGCAATACCAACAATCAGGACCGAATCCTCGCCATTTTAAATATTGCACAGTGAGACACCATCCCTGCTCTGCAGAGCTGGGGGCATAGTGAGAATATCTCTTATATAAATCCAGCGACAGAGGGGAAATAGATACACGCCGCACCTTCTCAACTTCACTGCTATGCAACCTGACAGCCCTCACCTGTAAAAACAGATAGTGTTCTCAAGTACTTCAGAAAGGAGATTGACTCAAACGTTGCAGCTAGATTACATTTCATAGGTCTAGAGTTACCCTTGGATGCCTGCATTATGGAATACCTACAGCAAAATTTCTGTGTCTCAACAGAAGCTCAGGCTTAATCCATAGCAAAAAAGTTTTGCTTAGAGACCAGACCCACGGAAGACACACCTACAGCATCAGGACTTTTCTAGGCACCAGTATGGCTATGGCATCCTTCCTTCTCCTATGAAATGAAGTATACCAGCAATGCTATACTCTTACTGGTGTACTCTTACAAAGTTTCCACTAGAACCCCCTCACAGGACGGGAATCTAATAAAAGTCTAAGGCCCCCATTAAGATTTACCGTATTCAAAGAATACTTGCAGGCACTTTTGATTGTTACACCTGCAAATTTTTGCAAGTATAAAGCGTACATACCATAAAGCTTATGTATGCTTACTTTCTGTAGCTGCCCAGCAACACTGTGGGCAAAGCACCTTCTTGCCACTCCTCCTCTCACTAGTGATGTATATGCCAGTTTAACACTGATTTGGGCACTTATTTCTCTTATTATATGAATATGCAAGTGCAGCCATTGCAGCCACCTTGTGGCAGCCATGAACAACGACCACGTCCAACAGGTTACAGGTCTTATAATACAGACTCGGGCCTTGCATCACATGTCCCCTGATTATCTCGGGGCTTCTGCGATCTGAACAAATCGTGCCCTGACGTGACCAGGATCCTAATCCTGTCCCCTCTAGAGGAATGTATTTTGGATCCTCAAACTCTACTGTTGGATTTGTCAACGAAGTGGCAGCTGTTCCTCACCTCTCTTCCTCCATTCACACCCTGTGCAAGGCTGGGTCTGCTCACCATGGGTGGCAAATGCAGCGGACCACCAAGCTTGTCGATCCCACTGGTCACCACCTCAACCTGACCCAGGTAAGGATTTGGTAAGTTTTGTGTATGATGAGCGGCAGGAACTCCAGTGCCAAATGTACTCAGAGCACCAGCAAGGCCAGGGGCAGTGGACCTCACACACTGAGCACCTGCATGCAGACAGACTGCAAGTTGAGACTACAAAGAGGTAGTTTGACACCTGAATGTCACACGCTTCTACGTGACTTACTGCAAATAGGATACATTCACAGGAAGCTAATTTATGGCTAGCTCTGCTTTAATGCAGTATTCTCTGAGCAGCAGGTTCACGCGCTTCCTCCCACTTCGGTTCACTTCTCGTGTACTAACCAATTACAGTTTCTATAGCCACTCCTCCACAACCTCTTCTAGCATCAGAACACCCTCTATTTTGTATACGTTTACATATGTGTGTCTATTTACATACATACATTTGTACACATGTCATGGTAATCACCTTCCCCCCTTCTGAATTTTTCCCACTATCAAAACCAACAGCCCTCCCCCTGACCTAGCACTGAACTTGTACTAAAGTCATGGGAATTTCTTCTTTGACTTCATCCAGCCGTAACCCAGCTCCCAGACCGTCAACTCAAAACTAGTCTCCACCACAGGCTCAGTTCGACATCTCCTGCAGTGTTCAGCATTGCACTTGAAGGAATGGCATTTAAAACAATAGATGGGGAATGAATGGGTTTTGTGCCAGCAAACTAATTCCACTAGAAGAGCAAGAAAACTGGCATCCCTTGTTAACGGAGGAGACAAGATTAACAAAGCTCTCCCAAAAGGGTACCCCAGTTGGCTCAGGTGCTGAAAACCACCAAGAGCCTCACATCAAGAACCCACAAATACGTTAGCCTGCAACTTTTCTGCACTGATGAACCTTTCACAGGTATCAGTAGGTCACAGCCAAGGCACAGACCTTCTTCTTTGTGCAATAAACGCTCTTTCTCATGCAAAGTCTAACTCCAACACACATTTCTTCACCAAAGACATAAATGCAGCTGACCTAAACCCAGCCTTGGCTAAACCCAGTTCTCCCAAGTCACATAGCAGAGTTAACCTGGGTTACTGAGCAAATCAGGGCAGCTATTCGCACGCATCTGCTGCAAAGGAAAGGTGAAAGCTTCCATTAAGATTTAAGGTAAGGTGTGCTTGTGACAATTCCTGTATCTCAAGCCTCAGTTTCATAAGCTCTTCAGCTTGCCAAAAGGAATCCCCATCCTCTGCCCTCCTTATTCCCAACTCCCACACTGCCCTTTCTCTTATGGCAGTACAGGCACGTGTGTGGTCTCACAACGAACCAGAGCAGGGAACCAACATGGATGACAACAGGTAGGCACGACGGCTTCTTTCAACACCAGTGCCAGCTGAGAGGATTTGTGCAACCATAGCCTGTTTATCCGAGTACGCAAATGTAGGAACTAAATGTACGATTCCCTCTCGCACCTAATCTGGCACAGGCATGGGGCGGCTATTGAAAGAGGTAGTCCTTCTCCACGTTTCTCATGCCCAGTGGCATTCTGCCCTTCTGCATCAGACCTAGCACCATCTGGCCACAGAGCAGGCTGATCCAACTTCCAGATCCAAAAGTCTTTTTTTTGGGTTGTTTTTTTTTTTTTGTTTAGGGAAGGGGGTTAATTTTCAGTTGGAGCAGTGATTGAACTGACTTGAGGCCACATGGTCACTCTTTCTGATCCAAGGGAAAGCAACAGGAGCTTGCAGTCAGGACCGGATGAGAACTGGACCGTTCCTTCAGCAGCAGCCTGTAGTTACACTGGATTAACCACCGCGTGAAGCCATACTCCAAGCAACACAAGTTATTCAATGACATTTCTCTGAAAGCCCTGCCTGGGCACAGACACCGCAGCCAGGTGCACTTCGCCACAGCTCTAAATCATACCAGTCACCCTATGACAACAGCTTCACGATAAACCTCTTCCCAGAAGCAAGAGGTTAGCACGGGCAATGGCTGTAAGCTTGGGGTACAACAGGCCATCTTTTTGCTGGAATGTGCCATCCTGGCAGCAACAAGCTCTGTAATCTGGCACGAAAATTTGCAGCAAGACTTTGTGGTTAGGAACCAGGCTGGACAGACTCAGATAAGAAATTAGCGAGGGTAATCAGCTGTTGGAATAATTCACCTGGGGAACCAGTGCAGTCTATCACTTGATATCTTGAAATCAAGACTGGGTGCTTTTCTAATAGAATTTTGGATTTGATGCAGTGATAACCAGCTGGGAACATAAATACCTGCTGGGGGTCAGAATAAGGCATCTGTCCCCAAATGGCTGATACAATGAACATCAACTGTGTGATCACCTCACAGAAGAGGGAAACAATTTCACTCTGTACGGCACAAGTGCCAAAACGATAGAGCACAACTACACTTGCACTGAAGACACTTCTAAGTACTTCATTAAAAGATACAACAGGAGTTCGGTGAGGAGCTGCAAAGCTGACAGGAACTACAAAACTTACCAGGCATGACTACTGAAATAAGCTAGCTATGTATAATTTAGCTAAACAGTAACTAATCAGCCAACATCAAACTGGAAAGATACCAGATGACAGAAAACGCAGTAATTCTTAGAATCTTCTTAGATTATTAGAATATTCTTGGGAAAAAAAAATGTGATTCCAATTATGTATTTGAAATCCCTTGCAGGCTGTTTCTTAAATTTTGCTGGGAATAACCAGGGAGACTGAACATAATTTACATGAATACAGACTAATTAAATAAAACAGCCCACTTTAAAACAGACTCCAAAGTAGAGTACGTTTTAAAAAAAAAAAAAAAACAACTATAGCAAAATTTATCTCTTTACCTCTAGAAAGCACTTGAAACAAGTGAACTGTATGAAAGGACAAGACTCAATAGAACAAGAGCAAGAACATCTATGTAAAGTCCCAGGGAACAGACTCTTACTGGCCAAATCTATCAGGATGCACAAGAGGTTCCCAGAGGAAGTGCTGATGTCCTACGATTTCAGACAGACGGAACAGGGGGCTTCAGCACGAGCACCAGCCTCGAGCCTAGTCACCTGTTGTCACTAGGAATTACATCGTATAACCCCACTCACAGGTTATCGAGATCGCCAGGCTACTGCACAGGCAGCACAGTACAAATGCTACCCTCAGTCACGAGCTGGCAAAATGAGGTTCTACACGGAAGACAGCTGAGGTATTCCAAATATCAACAATAACTGAGAATTAAGAAGAATTCAGACCCGGTACAACTTCAAGTCTGATTTACGGATGCCTCCTCCTCACCCAATTCAGTTCTGAAATCTGGGTCACCCATACATTATTCCTCCAAACCAAGTCACCTCCCTCCTGTGCAACCCTTCAAAAGGACTCTGCCCTTATCCAAGCCATCTCCAACAAGCCATTTGGGTTACGAGAAACTCCAAAACAGTAGAGAATCAGGTCACAAAATCTCCAATAGCACGTTAGAGACGTGGCTTGGTCAGAGAGGAACAGGCACACAGCTCAAAGAGAAGCCAACACCATCCACATCCAGCAGCTCCTTGGCAAAGTCTGCTACAAGTCAACAGAGAATTGAGCTCAGACGTTCTTCCTTGCCCCCTCTATTCCCTACTAGCTTTGATCCAGGTCTTAACCAACCTCTAGGAATAAACGAAGCACCAAGCCCAAGGATAATATGGGTGCTGGGGGGAAGATGGGTCAGGCCAGAGCCATGGCAGCTCAAAACCCCTCCAGCAAGTTGTCTGGGGCACCGAGGTTGCCACCAGAGCTGCTGGAACAGTGGCCGGGGCTCGGAAGCAGCCAGGAGAAGGAGACGGGAAGGGAGCAGCAGACAGGCAGGTATCTCGCCTTTCGTTCCTCTGCCTTCCCTCTGTGACAGGCCATAAAAGTCACGAGGCGCCAGCCAGCAGAGCAAGGAAGAAAACAACACGGTGTCCAGAGTTCAAGCGCAGCCCCGAGACTCCCGGGCCCCGGCCCACGGACGGCCCGGCTGGAACTGAAACCCCAGCGAACGCCGTGGGATCTCGCTTCTGCGTGGGAGGCACCATTTCTGCGGGAAGAGGCTCCGGCTGCTGGCAGCTGAGCCTGGGACCGGGCCTGTGCTGCGGGCCCTACCTGCTGCCGGCGGCAGGAGGAGGAGCGCGGCGGAGGAGGGGGGGAACGGGCGCTGCCGGCGAGGCGCGGAGCCTCACCGTCCCGCACAGGCCGCCGCGAAAGCTGAGGCACCCCGGGGCCTTGCCCCGAGGAGGCGCCCCCCGCTCCTTCGCCGCCCCCTCTGGAGGCAGCGGGGCTCACACCACGCCGCGCCCCCCCCCGGGCGGCAGCGGCTCGGCGGGGCTGCGGGCCCCGACGGCGGCCCTCCCCGCTCACCCACACCTGCGCGCCGCGGGCCCGGCAGGCCCCGCCGTCCCGCCTCGGGAGGGGCGAGCGCTCCCTCCTCCCAGTCCCCCTCGGGTCCTAAAATGGTGGAGCCCTCCCTCCCCTCCTTCTCCTTCCTCTCCCCACCGCCGCTTCACTCCCCCAGCCTGCCCGCCGCCCCAGCCCCCCGGGGAGGAGGGGGGAAGCAGCCGCCCCTCCGGCCCGGCCCAGGCTCCGCGGGGATCCGGCGCCAGGCCCGCGCCTCACCCGGGAACACGGTACCGCCGCTCCCGCCGGGCCGCCCCCGCCGGCCGCCCCTTACCTGCTCACATCGCCGGGCCGGGGCCAGCGCTGCTCCCCCCGGCGCCGCCGCGGCCCCCCGCCCTGGGCAGCCGGCCGCCGTCTCCCCGCCGCCCGCGGGGCCGCAGGTATGTCATGAGTGCCGGGGCTCCCAGGTGAGCCGGGCACACCTACAGGAAGGCAGGCGGGACGCCCTGATTGGCGTGCGGGGCGCAGCCCGGCCGGCGGCGGCGGCCGCGCTCCGACGGCGCGGCGCAGGGCAAGGGCGCAGCCGCCACAGCGGCGGCACCGGACCCCGGCCCCGGTCCTCCGTCCAGGGCTCCGGTCCCCGGCCGGGGGCAGCCCTCCGCGCCCCGTCTGCCCTTCCGAGCGTAAGGTATTTTGCTTTTTTTTTTTTTTAAAATAATAATTGCAACGGGGGAAATAACTGCGTCTGCCCTGGGTTTGGGGTAATGGCGGGGCCGGGGGGGGGGGGGGGGGGGTGGGAAGGTGCTTAGCTGCTTTACCACCAGGGCAAAAGCAGAGCGGGTACACCTGACCCGCTGCTCCCAGGTCCCCGGGCTGGCTCAAGAAACAAGAGAGGCTTTTTATGTAGTCATTTATTAATTTATTTATTTATTTATTTTAACTTTTCTTCGTTACCCGCGCCTCTCGTTTTCCCGCTGCCTAAGGTCACTCCTTCACTCTGCACGCGTGAACGCTCCTGCTCTGTATTTCCTTCCCTCCCCCCCCCACCCGCCAACAGGCACCGGGGTGTTAAGGAAAAGCGGCGGGTGTCGGGACAGGCGTCCTCGCAACACGTGGCAGGGCTTTGCCTCAGCCGCAGCCGACCTCAGAGATCCCAGGATTATGTCCTACGTCGTCAAATAAACGTAAATGAATTGAACACCTGGGTTCAGAAGAAACGGAGCGGGATGCAGGTCGGAAAACGCTGTAGGGTGCATTAAAAGTCTGAATCCACAGCTGCCGTTCTCAGGCATCCTGTCTCTCCTAGGTATGCAGGTAAATATCCCCAGGAGCCCTACTTGCATCAGAGCTTTCTCTGGTTGCTGCGTTCAGCTGTGGACTGAAAGGGGACAGCATATCCATTGCCAATAAAGGAAATTCTGTCCCTGACTGCCAGCTTGACTGTAGTGATAGGGGCACGCAGTCTGTAGGGAGAGTTCCCCCACACAGGAGAGCGGAACGGAGTTTGGTAGAGAAAAGGCGTGAGTAAAGGGAAAAGAAAAGGGGAGGACATGTAAATACGAGGCAACGTGTGTTTGGGAGTAGCAGAGCAAAGGGAAACCCTGACACAGCTGATTATTGTGATCATAAGAGAAGGGGAAAATTCAGAAATTTTGGGGGGTTCATTCAATGGCAAAATAAACCGACTAGCTTGCATGGTTCTCCGTTGCCCCAATATTACTTGGAGCACGGGTGCTTGTATTTGCTTAAAGAAGTACAGGATTTATGTGAGAATGCATTTTACCACATTTTACCACATTCTTTGCTTGCAAAGAATAGGAGGTGAGCAAAGAATTATGCTAGCAAGGTGAGTGAGGAAGGAGTTACCTATGTTATATTTTCTGTCTCTTCAAATTGATATCCAGTGCCGTCTCTTTGCGGTCTTTTTTTCCTAATCATTTCATGAGGCTTGCAGGTGTGTCTTCTCCAGGACATGCTCTGAAGAGTTCAGCAAAAGAGAAGGGGGAACTTGTACCATCCACCAGAGAAATCCTGTTCCTCGGAACCATCGCTTCCCTGCATGACACATGTGGGGTCTCCCAGGCAGGAAAACTCCCACCGGAAGCGGTACACTGAAAGCTTTACCCAGCCAGTGACAAAATTGTGTTCATGCTTGCTGGTGCTTTCTGACTCAATTAATGCTTTCATTCGTTTGTGTGGATGAATTATTTCATCACAGTGGATCAGCTTCTGCAGTTGAGATTCCTGAGTCAATGGAGAGAAAAGGGATGCTTCAAATTCCCACGAGTCAAGAGACTGGGGAAATCAACTCTGGATCGTGTCTCTCTTGGGTTGGTGCTCAAACCTTCGGGACGTTACATAAATAGGCGATGCCACTTCCTACTGCATTTTATAAGTTCCTAGCAGCTGGCAGCATGCTGGAGTTGGACGTCCTGACTGGAAAACGGCAGCTCTGTTGTCCAGAAAAGGATAACTTATTGTCTAAGAAGGGCTTAACCTTTACCCCTCTCCTTGGCACCTCCAGCAACTGCGGAGGCAGTTTTCTATTTGCTTTTGTGAATCATATCCTGAGGTACCTTGCTTTCCCTGCCCATTGCACAGAGAGTTTGAATGCTTAACTTTTCTTCATGCATTACATAGGGTGAAGAAGTGCCTGAAGTCATAACGTGCAGCTCTCAGTATCACAATATCTATATCCTTCTGTGGGCCAAGTTCTCCTTCCCTAACTTGGTGGGAACGGGACTGCTAGCTTCTCTGTGGAGCCATGCAAAATTACTGCGGTGCCGTTAAGGTACTTCTGCCAGTGGCATGGAAGAAAGGCCGATGAAGAATAGGTGTGCTATAGAATCGCTGAGGCTGGCCGGCACTTCTGGACATCATCACCCCCTAGTTCAGAGCAGGGTCAGCTGGAGCAGGCTGCCCAGGACTGTCTCCAGTTGGATTTTTAATATCTCTATAGATAGAGACTCCACAATCTGGGCTACCTGGTCCAGTTTAACCACCCTCATGGTAAAAGTAAGGGTTTTCTTGTGTTTAGAACACATGCACTAATGGAGAACTGCACAGTGTGAGCAGAAGAGATCCTGTCCCATGCTGGGAGTACTTCCACTTCTCCTTTAGGAAGGTGGGCTACAGTGGGTCAATGTTCTTTCACCAGTAGATCCCACAGCATGTGAGTCCTCTCCCAGCAGGTTGAAAGTTGAGAGCCAGCATTAGTGGAAAGCAGGCAGAGAGCAGTGCAGAGGTGTCCCAGGTGGATTGGGCTGCAGTGCCAAGAGCCAGGTCCTCCTGTATCCTGATGTGCTCCTGCTTCCTGCAGCACCCTGTACTATCTGAGCACACTGTGACCTCGGTGGGCAGAGAGGCAGTTTGGACACTAGCTTGCCACTTACACTTTATTTTCCTGTGTAGGCATCCTCCTCGAGAACCTCCCATCCAGCTAGAGTCCTCTCTTGTCCTCACCACTCCATAGCAGATGTTATTCTGAGTTTAACTTCTAGTATATGCAAAGCACATGGTTGTAAACATAAAAAGCCAGGTAGACAGCAGGACAGAACCTGGCAGTTCTAGTAACTCTTAGGTACACTACTGACATATCAGAAGTACCATGGGGGGTGTGGGGTGTGTGTGTCTAAGTATCGTCTTAAGTTTAGCTAAATCATCTGCTGAGCCCTCATTCCTTCAAAAACCAAATAGTTTCCCTGGCTGTGTTTAGCAGCTATACCTTCCTCCAAGCAGATGCAAACCTGTGTATATTACAAGAAAAACCATTGTAAGAATGCAAAGAAACAGAACACTGTGCTTGGAAACTGAACCAAAATAAGTTTATACAAGCAGCAAGTGAAACACCCATCCCCAGTGAGTCAGGTCCTGGCTGTTTCCTTCATTTCCTCCAAGGCTTGGTGGGAACATCCAGCAGTAACAGTCCTTCTGAAATTCAGTCGTCTCTTTTCCTGACCGTTATTTGTAGCTTGCTATCAGCAGTTAGCAGAGTCCCAGCATCATTGTGGATGAAAAGCTGGACATGAGCCAGCAGTGTGTGCTCGCAGCCCAGGAAGCCAACCATATCCTGGGCTGCATCAAAAGAAGCATGGCCAGCAGGTCGAGGGAGGTGATTGTCCCCTTCTACTCAGCTCTGGTGAGACCCCCACCTGGAGTACTGCTTCCAGCTCTGGGGCCCTCAGTACAGAAAAGACACGGACCTGTTGGAGCAGGTCTGGAGGAGGGCCACAAAAATGATTAGAGGGATGGAACACCTCTCCTATGAGGACAGGCTGAGAGAGCTGGGGTTGTTCAGCCTGGAGAAGAGAAGGCTCCGGGGAGACCTTATAGTAGCCTTCCAGTACTTAAAGGGAGACTGTAAGAAAGATGGGGACAGATTTTTTAGCAGGGATTGGACAAGGGGTAATGGCTTTAAACTAAAAGAGGGTAGATTCAGACTAGATAAAAAGAAGAAATTTTTTATGGTGAAGGTGGTTGGTAACGCTGGAACAGGTTGCATAGAGAGGAGGTAGATAGCCCATCCCCGGAAACCCCATTCAAGGTCAGGTTGGATGGGGCTCTGAACAACCTGATCTAGTTGAAGATGTCCCTGATCATTGCAGGAGAGGGTTGGACTAGATGACCTTTAAAGTTCCTTCCAACCCAAACCATTCTATGTTTCTGTGATTCAGCACTGCATTTCCACAGGCCCCTCTCCAGCACACCGAGAGAAGTGCAGACTCTTCAAGACCTCAGCTCAGCTTTGGTACCACAGGTGCCATGCTCTTGTTGGATTTGTAGGTGCTAGAACCTTGTTGAGCTACAGCAGATGCTGGAGTAAAAGAGGAAAAAATGACAGATTTGCACAATTCACTCACATTGTTTGTTTTTATCTAGAATACAGCCTTATTATTGACAGGGGTTTGGCCCTGTCTTCCTCAGAATCTGCTTCAGTGACAGTCGTGGATGCAGTTATAATGCTGAACTCCTGCTGTTCTCTGGCAGAGCCGTCACTTATCCCAGGAGTTCAAGAGACTATGGTCTTCACATAGACATGTACTGATTTCTGGGATCTTTCCCGAAACTTGCTCCAGCATATGTCCAGGAATAGGTGTCTGTGCCAGAAAGGATTAGGAAAATGCAGAACTGGGAAAGTCCTTCAAGTGATACGGCTAGAGATGCTTTCCTATGCAAAAATAGTTATAAAACTGCATTGCTGACATGATCTGAGTTAATAACAAAAGCCCTGAGACAATAACCCGTATTGTCAAAGAGCACGTCCGTCCTGAGAAGAGCAGCCACAGGCTGAAATGGGCTTCCCCCATTTTGTTCTCAGGTGCTTTCTTTCCTGGGAATCCCAACCAGCCTGCAGTCAACAAGTGACATAGACACAACACTGTGTTTGCTCTCACAGAATAAAACCAGGAGCAAAATAATCCACTTTATTTAAATATGTTTATAATCCTTATTCAACCTCATCCATTTTTTTTTTCATCCAAAAAGCAGTAAGGACTCTTTGTCCAAGTGTATACCTATATATCTGCCATGGATTGATGGTTTTATGTCATGAGGAACTATGTACCAGTTACTATTGGATTAAGAATGAATGGCCCATTTAGTGCGTTGTATAAATTTCTTCCAAAATAATAGCAGTGGTCTTGCCTGATGTGCAGATGGGGCTATTCTCCTAAGTGGGTTGCTTGCTAAACCCCACTTTCTTACAGGTGCTGCCAAGAAAATTTAAACAAGTGGACAAGACTTCAGACTGGCAGAGACAAAGGCTGCTGTTAGAGGCACGAGGGTAAGGGCTTGTCTGGAGAGTCCCTGCCTGTCAGCGGCATAAGATGGCAAAAGCGTATTTTTATTTGCATGCATCCATTTAGCCTGACATTCACTTGATTATAAGCTACTGCCTGCTTTAAAGGGCAAGAAGGTGGTTCTTTCTTTACGGAGGTGGACCTGGCGGAGGCTGATGGGCTTTCCCAGTTACAGTCACACCTGCAGTTCTTTCACTGCAATCCGGACGGGTGTTAAGGAAGATGACTGATCATGCCAGGGCTTCAGAAAGGTGTGGGCGTCAGGCGTGTGAATGCTGGTTTCCTTGATCTTTCCTGATTTTGTTTGAAATGGAACTAAGAATCACCAGTGTCCAATAGCAAAATCAGACAAAATAGCCTCAGGTGGTATTTTTTTTTTTGCTGAGGGTGCAAATATTGTCAACTGAGCTGAAGGCAAGACAAACTTCTGTGAACGACTCATAGCATTAAGTACAAACCAAAGAAAGAAAAGGAAAAAAATCCCCACAGCATATCTCCTACACAGGATTTCATATGATTAGCTACAGCAAAACACAACCCAAAACTTCACATCTGTTTCCCTCTATGCTGTTTTAAAAGACAGAAGGGAATAGCTTAAAGCTTAGTCTAATTCAATTGAACATCCTTTTATTCAAGATTAATAAAATATGGACTACTTGCACAAGCAAGAAGCCCCTTTGAATAAATATTGGGGGGAAAAAGGGGCTATAACTAAATGAGATATATTCTCTGAAGCAGTTACCCAACCTTTAACAATACATACTGTGTCAAAGCAACCTGTTTTCAGCTCGCCAATAGTATTTGGCAACTCGGTGAGTGCATTTTCAGTGAAATAGTAGTAAGCTTTTACATTTTTAGGAAGATTTTCCTCAGCCAAAATTGCAAAAATTACATTTTATATACCTGATGCAATATGACATCACACTCCTTCCTGTTGAATATACAGCTTTTCAAGCCCTGTTCCCACCAGATTAATATACGGAGATCTAGATGGAAGTGTCCCTGCAGCTAAAAAGCATGAGCTTCAGATACACTTTTTTTTCCAAAATGTAAAGCTTGAACTACTGCAGGGAGAAGATGGTTTATGACCAAGAACAGTAATGAGAGCATTCCTTGGTACTTTATACTGAATGTCAGTATAGGCGCCTTTCTCTGAGTAAGACCGTTGCAGTAATTTCTGGCCTGTTGTCCACACACATCAGAAGGTCCGTGGGCTCCCTGAAGAGGATCCACAAAAGGTAACTAAGAAATACAAGGCAATATCTGTAAACAAGGATCCTAAAACCAAAAACAGGTTAAAAAATGGTGCTACATATTATTAAGATGCCTCCAAAAGGACAAAAGCGCGTTATGGATAAAAAACATTTGTACTGGCAAACAAGCAGTCAGAAAAGGAGAAAGATAATGGGCTTTGCCTCTACTCCATCATCAAAAGTGTGAATTCCTGGTAATCCAGAATATACAACATTGGTCTCACTATCCAGAAATACCGCAAACGAATTTTGAAAAACCTTATTGAAAGCTGGATATGAAAACCTTTCCAAACAGCTGTTCTTTTACACCAATTGACATAGGCAATTTCTAGCTCAGTTACAATTTTAAGGAAATCTTTGGGCTTGTGCTTTCTCCCCAGTGAGATGCTACATGCAAAGGATACTGCAGTTATTGCTTGTTCCTGGCAGGTGCCTCTCACACAAATCTTCCGCTGCAGCTCCCAGGGAGGCTTTAGGAGGCAGCTCTCGGTTTCCTGCAGCACTCTCAGTTTCTGTGTTTGTGATCCTGAACGCTTGCAAGAGAAATGCAAAAAGCAATTTTTTTCCCCCCAAATCCTTTGGTGATCTCAGATACACGTGGCTTTCAAAGATCTGCGAGAACAGCTGAGAACGTTGTGGGCTGCAACACAGGGGAGCAGCAGCCTCCTGAAGATATTGCAAATCCTGGTCCAGGCAGCGATGCTGCCGCGATGCCTCTGCAGATGTCTGACCGGGACCCAGTTCTTAGGAGCCCCGTCTTGAGTATCACCTCCCCTGAATAGGAGACTAATTTGCTAACAGTTTTGTTCTTGCGTGCTCTTTTTCTTCTGGGGCTCCATCCAGAGTTCAGGCTACGTGGCTGTAATTCATAACCTCAATACTTTAAAGGTATCCTTTCCTCTCCTTATTCCTGCAGTACTTTGCAGGTACTCTGTGAACTTGGTCTCTTTGGGATGGGGGAAGTCAGTGGAGATCAGCATCAGCAAACAGGCAAATGGGACTTGGCCACTGTTGTGTCCAGCCATGCTTCCTGCAGGGGGGCAGCAGAGGGGCAGGGAGGGGAGCTGCACAGAAGATAACTGCTTGAATTAGACGCAGCTAAATCCTTGTTGCAAACCTGATTCGGAGTCCTAATGCTGTGTCTTGGTGCAGTAAATTGTTTCCCAGCCCCCTCCGTACACGCGTCTCCCTTTCACATACACATGCAGATAATTGCTGGATTGCAGTCTCTAACAGCTTTGCCCTTTACCTGGACCTCACACAACGATGTTTCCCCTCCTTCCTCAGCAGTGAGAAAAGGCCTAAATGGAGAGGAACAGTGGCAATGGCTGTTTTCTCCTTTTCTCTTCCACCAGCATCCTTTGAGAAGCCCAGGAGAAAGCTACGGCGACTCTTAAAATGCGTCCACTCCATTTGCCAAGGCAAGAACTTAAGCAGAGTCTTCCTCTTTACTTTTCTTGTATATATGGGCATTCATGGCAGTAACTTAAGTTAGGGGGCTGTGTATGACACTCAGAGCCCTCTGTAGAAAGGATGCTGACAACAGATAAATCAATTTACTACCAGAACTAGGAAACTTCATTCCTCCTTTCTGCGCTCTCTGCGCATTCATGTAGGCCAGTTATCCTGTGGTCATTTCTTCAGGCTTTCTGCTCAACTGTGAGCTCTAGAAAAAAATTACTGTAAGGGAAAGGCGGAATAAAGGTGGAATATGGGCAAAGTCACACCACTGCAGGCAATCTTATTCTAGTCTAGAGCTGCTCAAACAGTGAACTATACTTAGGACCTCAGCAAAATTGAGCATGGAGAGCAAAAATTAAAGGAGAAGCATTCTGCCTTCGAGGGGCTTGCCAAATAGTCCCCTGGTTTGACCTCAAGGTGTGCTGCGTAGGAGGTGGATACAGAAAGCAGTGCACATGCACACATGCAGGTTTTTACCCGTGGAGGCAGCTGCAGCACCTTGGCGTGTACAGCAGCAGTGGGAGGATGACATTCAGAAGCCTTCTCCTGTGCTCGAAGCAGCAGCGCTGCCTCTGCCCCAACCCCATCCTGCCCATCCCTGCTCCCTCGGAAACCACTCTGCTAGGAAGCTACTTCTTCCTGGCCGAGATCCTCATACGATAATGTCCACCTAAGTGGTGTTGCTTGTGGTATAGGTCAGTAGTAATGACTCAGACCAGCCCTTCACTTTTCTTCCTCTTTTTGGCTAGGCACAAAATCCAACCCACAAACAAATTAATCTGTCCCATGCACCAATCAGGATGATTCCCTGTTAATTAACAAATTGAACACAAAAGTCCCTGTCTTGTATTAAGAGACTCTTGAATGGCTATGAAATCAAACACTTAAAAGTTCAGGAACTGGTAATTCTCCCTGCAACTTGGATGTAGGGTTTGGGAGTTTTGTTTCGGCTGGTTTGACGGTTATAATTACGCATTGTAGCGTAACTTTTAACGAGATAAACACAGTAATTTTTCATCAGCTTAGTTTTTGCGGAGGAGGACAAACAAAGCTGAAATGCGCCTTCCTCCACGTTCAGTGCCTTTGCAGGAGAGGTGTCCCCGAGGTGGAGATCCCCACGCCTCCATCTGTAGTAACGTGGTGCCCCCTGTTGGGAAGCTGTTCCTGGCGCTGTCTCCTGGCTGCCTCCAGGTGAGAGAACATTTACACAAACGCCACCCTGTCAAACGTGCTCCTGTACACCGGTGAAGCCCGTACAGCGTCACACCAGCAGGTTTAAAAATCAACTGACCGTTTCCTCCCTCAGATATGTTTTGTTAGGCTCGGGCAAGCAGTTGCACTGGGTTACTATTAAGTGAGAGATTGCTGTTAAGTGTTCAAGAAAGATCTAACGTTTTATTATAGTTTTATCTCTTTAAAAATAAAATCTTTGCGATTTGAACCACCGAAGGAAACGAGAGCCCCTCGTTGACCTCAAGGCACAGGAGACAAGCTGGCTCATGTCGGCAGGGAGGGGTGCGGGGCTGCAGACTGGCTGCTCACGCCAGGTCCGTGGATGGCCGAGATCAGCTTTAGCCCAAAGACACAGTTCCCAGTCTTTGCCCCCACAAAGACGGGTTGTCGAGTACAGGAAGCAAATCCTCCTGCCTGGGATACCTGTAGTGCAAAGGTTATTTCTCCCATTCCTGACAGCAACAGAAGAAAACCCTCTCTTCTGGGCTTTGCCCGATCCCTCTTCCCCCACTACCCTGCAGAACCAGAGCCAAGGTTGGGCCTGTATCTCCCACCCCATCCTACCATCCTCAACATCCAATCCTAACCATACATAAATGAACCCTCACCCTACTCCAGAAATTGCAATGAGATTAATGCTATGGTTCTCCAAAACACCTGCACTGTTTTGGTCCAGGATAACGTAACTTGGCAGGGTCTACTTGGAGAGCACAGCCCCGGTCACAGATGTCTCCTGCAAGACCAAACCCTTACTCTAACCCAACTCTCACGTAGTTTCTGATCCTTAATATCAATGTGGCCTGGAAAATACACATTCTCGTCTGACCTCTGGTAGCACAAGACCAAAATCCAGCGAGGCCACCCGTAGTGGCTTTCCTGAAGGCCCTAAACTTAACATGAATCCTATAATAACCACAAATTTAATAATAGAAAAATGATCACACGTTCTGAAATGACGTCCACAATGTTGGCCTGATGTACTACGGCCCCCACACCTGCCAGCGACAGCCCTTCAGAGGCCAGTTCAGGCCACACATCGTCTCCTGCAGGATCAGCTTCTAACCCAGTTCACAGATCTCATCCAACTCAAACTTCTAATGCAATCAGTCCCTTAAAAAGAGTAAGATGTTCTGCTCCACAGTATTACCAGTCCTCAAACTCCCAGGACCAGTGTTTTGACACTTAGTCTTAAGGGCATCAGGAGGAAAGATCCTTTAGTCTTGCTAAAAAAATACATTAGTCTGGACCACCACAGTTCCAGTATCAAACGCAATGCTGAGACCCCTTGCTAGATATAGTACACCACCTTCTTTATGTTCTTTCTTCTAACCCTGTCTCTAGCCCAGCAGTTTATACCAGGAGAGGATTTCCCCATGGCCCTCACCACCACACCTCAGTCATAGAAAATGATGGGTTGTAAAGATTAGTATTTGGTGAGTGGCCAAAGCAGAACTCTTGGATGTGAGCTTGCAGAGAAATATGACCATCCACACAGTGGTGGGGAAGTATTGTTTGTCTGGACATATAATGCTATTGTTGGAAGGGCAGACTGAAGCAGGATTGTTTCATATGAGCAAAGGCACAGTTTTCATGAAGTAAGCTTTTGTCCTTAGCTCACAAAAAGGGCCTTTTTTGTGTTTCGCACTGTATGATATTTTTAGTTTTCTTTGCATTTGATTAAGAATGGGACAAGCATAAGACTGCGAGTAAAACATAAAAGCAGAATGACCCTATAAAAAAGTGTTTTTTCCACCTTAGGAAAAAAAACCTTGGTATGTTACTTCAGAGGCTTAGATTGTAAACTGGCTGAGGTAGGGACCACATCCTTGTCCTGTGCTCGTGGTGCATTTGTCACAGCGAGGGTCTCTTCTGTCTCTTCTGAAATTATCACATTCCCTGGGACAGGTGAGTTGCAGTCTACAAAGCATCTGAAGAATAAAGAAATAAAGACAAAAATGTTGCTTAACAGTTAGCTTGTCACAACTCTGAGTCAGTGGATATGAGATCTAGATATTTGACTTCTGTCAAGGGACAGAAGATGAGGGAAACAAACCCTGTAAGGTCTTGCGTAGTCTAGGATATGAAGTACTTACAGGCTACAGCTAACAATGACTAATGCCGTGTAAATAATGATTCATAGTAAGTCTAGAATATGCTGTACTATGCTTTCTCCAAACAGAACAAGGATAGTTACCTTCTTTCTGTTTTGGGCAGGTTCTCCAGATGCCCAAGTTAACTACCAACCCAGCACCCAGATAGCTCTCTCAGCACCCCGAAGATCCCATTTGCTGTACTGCTGACTCCATTCACCCCGCTCCTTTGTTTACTTCCTCTCTTTCTCAGCACTTCAAGGTTCTCTCTTCCCTGGACCTCCTCCCTCCTCATTAGTGATTCTTACAAAAACAACATGACCTCCCAATGCCCATCATCTTAGTAGGGCATGGACATCCAACCACTGTTACCCCACTGCACTGGAGCAGTATCAGATTGTTCTCTCTAGTGTTTGGTGTTGTGTGTCATATTCATAGAATCATAGAATGGTTTGGGTTGGAAGGGACCTCAAGGATCACCTAGTTCCACCACCCTGCCATATGAGCAGGGACACCTCCCACTAGACCAGGCTGCTCAAAGCCCCATCCAACCTGGCCTTGAACACTTCCAGGGATGGGGCATCCACAGCTTCCCTGGCAACCTGTTCCAGTGCCTCACCACCCTCACAGTAAAGAATTTCCTCCTAATATCTAATCTAAATCTTTCCTCTTTTAGTTTAAAACCATTACCCCTCATCCTATTGTGACAGGCCCTGCTAAAAAGTCTGTCCCCATCTTTCTTCTAAGAGCCCTTTAAGTATTACAAGGCCACAATAAGGTCTCCACGGAGCCTTCTTTTCTCCAGGCTGAACAACCCCAACTCTCTCAGTCTGTCCTCATAGGAGAGGTGCTCCAGCCCTCTGATCATCCTCGTGGCCCTTCTCTGGACACGTTCCAGCATGTCCATATCTCTCTTGTAGGAGGGGCTCCAGAATTGGACACAGTACTCCAGGTGGGGTCTCATGAGAGTGGAGTAGAGGGGGAGAATCACCTCCCTCGACCTGCTGGCCACGCTTCTCCTGATGCAGCCCAGGGTACGATTGGCTTTCTGGGCTGCTAGTGCACACTGACGGCTCATGTTGAGCCTCTCGTCCACCAGCACCCCCAAGTCCTTTGCTTCAGGGCTGCTCTCAAGCCAGTCACTGCCCAGCCTATATCGGTGCTTGGGATTGCCCCGACCCAGATGGAGGACCTTGCACTTGGTCTTGTTGAACTTCATGAGGTTGACATGGGCCCACCTCTCCAGCCTGTCAAGGTCCCTCTGGAAGGCATCCCTTCCCTCCAGCGTGTCAGCCGCCCCACACAGCTTGGTGTCGTCGGCAAACTTGCTGAGGGTGCACTCTATGCCAGTGTCCATGTCGCTGACGAAGATGTTAAACAAGACTGGTCCCAGTACTGATCCTTGAGGGACTCCACTTGTCACTGGCCTCCACTTGGACATGGACCCATTGACAGCCACTCTTTGGGTGCGGCCATCAAGCCAGTTCTTTGTCCACTGAATTGTCAGTCCATCAAACCCATATTTTATCAGCTTGGAGACCAGGATGTCATGCGGGACAGTGTCAAAGGCTTTGCTCAGGTCCAGGTAAATGATGTCAGTTGCTCTCCCCTTGTCTATTGATGTTGTGACCTTCTCATCACATTATTGGCAGTCGGATCATTTGGTGGTGAAAGGAAGGACTGAACTCAGCATCTGTTTACATTATTAACCATAGACACCCATGCAGTATCCCAGGAAAACCTCATTAACTTTGTGTCCTTTAGGTAATGGAGTTAAGATGTCCTGATGGACTGGGAAGGTCTGCATGCCTCGGTATGCTCTGTATATCAGGAGTGTTCCGCTCTACGGTGGGTCCCAAAAGAACCATGCAACCTGCTTTTTTTCCAGTGTCTGAGGTATCCCGTGGCCTCACAGCCTCAGGTGGTGGAGAGGTGGCTGTGTAATCTTGCTGTGAGATTGGCCCAGCCTGCAAGCATTTCAGTAGGAATAGAATCATAGAATCATAGAATCATAGGGTTGGAAGGGACCTCTGGAGATCATCTAGTCCAACCCCCCTGCCAGAGCAGGGTCACCTAGAGCAGGTTACACAGGAACATGTCCAGGCGGGTTTTGAATGTCTCCAGAGTTGGAGACTCCACCACCTCTCTGGGCAGCCTGTGCCAGTGCTCTGCCACCCTCAGGGTAAAGAAGTTCCTCCTCATGTTTAGGTGGAACTTCCTATGTTCAAGTTCATAAAAGTGCCCCAAAGAACACAGAAGTGGCCAGCGCTTCTCTGCAGGACACAACCCTGCAGATTGCTGTGTGGGATCGAGAGATAACAGTGGAGAAAGGCTGCTAGCAGGAAGGAGGTGTGATGGGGTAACGTGTATGAAAGAAATAGTGTTAAAAGATTTTGCCAGCATTTTCCAGCCCAAGAACTTCAGGGCAATTTGTTTGAGAGGAAAGATCAGAGATTGCTATTCATTTTTGGTCTTAATGATATTTTGAATTTAAATGTTTGTATTTGTAGTAGTAAAATTAGGATTTGTGAAACTATAGTAGTTTTTTTTTTACCTAAATGCTAAACTTGTTAATTTATCACTCACACATTTAACAACCCATGTGATGTATATGGAATTTTTTTTAACTTCATTTTTGGAAAGATTAGATGGACCTTTACTTTCCAAAGGCTGAGAAATAGCACAGCGGTCCATCCTCTACTGAGAGAGCACGGTGAAGTTTGTGTAACGTCTTACAGCTTCCGGTGAAGTGGGTTTCACAACCTCCCTGGGTAATCTATTGCAGCGCTGCCTTACTCAGAGAAAGTTTTTGCAACATCTAGCCTCTTTCTTTTTTTCCTTTCTTCTTTTCTTTCCTGAAAATTCAGCCGATTAGATCTTATCTTTGTCCTTCCAGCAATGTAATCGCTGCCTTTCTTAATAACAACTTCTCATGCTCTGCAACCGCGTTATCATGTCCTGCCCTACTCCCAGCCTTCTCCTCTAGACTCAACAAACCCGGTTCCCCCGCTTCTCCCCAGAGACGACTGTTTTCCAAACCTCTTATCGCTGCAGATGTGCTCCCATTTCCGTGCTCCCTGCCCGGACCAGCCAGGCTGCTTGCCATCCCCCTGCGGTGGCTTCTCACTTCTCTCCGGCCACACGTTGCCTCCCCGCAGCCCCCAGCCCCAGCACCCCCTTCCCCAGCCCCGAGGGCTCACCAGCGGTGGGGGCTGGCTGGGATGCTTGCTGGGGCCGAGTGAGGGTGCTGCGTGGGCGCGGGGGCTCTGTGGGGCCAGGTGCTGGAAGCACGGGTGCCAGGCCCCCGGGCTCTGCCGGGCGCAGGAACCGGCATGTGCAGTTCACTCCTCTTACCTCCCAGCCCTGCCAGGAAACCAGCGCTGTTGCTTTCTGAGGCTTGTCCTGAATTCCCAAGTTCAGGGAAGTCACCAACTCTCTCCTCAGGTGCTCTCAGATCCTAGAATCACAGAATGGTTTGGGTTGGAAGGGGCCTTCAGAGATGACCTAGTTCCAACCAGCCCCCATGGGCAGGGACACCTCCCACTAGACCAGGCTGCTCAAAGCCCCATTCCAACCCGACCTTGAACGCTTTCTATGATGGGGCATCCACAACTTCTCTGGGCAACCTGTTCCAGTGTCTCACCGCTCTCATGGTAAAAAATGTCTTCCTTATGTCTAATATAAATCTACCCTCTTTCAGTTTAAAAACATTGTCCCTTGTCCTGTCGCTATAGGCCTTGGTAAAAAGTCTCTCTCTCCATCTTTCTTATAAGCCCCCTCTACATATTGAAAGGCCACAGTAAGGTCTCTCTGGAGCCTTCTCTTCTCCAGGCTGAACAACCCCAAGTTTCTCAGCCTTTCTTCATAGGAGAAGCTAGTTAATTTCTGATTAATTTCTGGTAATCTGCTTTGGAAATTCTCTTAGGAGGCAGTGGTCCCCACATTCTATGGGATGTGGGCATTTCAGGAACTGCTAGAGAGCAAGGGCTACCAAAAAAAATACGTTCAAGTCCTATTCATCATTTTAGGAGCCCCAGCTTTCAGGCTCAGTTGGAGTTATCTAGCCCCACATCTGGCTCTTGACAGTCCGTGTATCAGCTGCTTCAGTGGACGGCGGTGGAAATCCTGGTGATGTGCACTGTAACAGAACCAAACCCTTACAGTCTAAAGACCCCAAACAGTATACAGTTAGCTCATTATTACCAATATTCCCATTAATACTTTATGAAAAAAGTGGCACATTCTGCTGTTGGTTATTTCAGCCTGGAGAACAGAAGATTATTAGCGCTCCCTCTTCCCAGCGTTCTTTCCACCCACAGATCATCCTTACGTCCCTCCCATCGTCCCAACAGATTCAGCGTTCCTAAACCAAATGTTTTGACCTGCTGCCTGGACAAGGTGTCACATAAACTGCCAAACAACGTGGATAAGGGCCAGTCTCTCCCTGCCGATCCTCCCTTGGGGATGCCACAAGGAGCTCTCTGCTGTACCCAGCCACTGATCTATGACAATCTCTGGCTATAGAAGCATGCTCATCTTTGATTCCTCTACGTGCACGCTAAATTTGATTGAAATGAGCCAGTTGGTTCCTAAGTGACTAATGGGGGACTGAGAGTGCGATAAAAAAATTCCTCAAGAAACTACAGAAAAAACCCTCCATGAGCCTGTCAAAACTATGTCATGAAATTGACCCCCAAATCCGAACATACGCATTTTAATAAAGATCAAATAGAGCTTTTGAACTGTCTTTCAATTTTGAAACTGCTGTCTCATTCTGAATATGTCATAGTGGAAAGAAAATTTAGTATAAGCAGACTGACCCTGTATTCAAGAGTGGGTAGGAAAACACTTTTTAATTCTTTTTTCCCACTTCATCCAAAACCTCTTGGTTCCAAGGGGAAGGGTGGGACAGGAGAGCTCTGCCCGCTTGCTGCAGCAGCTCTCACTGAACGCTTTTCCCGAGTAAGCTGGAAAAGGGCAGGCAAGCAGCAAAAGGCATCAGGCAGAGCTTCTGCTCCCCTTCCGTCAAGGACGTGCTTCTGTGGGGTCGTTCCTGCCAAAACTGGGGTGCATTTGAGGCAGGCCATCTGGGTGAAGACTGGGGGTGGTGTTTGCCCGCATATCAATAGCCGCAGTATGGGTGTCTCCAGCTGAGTTATGGTCCAGGCCCCTTTCCAGAGAAACGGACACTGTTAGGCGGTGATTCATCTGACCTATTTTAGATGTCTACCTCAGCAATAGGTGAATCACGCCCTAGAAATGCTTCTTGGGTATTTGAATAAGGGGCTTTTCTTGTTTTGTTCAATGACTTATTCTCAGTTTGTTGTATGCAAGATTTCTTGCTTTTAAGTAACATTTTAAAATTATTTTCATTTTTAGTACAGTTAATCTTTGCTGAAGATGAGGACGCGCTGATAAGATATCTTTCTCTGAGAGCTGGGGTTTCAAAAAATCAGCAGTTTCACTCCTGTGATTTTTGTTGTTTGTCTTCTGGAAGGTATGTGTGGAATAGAAATGATAAAGTATTAAGACCAAAGAAGACTGAAGCCCAGAGGGGAAAAAGATGAGCAAGTCGGAATCTGAAATAACATAGTCAGGAAGCACAGATGATGTGGTTTCTGTAAAAAGCTTGTTTGTTCAGTTAGAGGGGAAGGGAATTTGTTTATGCATAGCTGCAGTTTAATTAACTGTAGGAATCATGGTGTGTATACAAAAAGGCAGATTAATTTATTGGATATTATATATCATATTATTATATTGGATATTATATGATATAGGGATATATTTTTATAGATTTTATATGTGTGTGCGCACGCACACGTGTATGTTCTGTTGTAGATTCCAAATCTATGTGCATAAGGTGGCAGAGGAGCTTGATAGAGAAGGGTCTGCATATGGAAAGTGGAAAGTGGTGGAATAAATAATTTTTTTATTACATCCAGTGATCCAGCTAGGTCTGTGGTTTTTGAAGTTGCATTTCTAACCCTTCAGCATAGCTAAGAAGCACTTGAAGATGGGACCTCGCTTCAGAAATGGTCCCCTAATGTAAAGATATCTGTCTGTGAAAGTTAAGGATGATTTTTTTCAGTTGTCTGAATTTTTCCTCTAGACCCCCTCTGCACCATGGCAGCATGTGCAACAGGAGCTCGGCAGCTGCTGTATTTTGAAACAAGTATGTAGGGATGCTGTGCTATTGCTCCTGTCCCTCCCAAGGTGTCGGGAGTTTGGTGTTGCTTTCTCTGCCTTCTTGCTTTTTCTTCCTTCTTGCTTTTCCTTGCTTCTTCCTTTTCCAATCAGCATAGGATCATGCAAAGGCCAGTGTGGGAAGTGGTTTAACTTGGTGGGACATCCACCTGAGCTCTAATTCATGATCCTGTGTAAACATGGTTATCTCCCAGCCACAGGCTGGGTTTAGAGGTTCTTCATCACAGACATTTCATTCTCTCTATTGTATTTGCTTTCCCTCCCTTTAAGCCCTTGTGAAGAGCCGCTGATGAGCTGCATTCATTGTTTTTTACATGTGTTCGTATGAAAGCTGTATCTCAAAGTATATGTTGTATAAAATGTGGTTGTGTAAAGTGTGTTTATAAACTTATGAAAAGGGCTATAGACTGAGGTATAAAAGACATTTCGTTGGGCAGAAGACAGAACTTCATTTACAATGGATAAATGCATTGTTGTTACGCAAACTGAGCAGCATGCAAGCTATTCGTGGAATGGCATTCATCTTTAATAAATATTTTACATAACACATACAAGTTATTCATGGAACGGCATTCATTTTTAATAAATGTTTTATGTAATGCTGACCACTTAGGACTCTCAGGAATTAAAGATTTTGTACTAGCGTGGTCTCTCATCTTCTTTTCCTCACTTTTGATCTCAGTGCTATAAAAGTGGTTGTAAGGTTTTTTCCAGTTCCAGCCCCCCTGAACCAGCATATTGGTAGAGTGCTGTATAGTACGTGCAAGTATCATACAGCAAGCCTATTAATAGATCTCTGCTTTTCTTTGTGACCTTTCATAGATCCCTCAGTAATAGTTTTCACCCCCTCCGAAAGTCAGAGGCTTGTAAATTGAAAATGTGCGGTGTATTGGCGATGACTTCTATTTTGGGGGGGGGGGGGGGGGGGCGGGTATGGGATGCTATTTTAAAACATAATATAATTGGGAGTGCTTTCCTCATTGCAGTTCCTGATGGCAAATCATCCTGGTCTCTTCACTAGTTCAAACATTAATCTTTGGGAAAGGTGAGTGTCAGAAGCCTGGTTATGAAGCCGTGGGGCCATTCATCAGCTGCGCTGACACTTAACCTTTGCTGGAGGTAGGTGTGGGGCACAGCCAGCTTCGGCCAGGAGGAGCAGAAGATGTTTGGCATACTGAGTCATGGTATCAAATGTGCTTTTTACAGTTATTTACAGTGAAATTCACTGTAAGAATGAATCAGGTCATTGGTATTTAGTCTGAGCTAAAGTTGTGAAACTTCAAATGACTATGCAGGAGATGATAGGTTGCACGGATGACGTGTATCATCCAGGGAGGGCTATGTAGGTCTTCCAGGCAAAATATGTCCTTCTGGTTACGCCTTTTCTTGTATTTCTTCTTGCTTATGTAGAAAACCCGTATGCATAATAATTTGAAAAAGTTAAAGGCTTTTAAAATTTCTTAAATAAAATTATTTATTTATAAATAAATGTCTCAATGTAAATAGTCGTATTTGATTATTACACCTATTACTATAAATATAAATGTATAAATCTGTAATTAGAAAACAACATAATAGTTCACTCTCGAATGTTTTATCTCTGCATGAGGAAGGAGTATTCTGAACCGAGTTCTGTGGTGGCTGATTTTACGGTAGGATTATGTGCAACAGTTTTGGTTTATACTGCAGGGCAGGGGCGGGCACACTTTCTTCTATTTTTAATTTTATGTCTGAATGATGTGGATAATTCACAGTGGTTTCTCTCGTATTTTTCTCTATTGACTGTACCTAATGCCGTCGAGTAATGAAGTACGTGTATCGTGGTGGGATGAGGCTTTCGCAGCATGAAATGGATCATCAGTATTTAAACTCTGACCTCTAGGTTTGATAAATATCTTTTTAGATCAGGTGTTACCCACAGTGACAATAATATGTAACATACAAAGGTGAGCTTTCACTTCTTCTACTATCAACTTTATAATTGCGATGTTTCTAAAATACTTGTTCTTAAGGGTTTCTTTCTTTTAGAAAAAGTTGACATGCTGTTCGTTTGCAAAGGAAAATATCAGATTTACAGCTGAAATGGACGTTTATGTGGAAGGGCATTTTTTTCCCTGTTTTATCTGTTTATTATTTGGTTCGGGTTGCTTTATCTAAATCTTGTACATGATTTATTAATGAATGTTAACTACTCAATGATCCCAACAGAGAAAGCATTGGCAGTGGAATTTAGACTCAGTTCTTCAGCTCAGAATATAGTATTATAAACAGTTCGTATTTTGGGGCCCTTTGAAATTAAATTATTTATTTTCCTATAGAGCTTCCTAGACAGTTTTCTTCCCTTTCTATTTAATTTTTTGGAGTTGGTTTTGTTGGGTTTTTTTGTTGTTGTTTTTGTTGTTTTGTTGTTTTTTGTCTTTTTACCTCTTGCTGTTTTTCAACCCTGGATGCAATTCTGAAATCAAAAAAGCCACTACTTGTACAGCTTTTTGATTTCCTGGGACAAACTCCAAGTACATGAGTGGTGGCTTGGTCCACAATTTCAGAGACTGGACTTCGCTGCTGCAGTCATGATCATAATAAAGGAAGGAAAACAGATCCAAATGCATCATGCAAACTAAGATGGTTTATGGTTGGACTTGATGATCCTAAAGGTCTTTTCCATCCTAAATGATTCTATGATTCTACGATTCTATGACTGCTTGGGGTTTTTTGAGGAGGTGTGTTTGTTTTGGTTTTTTTTCCCCTTGGTTTTAAAATATCAAATGTTCCCTACTGCAGTTCTGCTTTTCCCATTACCCGTCGAAGTTGGAGTGGTGATCTAAACCTGGCAGAATGTTAAATTTCCCCTGCCAGGCGCCAGCTGATGCTCCAGCTTTTGACCTGTGCAATACTGGAAATGGCCACACGAGGGATGTTGCAGCAAGGTCGTTGGGACGCTCCATCAGAAAGCTGTGTGGTACTGATGGCTGACACCGGCTCTGAAAGAGTCTAGGCAAACGTCCGTGTGCAACCCCAGCTAACCCCTTAGACTATAATTTTGTTATGTGAGGGCTTAATTAGGTCCCCTGTAGTAATTCCAGAACACTCACGAAAGGCTAGAGAATAACCCCACGTAGACATTAGAAGCCACAAAATACCTGTGTGAGTCGAAAAACCCTACCCAAGGAAGGGGAAACTCTTCATCTACAAGTAATTTCTAAACGACTTCACATGAGCATGTGAAATCACTCATTTGACCTTGGCGATCTCTGAGAAAAGTCACGGGTCTCTGCGGTTTCTCTTAGACTAAGAAAATAGGTGCTGCAGCTGATGGGAGAGTCTCTGCTAGAAGATGACAGGCTGTGGGAAAAGACGGTGAGCAGGACGCTGCGTGCGCACCGGCACAGCAAGGAACAAGGCTAGCTGCCACGTATTTCTGGCACCAGCCAATTGGTTTTTTTGTTGGAAGAACAGGTACGGCCCCAGGCTAGTAAGGTACGTTTTAGGTGTGACTCCTAATCATGACTCTGTTTAAATCGACTTTATTTTTAAATTTTTCAAATTTCCAAATTTTATTTTAAATTGATAGGCTAACTCAAGAGTTAAAACAAAATGGGGTTTTATTAGACTCAGTGCATTACCCGGGAAAACATGCAGGATTCGGCGAGCCTGCTTTCTCCTGCAGGTAAAGTTGAACCGATGGATCCTCCTCTGTGCCTTTAACAGCACCTGAAGGTTTCTGCCCCTCCATGGAGGTGAATGAACATATTCAGTTTCTTTCCTCTGGCCTGAAAGTAATTCTGGGCTGGTTTACCTTTGTCAGTCAGTCAACCTGGTTTCTTGGGGGACCGCTTTTCCCCAAAGACAATTTTCAGTATGTGTGACAGGGGCTGTGGCTCCATGTTGCAAATTCTTCTGCTGTTTTAAGAGGTTCCTTTTTCCAGTTTCATCCCTTTCCTCCCAATTCCCACAGCTGAATGCCTTTGTGGTTTACAGGCACTCAACGGCTGGTGTAACTGCCCTGTTGTAAATAGCTCCCTATCGAAGGAAGTGGGGGAAAGAATGGATGCTAACGTGCTGTTGCAGGGAGGTAGGAAGGATTGGTTGCGGTTGGGTAAGGACAGAAAGCTGGCTGACAGAGCAATTGCGCCGTAGAGTTTCACCTTCAGAAACACCAGCATATGGTGTTTGAAACAAAAACATGCCTCATGTTTTTACTTTTAATCCCATTTTATGCCGGCTAAATCCATAATCATAGAATCATAGAGTGGTTTGAGTCAGAAGGGAACTTAAATATCACCTAGTTCCAACCCCCCTTCCATGGGCAGGGACACCTCCCACTAGACCAGGCTGCTCAAAGCCCCATCCAGCCTGGCCTTGAACACCTCCAGGGATGGGGCATCCACACCCTCCCTGGGCAACCTGTTCCAGTGTCTCACCACCCTCACAGTAAAGAATTTCTTCCCAATATCTAATCTAAATCTCCCCTCTCTTAGTTTAAAACTGTTACCCCTCATCCTATCACTACACTCCCTGATAAAGAGTCCCTCCCCATCTCTCCTGTGGGCCCCCTTTAGGTACTGGAAGACTGCTATAAGGTCTCCCCGGAGACTTCTCTTCTCCAGGCTAAACAGCCCCAACTCCCTCAGCCTGTCTGCACAGGAGAGGTGCTCCAGCCCTCTGATCTTCATGGTCCACCTCTGAACTATCAACAGCTGATCACTTGGGATGCCTTTCACATTGGTGCCTGTAATCAGTCCAGCCCCCAAACAATTGCCACATCAGTTTTCTGCTTTGTTTTTGCTCGGGTTTCCCCCACCTCTCTGTGTCTGATCTTTTAGCATGACATTTACCTCCTGGTTCTGCCCAACCAAGCCTCGCAGCAGCCAGTCCCCAGGCAAACAGCATTCCTGCACTCTCAGCTACTCCTGTGCTTGCTCCAAGACCGCTCTCCCAAGAGACAGGCTGCATTTCTAAAGAGAAAACACTCCAGTATTCTTCATAATTTTCTCATTATCTTCCTGAGAATCTTTTTTCTTGACAGCAGATGAAATCACGTATTTTTGCATATCCTTTTTTCTGCAGTCTTAAAATAAATGCTGTAGGAGGTCAGGTGTTTTGCTGAACCATCATTGCTGTGGCATTTCTTTGGCTGATAACTCTACATATTATTTTGAGTGGAATTTATGCAGAAGTCAGTGCTGTTGCATGAAATGGTGGTGACACACTTGAACTGGTCGGGTTGGAGGAGGATCTGAGCAACCAAGATGTTCCTGCTTATTGCAGGGGGCTTGGACTAGATGGCCTTTAAAGGTCCCTTCCAACCCAAACCAAAAAGGATTTCTGTAAATCCTTTCTGTACTTGTGCCTTTGGATGGAGCAAAGTCTTCATCTAACAATATCCACATCATTCCTTGCCCACAGCAGCAGTTGCTCAGGCCACTATAGGAAGAGCACATCATATACCCCAGTAAGCCATTTTAGTTGACTAAGCAGATTTCTTGTTTCTGAATAGATCTCTAGGTTGTTAATTATACTTTCCATCTTTAAATTGTGCTTCAGAATAGCTGTGATTTGGAAGTGGTCAGTATTTAGCATGTGTCTCAGGCATGTTATTTAACCACTATATAATGTGTAAGTAGTAGCTGGCCTACTGGAACTTAAACTTTTTTTTTTTTTGGTCACTTTTGATGTAGGATTCTTAAATAGTACAGAATTAGCATTTTTGTCCAGCTCTGGACACGTGCTTACGTTTAGGCAGCTCTTTATTCTTCCCTCAACGTTTTGCAGTGCAACATCTTCCTTCTTTTTTTCTCCCAGTCTCTGCCTCTAAGACCCCAGAGGTCTTTGCCACCTTTACGAGCTTTCTAGGAAAGCCACAAATCGAAGCACGCGTTCCGCTGCATATGCTCCGTCTGACGTGATTTCACTGGAGTCACTCCTTCACCCGAGGTGCGTGTGCTGCAAGACTCTACTCCAAACCGAGAGACAGATGCTCTAACCCAGTCCCCATGGTGAACTGTCTCAAGTGGAAGCTAACAATCATGTTTAGAAACCAGGCAAAGTATTGCTAAAGGAAGAAGGAAAGAAATTTCAGTTTCTGCTTTGGGCTGAGGCCTTACCTTTTTCTTGGCTCTTATTATGTTTGATTTTTAATTAAACTGGTAGATAGGTCACGGTATTGAAAAAACAGTATCAAATTAAGTTTCCTGTATTTGTAAGAAACTTACCCTAAACGGTGTTGTTCCCCGGGAAATTACCAGAACAGCAATGGCTCTTATCACTCTCTCTTTCTCTTTTCCATGCCCCTGGGATCCCCTGCCCTGCTGTGGCTCTGGCTGCTCTCCCCTGCTCTCTCCTTAGCCAAGTCCGTGCAAGAGGAGGAATTTGCTCCTCCTGCTTGAGATGTACTTCATTGCTGGGGAGACCTGGATTCTGCCATCTCCGTCTGCTGCCTGCTCTGCAGCTGGGACAGGAGGCTGCAGGGGACAGATGTCCAGGTGCAGGACCTTCCTTTCCCTAATAAAGTCCCCGCTTCCAGCTGCTGGAGGATATACCAGCTCTCTGGGTTTAACCTGCTGCTCTGAACATAAAGAGAAGATGCATTTCCCACAAAAGTGAAGATAAGTCCCTATAAACACGGGAAGAAATCAGCCTTGACTCCCCATCCCTTGCCTTGTGCTGTCAGAGCACACCACTGGGGAAGGATGAATGGAAACAGGAGTGAGTAGCCCGGCAGCAAAAGGCTCAGGGAAGACAATGAAAAACACCATTTATCTGTGTTACATCAAACCACTTGTGGCAAGAAAACCAACTTCCAGGTCAGGGCAAGGGCACATGAGACAAAGCCAAGCTGCCACAACTGGGTAAGGACTTTTCTTTGTTTATCCAATCTGCGAGCGTGTACTAGATGGAGGAAGGGAGCAGGGGTTGAAGTGGTCAGGGTTACCCTGAGCCCCAGGGTACGAACATGAAAACACTGCTGTTCTGCAGAGCAGAGAAGGTGCCGCTTGTTTTTTGTGCTGCAATACTTACAGCGTCTCAAAGCAAGCCGCGTGTTGCTCTAAAATGCCAGCAGATCCCCTCTAGAGCATTTTCTAAATGTGTTTTGCGCACTTCTAGATAACTGCTCCTGCCTCATGCCCAGACAAACTACTAAAATGGCAAACTCAGATCTCTGCAAAACTTGACATTTAAGCGCACAGGCTGGCGAAACTACAAGCAGGTGAGAAGCCCTCACTGCTGCTGCAGCAGACTTGTTTAGGCTCCTCGCCTTCAGCTTCCCTTGATTCACTGAGGAAGGTGCAGCTCAACCAGGCGCAATGCTATTTTCCCTCAGCGGTGCAGACTTGTGAAGTTCCCTAGGCCTTGTTTCTTGCATAAGGAGTAAGACAGGTGGCTGTAGAGAAGTTTAAATAATTGCCACTGGGCGTTTAAAGCGATCATTCATGATTGCGGTTTCCCGTTTGGTACCAGCGATGATTAAACTCGTCTAAGACTCTCCTCCCCTTCCCTCAGACCTTTTCCCCCCGTCACACTGACACAGCTGTTTGAGCGTCTGTACAGTGGGTTGGATCAGGAACTGATCCGGCTAAAAATAACCGAGGGTAGAGTGGGGAACTATTACTCTTCAGCCACTGAAACTTTCCAATCTGCGTCACGATGCAGTTGCACACACAGCTGCACTGGCACAGCGAGCGGAGCATGGGAGTAGATGACCATGAGCACACACAGAGGAGGGGATGCGGGACGCTCATCATGCTGCTTTTGAAAGAAAAGCAGGTGGAACCACAGCTTCAGTGGGATGAGCTGGGATAGTACAAACCTGGCAGCTCCACTCCTCAAAGGTCTTCAGCAAGAGATGAGCACCAATCCCAGCTGTGTAATGTACATTTGGAAAAGATTCATAAGCTGGTCCTCCTCTGGAAATATTCCTTGTGTGCAAAAAAAGGTACGTTTCTGTTTAACGCCCTTGTTCTGCTTTCTCTTAATTCGTTGCTGCTCCCCCAGGGCTGTTATTTCATGAAGTGGACTGCACGGTGGCAATACTAACTTAAGGAACCGCTGAGCCCTTTGGATGTTTGTTACCACCCGCCCCAGACTGCAATTTTCCCTCACTTGTGCCAACCCTGCTGTTTGTGGAGCTGTGCTGAGCGCTGGATCAGGGAAGCCATCCAAGTTAAAAATAACCCAGTGGGTGGCCGGGGATGGCAAGAGCCTCAGCCATCCGATGTAATCCACTGTCACAAGTCGGCGAGAGCTGTTCACAAGAGCACGGGATCATGAAAGCCCAGCCTTGGAGATACCCATTTGCTACAAGAAATATGAACTTCTCAGCTGGTTGAAGGAGACTTGTGAATGAGGAGGCAGGAATGTTTCGCCCGTGTTCATAGGGGACAAGAGAGCAAACCTCACTGTGCATAGATACCTGCACAAAACACCTTCACACAAGCTTTACTTTAGCAGTCCTTCACATGAAGGTTTGGCAACAAAAGCTAATGGCAGTATACGCTATTCAGCTGATGTATGTTGTTTATTCTGTGGATTAGGGAGAAAGTTACTGTGATTTTCAAGTGCTGGAAGGGTACTGCAGATATGGGGGCTGTACTAGCACCAAGCAAGAGAATAGAAGAGTATTCTTCACAGACGTGAATCTAAGAGCTTCATGGTACAGAGTGAAGTACCAATTTGTGGATGTATTCCAGAAGAACACCTCTTCTTCTTAACTCTAGAAGAACAAAACCAACGCCGTGATGCACCAGCACTAACCAACGTGATCACAGCAGCAGTGACATGATTTTCACCTACTCATAGGCTTGGAGGGGAGCATCTGTAATTATTCATTTTCTCTTGTATTCCAATCCTTCTGACTTCTCTCTTCAGTTCATGGTTCATGCCTCCTGCGATGACTATTTTTAAATACCAGTCATTTCCTTTTGTCTCCCTCCTACTTGTGACTTGGCATTTCATTGCTTCCCTTCCCAGGAATGCCCCTGCTGGGAGCTGGCTGGCTTGAGCGCTGATGACAATGAAGGGGAAGCATCGAGAGCTTCAGAGCCCGAGGAATTTCAGGATCTTCTCAGGTTACATTTCTTCAGGAAGGAATTCACCTTTCTTAGGCATTAGTGGCTCCCTACACATTGAGGTGGAAGATGCAGTTGAAACCCACAGTTACATTAGCATTAGTGGCTACATCATATATTAGCCAACTGAAAGCAGGTGCCTGAGGCTTAGGGCAGGATGTGGCTGCCCTAAGGCAAACTGTGAATGCTTTCACACCAACCCCTCTGCTCAGAATAGGCCTAAGACATTAACATCACTGTGGACCATTCCAGGTAAGTCCTTAGATTTCAAGGGTCCAGAAGAAGCACGGTCCTATTTTGCCAACATTTTTCCACCTTTCTAAGAATGTGAAGACTTGTGATCAGTGATTTTAATTCTTCCCTCTCTAGACACAAGGAAAAATGTTTTTTTCCACCCCCTTGCCTCCTGCATTCCCATTGCTGCTTCCCTTCTTGTAATTATTGTTAAAAGATACCTTTCTCTTTTTTTTTTTTTTAATAAAGCAGCTTGTGGTTCCTGTTTGAACCTAAGTTCACAAAATGATTTGGTCATATGTCCAATGGATTGGAAAGATGTCTGCAATCTCTCCAATGCATACTACATGTAAACTCCGTTTTTCCTGCTTTGCTTGGTATTTCTGCCTGCCTGAAGGCATAGAGAGAATTCAAAGGTCAGCTGCTAAAGAAATCAGGCAAAAGGAAAGCGGTTGCTCAGCAAAGAGGCATCTTCTTAAGAACAATAGCCAGGTGCAGAGCTGCAGGAAGGAACTTCTCAGTTCCTATCCTAGAAAATAAGATATTCTCCTAAGGCTGGGAAACAGCAGATCAAATGACATTGGTCTGTCAAAAGCTCTGCCTTCTGTAAAGGCAGATGCATGTTATGCGTGCTCTTGGGCCATTTGGGGTAAGCAAGCAGAGACTGCCCTTTTGTGAGGAAAAACATTTGACAGAATAGGGACTGATGCAGAGAAGCCTCCTCTGTGGTTCTGTGCTTAAAGATGGGAAAGCACAGCCACCCGAACCGTGGCTAGGTAGAGTTCAGTAGTATTTTGGTGAAAGTCAGCTTGAGGTAGAGATGTAGCAGGCAATGGTCCAAAGCAACATATGACCAGCGGCAGGAGAATTGCAAGAGCTCTGGAAAGCAAACAAAAAAAAGAAGTCTAGATATAAGGGAGGTATTGGGGGATCTGGAGAATGGTGACCCTTCTCCCATACAGTTGTTACCACCTCCAAATCACCTCATCTTCCCAGCAGCCTCAGGAAATCCAATTCCCCAGTCTTTCTTCCCAGCTGTTCATCCCATTTCAACCTCTTCCGCTTACCCTTTCCCTCACATGGTGGGCTGGTTCAAGCATTCACTTTTGAGACGCCAAAATCCCTTGTGATAGCTTTACTTTGGCTGTCTTGGCCTTCTTAATAATGCCATGCTGCTACCCATGCCCCAGGCAGGGAGATAGGCTTGTGCAGGACAGTTGTGCTTGCACTATTTCCAGAGAAACTTTTACGAGTAAGATTCGTCAGGGGTCAGACCAGTTGCATTTCCAAGCACAAAAACCTCCCTTGGTCTGGCCTCCTGAGGCCACTTGCAAGTTCGGTGAGTAGCTTTGCTTTTTTGGACGAAGGTTACTCGGTTAATTCCTTGGTGCAGCCAAGGTTTGCTGTGGTGTGGTAGAGTTATTTTGAACTGCCTGTCCATACGGCTGTTCAGACAAGTCTCTTCCAAGCAATGCCAACCTTTACATCCCATGGAGCTGTGCTTTGCACAGAGTCCCAAAGGGAAGGAAACAAAGGAGTTCACACATCTTTGCACTCTCTGCATCTGCGAGGATGTTTGGACCTGGTATGGCCTGCCTGAATCAATGGGAGCTTTCAATTACCCTTGAAGGGTTCCTGTGCTCTGACCATGCTGTCCCACCCATCCCAACGTGTCCCCCAGGCACAGAGTCAGCTACCTGCAGCTACGGGTACCTCCATAGAAAGGCTCAGGAAGACAGAGGAAAATTCTGCTTCCCCTAAGAAGCTCTCGCATCGGTCCACATGAACGAATGTCCCAAACAGGCCAGGCCTGTGAGAAGAAAACCAACCGGTAGTCAAAGTCAATCATCAAGACTGCAAAACCTGTGTCACCAGGTGGATTCATGCATTTTCTACTAAGAAAGCCAGCAAGCCCTTGAATGGGAAAAGGGAGGGGACAGCTGAGGGGCAGATCAGCTGACTTAGGAGATGTATCAGGTTTATCACAGAAAGGTTAAAGGCCCTTCAGGGCTTGGGACACAAGAACAAAAGCAGCAAAGCAGACTACCCCAGCTATGCCTCTTTCGGCCTCTGTTTGCTCCATCTCCTTGAAATACCCTGTATTTTCCTTTTTGACAGAGATGGGAGCTCCTGTTGTTGTGTCTCTGGCCATTCAGACCAGTGGTGTTGGGGTAAAGGGGAAACAGGGCCACAAAGCACACAGTTTGCTGTGCATGCGATGGCAGTTCTGTTTGTTTGATAGATCTCAAAAATTGCTTTAGAGATTACACATAAAATACTTTTTAAAATCTATTAAACACACAAACCACACCTGTTATCCAAGATCAAAAGTAATCTGTTCTCCCAGGCATAAATAATGAAGCAAAGAGGAATGTAAAAGTTGTATTTCAGTCATCCTATTACATATATTTTGTCAGTGGGGGACTGGAAAACTGGATCTCATACAACCCAGGTGAGAGAACTGGGAAGATAATCTTCTCAGAGCAGCTGTGGCTCTGTCAGAACCAGGTTCACCTACCAGCAGGATGGTGTGGCACTGCCGAATAAGGTTCTGCCACTTTCTCTTGTAAAGGAATAGCGAGCACTGTGTGCCATCCTCTGGCTTTTCAGATTCATGCAGAAATGTTAGAAGAAAATGAAGACCACTTCTAAGAATACCCCTCACCTCTGGATTCTTATTTGCATTGCACAGCAGTTGTGTTAAGGAACAGTCACCCCTCTGTGAAGGATGACACATGTATTTCCAAATCTGCCAGGGGCAAAGAAACTGTGACGCTCCGGAGGTCACTCTGCGGAGAAAGAAAGAAGAGGAGATGGGAAAACAAAGAACACTAGGGTGAAAAACTTTATTTCAGAGACATCATTCATCCATTTGTCTATCTTAGTTATTTCTAAAGTGCCATAGTATCACTGTAGTATCTAAGCACCATTAGCACAACAGGAATTTACAGTATTCTACAGAGCTCCCTCAGCTGGCAGGAGGACAGGAGGATCTGGGCACCAGCTGGCGACCACGGGTCTGGGACGGGGTGTGCTAGGGATGGTCTGCTGAAATGATAGTAGCTAATTACCTTTTGCTTTTTCCAGTAGTCTCCCGCTGTGATCCTGAGGGAGGAGACAGCTGCTAGAGAAGTCTGTGAGCTAGCTGCTGTGAAAGTAAACCTTCCGGTTCTTCGCTTTTTGCACATGCCCATACCTCTGTCTTATAAGTTTGGCTCATGAGTTTGTGCTGCCCACAAAGAAATTAAATCCCTGGAAGAAGAGGAACATATCCTGTAACTTCTGTAACAGCAAAGGAAGGATGGTGCCCAGATTCTCCTCTCTAGCTAGATGACCACAAACAGTAAAAGGCAGACAAGCTAGGGGAAGTGAATTATTTCAGCCAAGTGACACTGAACAGTGAAAACTAACAGCGGCTGTGGAAAGGAACTCCAGAAATGTGCTTACACTGGTGAGCAATCCAATCCTAGCCACTAAGACTACTGCACTGGCAATGTGCTGTGAACCCTAAGGCCACTTTTATTTGGCATACGGTTTTAAAGAAGTTCATAAAGATCTTAGAAATAAACGCACGTCAATCCTTTTAATTTACAGAGCACTGTTAAGTACACACAGCACTTCACAAAGCATGTAGAAAGGAAAAGAAATGCTCTGAGGACTGCTGCGAAGGCATATTCAGGGGCAGCTGGCTTCTCAAACCAGAATCTCGATGTGAGTCTTTCCTTCTGAGTTGAGCTCAGCTATGTGCAGACCTGGGTTTGATTTCATTGATCTGCTACAGCGACTCAGTTCAGATTGCCAAAAGAAAAGCTGCATTCACAAGATGTTCTTCCCTGGCAAACAGGGCTTCCCAGCCAAACGGTTAGTTTTAGTGCTGTAGATTTCCTTTAGGAAATTTAAACTGGAATGAGACAGACCCACACAAATTGATCAGTTCTACAGCTGCACCGCAGAATAACCTTTTAATTCAGTTAAAAATGAGTCTACCAACTGAGAGCTGTAGTATCCCTTCCGAAAGTCTGCTAGCAAATGAAAATCTTGATGCTTCTGGAACCAATTAGATGACCGTTAGTTACACTTCCAAACCACTTTCCAGTAATGGAACAGAAATCAAGAAGTCATTGGTTTGAAGCTGTTCATAAAAAACCCCAAACAACAAACACAAAGCTAAAAGCAAAAATGTGCATTTGCAAACGAAGGCTTTGGTTCCTGTGTAAACAAAGCCCACCCTATTTCTGAAAGCTCCTTCTACTTCCCTGAGCAGCTGCACATAAAGGTGCCTTGTTCCTCTAGGAGCTGCAAACAATTTCATGCTCCCCCTACAGCTCCTTTTTATTAAACTATATGAAAATAACATTTTATCAGCAGTTGAGTGTCAAGAAGTGGCTTGGGGCTTGCAGAAAGGACCCCTGCAATCTCTTGGAGAGTAGCAAGTTCTGTGGACAAGCATCCCTGGCCAGCAGCTGCTCAAATCCATGGATCTTCTTAGCATCTTTATTTCCTTCATCTCTTCTCCACCACGGCTCCAGTCTTTTCACTGGCTTCAGTCTGCATTCCTTTTTCCAGAGACCTACTGAAGCCATGGAGCCAGTTGCAGGATTAGTAAGGTACATAGCAAAACCAGAAATCTTTTCTAAGCTCCAGCAGTGCTGGATAAGCACACCAAACGGTATCATCACTAAAATGATCGCACCAAAACAGTCAAAAATACAAACCATGTAAATTGTTGCACTGCGATTCCTTGTAGTTAAAACCATGAGGGGGGTACATCCTATAACTGCCACCGATATGTACCTGTGTAAAATGAGGGGGAGAGCACTATGCTGAGTGACTTTAGGAAATCATTCCTCGCAACCATAGGGCCACACATTTTTATATAGATATATAAATAAAACAACTCCATTCCAGATCTTACACACACACACAAAGTAATCAGTGTAAAACAATGTCCTGATGTGAAAACGCAGATGTTTTGGTACAAAACCTATTTCTCCCAGCTTCTTGTTGAGAAATTCTAGTATATATAGTATGTTTATCATTTTGAGAAGTACTGTTATGGTGTAGGGTCACAGCTGGACATTTTGACAACTTCCATGGTGTGTGCACGCATGATCGCTCACATGTGTGAAGATACACATAGTATAAAAGCTAGTTCATACATATGTGAATACATATAGATGTTATTTACACACATGCACAAACACACACAGAGGTCAAAATGGGACTTGAGAAATACTGATATGGAATCAGGTAAGTCCTAGTACACCGTTGTTCTGTCCTATTTTGCGACACATCTTACACCAGCCCACTTGAAACCTATCTGTGAATCCGAATTCTGCAGAAGGCTACCCATACAAACTCACAGGCGACCTTCATACACCTGTCAAGTTGAGTACCATAGTCATAGAAGCAGCAAGTATAATTCTGATTATTTTTTTTTTAAGCCTCCAGGTATGATAGTTTTCTACATCGGTTACCCACCAGTTCCGAGATTTCAGAACAGGCCATGTCGCTATCCCGCAGCTCCCTCATTCCTACCATCCAAGCAGCATTTGCAGAAAACCTTTGCAGGCAAGCCTTCCTTCTCTGGTTCAGGGTATGCCCACACTTTCATTTTACAAGCAGACTCAAGTGGTCTTTGCCTGTGCTTCAAGTTGGCCCACACACTGTATATGGATAATGCAGAGTCTCCACCCTCTCAGCAGTACGTTTTACTTAGCTTTGACCTTCCTGACTGCTGTAGGAGACACAGAGCTGGCTTAGACCACAAGCACAGTGAGCTTCCATAGACCTCTGCAATATTATAAAGGTCACAACATTTCAGCTGCAAGCAGAACAAAGCCCCTTAAAGACCCCATCTCCCATCTTATTTCCCTTGACATGACGACACTTGCATATGTTGCATGACCAAGCAGCTTTTCATCGTGTGACCTGATGTTGTGCATTCTCTCCTCAGGCTCCCAGGCAGACACCTCTCACAGGGAGGTGGGACAAACTATCTGCACCTTAGCCATGTGGCAGATGGCATCCGATTCTAGTACCAGGCAAAGAGGATGACAGGGCCTTGGGATGCAGAACTACCCACTGCAACCACTGCTCACTTTCTGTCTGTGCCCAAGGTGCATTAGGAGGAGGAGGTGACTGAAAAGGGCAACATGGGCCAAAGGCATTACTCTGGCCAGCTGCCTATAATCCAGGTGCCTATAATCACACCCTTGTCTACCCTTTTGCCCCTCAGGCACATTTTGGACAGGCCTGGACCAGGAGCTGCATCCTTGATCACCCCAGACCATGCTGCCTACCACACATGCATCCGCTGGTGTGAGACTAAGTAGGAGTTGCGACTGAAGCTCTTCCCACAGTGGGAGCACTTGAAAGGTTTCTCCCCAGTGTGGATACGACGGTGACGGATGAGGGTGGAGTTGTCACTGAAGCAGGTCCCGCACTCGGCACACTTGTAGGGCTTCTCCCCAGTGTGGGTGCGACGGTGCTGGACAAGGTGTGAGCGCTGGCTGAAACTCTTTCCGCAGTCAGGGCACAAGTATGGCTTCTCACCTGTGTGGACACGCCGGTGGATGACCAGCTTAGAGCTCTCACTGAAGCACTTGTTGCAGTCAGCACACTTGTAGGGCTTCTCGCCTGTGTGGAGCCGCTGGTGGGCAATGAGGTTGGAGCTGTCGCTGAAGCGCTTCCCGCACTGCGGGCACTTGTAGGGTTTCTCGCCCGTGTGAAAGTTGGCATGGCGGAGCAGGCCTGAGTTCTGGTAGAAGTTCCTCCCGCACTTGGCACAGACATAAGGCCTCTCGCCAGTGTGGTTGCGCTGGTGCTGCACCAGGTGGGTGCTCTGGCTGAAGCTCTTCCCGCAGTCCTTACATTGGTAGGGCCGCTCACCCGTGTGGACGCGCTGGTGCTGGATGAGGTGGGAGCGGCGGCTGAAGCTCTTGCCGCAGTCAGCGCACATGTACGGCTTCTCCCCTGTATGGATCCTCTGGTGTCGGATCAAGTCGGAGCTGCGGTTGAAGCTCTGCCCGCACTCGATGCAGATGTAGGGCTTCTCTCCCATGAATGCTCGCTGGGGCACCGCTGTCTCCTTCCGCTTCCGAAAGCTGCAGCGAGAAGTCTTCTCTGGCTCCGTCTCCGGGGAGAGAAGGTCCGGCCTCGGACAGGACACTTCCTGGTCGCAACCATGAGGAGAAACTTCCCTTATGAAAAAGTCCGAAATGGCCCCGCAGGGTTTGGCTGCCTCTGGGAGCCCATCTCGCTGGAGATCCCCCTCATTCTCACTCATGCTCCCATCACCTGCCGGGACAGAAGTACAGTTCAGACACAGAGTCCAGACACAACCAACACCTTTCACTCCCTTCTTCACCACCCAATCTGGCCACGGTAGCCACCCCACTCAGGGTCCCCGGCCAGGTGCTCCCTCCCCCCGCACAGTCCCTCCCGGCTCCGCCACCGCCAGGGGAGAGGCGGCGAAGGCGCCGGGACCGGCTCCATCCCCCCTGGCTGTCACCCCCGACCGACACGGCCGGCAGCTTCCCCCTCCCGCTCGCCCCCCGCCTGAGGGGGGCTGTGCCAGGGCACTGGAGGCCGAGGCGCTGGGCCGGGGAAGGAGCTGCCGGAGGAGGCCGGCAGGCGGCGGCGGGCCCTGGCGGCACCGCCCGGCCGGCGCTCCCGATCCCCCGCCGCCCTCCCGCGGCAGCAGCACCGGCGGCGATGCTGAGGGCGAAAAGCAACCCCCGCAGCCCCGCCCCGAGTCCCTCAGCTGCCCCCGCCCGGGGCCGGCGACCCGCCGTGCCCGCCTCACCTCCGCCTGGCGGCGCGGCCCCAGCCCCGGCCCGGCCCGGGCGGGGCGGAGGGGGGCGCCGGGCGCAGCCCCGACTGGGCGCGGCGCGGCCAGCGGCCGCGGGGAGGGGAAGTTCCCCGCGCCGCACCGGCCCCGCCAGCACTTCCTGCGGCTCCTGGCAGGCGGCCGGCCGGCCTCTATGGTTGTAACCCTTCCGGCCCCGGCCCGCCCTGCCCTCCGCCGCGGCGGGCGGAGGGATCCCCCCTGGGCGGGCGCGGGGGCCGCGGGAGGCCGCGGCAAGGCGAGGCCCGGCCCGGCGGCGGGGCTGGGCTCAGCCGCCGGTGGAGTCCCTCCCCTGCCGCTCCCCAGCCGGGGCTCACCTCCCGGCTGCCCCCGGGGGGTGGCCGCCGGCCTGCCCCGCCGCCGGGCGCTCCCCCCAGCTCGTCCCTGCCTGCCCCCGCGGCGTGGGCTTGGCCCCGCGTCCTGGCCCCACTGAGGGGCTCGGAAGGAAGGAGGAGGGGTGGGAGCGGGTCTGTGGCCGGGCGCCATGCCCGCCGGGGGTCACACGGCTGGGTCTGGCCCTAGGGGTGCAGCCCCGGCGGCCGCGCTCGGTCGGTCGGAGACCGCGGGGCAGTCGGGAGCAAAAAGGACCGAGGTGTGGTGGGCCGCCTCAGCTGGCCGGCCCTCGCCCCGCCGGGGCTGCCAGTTCCCGCATCCTGCCCGCTGCCGTGAGCGTGCCCGCTGCTGTGCTGCCCTGACGAGCTGCTTCCAGCCGCCACCAGTCTCCTGCGGCCGCAGTTGTCCCCTTCACCGAACGCTCCCTGGCGTGGCTTTGTGTCACGGCTGTCTCCCATCCCTCCCTCGCAGTTCTCTATTGCGGCTCCAGAATAAAGAGGAGGCTCCGGGGAGACCTCATTGTGGCCCTTCAATATATAAAGGGGGCTTAAAAGAAAGACTTTTTACCAAGGCCTGTAGTGATAGAGCAAGGGACAACGGTTTTAAACTGAAAGAGTGTAGATTGCCATTGGACATAAGGAAGAAATTCTTTACTGTGCGGGTGGTGAGACACTGGAACAGGTTGCCAGGGAAGCTGTGAATGCCCCATCCCTGGAAGTGTTCAAGGCCAGGCTGGATGGGGCTTTGAGCAGCCTGGTCTAGTGGGAGGTGTCCCTGCCCAGGGCAGGGGGTTGGACTAGATGGTCTTCAAAGGTCCCTTCCAACCCAAACTGTTACTGTAAGCTGGCAATTAAAGACTCTCTAACACTCAATTTTGGAATATTAGAAAGCAGGCATGCTTTATTGCAGCGCTGGACACACAGGGGATCACTCTGCCTAGTGCACACACCGAGTTGCTCAACTACAAAGGTTATGAGCAATCAGAATATACATATTCATTACATTTCCTGGAAATGATTAACATACTCATAGTATCACCTAAAACTCATTACTGTATGTAAATGTGCCGGACGCATGTGCATCCATTGCGTGGTGGTCTTCCGCATGCATTTGTGGTCTTCCAGGGTCCTCTGGTGGTCGTCAATAGTCTTCCTCACCATGTCCGCTGATTGAACTTGGCCTTCGCGCATACTCAGTTGGTCTTTTGGCTTAGTTTGCCACTCATGTTTTCACAAAACTAGCTTATTCTAGCATCTCTCCCTATCTGTTCTACTCAAGGATGCAGTGTCTCAAGGCTTCCTTTTATCCAACTAAACCCAGCAGATGTCTAACTCATCCACTTACAAAGCGTTTCAAACTTAGCTACATTATTCCAGTAAGGAGAGAACCATATGTTCTTTTTAACTTGGTATCAGTAAGGCCTGAGGGGCCTTCCACCCCAGCAGTTTGTGCTGTTCAAGGCTACTGTATCACCAGCTCCTGTATCAAAACCATCCTATGATTCCCAAATTCCAGCACCTGACGCATTCCCAAACTACTTGATAAATGAGGAACAGCGGCTGTTTTGATGAAAGGAATGGGAAAAAAAAATTAAAAATTTTGGATTTACCAAAAGGTAAGAGAGAAGCCTAGATTTTCATGAGACTTTCATGCAGTTGAGTCACCTCATTTGGAAGTACTGAGTCAACCAAGAGGACAGAACACATTTATTTTTGGCTCGGGTTGCAAAGGTTTGCAGAACCTGAAGTGATGCTTGTCTCCATATGCTTAAATACTGACATGAATATTCATTAAAACGTTGACTATGATTGTTAAATAATTGGAGTTAAATGCTAGTGTTTTCCACGGTTACTCAAAGCAGAAGAAACAAAAGACTTTTATTTTGCTTTGGTGCCCTTGAACAGGCTTACCACAACTTTTCCTTCTGACCTGATACAGTGGGAAAACAGTTCCGCTGTCCCCACCGTGCATGCCAAATTGTTTTCTGATTTATTCCCAGTCCTTTTTAAACGGCTCTGTCTAGTAACTGTTCTGCTGACCTTATACCCAAATGTTGCTTCATTGAGGTAAGCGTTGTTGACCAGGAGAATTAGCCATTGCAAGAGAAGAAATTAAGTTGTGTAAATAAGATAATGTGTTCAACGAGGTGGAAAAACAAGAGGAAGGATCAGTGAACTACATACCCGCAGAGTGCCCGGTATAGTCAGCTGGAGGAGGAGAAAGCCTTTGCTGAACTCTTTCACAGGGGCTGTGAGGGAGCACAGCTTAAAATCTTAAAAAATAAATTTTAAGGAGCAAACAGTTATCGGGAAGAACCTGGTAGCGGTTGTGTCCAGCCTGTTCTCCACAAGCTGGAGATCTGCTGGATACTCGGGCTGCATGCCTGGAAAATAATCCCAGGTAGGGAAGACGGAACCTGGAATCAAATGGTCAATAAGGCAGCTGTATGAGCACAGCACAGAGGAAAGTTATGTTAATATTTACATGGCAAAGCAAAAGAAGATGCTGATCCTAGGACAGGACAACATCAACCTCACAGGACGCACAAAGGAAGTGGGTACGAAAGAGGACCTGTAGTTGTTTGGGAATGTGTTTTTTTCTGTCGCTCAGAAGAAGTACTTCCATATCTTTGGAGTGGTGTGGCTGAAGGAAATGGAAATCAAACCAGTCACTCATTGGGTAAGGAAAAGCTGGGAAGATGGCCAGGGACGCAGTGCTAAAAGCTTTGAAACATAATACTCACGGAGGTGAGCATCATCAGAATAGCTGCAATAAAGGGCTGGAGGATGACAGCAGGATGGTTTGTTGTGAATAATTTATAGTAGTTTAATTCATACCAAAATAATTTATAATAAGGATTTTAATCATAGTTTAAATCACCAAGTGAGCAAATTTGAATTAAGTAAGCGATGTTAATCATATTTTGTAGGCATGCTTTTAGAAGGTTTTCTTCCCTAAAGGAAAGATTGATTCTCATTGCTTGCTGAACTTAAGTTTAAGAAATCTAAAACTAAGACTAAACTTTCCACAAAATAACCCTTTTTTTTTGTTATCGAGGAGAATACACAACATATACACACAAGTAGTTCTATGAGTTAACATGCGTTTCATTATTTATTTAACCCACATAAATTTTTAATGTCATGATTTTGTAAACTGTTGAATTACACCTCATATTTATTAAATAATTCCTGTGTTTATTCCAGACTTGATGTTTGTGGAATTGGAACAGTGGAAAGGAAAAACCTAGAATTTTCAATTTTTCTTGTAAGTGAAATATGATGAATACATCTAAGAAATGCTTTATGTTTAAAGTTGAGATATTTATTAAACAAAGCTTAGGAAACTGTTTTCAAAAAAATTTTAGGAAAAATTTTAAGAAAAATTAAGATAATTGTAATAAATTTCACACCTAATGATTATTCAGATTGGAATGGGAAAACCAAGCTTTCTGGCTTTAATATTGTCTAAGTTCGTGCTCGATTTTCTTTAACACCTTGGCAACAGGTATACTGTGCTTCAGTTTATTTTTTAATGTAATATAGGCCAAATTATTTTTACAGGTTACTGTAAATGTGGGCTTTAAAATGGACGGCCATCTTTTCATGTGTAATTTAAACAGGCTTAACTGGGGAAAAAACACGCTCAGATTTTTAAAAAAAATGCACATTAAATATTTCTATTTTAAAAAAAAACCAAACCAGAACCACAAAGAAAACATTTATTAACAACTTGGCTGGCTGCTCGTGTTATCACACTGCTTCCTTCCCAGATTCTGTCCCATGTCAAGTGCTCCGTGTCCTCTGATATGTGGACAAATAACAAGCAGCCTTCTAGTTACCAAACCAAACTGTCTTGTTATTAAGATAAAGTCTTACAGAAGGACTGGGTCACAGACACTGGCTTGTTGATAGCTCCCCAGGTTCTTCCATCCTCTCCTCCTCCTTTGAAAGGCTGCGTGGATTTCTCTGTCTTTCCTTTTAGCAATTCATACCGTGTCATGTATACCGGTCTGTGGTGGTTTGCTATGGTTCCCAGGGTATGATCCATCACAGGTTTCTGGCCATCAACTACATTCAGCTGTGGCTCTCCCAGTCTTACAGACTGTGAAGAATAATGGTCTTCAAACTGGTTTCTCTTTTCTTTGTTGTGTTTACAGAGAATTTCCTTCTCTCCTGGTTTCATTGGAAGGTGTCCTGTTGATTCTCTGTAGACTTAGACGCTTTGTCTCCTTGGGACTTTGAAGTGAGATGAGGGTTGAGGCTTTTTCAGCACTTTTTTTATTTTGTCATGGTCCTATCTGTCCAGATGTACTAGCTGGTTACTGCTACTACTTTGCTGTTACTTCCAGTTTTGTCCCGGACTTATACCCACCTTTTGCCCTGTGTTGGTTTGCAGAAACTGCTGTGCCTGATGGCTACTGATGTAGCTATTTCATGGTTCTATACAGATGTTGCTCATCTGTGCATAGTGTTTTGTATTTGTTGCTGCAGAAGGCACCCTAGCTGAGAAACCTCCATCCACCTTGTGGTATTAGCCTTTAAATCTGTTTGGATTGAAGTGCGTACTCCTCTTTAAACAAACCCATGTGTCAGGCACATAATTTGTACTTCACACAGAGGAGCAGGAACAATTGCTCCTTACCATAAGGTGGAATGAAAAATGTGTAACTAGTCAGTATCATCCCGTGCTGTTTGAAATGTGGAGTCTTCCACACAATAATAATCTTGTCATCCACAATCTTGATAATGGAATCTTTCTTGTGCCTGGGTTCAGTTTTCGCATCCAGAGTTTAGCTGATACCGTTATGGACACATGTAGCTAGTAAATGATTGCCGGCTGTACAGGCACCTTATTATTTTTGATCTCACAGGCTATGAACACTTTGCACCAGATACATTAAGTGATTTTTTTGTTGGTCCTTGTCCTTGCTCCGCTCCACTTTGCTCCTGGAATATGGACGTTCCTGTGCAGAAGATAAAACACTTCACAGTCTTAGATGAGTCATATTCACAATCTTAGACAAGTTATCTCTTCCCTAGGAGGTAAGGAAATGTGATTTTTACTAATACCTGACCACGGAACAGAGACTAAAGTCTAGTTGCACCAGTCAACAAATGGGAGACGGTTAAGCATGAGTGGGTCTGGCACTACACAGTTTACGCCTCGCAGGGCAGGGAAATGAAGCTGACACTCCAGAGCCTGGAGGGAGCATCCCAAAACATTTCTCTTATTTGTGGATATGAATGTTATTATTAGTGTATCAATCTGTGCCTTTTCTATGTGTGAGATTTGTAGCATCTGTCAATAGCGCTATAGTCCTGGAGAGCGAGTCCCAGAGCAGTGACACTGGTATTTGCCCATCTGTAGGTACTTCTAAAATCCTCAGTTGATTTCTTATCTAAACTGTGAGCAGATCCTAATGTAGCTGAGCACAGGTGGATGGTGCACTGATACTTCCGTAGGCAGGTCTGTGGGTTCAAATGTATTTGCATGTAACTACTGTAGTGTGTGTTGGCACTTGGATTTAAGGGCTTCTGTCTTCACTGGAGAACCTGGAACTGAATCCTACTTGCCCTTTTTGTTGAATAAAGAGAATGAATGGGTGGTGAAGGTCAGGCTTTATATGGTGTCTTTAAATACCAGTTTAGAGCAGGAACTCCCTCTCTCTCCTGTACTTTGGTGCCAATTCAGCCAGAAGAAGTTGATTATTTAGGAATGAGCAAACTTTGCATAAACATTATCTGGAGAAGCAGGCATTTTTCTCCAGATAACGTGAAATGGGGATGCATCTGCTGGATTAATGCTAAGAGCACAATGCTATTTTTATATATAAACATATGTGTCATGGCACATATTTATCTTTGCAAGTGAGTTACATGCACCAGGATGCAGGTGCAAATGAAGATATGTCACTGCTTCGGATCAAGGCTTCGTTGGACCAGAGTGTGGCTTCAGCACTGCATTATCATCTACACTGTCTCTGATCCTTTGTCTCCTGAGTCATCATAATGGCTACACCAAAATCAGGGGTAGTTTCCAATAATTCACCTTTCATTCACTTTCTCTAAGCACAAAAGAAGAGGCTCTTTTGTTTGACTCTAAATCCATTTACTGACTTCTTTACTGGCAGGTTGGCAAAGGAGTCGTTTTCTGGTCTTCGTGCTCCTTTTACTCATGCAGTTTATAAATCAAACTATACCCTGGTCTCAGGAAATACACGGTAGGCACGGGATGCTGAGAAGCCAAGGGATTGTAAAGGCTTTAGATCCCCAGGTCCCACTGAGATTTACCTGGGACACCGGATGACTTCTAGAAACCTCTGAAATGCCTGACTTAATGTTTTCAATGCAGGGGAAAATCCTGCCTGGCTTTTCAGAATTTACCAGAGATGTTTTCAGAACCCTCTGGCTTTTCAGTTGGGAGATTTCGGAATTATCCCATGGCTTCAGCGTTTTTTTTTTTCTGCCAGCCCTGGTGAGACAGAGAGCGATGTCAGCCTGCATTTGGCTGAAATGCTGTTTCCCAGACCGCCCAGGTGGTGGCAGATTTGGAGGATATTAAATCAGACTTTTCAACCTGTTTTGCCGTGGAGCCAAATTGTTTCCCACGTGGGTTAAAGATGCCCCCGTCTGAACCTGTTACTCTTTTATACTTCTGAAGCCATTTAAATGTCTTCCGTTTAAAATGGAAAATCTCTGCTTTTGAGTGCAATCACTCCTTAACACAAATGTTATCTGCTGTTGTATTTCGTGTTAAATTTCTGCTAAATCAAAGTTTAGTGACTCGATTTGTTGGGGAAGGGTTTTTTATTAGTTTGTCTACTTAGTTAAGCTAATGAAGTGCTATTGATTTACAGAGTGCGTGTGTTGAAGTAACTCCTGTGTCTGTTGTACCACGCACAAAACGCACAGATTGGCTGTCCCAAAGTTTCTGGTGGGTCAGGACTTGCTCGTAGAAGGAAGTATCTGTCCATTGGTGCTGGGAACGCTCCCTGAGGCTTTTAAAGACACCTCCCCCCACCCCCCCGCCATGTAGCCACACAATCTCCCAGCCTCACTCCTTGTTCCTTGAAGGCAGAATTTCCCTCTTTCTGCATTTTCACCCTCTTCCGGCTGCTAAAGTTTATTCAAGCCTGCAAGGTTCTGATGTCCTTTATTTATTAACTTTTCTATAGATTTTAGGGGGGTACCAGCAAATTAAGTGCCACAGGGCTTTGGGGGAGGGGGAAGTTGAGTGGGCAGAAAGGATGACTGTGATAGTTTGGCTTCTTGTTTAATACATGCCAATGAACTTGTTTGTATTAGTTCTTTCTTCAAACCCAGTAGCTAATCTGTTAGTGCCCTAGTAATTGCCTGAGTGACAAATACGGGGTGAATATTTTGAGTATCTTTGGTTTTATGCAATGTTTTCTGGTTCATGTTTCTGTGCGTTATGTTAGCCATTTCAGCCCAGCATCCCTATTGGAGCTTGTGAAGTCTTTTCTGGATTCTCCTATCCTGTAAGAATGGTTTACAATCACCAAAAATCAAATCCTTTGCATTTGAGAAATTCACTTCATTATTCTTCCTTAAAAAACAAGAAAATCCTCAAAACGTGGAAGCTTGCCAAACTCCAAAATGCCTCTACAATATACTACCAAAACCAAAACGCGTGGAGTAAAAATAGATGTGGCGAATCATGCTTTAAACCTAATCTTGAACTCCTTTGATGCTTTTGCAATTATTTGTGCATTACAATTTTTCAAGTGTTTTTAAGTAGTGTTCTTGGCTTCCTCAGTTATTCAAAAAGTCATACTGTGTATAGCCATGCTTTGTGTAATTTCTTAGTTTCCTTGGGAATATGGTGAGCCTTTTTTTGTCCTGGATTTTGGAAAGCTGAAATTTGGGCCATATTTAATTACAAAATGGTGAAAACATGCAATAAATCATGCTTGAGTTTATTATATATGAAACTGCTTTCCATTTGAGGGAATTGTGTTAATGCTACTCTAGACTGCAAGTTGGTTGTGGCAGCAAATAACATTTCATTTTGTATTTGTACGATACCAAAGTACAGTCATGTCTCAGTCCAGTACAAGGTCACCTAGAAGCTATTGTAATATAAATATAGTACAATAGTAGATCTCCACCTGCTGGGTTTTTTCGTACATTATAGCTAAAATTAGACAACCACTGAATTTTAAGAGAGGTAAGAGAGGAAAGAATTATTTTGGACATACCTTCTGCTTCTTCATTTAAGGAAAGAAAGGACTGTACATAATACTCAAGCTGATAAATTTGTTATCCCCTGGTGACCTGACAGATGCCACTGAGATCCTGGGCACCTGCGCATTCCAAGTAGCTCTGCACAGCAGAGATGGAAAAGCAACCATTTTGGCTTTTCATTGGGGAAGAGAATGAGCTGTAACACAGTTTTGTCTCTGTTGTCTATTTAAGCTTTGTGTAAGCGAAGAGCAAATACATGGGTCTTTCCCTTGACATTGTTTTAAGCTTTATGTGGGTAGAAATATAACAGTTTGTTGGTTTGTTATGGTTTGAGAAAACCCAACAATTTATTGTTGTTTAGACAATTATTCTGTCACCCGATGACCCCTCCCCAACCGTGAAGGGGAACCAGGGAAAACATGGAAACATGAGGGTTGAAATATAAATAGATTTAATAAATAAGACTAAATAATTAACAATAATACTAAAGAACCAGTATTAATCCCGATATAAGATATACAAGGATTATACTCAGCCAATTCTATCAGCAGGAAGCTGTGCACATCCAGCAGCAGACAGCAAATGTTGGACACTGCAAGTAGGAAGGGAAGGGCTCAGGGGTCTGGCACCGGGGCAAGGAGTTCTCTGGACCACCACCATCAAGGGAGAGAGCAACTACGCAGCAAACTTTCTAATTTATATTGAATGTGATGTTCATGGTACGAAATAATCCTGCTGGCCAGCCTGGGTGAAGTGCCCAGGTCTAGCTCCTCCTCATCCCTGCACCTGGCAAGGCTCGAAAACACCGAGACCTTGAATGCCACATAGCCTAGCTGGCTATGAAGTAAACATTTTCACAAATTCAGACACTAGAGTCTTCTAAAAGTGCAGTTTTCCCAAGCATTAGAAGAGAAGTTAGTCCTGTGTCACTCAACCCAGGACAAGGTTACAGCAGGAGAGTCTGTGGTGGTTGTGCTTGGAGGATTATTATGGCCATAATTATTTGCAGGTCACTCTCGGGACGGTTCTCTGTTAGGTCAGTCATGATCTCCACTTAGATGCTGGCTGCTTTATTTCTCCCCTAGTAGGTGTTCACCTTTTAGAAAGAAAGAAGGTGGAACTGTAAGGGAAGAAAAGGCTCCTCCAGAGGAAAGAAGGACTGACAGCAAGATTTAGTCGTCCTCTGAACCTCTGCTTTGAGAGTGAGGGTGAACTGGCGCCTCCTGGGAGAATTCCTTATTTTCTTCACTGAAGATGAGGGGAGTAAGAGATGTGGTAGGAAGGGAGTGATGTCTAACTCTTGTGGCCTTTGCAAGAAAATACAAAGATATTTTATGTTTTAACTTAATTTTTGGAGTTATGTGATTTTATTTGACTCTTAGGTAAAGAGAGTTTTTACAGCAAATATTTCTTTCTCTAAAATCTGTTTTAACAAAAGCGAAATACTTTTTTGGAATCTATCGGCTTTGACAGACTTTAACCACGTTTTGGAATGGAACAGCCGTCAAAAGCGAACAGAATATTCTGTTTTAACATGTGTGTGGAGAATATTTTGTTTCCACATTCAAATGGAAAGATGCAGCCCACCTTGTTCACTGAGCGCTTGATCTGTGTGCAGATGGTACAGAAATGAAGGTCAGTGAATGGGGAAGCATAACTATGGTGCAATTTAAGATGTCTGACAAATGCCTGACAAATTTGGTGGCCTTCTACAATGGGGCTACAGCATTGGTAGATAAGGGGAGAGCAACTGATGTCATTTACCTGGACTTATTTGACACTGTCCTGCATGACATCCTGGTCTCTAAATTGGAAAGACATGGATTTGATGGATGGACCTTTCAGTGGATAAGGAATTGGCTGGATGGCTGCACTCAAAGAGTTGCGGTCAATGGCTCGATGTCCAAGTGGAAACCAGTGATGAGTGTCATTCCTGACGCATCGGTAGTCGGACAGGTGCTGTTTAACATCTTTGTCGGCGACATGGACAGTGGTATTGAGTGCACCCTCAGCAAGTTTGATGATGACACTAAGCTGTGTGATGTGGTGCACACACTGGAGGGAAGGGATGCCATCCAGGCATGTCAGGACAGGCTGCTAGGACAGGCTTGAGAGGTGGGCCCACGCAAACCTCATGAAGTTCAACCAGGCGAAATGCAAGGTCCTGCGCCTGGCTCATGGCAATCCCGGGCACAAAGACAGGCTGGGCAGATAATGGATTGAGAGCAGCCCTGAGAGGGACTTGGGAGTGTTGGTGGATGAGAAGCTCAGCACATGTTGGTGATGTGCACTCGCAGCCCAGAAAGCCAACTGCATACTGGCCTGCATCGAAAGAAGTGTGGCCAGCAGGTCGAGGGAGGTGATTCTATCTCTCTACTCTGCTCTTGTGAGACCCCACCTGGAGTACTGCGTCGAGCTCTGGAGCCCTCAGCACAGGAAGGACATGGACCTATTGGAACGGGTCCAGAAGAGGGCCACAAAGATGATCAGAGGGCTGGAGCAACTCTCCTATGAGGACAGACTGAGAGAGTTGGGGTTGTTCAGCCTGGAGAAGAGAAGGCTCCAGGGAGACCTTATAGCGGCCTTCCCGTACCTAAGGGGGCCTACAGGAGAGATGGACTCTTTATCAGCAGGTGTAGAGATAAGATGAGGGGTAACAGCTTTAAACCGAAAGAGGGGAGATTTAGATTAGATATTAGGAAGAAATTCTTTACTGTGAGGGTGGTGAGACACTGGAACAGGTTGCCCAGGGAGGCTGTGGATACCCCATCCCTGGAAGTGTTCAAGGCCAGGCTGGATGGGGCTTTGAGCAGCCTGGTCAAGTGGGAGGTGTCCCTGCCCATGGCAGGGGGGTTGGAACTAGATGATCTGTAAAGGTCCCTTCCAACCCAAACCATTCTATGATTGTATGTGGAAAAGGCCAGCTTGTGGAAAAACTGCGGGCGAAGCTCCGTACCTGGGGAACCTGGGAAGGGAAGGAGCAGAGCCACACAGTTGCTTCTATTTTTCTCTGCTGCGAGCCTGCAGCGGTACATCTGCAGCATGGCCAAGTCGGTAAAACACCACCCATCTGGGCACATTTTGGAGGAAGCGCGTGCTGCTGGGGAGGTGTGACTAAGGCTCAGGGCGGCGAGGCCTTCCAGCACGTCTCCTCACCCGGAGCTCCTGCGTGCCGGTAAGGGAGCCCGAGGGCAGGGGAGAGGCGCTGCCGGGTGGTTAGTTCCTGAAGCCCCACATGCAAGGGTGACCTCCACGCCTGTTGTTTCTGAGCTCTTGGGCTTTCGGGCCCTCTCTTTGCCGTGGCAGCTGCTGCGTGTCCTCTGTCATGATGGAGCAGGTCTTCCTCTTCGCCTGCCTTCCCTTCTCACCGTGCCAGGCTGCACCCCACCAGGCACGGAAGCCCGTGGAGAAAAGCCAGCCCATCCTCAGCGAGGGCGCGGAGCATCCCTTACCCTCTGTGCCGTGCGGGGCGTCAGTCACAGCCTCCCTCTCGCAGCCCCCCCGCCGTGAGGGACGGGCGAACCCCCACCAGTGAACGCGGCCAGAGTCCAAGCAAATGGAACCACGAAGTCACAAGGGAGCACGGGGCGCCCACCATGGGGCAATTAAGGAAAAGCCCCCTCCGTATTTTGAGGGCGTGTCGATAGCGGGGGGTGCCCGGGGCGTCCCGCCCGGCGGCCGTTAACCTCCGCCCGCGGGGACAGCGCTTCCCCAGGGCGGCTCGGCAGGCGAAGGACGGGGGATCGGCAGCCCTGGCGGGGCGGCAAGCAGCGGAGGAGGCGGCCCCGAGGCTGCCGGGGCCGGGGAGCAGCCCTACCGGCCCGTGGCCGGGCCCGCCGCCCCGCCTCACCCCTCCATGGCCCGGTCTTTCGGCCCCATGCGGGAGGGGTGGGCTGGGGCACAGCGCTTCCTCCGGGACCGGTCGTTGCCTTCCCTTCGCCAGGGGGAGCCAACAGCAGGCCCAGGGAGGAGCAAAGGCTGAGCCCCTGGCACAGCAGCCGGCTTGGGAGTCCGTGGGCGGGAAGGTATGGGCCCGGGGCGGCAGCCACCTCACAAGCAGGCCCGGGGTAAGGTGAAGTGCTGCTCGGAGGCTCTCAGGGAGGGTCGGGGCGGCTCTGGAGGGACAAGGGAAGCTGTAAGCGGGCGGGGGTGTATTAAAGGTTGGGAAGAAGTGTGAGGTGTTGAGGCTGAGGGGATCTGTGCCAGCAGTCGATGCAGGCCTTCAGACGAGGCTTGTTGGTGCTACAAGGGAGACTGAGGCCTGTAAAAAGGATATCACCACTTTATATCACACTGGTTTCTTGATTAAGCTCTCCCCCTTGCAAGTCACCAAACTTCAGGTCTTCCTAGCAGGCTGTCATCTCCCTGGTCAGGTGGTGTTCAATAGCATGTGTAGGTTTGCCCCTTTTAGGCAGCCTGTGGGTACGGCCATTTTAAAAATGCACTGCAGCTGTATCTACCCCTACCCCTTCCCCTCCCATCTGGGTGGGGAAGGTTTTACATTCAGGTCTTCTCTCCTCTTGTTGTCTAGCTGGAGCCAGTAATGGAGTCTGTACTCTCCCTTCTCCAGGAGCCTGTGAAAAGGGACATTGCAGGTGAGATGTGAACTCTGTTAGTTAAATCGTGGAGGGAAGCATGAGGCTCCACCAAGTGGTGCTGGGGGTATTGTGTTCCTTCTCAGCTGGCTGCTCTGTTCTGGGTTGCTAGGATGGTATGGCATGCTAGGCTGGGGCAAGGTCGTCAGTGGTATTTTGTGTTTCTTTCTGCTCTGGGTTTCTAGCTGCTGTTTTAAAATAGGACAGTACAGTTCACTTGAAGTGAGGGAAAGATGGCACACTTCTCTTTTTCAGGCTTTCTCATGGGTAAAGAAAGTCTGAGGGAGTTCCACAGCTGCACCCGAAAAGCATGACTCCCCAGCACTAGCTCTGGATGGGAATGCAGGGTTGTTCAGTTCCCATTTCACTATTGGAGACCTGGAGTCTCTGCATGGGCCTCTGGGAATAATTAGCTGCTTGGTTGTAGGGTGAGGGGTCTTCTTCATCCAGCTGGGAGAAAGCTACCTCTAGGGTGTAGTTCCTTGAGGTAAGAGATGAGCAACCCCCTCCCACAGTATGTGTTTTGGCTTTGGGGTGTTTTAAATCACTGGTGTTTAGATCTTGGCAGTTGTGGCCATGTAAATAGAGAGCATTTTGTCTCTTCAAGAGCATGGTAGTTAGGAATTTTATTCTTTTGTGTCATAGAGGTAGGACTAAAATAGCACTGCAGAGTTTTACCTTGAATGTAGAAAGCCTGGTTCTTTTTGTTAGTGGAATAGTCAAACTTGATGTGTTAAATGGAAGTATATGTGGTGTAAGTAGCTGAATATTTTAATGCTAAATCACAGATACTAATACCCGAGACCTCTATTTGAATTAATAGTAAACATCTTAACAAAACTGCAAAAATGAAGCTTGGATAAATGTGCGTCAGATGATATTTATAATTCTATTAACACTGAACTGATGTAAATATAAAATTTGGTCAGCAGAGTAAGATAACCAAAGCTTACCATGGAGTGCATGATCATACATACTCATTTGTGAAATAACAGATCACGTTCTTTAGGAAAGAAAGGGCTACGTTTGGATGTTTCCTGTGAGATTCCTTGTAATGCATTTTATTTAGCCTGTCACTACAAGGAAAGCTAGATCTAGATATGAAAGAGATAGGTTATTATTGATTAAAAAATTAAGTAATTGCTAATTAATTATTACTAACTTCTTTGACTTCTGATGCATGAATATACAGTATCCCTATAATAATTATCCCTATAATATCTTGTGATAATTAGGGAAAAAAACCTGATGTGCAGACCTGTAAAAGAAATAATTTACAATTTTTCAGCAAATATTAACTAACACAAGTGAGAAAAAACCTAAATCTCCCTGTTGATCTTGTCTAATGAAGGTTAAGGGGACTTGTGTTGAACCACCCCCACACAAACACACAGCTTTAAAACAAATTTTTAGTGCTAATTCATCAGGCTGGAAGGCTTTTGATTAAAGTCTGCAGGAACAAATAGCTAAAAGTAGATATTTGTGATGGGTAAGATGTTTCACCATGTTCCTTTTCCTGCCTTCATTTTGGCAGTCTTCCTTTGCCATTCACTGAGAGGAGGAAGAACAAGGGAGTGGGGAGGGGAGGGAAGAGGTAGGTATTTTAGCTTTCCTTTCCCTGTGCCACTTTTTTCTTTATCTTCTCATCTCTGTCTTCATCATTTCACTTCCTCTTTGGGAAAGAGGAATCTGGTTCAAGTTGATGCTAGGCCTGAGAAATTCAGTTATTTTACAAGGAGCACCTGATCTGTTTTAGGGAAGGAGGACTGTCACGTTGTTCTTTCTCATCAGGGGACTGCGTTCTGGCTTGCAGTGAGGAAGATGGAGGCATCCCAGGAGGCCTTAAAGAAGATGTCCTGCTTCAGCTACCTGAAGCCCACAGCCCAGAGTGGGGGGCAGCCAGTCTGCAAAGGAAGCAGAGTGCAGCCTGTGATAAACCCCCTCACCAAAAAAGAGGCTCCAGGAAACTCGCCCCCATCGCTGGCGGACAGAAACCACACACAGAAGAGAAACCCTGCCAGTGTACAGAATGTGGGAAGGGCTTTAATGGGAGCTCCAGGCTCCTGAACCACCTGCAAACCCACACGAGAGAAAAAATGTTTGAGTGTGTAGTATGTGGGAAGAGCTTTAGCAGGAAGGCCAACCTGGTGGTGCACCAGAGAATCCATACAGGGGAGAGGCCTTACAAGTGCAAGGAATGTGAGAAAACCTTTAGCCGTGCCTCAAACCTTATCTCTCACCGGAAGACCCATGCAAAAAAGAAAGCCTTTTCCTGCACCACGTGCAGGAAAAGCTTCAGTGGAAGCGCAGCTCTCTTCCAGCATCAGAGAGTCCATATGGATGAGAAACCCTATAGGTGTACCGAGTGCGGAAATAGCTTCCGTCTGTGCTCAAACTTCATCGACCATCAACGGATTCATTTTAGAGAGACACCCAGTGAACACACAGCAGGTAACTGAATTAAAATCTGTTGAGTTTTGTTTCAAGCTGTACAGAGTCACAGGGCCTCCATATTGTGGTCTCCATTTATTCATGAACACTTCCCCCTCCTTGCTGTGGATATGAGTGGGGGTCTTTTTGTTTGCTTGGGTTTTGGGGGTTTTATTGTTTGTTTGGTTTTTTACCTTCCCATATAATATATATTTATCTCTGTCATTTAAGAAGTGCCTTGAAAATGCCAAGGTTGAAATTTAGGCTTTGTCATGAAATCTGGTCTAGTGGGAGGTGTCCTTGTCCATGGCAGGGGGTTTGGAACTAGATGATCTTTAGGGTCCCTTCAAACATAAACCATTCTATGATTCTGTGAAGGCTGCCTGGGACCTTAGACTCTGCAAAGCTCTCGGATCCCCCTAATTACTGCTTCATAGTGTTGCCTGATGTCTAGCCCTAGATCTTCAGAAGTGCTTAGCCAACAAAATATTAAGTTTAGGGAAGTGTAAGGAACTTAGACTGTGAATCAGACTGAGAATCAGGGCCTTGGTAATCTCCAGCACCTAATTTTTCTAATAAGTGGATATTAAATGAGCAGCTTTCCGTTTTCTACAGTGGGAAGTGTCTGCTGGCTATCCCTCCATACTACTCTTAGCATAGCTGTCAGGCAAGGTGATTCTTTAAAGTAGAGGGTTTTCTGGATTTTGTAATGTTCCATGTTCTTGTAATGACCAGAAGCTGGGGTGAAGGACATTGTAGAGAGGTTGGTGCTGGTCTCTTCTCACAGGTAATTAGTGATAGAACAAGAAGGAATGGGTTCAAGCTGCAGCAGGGTAGGTTTAGGCTGGACATTAGGAAAAAATTCTTCACTGAAAGAGTGGTTAGACACTGGAATAGGCTGCCCAGGGAGGTGGTGGAGTCACCATCCCTGGATGTGTTTAAGACTCGTTTAGATGTGGTGTTAAGGGATGCGGTGTAAGGGAGAACTTTGTAGAGTGGAGTTGATGGTTGGACTCAATGATCCCAAGGAATGTGGGATCCCAAGGGTCTTTTCCAACCTAAATGATTCTATGATTCTAAAAACTGACATTGTGGGGTTTTTTTTCTGTTGCTGTATCTTTCTGTGGTCAGTCCCTTTATACTTGGTCAAAAATGTTTTCATTTTTAATCTTGCATCTTGCCTAGCCGCCCATAAAATTGTTCTGGGTGTTGAGGTCTTGACCAACAGATAAAGTACAGATCATGTAACAGCAGGGCAATTAAGACAGGAGGCCACATGAGAAGAACGTACTTTGTGTGTGAGGTTTTTCTGGTTTTGTTTTTTTTAATTATTATTTGTTTTGTTATTCCTCCTGAAAAAAATTTCTGAGCAGGAGAGCCTTTCATCTTAACAGTGGAAATAATAATGAAATTATAATGAAATGGCAAAACTGAATTCCTAAGATAGGGTTTGAGACCTCTCAGTCCATAGATACAGAGAGGTGGCCTACTAACTCTGCTAATGAGCTGTAAAGATGAGACCTTACACTCCTAATGCTTTTTTTTTTTCCCCAAGGGCTTTTAATAGGTTTTTTAAGTGCGAGAGTTTATAATTCATAAGAAAAAAAAAAATCTCATTTTTACCCTGGCAGTTGGCCAGTAATTAATATCAGATCAATCTAATACTATACCTGCTTCAAAAGAAAGTGTGCAAACTTATTCTGGAGTAACTATAGCTACTGCATCACTGTAATTGAAGGTCCATAATAAAATTACTTTTATGATCAGACATATGCCACATTGGCTTTGCAATGTGTGGATTAGGAATGAAACCTGGTTTCTGTATCTGATATGATTTCAAAGAGGTTTACATATTTACACTTCAAAGTATGGAAGAAGCAAGAGGAAGGTATCTTGATATGTTTCCGGGCAGCTGTATCTGCCTGGTCTTTGTTCTGGTTTGGCTTAGTTTGGGCCAACATGTGACTTGCATGAAGTTTTAAGTTTAAAATATGGATGAGAGGAAGGATTGTTACTGAGCTGCGTTTTCATTGTGTAAAAGCATATTTAAAATGCTGCCCTAGCAATTGGAGATAAAGTGGGCTCTTGATTTACACCATCTTCCTTTTAGATGCAAACGATTCTGAATCTCTGCATCCTAAAGAAGAGCAAAGGTGTGGTGCAGAAAAACGTGAGGAGGATTACTTGAATTTTCTTCTTGAAGAGTGTAAGTATAAAATGGCTTCTAAATTGCCATGCAAAGTATTTTTTACATAGCAAGCATTAATATTCTCTTCTCTTTGTACAGTGAAGAAAATGAGGGAAAATATGGATTTGCTCCTTCTGAATCAACAAAGTCAGCTGCAGGTCCTGCAAGAAATTCAGAAACAACTGAATATACTCCTTCCAGGCAATGATCTCATTAATTCAAACATCTATAGCTTAGGACTTCTGCTAGGACGGCAGGCAGCTGCAATGGCATCTCTTTCTTTTCCTCTTCTTAATCCCAGGAGTCTCCTCCCTGAAAATGCCAGTCTGTTATCCCAGTCATTTGCTCCTTCAATTCTGCCTACTGCTCAGCTCCCAGTCTCTCCTGGAGCTTCTACAACTTGATCAGCTGTGAATATATCCAGTGTAAGCAAATGTGGCTACTGTTTTGTACTGTTTTCTAACTCAAACATGTAATCTCTGTGTTGTAATGTTGAAATTGTAGTAGCTGTGAAGATGCTGACCGTACACTCAGACTTGGAAAGATACATGCCTCAAGATGCATCAGCAAACAGGAGCTGATCAAATCCACTGCCCATTCATTCGTTGCAGCATGCAGATGTTTTGGTCAGTAATCTATTTTGTCGAGGCAGCTCAAGAGATTGTTATTACCAGTGGTGTAGTTAAGCACAACATCCATATATAAGATAACGCAGAAAACTTAAGCATATTTTTCTACCTGATATGTCTTTAATATGTACCTGGGCAATTGGACCTCTCCTAGTGAGCTGAAGCTAATTATAAAATCATCAGGGATGCTTTAGGCAACTCCTATTAAGTCTGATTCATATAGAGGTAAGAAATATGCTTATGTAAATGTGTTCAGTATAACTGCACGTGTCTTCCCAGCATCCATTTGCAAAAGCTTCCTTCATTTAGGAATGCTTTAAATTAGGTGACCGTAGTTGATTCTTAGGCCAGCATCACTACTAAAACTATGAAAAATATTTTCTGCTTTTTGCTAAAACAAATAAACACTCCTCCCCCAACCCCAACAAAATACTACCATTCAGGTCTGTCTTGCTTACTAAGAGTTTATGAGGAAAAGCCAAATTGATTTATAGGACACTTGTTCTTTTGTTCAAGGGTGAACTCACTTGAGTCTGGTTTTAGATATTCTGTCATGTCCGATTTGGATTATTGCATGTTGTTGACTGTTATGTGTTAGTTCGTTGCGGGTGGGACTTGGGTAAATAATTAGTGTTTGGGGAGGAACACTGAGAAACTCAGATGCACCATCTTGGGAAGTCTACAGGGGGAAAAATTTATTTTTTTTTTTTGCTGTTTCTGCAGGACTCCGATATGGGGCCTATTAAGGCTAGTAAGTGCAGGGTTTTAAGAAGTGTTAGTCCTTTCTGCCTCCTTGTTTCTGTCAGTGTCACAGGCTAGTAGCAGTGTCGGAGCCTTTGAGCTTCAAAAGTGCAAAAAATCTAACTATGATTTACCTTTGAAGAGCTGCTGGATAAAGAAACTTTGGGGCTTGTGCCTTTGCCAAACAGTCTTTCTCTTGAACTGATGTTCTGTTTGTGGGTTGTTGGTTTTGTGAGTTTTTGATGATGCCTTGTTAAAAGGATGCACTGTTAGTAATTACTAAAATATGATTTAGATTTTAAGAATGGGAAACACTACTCTTAACAAGTCACCTTGTTGGTGACAGTGCAATGATACCATATTCTGGTCCAAAGATAAAACTCTGTGGGATCAGGTATGACTCTCTTTCTGTGTGTGAATACACACTGTGAACATCACACACTGGTTCTTATTACGTAGGGTTTTGTATTAGTCTCCACTCAGTAGGATGTTCATTAAAGCCAAATTGAGGGCATTCTTGTACTGAGATGTTTGGTGTTTGTTTTCCATCAGTTGTATGAGAGTCATGTGGCTCTAGACTTAAGACCTCCAATAAGAGCTGCTAACATTCTATGGAAACTCTGGGGTACCGTTCATAATTTCTTGGATGTTTAATTTAATTTTGCTTAGAAGCAGAATCACCTCTTCAAAGCAATGGTTAAAGTTTGTATTTCGGTGTTGTTGGTTTTTTTAAGATGTTCAATATTAAAATGTTGCATTTTTTCAAAATGAATCTTTGCTGAGCTTCTGTCCTTTATAAAAGAGCACTAGTGCTTAGCCTTTGATACCTGAACTGAAGTTGAGTTACTTTAATGTATGTGCCTTCCCTGGCTCCTGCTTTTCTTCTGTCTTCCCCTTTCCCTGCATCTAGGCATCTCCTTACATTTCTGTCTTTGGAAACTCCTGAAAAAGAAAACACAGCTAAGTCTGCCACTTCTGCAACCTAGACCAGGTAGGAGGAATCTCTTATTTGAGGGCTTAGGTAGGATTTTCGCCCGTTGGGAGGGAGTTTGTATATGATGTTTCTGTTTGTAGCTGGCATGCTCAGAAGCATTTTGTAGCAAACCTAAGGTGAGCTACATCCTTTTGTGTTGGTGTTCTCTGATGTATTTGTTGGTTCCAAACTGAACTTGAGGATGAAGTCCTGAAATACCTCTGAACTGGAGGTGTACTGGGGACTGGAGAAAGTGTTGATATAGAGGAGCACGAGAAACCATCATTCTTCCTATTTTTGGGTTACCTCTCTCTCCTTACAACTAAGTGAGAGTGAAAGGCAGAAGTCTTCTCCTATCCTCCCGAACACTTAACACAGTTCTGAAAAGCATCTGTGATGCTAAAAATACACTTATTCCTAGGTGAGGGTGGGGCTTGGGCGCTTCTTGCCCATGTTGGAGGGTGTCTAGAATGCTTCTTGTCCCTCTTTCTTCCTTGCAGTGCTCTGGCAATGATGTAAAAGGGTGTGTGGGGCAATACCTGATAGCTTGCCAGGCATACTGGAGAGCTTTGCGGTGCCCAAGAATAGGGAAGAGCATACCACACGTGCTCTCCTGGTGAACTTGGAGTCTGTGGCCTGTGCAGGTGTACTTGATGTTGGGGACTGGACAGCGTGTAGATAAGTGAAAGGTAATCTGGAGGAGATGAGAGCTTCTCTGACAGCTGTCCTAGGATTGGAGGTTTAGTATCTTGCATCATGTCCATCTGCCTCTCCAAGGTACATTAAGAAAAAAAAACTAACAACCAAATATCTATGCAAGGAAAGGGCTGGAATTCATTCCATGCTCAAAATGTTGGAGTTCTGCAGGCAGGAAAACCTCTTTATGGTCTGCTTCCAAAGGAAAAGTCTATTAAAACATCCTGGTTTTAGCTGTGTGAAGCAAGTGGGAGTCTAAGATCACGCTTATCTATTTGCATTCCATTTTAAGTTAGAGGAACTCAATGGTTGGCAACTTCTAGAGAAATCTATTTGTAAATACAAGTGCTCCCACCGCTTTAGCGCTATTATTCTGACAAACTGTAAATAGCTTGCTCAAGGCCTATTAGAGGTGGGGATTTTATGTTTTCCTCCACCTCGGTCTTCTATGATTAACTTGTGTGACTCTGCTCAGATCTTACTGCTTCAGTCCTGCAGTCATTTATTTTTTGTTTTCCCTTAAGCTTTTGGTTTTTTTTTTAAAAAAAAACAAAAAAACCCCAAAAAACCCCAACACCAACCCGGTAGTTGCCCAACATCAGGCAACCAATCAGTGCAAATCAAATTTCAATGCCTAGAAGGGAACAGTGCTGTTTCTAGTAAAGTATCAGAGCAGAGCTGCCGTGTGTGTCAAGTCCCTAAAGAAGGATTTTGCCCCTGCTGAGATGGGTGTTGCGTTGGAGTTTAGAGATGCTCTTTTGTCCAGAACTCCTCCTTGGTGAAGTCGGCTGCCATATCACCAATGGCACTAGTACCTGCAAGAAGGATCCCTGATCAGGGCTGTGCTGAGTGAGTAATTCCGCTGTTTGGTCACAGGCAACACGAATACTGTTGTCAGTGCTCTGGAGAGCAGTACCTCGCTGACCTGAGTGTGTCTCTGGCCCTGTTTTGTGCAGGAAGGTATAAAAAAGGTAGAGGAGGTGACAAGAAGAATGAGAGACTGTTGGGTAGGGTTGTAGCAGGTGCGGAGAGATAAAGACAAGAAAAGTACCAAATATTGATACTTTAATAAAAACCCCACCTAGTTATGGGAAACAATGGCTTTCTATTCATCTGGTTGTCTGGCAGCTTTCTTCACTGTGGGACAGCTCAAGAACAGTCTCTGATACTTATTCTAGATTATTTTGGGACTATTGTCCTTTTCTTTATGAAGTCCCATTTGCAGAGTGCCAGAAGCATATCAATCCTTCAGTCCCATTATCAGTTTCCCTACCAACAAGTGAACTTGCGATACCTCCTGTAGTCTTAGCATGTTGTCTTCCTCCAGATATTTGGAAATTATAGTCTCGAGATCCCTCAAACGTGCTAGATTCTGTCTGGATGCAGAGTTACCTAAGAAGGAGAGTGGGGAAAAAAAAAAAAAAGAGGTAGGTTTAGCCCCAGTGGTAACAGTTTTCTGTGATAAGTTAAGAATTTACTCCACAACTTATTAATAGCCTTGATTTTGCCATTATGAATGGGATGCAGGATATGCATAAAAACTCCACTAAATCTGGCAGAATCTTACCAGCATTGAACTGTTGTAGGAGGAAGATTATGCCTATCTTCTTATGTAATTTATTATTATTATTGTAACTTCTTATTATGTAACATTATTATTATTGGGGTTGGACTAGATGACCTTTAAAGATCCCTTCCAACCCAACACATTCTATGATTATTATTCTTTTTACACATTCTAGCTAGGTGTTACAGTGCTTTTACTGCTGTTCCTACTACAGCAAAACTAGCAACTGGTTTGCCCCCTCTTTCGAAACTCTACAATTACTTAATTAAAGTAGTAGCTCTTGTTTTGAAGAGAATTCCATTCTTTACAGACATCTTAAAAATCATGACAAGTGACACAAATCTAGGAAAACTTGCATATGCCCTGTGTGCACAACAAGGAAAAGAAAGGAAGTGAGGGAAGAAATAGAAGAAGGCAGCATAGGAAGAGCGGCTCCAAGAAACCTCAGCTGCATTGGAAAAAAACACAAACAGAAGTGGAGATGTATATCGCATCCAGACAGCTGAAGAAAGAAAGTGTAATGATTGTAAAATGCTTGCTCAGGCAGCAATATATACATTATACCTGCACTGATACCTCTGTGTAGGTAGACTTTCTTTTTGATTCCCACGGGAGAGTTCAAGCTATACAAGGTGTGACTGTAAGAAAGCCCTGGTGCTTTCAGCCTATATCCACTTCGCTGGTGGCCCCTTCCTGGCTCCCTTAGCTGAGCAAACAACCTTATTTCCTGGCCCATCTCTTAGAGTCCCGCCTGTCCTCCCACAGTTTGCTTGCCTCTTGTGTCCTTCCCCTGTGGCATCGTAGTCTGGATGGTAGCCCACAGGTGCCTTTTTCTATGTTGGGGCTGGCTTGGAAACACATGTCAGTGGGCAAAGTTCTTGGTTACAAGAGGAGGAACATCAGGGAACAGCAATCCTCTGGGTGCAGAGCCCTCTGGTTTAACCCTGTCTCAGCCTGGATATTAAAAAGTACATAAAAAACTTCCAGTGGAGGACATGTAATCCCAGTTCTCAGTGTTCATTGCAATGTGAAAATCGCATCCTTTCTTTCTCAGGACTGTACAGGAACTCCTCAGGATCTAACTTGTGGGGATCCTAGGCATGAATCATGCAGAGCTGAGACTTCCTTTAAAAAAAATATAAAATTAGGTGTTATAGTAGGCTATTGGCAGGATTTTATGTGTTTAGTTAGTTTGTGGATGCATCTGGTTTTGTTTTTTCCTCCTTACTTGGTTTCTGTACTTCGAGACCTACTGTTCTCTGAATAGAGTTCTCTGGCAGCTGAAGAATTATTTGTAAATACCAATATAGTAAAGACATCTTTTTTTGCCTGCTTTTCCCTCCAGTTGTGTAGATCTTGTTAAAAATGCTCTTTAGCTCCTCTTTCAATAATAAGGCTTAGTTAGTATTATTTAAGTGTCTTCTAATGCAGGCTTTAAAAATTCTAATTTCACTACTCTGCAGGCAAGTGTTGAGCTATTTAAGAGACTTCCAAACAGATAGACTTTTTCTTCTTTCTTTTTGTTGAAGGTTACATATTCATAAAAATCATAATTGTTAAAACCAATTTAATTTTGATGAATTCCTGTGGGAATGCTGAGAGGTTTCAAAATTGACTGACTTCTTCCAGCGTGTCTCCCTGATGGCTTAGCAATTGTCCTGGGATTTTAAAGCTCTCTGGCTCGGAGACGCGTATGTTGATGTTCTTGTGTCTTATATTGGCCTCTTCGGTTCTATCCAAGTTTATTTTCAGCTCTGCACTTCAGCAGGGCTGCATGTATATAGCCGTGGCGTGCTCCTAGACAGACAACTTCCGGTGGTCAAGGTCCTGCTTGTACGGTAACTGGCTTTGGGTTTTGCTTCTCTGTTTCTGAAAGTACGTGGTCCCCATATATTCATTACTCTGGTTTACTGTTAGTTTAGCTGATCCTTCTCTTCTGCTTCTCATCGGTTCCAAACCCACCTTCTGTGTCACTTGCGTGTTGCTGTGTTTGCCTTGTAGTATTTAGTCTGTTAGGTTCCCACAGTACCTCCAAATAAATAATTGTTGACCATAGTAACATCCTGTGATAAGGTTTTAGGGGCTGTTTTCTCCATCTTTTGTTAACATGAAATTACTCCTATTATTATTTCTCCTTTTTATATACTGTTATGAATGCATGCATGATGAAATCTTTAAAAAGTAGTAAGAAGTGCAAGATAAAAATTTGTTAATTTATAGTAGCTTCTTGGAACCAGGCACAACTGAAAGAAACGGGAACAAATACATCAATAATCTAATAGCAAGGATTGTCCCTTGTAGTATCGCCCTGAAAGCAAACAGATCTTTTCCCAAAGACTGATTAATATTTTTAGAAACTGGAATTGTCATAGAAGCAGAGATGAAGGAACTGCAAGCTTTGGTTAGGGAAGTTTGGAAAACCATTGGGAACCTAGAGCCTTAAACAGGTGGAGTAAATACTCTTGATAGTATTTCATCTGCACAATGTTCTTGCTTGTGTGGGGGAGGAGAGGTGGATTGGTTTTTGTGTCTTTTCTTTTTTTTTTTTTTTTTTAAGAGTAAGTGGACCTTGGGAGTTTTAAGTAGGTCAAATAAAAATCTAATTATCTATCACAGTCAGTCAGGTTTCATTTCCTGCACTTTTTTCATCTCCAAAGCCCAGCTGTTTCTCAGCATCCGTTGACTAAAAAAAAAAAAAAAAACTAAACAAAAAAACCCCTCCTTGCTTTCAGGCCTTTTCTAACAATAAAAAAAGCAAAACAGCACACAAATTCTGGTTTTATTCCTTTTCTGCTTATTTTTAAAGATATTTGCCGTTTCCATCATGTCGTTTACTTGACACAAGCGTCATCTTTTAATAGATTGTTACACTCTGCATCTATAATTGTGTTTTGTTGTCTTTCCTTTCCTGTGCATTAGTGTTCCTATTTAAATGTTCCCAGTACACATTTCATGGTCAGTACAGTGCCTCAATACTTAGCTATTTCAAAAAGTGAAGCTATTTGAAAAACTCGTTCTTTTGACTGTGTTTTAACAAGGGCAAATCCTCAAGAACTTCTGGAATCTTTCCAGCATTCCCATGTTGTAGAGCAGGAGCCTCCAGTGTTTCCCATTCAGCTCCATGTCCCCGTCTCTTTGTCTAACACATCTGATCTTGGGTTCCTTTCCCATCTACTCATTTTCTGTCCCCACTGCCCTTTTTTCTTCTGTTTTGGTCACCCTGTTTCCCTTGCAGGTTCTGCATTTCAGGTGTCTTGCCTGACTGCTATCAGTTGTTCAACTTTCCATTGCCATTTCCTTGCCACCTGCGCTTCACCACATCAATAGTGCCACCCCCAAGGGCTTAAACTGAGTCTGAGAGAGGTGAGTAAGATAGGGGCCTTTTGGGAAAGACAGCAGCTGAACTGGGCAGAGGGGGTCAGACAGCTGGTCAAGAGCAGGAGGGAGGTTAGCAGAGCAGGGAAAACGGTGAGGTGATATGATAGCCTGGAGGAGAGGTTACAATAGGGCTATGCTCACCAGCAGCGTCTTCAGCCTGAAGGACTGGTGGCGCGTGCTGGCAGTGTGGTGGGACTTCCTCATCGAGTCCCCGTAATGACACTGATTTGGGAAGGGGAGGGAGGAGCTGATTTGTTCAGGTCCATGGCTGTAATTCAGAAGGACCTAGCGAGGCCAGAGGAATGGGTTAAGAGGAATGTCATTAAATGAAAAAAGTAGAAATGCAAAGTTTTGCACCTGGAGTGGACAAATGCCATGCAACAGCAGGTGGCCTGACTGGCTCCATAACAGCTCTGATGAAGAGGACTTGGACGACCCTGGCCACAGTGAAGGATAACAGCTTTCTGGGCCCATTTAACACAGATTTAGCCAGTAGATCCAGAGCAGTGATTGTTCATTTTTTACTTGGCACTTGTTAGACTGCATCTATCATGCTGCATCCAGTTTGGGGGCCCCTAGTACAAGAAATATACGAATAAACTTATGTGAGTTTAAAATGGTGCTTGGCAAGTGACCTGTGAGGAGAGATGGAGGGAACTGGGCTTGATGAACCAAGGGAAGGGCTGGCTTTGGGAAGGGCTGGCTTTGGGAAGGGCTGGCTTTGGGAAGGGTATGGGAGAGACCTAGTAGCAGCCTTCCGCTACCTACAGGGTATTGAGAAGATGAAGCTGGCTATGAGAGATAATAGTCACAAATTGATACAGGGAACATTCCTACTGTATGCAACCAAAATATTATTTCACTAGGATGATAACAAAGCATAGGTTGCCCAGAGAAGCTGTGAAGTCTCCATCTTTTGAGGTTTTCAGGATGTCATTGGATAAAGCTCTGAGAAACCTCATCTGAATTCAGTATTGACCCTGCTTTAAGCAGGAGTTTGGACTATAAATCTTCTGAGGTCCCTTCTGACCTGAATGATTTTGTGAGTCTGTGAAGCAGAATGGGAAGTCCTCCCCTTATAGCCATGGTACATCCATTATCATAGTATCTTGAGAACTTCTGCAAAGCAGACTCAGAGAAGACATTGTCCAGACTCTAGGAGAGGAGCTCCTACAGTGATCTATTAAATTGGTTCTGGCACAGTCATTACTAGTCCTGGGATCCTTATCCCAGAGTCATTGCCCAGACCATGGACAGGGATGTAATAATTCCGGGGCTATCACTGAAAATGCTGTGGGCTACAGAGAGTTCCTGACTGATCCAGCCACCCCAAGGAGGAACACGGCTGCTATCTCTTTCCCATGCATTAGGGGATGGTGCGCTGCTAGGCCTAAAGGTGAACATGTTTAGGGAACATTAGGTAGGTAACAGAACAGATCCTGATGACACACCTATTCCCAGAGGTAAGAAACTCCTAGGGTGTTGTGAAACGAACTTCGAAAAGACCTCTGGGACAATGCTCTCTATCTGGGTCCTGATAACTCATTGCAGTTATGAATAAAGAATTGTGGTGGTAGTCTGATTTCTCTATTTTAGGGCACTTTCCTTTATTTTAAGTTCAGTTTGTGGAGGATGTGACTTATTTTATGGCAGTCTTAGGTGCTACTCATTGTTCCGGCTTTTCCAGGTCCCATTCTGTGTTGGCTAATTCCCCGTGTGCTTTGGAGGATCTGGGTATCCCATTTAGGGTTACAGATACTACTTTGCAATCAAACTGGATTATTTTCCATGGACTTAATGGTCTATGATGTAGATGTTAGGGGGATTGTAATGTTGGACACTGTTTGATTTTCAGTACACCTTTATGCAGCATCCTAATACAGACTCCTAGAGTAGCTCAAATAGATTGCATTCTAGAAAGGTCTGTTCTTCCTTGCAGGGAAAAAGGGAAGCCTAGATTAACTACCTCAAACATGTCTGAAGTTAGTGAAATGATTAATATTCCCAGTGTCTAAATGAATCTAGCCTATAGGTACTGCAGTAATGAGCATCATAGAAAAGCAAATAAAGAAATGAATTATTTTGTTGGCCTAGCAGAGTTTGAACTATGTGTCATGATAGCATAGGTGATAGAGGAGCAAAAAAGATCTTGAAGAGTTTTCTTATTCATCCATCAAGTTCACTGTAGAAATCTGTGGTTCTTCATGCAAAAATAGTATGCAAGTAATTAAAGAGCCTGTCATAATACATCAGTTGGATAGAAAGATTTGATATGGCATTTTATAATTTTGAATTCTTGAGTTTGGAAAACTAACAATGTTCTTTTATATAAAACCTCTCAAAACTATCTCTGGAATTAGTCTGGTGAGTCCATATTAGGTATCCATGCAAGTATTTTTAATTTGAAATGTATCGTTTTCACTAACTTAAGTAGGACTCCTGTGTTCCAATTTAACAGGAATATTCTGAGTTCTAACCTTTCCCTTCTTGGTGCTTGCAGCCTTCCCACCCTTGTGGTCATCTGTGGTTTTAAGGAACATACTCTATATCCCATTATTCAAATCATTAATGAATCTATCGAATCATTCTGGTCTGGGGTAAGACATAATATAATTTCCCAGTTTAGCACTGAATTGCAAATAAGTATTGTGATTTTCTAACAGGTTTTGCATTCATTTTATAGTATTCTCAATTTATCTTATTCATGAGAATAATCATATGAGATAGTATCTAAAACCTTTTAAAAGCATAGACTGTATGCCATCTCCAACTCCTCTGTTTTTAACAATGCCTCTCACTCTATTGTAAGAGAAAAATTGATATGACATAATTTGGCTTTGGAAATGTATACTGTCTTATTATTCTTTTCCTTTTTAACTTCTATGTGATTGCTAAGTTTTTTGTTTCAGTGTTCTTGTATTGAATTGAAGTCAGGCTCACTAAAAAGTGGTTCCCAGGTTCTTCCTTTAACTTTCATATTTCTTTCAGTCTGTCTTTTACAGTCTTGTCTTTCCTGAGCTCTCCATGACGTTTACCAGCATACCTTAGCTTGCTCAAGCCTACGGGTGACGTTAAAAAAATCTAACCTAAGTACTCCGTAACCTCTTCTCTATCTGCTTTAATCTGAGTTCTTACCCTTTTGTGGCTGATATTAATTATGTTACTTATTTTGTTTCTGCAGTTCTTTCTAGCAGATAGATACACAGATCTTGATTTCTTCTGTTGATGCTTCACCTATCTCACTGAACAGACAGTCATCTCTTCCTATAGTCTTTGTCTCCCAATCAGTAATATTGTAGAATGCTTTCACGCTGTTCTGCTTTCTAGTTGCATTACTTCTTGTTGCTTGGCCATACTTCCAGTTGCCTTTCTTTTTTTTTGGGGGGGGGGGGGGGGTTGTTTTTTTTTTTTGGTTACGTTATCTTATGTAGTCTGACCTACTTGTCACCTCCTGTGTGGTTCCTGTTCATGATTTCAGACCAGTGGGGAACTTTGTGGCTTGTCAGATTTTTTTCTCTTCACCTTTTGTCCTTCCTCTAGTTTGAGATAGTGTGTACTTGTGCACTTAATGTCATTTAAGTGACTGCTGATCTTCCCCACTGCCTGTTCTCCAAGGATTTACTTGCCTTGGGATCTTACTGTTGGTTCCCTGAGACTGCAAATATCTAATTTAAGAAATACACTGTCTATACTTTATTGTTCTCCCTCTTTCCGGTAGTTCAGGCACAATTCCAAATATCACCCAGAAGCTCTATAATGGTTATAGTGTAGGCTTAAGAGGGACAAATACTACAATGCAACCGATTTTGTATGCCTTGGAAAAAGACCAAAAAAAAAAAAGTCCAGGTAATTTTATGGTACAATGCTTAAAGACAATATACAACTGTCTGTCTAGCAAATACAGCATCTGGTAGCCAGCTTCCGAAACTTCATATGAAGATATAAAATCTTTCCATGCTCTAGTGGTTTAGTAATCATTATAAGAAGATGGAAATGAAATAATGTGCATTGGATTTTCTTTAGACATGTTTGCGTTTTAAATATTTACTTAAAATATTTCCTGTGTTACTGTTTCTCTGTATGAAAATACTTGTGTGTGCTACACCTGCTCTATTTTCCCATATCTTTATTTTTGTGTTCATTATCATGCAGCCAAGTATTCAAATGACAGCATGATTAAATATATTCCTCAGGCATTTACACCATGTTACTACATTGAAAGTCACTCTATAGAGCATTTATAACAACACGTATAAATTGTTTTCCTTATATCTTTTATAGGGTCCTTTTTAAAAATAATACACAGTCTTTTCAGTGGCAATTTTTCCTTCTCCTGATATCTTTCTCAGTTTGTTTTCTATATGATCTGCGAGTATAAATAAAAAGAAAATGTTAGAAAAGAAGGAAGATAGGCAGCAAAATAACTATTTTTACTAAACATACATAAATTCTTTCCCATTTTCCCTTGCACTGTAAAGCCACCGAATCATCTCTGTTTATTTTTAGATTAAAATAGACTCTTTATTTAATAATGGCCAATACTAGCATTGCCTGGTATGCTCACAAATGTATAAAAAGTCTGTCTTATAAAAATGCAAAATATAGCCTGACCTAGGACATACAGAACTGTTAAATCTAACTTTTAAAATACATATTACCAGAGATGGACAGAAGGAACACCAACTTGTTAGTAATTTTGATGCTTCTGCAGCTGCCAGGCTCTGAGCTGTCAGCCATAGTGTTCTTGTCTGCTCTTTGCAAAATATACTTTCTTTTTACCATCCTGAATTGGACAAACTAACTTCTCAGAAAGCTGCTTTCTGTCCAGCTGTTGTTAAATGCTTTCAAAATGCTTTGGAGAAAATCAGAAGTACTCCAGCTGCCTTTTGGTAAGGAAAAGCTACAGGAAAACAGCTCATCGTGATTCACTTCCTTGGCCTTTTTATTTTGGCTTTTTTTTTTCCAGCGTTCAGATCACTGGCTCCCAAGGATAAACACCGAGTTTGGTTTGAATTCCCAAGGTCTAGAATTTTGAATAAGGAAATTATAATATTTTTTTTAAATATTTCATGCTTCACCTTCCTACCTCACTTCATAGCTTTTTCTGTTCAACACTATTAAGTCCTTAAAGATGTAAAGTGATGTGTCTCATTCTTTAAAAAGTGCTAACTTTTTTTTTTTAAACACATGGTGACACAAAGCCTCTGACCTTTAGAAATAGCAAAACTAATACTTCCATAGCAGAAAAATGTAGTCTTATTTTATTCAAAAAATTAAAGCACTTAATACTAGGGAGTTCAGTGTGTAATTACTACTATACAAGGCAGCATTATCTTTAAGTTAGGATTTACGTCAAAATCAAACAAAATGTAAAATACTATCCATACATTTCTATAATTCTGCAAGTGAATTCTGTTAATTTCTCCAGAGATCAATACACACTACTTCTTAAAAATCAGTTAGGCCTTTTAAATGATGATCATTGACTATTCTGTTGGAAATAAATAGTCACATTTTTGTGACAATGGTGATTTAGACTTTTGTTCACAGAAAAGATTTTTTAAAAGCTCCTTCCCACCAGCTATGCACAGCTCTTAAGAAGAAGAAAAAGAAAAGAGAAGAAGTAAAAAAAGCACAATCACCAAATAAGCCTTGTCATAGACCGAAGAAGTCATGCCAAATTTTAAAATACTGGAAGGCATAAAGGACTGTCACATCAAGGACTTGATTCAGTTTGCTCCTTTCTCCTTTGCAGTAAGAGGGCAGTGAGGAGCCTTGGCTTTGGTGGACAGGTGTTTTCTGTAGTACAGAAACCTAATCCATTCACTGGTGAAGTTGGTGGGAATTCTGCCATTGAAGTGTAACTGCATTAAGTGTACATGGGCTTCTGATTGCTTAGCTGCAATCTGGAGGGAAAAATAGCTTTAAAAAAAAAATAAATCTGACTGCCTTTCACTGTTTGTGGTCTTTAAAAGTCCTTTCACTATAAAGTTTGAAAGATCATTTTATATGTTTGCTTTTTATAGTAATCCCCTTTTCTGCTGAGCAAGAGAAGGTCTCTGAATATTACTGGGATTAAAAGAGGGCTCTTGCTTAACTCATGTTGTAAGAATGATGTGCTCTATTCCTTATCCCGCAGTAGTTCTCTGTGTCACTGATACTCATTGGTCATTCTCCGTGTCAGCTACTGCCAGTAGCTTATCACAGGAAAAGACAACGTGGCATTTTCCTATTCCATGGCTTTCCTTAGTACCATGTCGTCCATTTGCTGTATGGATGAGAGCTAATGAAATGAGCATAACCCAGTGTGAGAATTTATGGAAATGGGAAGGTGTTTGTTTGTTTTGCTGTTTTACTTCTTTCGATGAACTCTCTAAGCAATTCAACTTTAACCATTCACATTAATTCTTGCATTTAGTTTAGTTCTCTTATACTCTCACACACATGTACTCACAAAGTCCAAAATACGTGTGTGCAAGTGTGGCCTGGCCCCAGACACGTGTGTGGAGGCAAAGGGATGGCAGATATCAAGTTCTCATCACATCTCTTGGGTTCTTTTTGAGCAGAAGTGAGGAATGCACTTTTGACTTGCCTTTTGTGCCCTGTGGCAGTGGATGTTGTCTGGGATCTTTTCTGTGATTATTTTGTCTGACTTCTCATACGTTATAGGCAAAATTCTTGAATTTCGTAGTTCTCCTGTTTCTTTATGTGGACATCTGATGGACACAGTCCTGTTTTCTGTTTTCTTGTTACCTTATCTGTAGGTAAATTTGTTCCTCTTCTTTTTGCTGTTATTTGCATGAAAGCATACAGATGGCGCTCTTTATCAAAACACACCAAATGTAAAAGAAAAGGCATTTTAAACAAATGCCCACAGTTTTTAAAGTAATTTTTTTCTAGAAGTGTCACCATGGCTTTTTACCATGCATATATCTTTCTTTTCATGAGATGGTGGCAGTATTGGCATGTAGCCTCAGGAGTGATGTCAGCACAGAGACTTAAATCTTCTACTGAACTGGATGACAGGTTTTGATGGTAGTGATGAGATGTGCACACTCCTGTCTGTTTATCAACATCATGTTGGTCTTCTCTGTGACCGAGACTGGTTCCAACAAGTTCTTTCTTGCAGCTGCTTTGTGGGCAATAACAATCTGATGGTGACTAGACCAAAGAATATCATCATGTCAAAGCAGGTGGATTTCTTTCTCAAGACCATTAAATGGCTGGGTGTTGGAGGCAGGAGAAATTGCGATGAGTCCTAAGACGTATGGGACTCCTCCCTAAGGTATATGATCTGTTAAAATCATACAGGTGATAGACGAGACAAATGAGAACTGTAGATGTTTCTCTGGTAACCAAGAAGCTGAGAAAAGCCACGATGTCCTGGCGTGTGGGAAGAGTCTTCTTAGCGAGGGACTTCTTAGATTAATGATTGTAATATTTTAGTTGATTTTCTGGACAGTTAAACTGTGCAGTCTAAGTTCAGCATCCTGAACCGTGGCCTTCTCAGTCAACTTTCTCAGTGTAGGGCCATGTTCACAATCCGGCCCATTTTTCTTCCAAGACTTTTCCCTGCCCTGAAGTGTTTGCCTGTTATAAACTAGATCGACTGCTTTCCACTTCCGTGGGCAAGTTGGGTGTCATTCGGATAACCAGAACAGAGCAGAGCGTGTGAGTGTTCCCACTCGCCTCGGTCACCTCCCATTCGTCATGATAAGCATTTCTGGAGGAAGATAAAAAGATGCTGGTGTCCTGTCTCTGCTACACAGTGATGGCACAAGCCCAGCTGGGGAAAGTAGCTGCTTTATTCAGGACAACTAAGGCACTTGGGCTGACCAGCATTTACTATCTGGTGGAGGAAGCCTGTTACCAAGATCATCTTCAAGAAAAACCTGTTACCACTCCACAGAGAAAACCTAGGCCCTTTGCTGCACCACTGGCAGGAGAAAATGACAGCAGTGACGACACTGTCATGTATGTCAGGACAGCCAGAAGAGATTGTTGTGGAGGGCTTACCCTCCCCAGAAGTTGCTGTGGTCACAAATGGCTCTGTGGCATAGACACTTGAAGAAGAGACCTGGAAATTCATGCATTGCAGTTCCTCTGCTTCTGTTCAAGTCTGATGTCTCGGCAGGTCACTTATAGGGTTTGAAGTGGGTGATTTTTAGACGTGCTGAAATTTAGACATGCAGCTGCCAATCTGACATCCCTGCTCAGCAAATGTCTCATCTGGAAAATGCCTAAACTCTGTAAGAAACCCATTAAGCAGTTACCGAAAAGAATGAATATGTAATAGCGCAATTTCCTCGCTCTGAGGTGTCTGAAGCACTGAACGATACCTCCGTTCTTCCTCCTCTCCTTCCTTGCTTTTCCTGTGAATCCCTCCTGGTGGCATAAAGACACAGCCCTTTTTTTTAGGAGTGAAATCCTATCCTATCCCTCATTGAGATCAGTTGACAGGAGGTCGTGTAAAGTGAGTTCATTCTTGAAATATCATTACATCATCTTTCTTCGCAATTAATTCAGTCTTTAAAATAAATAATGACATTGGGTGGTCCTCGGCGTTGGTGAGCTCTGTCAATTGCTACTAATGTGCTTTATCAGTCCAGTAGACGTGGAGTAGAAGCAGCAGCGCAAGAGATGACAGTATGTTCTAAGAACAATTAAAACATTGCAAATTTTCTGCCTAGCGGCAGGATGATAAATTATGTACATCCACTTACCATATTTGCCATAATTCAATTCTTAATAATTCAGCTTTTTGTTAGTGATTAGAGAATAAGAGATGGGCTTTGCCCTGGAGCAGTGTTCTTCTGCCAGTCAACTCGTGTTCTTACTGAGGTTTCCACCTGCAGGTAACAAAAGACTGTTTCTTTGCACCTTCACTTCACTGCTGTATGGGCATGGTTTAATCCCAGCTGATTTGTAACCTGCTGCTGTTTATTACCATCTTAAAAGAATGTGTGTGTTCAGACTGATTTTTTTTTTTTCCTGGTTTCTTTATAACATTAAACTATTTCTATATTTTTTCATACGGCATTTTTATTACATTATTTTGACTTTTCTAGTCAATAATTAATATTTGTAAGTAATATTGTTTAAAACTTACTTCTTTGGAATGCTTTTGTGGTCTTTGGTTTGTTTTGGGTTTTTTTTTCCCTAGAACTTATTCCTCAAACATCTATGGTTCTGAAATTGTGTCAGTGAATGAGTAGAATTAACGCCTAGGTAAGGAAAGTTTGCTTCCAGCTTTGCTACGGCCAGGGCTTTAAGGATTGTTTCCTCTTGTTTAGCTGAACGAGAAATTGTGGACCTCATGGATAAATCGTTTAACCAATTCTCTTTACCAGGAGGAACAGGTAAATATTCTTCATGTTGTAACAAAACAAACTTTTGTTCTGTGAGGGAAATGATTCTTCTGTATATGAGGTGGATTAAATGTAGTTTTTACAGTGCTAGGCACATTAATTAAATTAATGAAAAAATAAAAGTGCAACTATGTATACGTGGACACTTAAGATGGGAAAAGAAGGGAATGTAATGATCTGTTGTATAGAAAATTCTGTGTGTAAAAAAAGGATCCAAGGCTTTGATGATATTTTTATAGTGGTGACTGAACTAAGAGTAGTCTTACGGTTTCTGTAAGTTTTACCAGAGAAATATGGGGTTAGAACGGGTAATTTCTGCCAGGGGAAGTTGATTTTTTTTATTTTGAATGCTGCAGGCTAAATTATATTATAGAAAGTAATTATCATACAAAGATCTTGCAGTTGTGCCATATGAAAAGCTAGAAAAGGTTTAGGTTGCCAAAATCAGTGTGCTGAAGTGAATTCCACTGTTATCTAGGGATAAACTTGTAATTAATTGTTTCATTTTATAATGACGCATATGCAGACATTTGTGAAAATATATAACTTAATTGCACAGTTGAAAAATGCGATTCTGACAATGACAAAATGCCTGTACAAGGTTGAGATTTAACGCCTGGTTCCCCGGAGCTGTGCCATTCAGCCAGGGCAAGTGCCGTGCCCCTCGGCAGGGCTAGCCTGGCAGGAAAGTCAGCCTTTGGTTGTAGCATCCTCCGTCGGTACTGAGCGTGCGGTTCCGTGCTGTCTCGGGTTTGGAGGTTGCCCGAGCCATATCAGCCTGTAAGGTCATGTTACATTGCAAGTTCCGTCTCGTAAGAGCGATACTTAAATATGCACTGACGATGTGTTGAAAAAAGTATTATTCAGTTGTCGCTTGCTAACGACAACGATGACTGGCTCTTGCGATATTTGTATGTCTCAGAGCCCAGTTAGGAAAATCTAGTCCCATGAGAATGCTATTTCTGTCTCTCTCTGAGTCTACCATGAGATCTAAAACTTTGCTCTGATATTTTAAGTGTAGCTGGTGTAAAAAGGTGTGGGTAGTGAGTATCTTAACCTCTAACTTATGTTCCTGCATTTTTATTTTTTGTGTGTGTGTGTAACTATCTTGATTCTTTACTTGCTCATTGAAGACTGCCAGTGTGCACAGGGTCAGAGGGTTCGTGCCCATTGTTGCTGAGAAGTACGTAAAAATGATATATGTGTCTAGTTTAGTAAAGCTTTTCAATGCTTCAGTTCCATATTTATCATAGAACATAGCACTTCCAAATAAAATGCCAATTGCTATAATAAACAAACCCTGACAAACAACTTATCAGCAGAGAATTCTTGCTTTACATACCATAATATATTTGCTATTTTGTATTGCTTCTTGGCTGATTTTATACTGCTTTCTAAGGCTGAAGAATGTCTTGATAAGAATAAATGCTAATAGAAGCTAGTTTTAATTTAATGCGTATTGGATCTAGTTAATTCTTTTGCTTTCTTCCACATTCTTTATTTTGAGTCAGTAATCATGCAAATGAAACCTAGCAAAAATATTTTTAAAAAAAATTCTTTGTAGAAATATTACTCACCTTAATGCCAAAGACTAAAAAATAAATGGCAATAATGTAGCTATTGCTTTTTATTATCCCACCACTGAGGTTTGATTTTGTTTTATCAAACATCTAAGCTCACATTTCTCTCCCACCTTTCTCTTTCCTTTTGCTACTACTTATTAAAGCTTTTCAGAATCTTGCGGTTGGAGGCATTGCTTGGTCATGGATCAGAAAATACCATCACTTTCTTAGTTTCATCTTGGTAGCTCTCTCTTTCACTTTTTTCTAAATAAATCTTAACTTACAGAACTTCAATGGTTTAATTTTTAAACATTATCTCCTTCTGTCCTAATCTTCAGCATATTTCCATCCTCTTTTGCCCGCTGATGTACAGACCCTCTGATCGCTTTTAGACCTAACATGATATATTTGGGGCTGTTACCACTGATTCTCAGAAGTAGTACTCATAACTGAAACCTAGTAATGGAATATACTGTAGTAATAACAAAAAATAAGTAGGATATTGCTCCTGCTGAAGTTCTCATTTGGCATAAATTAAAGCAAAACAATGATAAACTGTACTAAGTTTGGACAAAGCAGCTGGAGTTATTTCTGATAAAGTGGCTTGCCTTTAGCTAATGGTATTTTACCTGTTAAACATTTGGCTGATAATTCAAAAGTCTTTTGATTTACGCAGCGGACCTGAACTTTCACTAGTACTTTCAGAATGGCTATTGATAGTTTTATATTTATTGTGGTATTAGGCTGCCAGCCTAGAACTAAGCTTGTTGTAGTTTGGCTGTACTTGTTTTGTTTTATTTTGTTTTGTTCATTTGTTTGTTTGTATCCTTCTTGCCTCAGTGGTAAGCCAAACCGTACGTGAATTGACTTAGACCAAATAGATTTAAGCGAAATCCGGAGTGGCGATTCATGGCCTTATGCTCCCAGTATTCTCCCAGAGCCTTAGACTTTGATAGTTTTGATCATAGGCTAGAAGTCCTAGCTTGAGTTTCAGTTTTACTTTGTCCATCTCTGCAAACAGTATTTCAGGGCGGGTAAGACTGCAGCCAGTGCGATGTCGGCAAGTTCTCAGAACCTTTGATAAGCAGGCTCCATCCACTAAGGCACTAAGCACAGCGTGATATATTGATTTTCAGGCTCTCTGATGAGAAAGCATTTTGATCCCTCAAACATTGTAATGACATATTACTTTATGTCAGTACCCTAGGCTGGTAAGGGAGATGCTGGATCACAAAAATATAGGTAATAATATAGAATAAAGAGATAGAGTAAAAGGACTATGTCTAAAATGTTTTTCTCTCTTTTTATTTACCAAAATAATATAAACAGGACCAAAAATGATTACAGTATAAAGGTAAATGGTTGGAAGTGCAGTATTTTGATTTGAGGGGGAGGGTTAGTTATCCCCTGGTTATGCATTTTGAGCATATTTTAGAAAATGAGAAGCTTGTATTAAAATCTGAAGGTCAGAAATAATTTTTTGATAAAAGGATTTTTCCTGCTAAGGCTTGAAGTTAAAACCTCCTGAAAGAGAAACTGTGTCAATTGCTGGAAAAAAAAAAATCCTCTAATGTTTCAGTTTCTGTTCTGCTATGGCTTGTACGAGTTCCTTAACTCAAATTCACATATATTTCAGCAAACTAAAGGAAAAAAGAACTGCAGTATGTCTTAAAAGTGATTCAAAACATAGACTTGGGAAAGACTTTAACCTTATTTCTGATGCTATTTAGGCATGTGTTTTGACATTTACCTTCCATGGATACAGAATGACACCTGGGTCTTTTTCTCAGGACTGCTCTAAGTGGCTGTGTAGAGCCCCACAGACAGGGGGCTCCGTGCGTGGCAGGTACAAAAGGCATCCCCGGTGAAGCTGTCTCCTAGGGAGGCGAGCGCAGTGCTCCCCGTCATGTGCAAGGAGGAGATGTGCCACATGGCTTCTGAGCAGATCTGCTGGGTGGGGGGAACCAGGTGAGTCCAGAGCTGGAGCAGAGCAAGTGGAGCCAAGGACTGGGCAGACGTGACCTGGTGTGTTTCATGTTTTTTTGGGGCCATTCATGGGGTCAGGTCCTTAAACGTTGGGAGAAATCCTTGGAGGCTGTGCAGCTGTTGGTCGTGCAGCACGGTGAGCTTCATTTTCTCTGGTTTTCTGTTTCTCCTCTCTGCTGGCTTTTCCCTCTAGTGCGGTGGCTCATCCAGCCTGACAAACCATTTCCTTGCTCTCTGGTTGAACTGGTCACAAGGAGACTCTTCTGCTCGCAAGGCTTTGCTGTATGCACATGTGGTTGCTTGTTGCAAAGGATGTTTAATTGACCTGGTAGTCAGTGTATGTCTGTCTGTACATCTCTTTGTGCTTGTGGTTTGAGATAGGACTGGTGGGGCTTCCTCAACTTGCCTCTTCCCTCAAAAGAAAAACGTTGCCCCCATCTACTCCCCACAATGTCAGCTACCGCTACTGCTGCTGCTCTTCTTCATCCCCACCAGCAGCTGGATCATAGTCTCACACAGCCCCATGGTGGAGGCACCAAAGCTGAATGGTACATCTGCTGGTTTCAGTGTGGTCCCCACCTCATGGCCATGACTCTTGCCATTCTCACAGTTCTCCACTGCCTCCCACTTTATTTTCCCTTACTGCTACTTTGCTCCCACGGTTTGTCCCCCTTTCCCTTCCTCTTGTTTAGTTAAAAATTAGGAAGGCTTCCTTGCCTTTTGTATTTATTATTCATTTTTGAAGAAGTAGCTGTATTTCAGCCGTGCTTTGTTTCCGCTGTTTTTCATAGGCAAATACCACCCGTCTGGCTGCCTCTTGGGAGTCTCTTATCTAGTGGGAAAGGGCAGTTGCTCAGAAGCACACCAGAAGTTCACAAAGGGGTGTCGAGCCATGCGAGGGGAGCTTTAAGCCACCCCTGCCTGAGGCTGGTCACAGCCCCACGCTGGTGAGTGCAGGCAGCGTTCCTTTGGGAAGAGGCTCGATGCCTGTAGGTTGGGTGGTGGCAGGAGGGCCGAGGAGGAGGCAAGGCGGGATGGTGAGTGTGTAGCTGTGCTGGCTGGAGAGGGATGCATCTGCAGCAGTGGTGGCGGGGTGGCTGCTCGCACCCATGAGTGGCTTTGCAGGGCGCTGTCACCTCCTATGGAAGAGAGCAAAGGTTTGTACTTGGGCCATAGCGTTGGTTATCAGCAGCAGCTGAGCACAAGCTTCCCCGCAAAGGACGTGAGGGTAAAAGGGAGAGGGTAAGGGAGAAAAGGAGTGGTGTTGAGAAAGGTTTGGCGCTGCCTAGGAGTTTAATTTGTGATCTAAATGTTGAAGTACAGTGTGTGCTGTTTAGCTTTGTAGATGACATCAGACTGGCAGTGACAGCAGCAACGTCAGAGGATATGATTCAAATTTGAAATGACCTTGATGAATTGGGAAAAACGCCCTGAAGACCACGGAGATGCTTAGGCTCAGTGCTGAGGTCGAAATAACGAGCTACACATCTTCAGGAGGGGAGCTGAGGTAAGGAGGCCTTGCAGTGGCTCATGGGGGAGAAAGAGTATGTGGCTGTCACGTCCCACTCAGTAAAGAGTGGGGGGTAAGTGGCTTCGGATTCGTAAATTCTCAACGGTGCGGACTAAGGTGAGGTAAATCTCAAGGTCCTTATAGAAACATTTATTAGCTTACCAAAATGGTTAGTATAGGTCTTAACAAGTCCACGAGAATTGGTTAGGTATATAACAAATTATGGCAAGTGGTGAGGTATGCATTGTGTGACTTAACCACAGGTATAGGACAACTTATGGCAAGCGGTGCTTAAGATTGTACTTAAGGTCGTTTCTTAACAACTCTAACCGTTACCTAGCAATTCTAAGAGAAAAGAGAAACTGAGGGATAGAGAAAGGAAAAGATGGAGAAAAAGACAGAGATAAAGAGGTCACCAGTCCTGGTACCAGCGTCTTTTTCAGGGAATCTTCCCAGGCATAATCTTCTTTCTTGGAAAAGTCTTCCCAGGTACGGTCTTTCTTGAGAAGAATTTTCCCAGGCACAATCTTCTTTCTTGGGAAGAATCTTCCCAGGCACTATCTTCTTCTATTGTTTCTTCTTTGTTACCCCCTAGGGACGCTTATTTTCCCCTTTTATGTTTGCTGAATTAGCATGGTCCACCCCCCTTGCTGAGGACAGCCTCGTCTCAGGTTTCTCCCTTCTCCCAGGGGACGTGTAGCATGATTTGGGTGCAGAGATGAGTGCCATAGTCATACATGTTTAGCATGATCTCTATAATCTTCATTAGTGTTATGCAGGGGTGTGCGCTTTCATATGCATTTCGCGGATAATGAAGCAAAGGTCACTCATCGGACACAATGGCCTTGAGATCTGAGAACTAGCAAGCTCACCACACGAGTGGCAGAACTATCCTGTCTTCACAAGACAGTTCTCCCACACTTTCAGGCGCCAGAAGTGTTAGCCTTATCAGTTCTTTGAAGGCTAAGCCTGCATGATTTATTTCCTTGCGAGTGTTTGAGGCCTTCCACTGAAGGCTTGGAGGGCCATCTGCCCCTCGTTGGGGAATTTACAGGGCGTCCCTTACAGTGGCAAAGCTGGAAAGTGAGTGTTGGAAGGAGAGGAAAAAAAACCTGGAAAGGTAAGGACAGTGTTTAGTGACTCAGGGTAACCTGAACTGAAGGTAAGCACTGTGCTTAGCTTTCATCCTATTTTCAACATATTGTGACCCCACGAGCTTTATTATGAGATAAGTGGGGTGGTAATAAACTAAGCATAAACTAAATCCCTTTCCAGGTGGTGTTGCACCATGGATCAGATTGTATCACAGAACTCAGTTTCATCAGTGTTTGTTAATTCTCACCGTATAAAAATCGGACTGGATTTACAAAAGACAAACAGTTTTTTCCCCTCACAGCAAAGCAGAAACTTTAAGCCTCTGATCAGAGGCTTCAACAAGGCCAAATGCCGGGTCCTGCACTTGGGTCACAACAACCCCATGCAGCGCTACAGGATTGGGGCAGAGTGGCTCGAAAGCAGCCCGACAGAAAAGGACTTGGGAGTGTTGGTTGACAGCCGGCTGAATATGAGCCAGCAGTGTGCCCAGGTGGCCAAGAAGGCCAACAGCATCCTAGCCTGTATCAGGAATAGTGTGGTGAGCCGGACTAGGGAAGTGATCATCCCCCTGTACTTGGCACTGGTGAGGCCCCACCTCGAGTACTGCGTTCAGTTTTGGGCCCCTCGCTACAAGAGGGACATTGAGGTGTTGGAGCGTGTCCAGAGAAGGGCTACAAAGCTGGTGAGGGGTCTGGAGGACAAACCTTATGAAGAACGACTGAGGGAGCTGGGGTTGTTTAGCCTGGAGAAGAGGAGGCTGAGGGGAGACCTTATCACCCTCTACAACTACCTGAAAGGAGGTTGTAGAGAGATGGGGGCTGACCTCTTCTCCCTGGTGACAAGTGATAGGACGAGGGGAAACGGGTTCAAGTTACGTCAGGGGAGGTTTAGATTAGATATTAGGAGACATTTTTACACTGAAAGGGTTATTAAACATTGGAATAGGCTGCCCAGGGAGGTGGTGGATTCACCATCCCTGGAGGTGTTTAAAAAAAAGGTAGATGGGGCACTGAGGGACATGGTTTAGAAGTGGCTCTTGTCAGGGTAGGCTAAAGGTTGGACTCGATGATCTTAAAGGTCCCTTCCAACCTCAACAATTCTATGATTCTATGTCTTTTTCCATGGCAATGTAATTAAAAATATGAGTAAAAACCTCAACAAATAGAAAACCAATGCAGGATTACAACGTAATTTTCAAGACAGCATACTGGGAACGTGCGGCTCAGACTACCCAGAAGCAGCCATTTGATCAACTTGTCGGACTAGACACAAATAGATGTAATTTTCTTTAGAGCTGCTGCCTAGGGAGTTACGTAGGCATGTGAATGCCCGCTAGGTCCCAAAATTGGCTTGTGAGCTCTTTGTCTAAGGAGCTCCCCGTCAGAGGATGCAGCGTATGTATGGAAAGTCACTCTTGCAATGCGATGAGTGCTTTTGTACCGGGGCACTGTGGTATTTGGGAAATGCAAACCCTGGCTACTTCCCAGACTGCAGTTCAGTTGGTGTGGGTCACAAATAAAAAGGGTTGCATGTCCTGCGCAGCTCCCCAGAGGTTCCTCATTTCTGCTGCTGAGGCAGACAGCTGGCTTTCTAAGACCTGGAGAAATCAAAGTGGCTAAGGGCTGGAGGGGCTGGGTCCAGGAGTAGAGCAAGGGGTTTGGAGGATGTCTCTCCTTCTTGTCCCTCTCTGTGGCACTGCAGGATATAAAGGTATCTGGGGCCAAAGGAGAAACATGTGTTTTCAAGCTCCCCTTCCTTCACTCGGTCAGCTTGGATGGAGTAACACGTCCAAGCTCCCCAGCAGCTCTGGGAGGAGTTGTTCAGATGCGTTTGGGACATAATGATGCACAAAATTACAAATTGTCCTGTGCTCAGGACCTTGCAGGACCAACCAACGAGTTGGCTTTAATTTGAAAGACTTATATTTGGGTTAGTGCTCTGCCAAGCCAAGGCTAGGATTCACTGCCAACGGGGCTGAGGGCTCTTTTGGCACTAGATGATATTAGGTAGAATCACACAGTGAGGTGGCCCCGTCTCCCATGGGGACTGTGCTTTCTTAATTAACCCGTGTGGGAGCTGAGCTGTGCTTACCCAGCTGCCAGACACAGGGCGGCTCGTGTGAAGCGTCGGCGGTGAAACTATGGGGCAGATAAACTTTGTGTATGTAGGTGTGCTATGGGTGGCTTCCCAAATTAGTCATTACTTATCATTACAAAACCCAGAACTTTAGAAGTTGTGTTTGCAACACCTTGCTCACAAGTGTCACAGCTAATAAAAGGTCTGTTGTCTGGCTGGGGTTATAAACTGGCACGTGAAGTCAATCTGTGTTACTTTGAGTTTAATAATAAATGGAACTGTAAGTCATAAGTAACGTGGTTGTGTATGTTTGCTTTCTTTCATTACAGCGAGATGAAAAATTTGCTTATTTCTCTCTTTTACTTCTCACTTACCTTATTTGGCACTGCTTTAGCGTAGCTGTTCTCTGGGCCTGCAGAGTGTCAAATCCCTGACTTCAGCCTCACTTGCCTTTTCAAGCTAGTTTACCTTATTAGTCTATTCACTGCTGAATTTGCCCTTGCTGACATAATCTTCATTAGTATTTTTTTTTTTTTTTGGTGTATCCTATCTGGCAGTGCTTTATCAATAAATAACCCCAGAGGTGTTAAGTGGTAGCAAACTTCCCAGAGACCTCCACAGGCAACTGACATGTCTCTTTTCCCAGACCAATTGTCACATCAGCCTCTGCTGGGAGAGGAGCAGCAAAAAGTGCTAAAATGATCAATAATCATGGATTGTGAAGACAGGACTAACTCAAGGAAAAATTTCCCCTTAAACTCAGTGTTGCATAAACATAGTCATTGTTGACTAAGTTACTGCTGTTAGCGCTTCCAAGTAGCCAAACTTTTATTTATCACTCTACAATTACAGACTCTATTTTTTTACTGTCTCTAGTTGTAAGTTTGCCTGTAGTTCCTCAAGTTACAAAATGTCATAATTTTTGAAGGCCAATGAGAAAGAATAAGATCCATTTAAATCCACCTTCCTTTCTCTGCAAGGTGCAATTCTTGTGCCGTAGTATTGCGTATTATTACTTTCTTGTCAAGATGTAACTGGCAGAGTCGCTGGGGTACTCACCCATTCTTCTGGGGGCTTTTCAGCGTCTTGGACAGCAGATAGTGTCAGCAGCAGTGACAAATGACACTGGCAAAGCACCAGCATTATAACGAGCAAAACATTTGCCTTGCGTGCCTCAAATCTTGCCTGTTCTCTGATTACGTTTACTGATCTAAATACAGGCAGAACCTCTTCCTACAAACCTTTTTTGCTGTTTTTGCTGGCATTTCCTCCAGCCCTGATTTCTCTAACCAGTTTATATACATTTTGTCCAATTAATTATGTTGCACTTCGGCAGCGGATTTCCCCAAGTACCTTCCTAAGCCAGTGGTTCCCAAGGGGTGGAACCACTCTTGGGAGTGGTTATGAGCCCAAGAGCTCATTTTTGGAGAGGAGCAGCTTGCAGTGAGAAGTGAATCAGAAGTACAGAAGTCAGATCACCAGCTGAGGTGGGAATTTCTGTTGAGAGCCCTCTGCAAAGCTCTCTGCATACCCTGTTCAAGGAAAGTTGGGGAAGGGTGGATTTCGCTGAGCAGTGGTTTTAAAAGCAGCTTTTTTCCCTGGCCGTGAGTCGAGTTATGTGCAGAGCGATCTCTGTGCAGGTAGACTGTCACTTGTATCCATGTGCCTGCAAGCCCTGCCAGTGGACCTTCATCTATGATGTCCTTTTTTCACTCCTCTTCCTCAGCGGTACCTGAACACATATCGAGATGTAGACAAGGCCAATGAGAAGGGATGTAGAATAATGGCATTAAGGTGCTTTGGTATGTTTTTCCCTGTTGTGTTTTGTTATGGCAGCCTAAGGAAATCATTACTAGGTGGCTTTTCAAAGGCAGCTTCAGAGCTGTTGCCCTGATGTTGTCTTGCCTGAACTTCATTCACACAGAATCACAGAATGGTTCGGGTTGGAAGGGACCTTAAAGATCATCTAGTTCCAACCTCCTGCTATGGGCAGGGACACCTCCCACTAGACCAGGCTGCTCAAAGCCCCATCCAGCCTGGCCTTGAACACCTCCAGGGACGGGGCCTCCACAGCTTCCCTGGGCAACCTGTTCCAGTGTCTCACTACCCTCACAGTAAAGAACTTTTTCCTGATATCCAATGTAAATCTACCCTCTTTCAATTTGAGGCTGTTACCCCATGTCCTATCACTACACTCCCTGATAAAGAGTCCCTCCCCATCCTTCCTGTAGGCCACCTTTAGGTACTAGAAGGCTGCTATAAGGTCTCCTCAGAGCCTTCTCTTCTCCAGGCTGAACAACCCCATCTCTCTCAGCCTGTCCTCATAGCAGAGGTGCTCTGATCATCTTCGTGGCCCTCCGCTGGACCCATTCCAACAGATCCATGTCCTTCTTGTGCTGAGGACTCCAGAGCTGGATGCAGGACTCCAGGTGAGGTCTCACCAGAGCAGAGTAGAGGGGCAGAATCACCTCCCTCGATCTGCTGGCCACACTTCTTTTAATGCAGCCCAGGATGCGGTTGGCTTTCTGGGCTGCAGGTGCGCATTGCCTGCTCACATTGAGCTTCTCATCCACCAGCGCCCCCAAGTCCTTCTCCTCAGGGCTGCTCTCAAGTCATTCTCCACCCAGCCTGTCTTTGTGCCTGGGATTGCCATGACCCAGGTGCAGGACCTTGCACTTGGTCTGTTTGAACTTCATGAGGTTTGCATGGGCCCACCTCTCAAGCCTGTCCAGCTCCCTCTGGATGGCATCCCTTCCCTCCAGTGTGTTGACCACGCCACACAGCTTGGTGTTGTCAGCAAACTTGCTGAGGGTGCACTCAATCTCACTGTCCATGTCACCCACAAAGATGTTAAACAGCGCTGGTCCCAGTACTGACCCCTGAGGAATGCCACTCATCACCCATTTCCATGTGGACATTGAGCCATTGACTGCAACCCTTTGAGTGCAGCCATCTAGCCAGTTCCGTATCCACTGAATGGTCCATCCATCAAATCCATACTTTTCCAATTTAGAGACCAGGATGTTGTGCGGGACAGTGTTGAATGCTTTGCATGAGTCCAGGTAGATGATGTCGGTTGCTCTCCCCTTATCTGCCAATGCTGTGGCAACATCATAGAAGGCCACCAAATTTGTCAGGCACTATTTGCCTTTGGTGAAGCCATGTTGGCTATTACCAATTACCTCCTTATTTTCCATGTGCCTTAGCAGAGTTTCCAGGAGGATCTGCTCCATGATCTTGCCAGGCACGGAGGTGAGACTGACCGGCCTGTAGTTCCCTGGGTCATCCTTTTTTCCCTTTTTGAAAATGGGGATTATGTTTCCCCTTTTCCAATCAGCAGGAACTTCACCAGACTGCCACGACTTTTCAAATGGAAAGTGGCTTGGCGACTTCATCTGCCAGCTCCCTCAGGACCCGTAGATGGATTTCATCCGGTCCCATGGACTTATTCACCTTCAGGTTCCTCACATGGTCCCAAACCTGATCTTTTCCTACAGTGGGTGGTTCTTCATTCTCATAGACCCTGCCTTTGCATCCTGCAACTTGGGCAGTGTGGTTGGAGTCCTTGACGGTGAAGACTGAGGCGAAAAAGTTGTTCAGCACCTTAGCCTTCTCCATATCCTGGGTGACCAGGTCTCCTGTCTCCTTCCTGAGAGGGCCCACACCTTCCCTACTCTTGCCTTTACCCCTGATGTACTTAGAGAAGTTTTTCTTGTTATCCTTGATGCCTGTAGCCAGATTTAATTCTATCTGGGCTTTAGCTTGCCTAATCTGGTTCCTGGTTGCTTGGACAGTTTCTCTGTATTCCACCCATTCAACCCGTCCTTGCTTCCACCCTCTGTAGGCCTCCTTTTTGCTTTTGAGCTTGTCCAGGAGCTCTTTGTTAATCCACACAGGCCTCCTGGCATTTTTGCCTGACTTCTTCATTCTTGGGATGCACCACTCCTGAGCTTGGGGGAGGTGATCCTTGAATACTAACCAGCTCTCTTGGGCCCCCCTTCCCTCCAGTACTTTTTCCCATGTTACCCTGCCAAGTGGGTCCCTCAAGAGGCCAAAGTCTGCTCTCTTGAAGTCCAGGGTAGTGAGCTTACTGTGTGCCCTCCTCACTGCCCGAAGGATCTTGAATTCAACCATTTCATGATCACTGCAGCCAAGACTACCCATGAGCTTGACACTCGGCACAAGCCCCTCCTTGTTGGTAAGGACAAGATCCAGCATAGTTCCTCTCCTTGTTGGCTCCTCTACCATTTGAAGAAGAAAGTTGTCATCAACAGATTCCAAGAACTTCCTGGATTTCTTGTGCCCCACTGTGTTGTCCTTCCAACAGATATCAGGGTGGTTGAAGTCCCCCAGGATGACCAGGGTATGTGAACGCGGTGCCGCTCCTATCTGTCTATGGAGGACCTTATCCACTCTGTCATCCTGGTCAGATGGCCTGTAGCAGACCCCTACCGTAATGTCCCCTGCCCCTGCGTTCCCTTTAATCTTGACCCATAAGATCTCCTTTGGGTCTGCATCCATCCCCAGGTGGAGCTCCATGGAAGATGCATTTCTTTGATGTCTACTTGTGATGTGGCTTTTACACTTGGGTCTGGGTGAAGCTCACATGATTAGCAGCGTAGTGTGTGTTGTCTCCCTGGAAGGAGAAAGTCACCTCTGAGATTGCAGTGCAGGGAGTTAACGGGAATTTGTATCATCAGGTCACTTCTGGCAAGAGAAACAGATGAGCGTGTGCCCCTCTCATGGCTCTGAATGGGACATTCAGCTGACCTTCGTTGCTTCCTTTGCTTTGGTTTCCCATTCAATAGTTAGGGTGTGAATGCTGGAGTCCAGAAATCCACTTTATCCCTGTGCCACAGCACTTTTCAGAGTCAAGTAATCGTGATTCAGGCAGTTACAAAGTGACACCTGTGTGGTCTATTCTTCATGAACAACAGTAACTCCTGGTTGTCCTTAGTTGAGGGAGATGGGGACAATTGGCTGGAATCCCTTCCTCTGAGACCTGGTGCTTATTCCGTCATCTAAGCTACGGTGTATCGGCTAAGGATTGTTTGTCCTACATTATTACATCATTTTCCTCCTCCCTGATTTGGTTCTTTTAGAAAATGAATAATAATACAATTTCCCTACTTTATTTAATTGATTATTTGGGTTGATAATACTGTGTCATCAGAATGTCAGAAGAAAAGCTTTAAATATTGAAGTCTGCAGGTTGACCTTTTAGTCTTTGTTCTTTAGAATGAATTGGAACTTTCTTGCTGATGGCTTTAATTCATTGATGCATCTTAATGGAAAATTGATTTTTTTTTTCTCCCTAAAGATCACATTTACATAAAAAAAAAAAAGGAAAATGATATTTTAAGAAACAATTTGCTAACAAAATGACAACGATGTCTTGAGGTATGCCCTGAGTTTCAGGGTTTGAAATTATTTTCATTAAGGAAAGGCTCATCATAATGCTGTGACTTTTTATCTCATTAAACTCTTTGCTATATTGCAAGGAAGTGAGAGATGATTACTAGTCATTATCTATTCTTGCCTTACAGAAAACCAACACCATGAGGTGCATTCTCTGGCCTTAATTTTCAAAACTAGTAGGGCTGAAAGGCTCATGCACTATTTGTTCTCTAAAAACAAACAACACCCAGAAACCAACAAACAAAAACCCCTCGACATCCTTCTGTTTTCTTATTGGACTAGGACACACAGTATAAATCTTACAAAGCCTAGAGCGAGACTGGCAAAACGCCAATCCGATGAAAGAGCATCATTATAAAGTGAATACCAAATGCCACTAAGAGTGCCACTAACTTGAAAAGCAGAATGAAAAAAATATTTCTGTCTCCTCTGAATAGTGTGGGTCAGATTTTCTTCTTCATGCTAAACGCTGTTAGGTGAGACTGGAATAAGTTTGTGGTGGCCGTAGCAGTAGCAGAAAGGTTGAGACAAAGCCATGCCTTTTATCTGGAGCCCTTCAGTGCCAACTGGGGCAGTTCCCCTTTTCTTTTTCTCCTTACCTCTTTACCTTACTTTTGCTTCAGCCTACGTCAAGCAGCTATGGACTATCAAGTGGATATGTAGGAACTCAGAAATGTCAAGCCTAGCCTTCTTTCTTCTGCTGTCACAGTGAAACTATGATGACCCGGTTTCCTCCTAATGTTGGTCCACAGACGCCCCCAGGGCCTCTCTGGCCTCCTCTCTTTCTTTCTCTTCTCTGATACGTAAGATGTTCTTATCATAAATGAATTACAATCAAACCGTTTCAAGAGGTGTGTTGTGGGGTGGGGAGACTGAACAGATTAGGAGGAGAGAGGAAACTGGGGAGCCGCATGACTTCTAGAAGAATGCAAAAAATACGAAGTTGGTGTAGCAAAAGTATTGCTGGTTTTGGGGACAACAGCAAGAAAGCCAAACAGCCTGTCTTGGCAAAGAGGTGCCTTCGAGAAACGTAACGATGCGGATTTGGCCCTAGTGGTGTTGTGAGCCGAGCTCCCTTGCCTGCAGCAGTGCATTAGACCTGCAGAATCTGTGGTACCCATGTATTTTTTTATACATACATATATATGCAACACACAGACCCGAGTGTTTTTATGTCTATTTAGCCTGTGCTGTTGAAAAGATGACGCTATCTGTATTTGCCGGCGCTCTGCGTGTGCTGTATGTTCCGTGAGACTTCTGCCACAGTGTTTAGGAGAAAACCGGCCAACAGATGATGAGTAACAGGCTGCTTGCACGATTGTTTATACGGTAGGAAGAAAGACTTCCCGCCCAGAATTAGTCATACATGCTAAATACCACCTCAATTTTCATGCCTTTTTGACAAGAGTCGATCTGGTTGTTTCTTTCTTTGCTTTTATCAAGGTATTTTTAGTTTTTTAATTTAAAAAAAAAAAAAAAAGCCTTTTGGAGAAATTTAAAGGAAAATGTATTTGTGGTTTGGCAAAATAAGACTGAAATGACAAACTTTCTACAACAAATATGATTTTTGGAAAGGAGTTATTAAAATGATTTATGACTCTTGACAAAAACATTTTATTAGTAATACACGGTGAAAATATTTCATAGTGTGCTTTTCTAGAAGCAATTCTTTTGAAAACTAACAAATTCGTAAGGTTTTTTAAACTTTATGATATTGAATTGCTTTTTTTATGTTGGACAGAACACTGTTGGACAGTGTTGGACAGAAACTGGAAAATACTAATCCATCCACATCTACCACCTCCAAGTCTTTGGTCTTCCACAGCCCCCTTGGAATTTAACAACAGACATTTTTGAAAGGCGTTTTAACTTCTAGCATTCAAAATAATGTCTGAAAAACACTCCTAAAGTTTTAGTCACTGAGTATGTATGGTTTTAAAAATTAGGTAAGACGTGCCTTACCTTTGTATGAAATTAAGGCAGCTCTGGCTACTTTTTCTGTTAAATTAGTTTCCCGTCACATCCATTGGCGGTGCAGAGCGTGTCCCTGTTTACGGCATGCTTGCACCTTGCTATCCTCCTGTTACACTTAATTGTAATGGCAATCAGTATTAAAATCCACTCCTCTCCCTTTCCAGAAACACAGCTATGTGGGGCTTTCACCCTACCGAGATTCTTCTCCTGCCTTCCAAAGTGGTGTGTGTCTATCTGCACTCATATGTTCATCCATAGATACATAAATGCCAAATATTTTGACCAGACCTGCCTTGAGACGTATGTATAATGGATATATTATTATATACATATGTATCTAGGCATATATACACACGCATATATTTATAAGATTCCAAGTTTCTGAAAATGAGATTATTGCAAGGAATTGCAGTCACTAGAATTAAAATGGCAGTACTGAAACACGGAACAATGGCAGTTTGTGCTCGGCGTTTGGGGTGACGGATCCCGCTGTGCTCCTGCTGAGTGCTGGAAGAAGCTCGGATAATCTGCGTATCACGAATCTTCGTGAAGCGTTGGGGAACGAGCCAAGATCCAGTAGGCCAGCTAAAGGAGATGCGAGTGGACTGGTGGTAGGTTTTGCTGTGCGTATGTATTTGAAAACAGAATTGCTGCATCTACTAAGGGAACAGCAATGTTTTGATTTCAGGGTCTTCCAACGCAGATAGCTAGAAACATTTACTAGACTAAAGCTTTAATGTTAAAATATAAACACAAATAATATTTTCTTTTCCTGAAAATTTGATAGAGGAGACCTCTGAGGGATGTGACATTCTCTTTATCTACAAATACACTGGCAGAGCGCCTGAACTCAGACCTTGGGACAGTGTCTTTGCTTTGGCAGCTGGAGGTTTTTGGCTACTGAAGTCCCCAGCTGTGGAGATTTTATTTCAGCAAGAAAGATACCTTTTTTTTTTTTCCAGAAATTTTTTTTTTTTTCATAACAGGAAAAGGTAAGAACTACTCTACCCGTAAAACCAGCAAGCAAACAAACAACTTTCCAGTTAGCCCTGCTATTTCTCAAGGTGATATCATTATCTTACTGTGCCGCTGCCTCCAAATGGCCCTGGAGGCATCATTTGAAGTACAGTGAAATATTTGTCATGGAGTCAGAATGTTCTTCGCAGTTCTGAGAATTGCTAGATTAAGATTTTTAATCTAGCAGATTAAATCAGATTAAAAGCAGATTAATCTAGCAGAACCTGAAATAGTATTTTGTACCCTTCTTGGAAACGCATATAAACTATGATTATTTCCCTCCCCACGCCCGCTTATGCAATAACATCCTTAAACATTTGTCTCTACATGGTAGGGTCTTGAGGTAAAAGCATACCGTATTTTTCTGGACTTTAAAACCTTTTTATGCCAGAAGAGCATTGTGGTGTTAACACCAAGTGTAAAATAAAGCCCTTATTTTGTAAAACTAAGAATTTGGGGGAATATTGTCAGGTGCAAATGGTATGTTGCTCAAGAAGTCGGTCAGGTTATTACCGATTTGTCCTTGATGAAGGCCTGTCCCCATCACCTTCTGGAGGACACTTCACCACAGATGGAACCTTCCGGGTCGTACGTATCGGGGTGAGAGTCTCACCGTCATTACTTTTAAAAATGTGGGATTTCTCCCTCCTTGATTTCCCTCTCCTTGCTGTGCAGCAGGTCCTTGTGCTGGCAGCCGCCTGTAGATGGGGCTGCCGTCCCGTGCTGGCTGGGGCACTGGCAGCTGTGGGACAGATGTGGTGCACTGCAGTGGCCAGTAAGTAACCATCTATCTTTAGCAACTTAGGCGACGCAAAGTGACCATAGTTTTAAAATATTTTGTTTTATTAAATGTTTAAAATAACATAAACATCATATTAACAATTTTATGGCTGAGGTTCTTGTAATTTGTGACTTTACCGTTTTATCTGATTTGAGAGCTCAAAAGATTACACCTTAACATTAGAAACTTTGTAATTAAGTTTTATAACAGTAAGTTGTCTCATAGCTAACAAGAGAATAGAAATAGCAGATAGAACCATATAAACTTTGGACAGTGGGAGAGTACATATTTTACTATAAACTGGGGTCTGCCAAGATTATTTAGGAACAAGAAACCTTTTACAAGCAGTTTCATGTTAATCTGAACAAACCAACTCACTTCATAGTTGACTTTTAAGCAATAGAGAAAAGTGGGATAGTACATCTTTAATTATTCCCCAAATATGCATATTCTTTATTTTTATTTCTCTTAAGTAAGACTGTACCACCTTCATACCGATATTTAGCACCATGTAATGGGATATTTACCATTTAGCTTCCAGGCAATGTACAGTATGTTATTTACTCTGCGCTAGAATAAAGGGTCCAATTGAAAGAAAAGTTCGTCCTTGCTTTCTGCGGTAGAACGTCAACGCTGGAAGAGCAACAGCATGCTTTCGACCATGAAGCTGTAGCTTATTTACAAACAAAAGAATGCCCCCCCTCCCTCTTTTCCCAGTTGCTTATTTGTGATGAGGATTTGATTAATAGTACTACAGGCTGGGTCTCCTTTACACTGGGAACTAGGGTAGGTTTTAATCACGTCGTCTTAAACTGAATTGGAACAGTGCATACCAAACAAGCACGGCCTGGCATTTCAATATGAGCTCCGCTATTTTTACCATCTCTGTATGTTGTATGAGAAGACTGGTGGTGAAAGATGTAACTATACACACGGGCATACATCGTCATGTTTTCTTAGAAAATGTAAAATAAGAAATTTCTTGAGGAGGTGGGTAATGTGCCAACAGCCTGTAGTATACCAGTATGTCTGTTACCCCCCCTCCCCCCCGTCCCAAGAAAGAATTGTATTTTCTTAACAAAGTTGTTGGGATAGTGAGTGGAGGGGTGAGGAGAAATTTTATTTTTTGGTAACAGACATGCTGGAGATAAACAGCTTTGGTCGTCAGTCAAAAGGCAGTTCAAATTCAGATTAATTTTAGGGATTTGGGTTTTTTGTTATGGTGATTTAATAAAAGAAAAAAAAAAAGAGAGAGATATTTCTTAATTGCAAGCTTATGCCCATTGCTTTTTGACAGTGAAATGATGTTCTGCGTTTCATTGCTTTCGCACAGCAGTTCATAGCTATAGCCTACGGACTAGTGTATATGCATAGTATCAACAAAATCGTACATCGGGTTCAGCAGTGGTCCGTGTTATTTCTGTAGCAGCACTGCAGGCTTCTGACACCTTGAGGGGGTAGATACACTGCAAGTTCATAGGGTACAAGCAATTACAGAGGATAATCCCATTATCTTGTGGCAGGTATTTTCTTTTGCGTCTGGGCAGAATGACTGCCACTATTGTTCTCTGTGCTGCCTGCTGGTAGCTGGGGGAAGGACAGAGGAGCCTTTTAGTCCATACAGTTTATTACAAGAGCCCATAATGATATCGAAACGCTGACGGAGCTCTTCCCTGGCTCCTTGGGAGGCAGAGTCCTCTGGGTTTGGCAGCTTCATCTCGTCTGATCCCTTGAGTATCTCTTTGCTCGTTTGAGCTGGACGCTCTGTGCCTAGCAATGCTTCTGCTGTCCACGAGCAGAGGCTACAGGAACGCTCCTTCTGCTCCTCTCTCCTTCCCATAGCACTGACCATGCTACCTCTGAAGGAAAAAAAAAAAAACCTAACCCCCTAAAGCTTCAATCTTACAGGCACTAAAAGCTCTAGCCGTTAGCCATGAGTAATATCCACTCCTGAGTTGTTTGCGTTAATTTGTGCACGGTTGCCACAGGACCTCCGATTTAACTAACAACTGTATTTGGCTTTTCTTTTGTCAAAAGCTTGTGAATATACATGAAAAAGCAACAGCTAGAATAGGGAAGAAAAGAAGTGGCTGTCACTTGGTGTTTTCTTTTAGGTATTTTCCCCAAGACTTGGGTTTCTTCAGAGCAGATACAAATGCACGAAGGAGCACACAGTAAAACATCAAAGATAAGTCACCGCTTGAGGTGAGAACAAGCTCTTATGCCAAGTCCAGCTTTCCACGAGGACAGTCATGACTAGCACCCAAAGGCCATTGCCATGTGTCGGTCTCAGCATTGAAGTTTTTCTGAAATATTTCTGTGGTTCAGACAACCACCTGAAAACATCTCAAGCCACAGGAAATGGATAAAAGATTCAAGTTTTACTGCATGTTATATCCGTGTTAAGAAAAGCTAACAGCTCGATCCCCCCTCCAGGCAAGGCCAGTGCTCTGGAGCCAGCTGCTGGCAATGCTGCGTGGGCTATGGAAGGTCTCCAGAAGAGCATACACCATCTACAAACAGATACGTTTCTGCAACATCCCAAGCAGCTCCTGCTGCTTTCCAGAGGTGCACTGAAGCTTTGCTGCAGCTGTTACCTTCAGCAAAATGCTGAAGAGCTTTATAATGTGATACCACCATTGTTCTGAGCGAAACCTGAAGCGTCTTTTTTTGCACGTGCACAAAACAGGTCAGGATACGCTCAGGGTGAGAAATGATACAGCTCAGACCTGTTGGGACAATAGAGCCTGTGCAAATAACCGTGAATGCCTAGAGGCGTCTGTGAGGCATGCATGGCACAGGGGAAGCATTGGGGAAGGGAAGGCAGGACACTTTACTCACAGTAGGTCTAGTCTACGTCAGCCAGCTGTTGTAGGTGTAGCAGGTCTACGGTATTTCACTTTTCTGTGAAACTCAAGTTTGTGTCTCTCATGCACAGCAGAAGACTTCTGATCCCCTTAGCCGTGGCTTCCCTTTGTACGTAACGCAGGCACGTAAAAAGACCTCTTAGGATAGGAGTTAAAATTCTTACCTACTTTTTTGTATGAGGTTTGATTCAAAATAATCTGCATTTTTGTTTTGTTTTGTTTTTTAGCCTTTCATACGAGGAGACTGGAAGCTGGCTGATGACTGGTTATTTACTCGAGGGAATGCAGCCTTTCTAGAGGAAGCCCTACAGAATCCTGCCTCACTCCGCCAAGGTAGCCACAGTCCCTGCACAGCTAAGTATAACGCAGCTGACCTTCACCATATGCACTGCTACGGAAGCGCTGTACAGGAAATAGCTGGTCCCCGGCTCCTAGGTTCTCAGGCAGTGACACCTCGCTAATGTGCAATGCGCAGCAGCCATTGCCAGCTTTCTGGAGTTGGAAGTATATCTAACAACCCGTACAGTTTCATTTTTGAAAGTACGCTTTCAAGGCAAGAGCTTAAAAAAATTTGCATCTTTGTAAACTGGGTGTTTGACCTAATTGAGCACAGATCAGAAGTAATGTGTGACAAACACAGCGGCCTTTGCTAGGGAATGCCAGAGCCTTGGTCAGGTTCTGCTGCAGACATCCTTTCGCAATTGCCTGAAACTAGACCTCTGGGGCATAAGGGGGAAGATTAATTCCTTGCACCTTTAGAAAAACATTTGAACTATCGTGGAGGCCTAAGGTATAAATATACTGTCATCCTAACTGACTCTTGCCTGCACTGCCAAAAACAAGTATAATTTTTTAAGAATGCCAGCTTTGTAAATACTCTGCTATTCTCGGCTCTCCACAGATCAACTGTGTGATTTTTTTTGTGATGTGGCATTACTTTTTCAGACAGCTAGCATGATAGAAGACTAGAGAGACTGGATGCTGCATTGTTTCAAAAACTAGCCGCTTTAAAGTCTGATGATCTTGAGTCCTTATTCAGTGTTGTCTGAATAAAAAAATATTCCAGTACTAGATTTGCCTTTGAAAATCCGATAGCATGATAAATCTGTTGCTGTTGCACTAAGGCTGTCGTTGCACCAGCTACTTTGAAGAAGGCTCACTCCTTCCTCCTCAGAGGAATTCATACTTCACTAGGTGAAACAAGTATCTCCAATAGCCATGAGTGTTAGGAAGATCCTTGGGTTCCTTTCTGAACTGCAATGTAGGACAAAATGTACTACCTTCACAGTGCGTGATTGTTTTTACACAAAAGTCAATGAAACCTTTCCTATTCTCCACAAAAACAAGTTTCAGACTTTTTAATTCCTACTGACAGGAGTGGCAGCAGAATTGGCCTGATGGGATTTCCTCCGTCCACATCTTTACACTTTCTTTGCCAGTGGAAGTGATCAACGGCAAAGTGATTTAGCTGTAATGAAAGCGTGAAGGACAGTATCAGGCTGTTTTTGAGCTACAGGGAGAGAAGTTTTCTGCAGACAAATGGAAGAAGGAAAAAGACCTATTCCTCAAAAATAATAAAGAGTTTCTGAATTCTTCTTCAATCTTTTAAGAAGTCTTCTCTTCATTCTTAGTGTAAATACAGCATTTTTCAAGCCAAAAAAGTGTTCCAAGCAATTGTGATAAATGCAAGAACAGGGCGTTTTAATAGACTGCAAACTTAACCGCAGAGAGAAAAAAAATACCTCTGCATAAGAAAGCAGCGTGTGTGAGTAGGTACGTGAATTCTCTGCACATCTTCAGTTACAGCTTGAAAGTATCAGTCCTCAGTATCAATCTACAACAAGATCTGAAAACTGTTCAGTGTGTTCACTGGCCTAGTGTAACCGGTCTTTTTCCCCCTCTAAGTTTTGAAAACTGAAAAAGTGAAATCGTGTTTTTCAGTAAGGTGCCATTTCACTGAATGAAAATGAACGAATAGCCTCTTTAGGAAGACCTCTTACAGGTTAATTTCCTTGGCTGGGTCTTCTCTGATGGCATCCTTTTCTTCCAAGGTTGTATGCTTTAAATTTGCCTCTTTTGAGGAAGAAGATGGGATTAAGATAGCCTAGGTAGTACATGGGAAGACAATGACTTTGGTTAATCGTTACTCTTACACATCAGACTCTAGATGAATGGTTCCAGCTTGACCTGTTCCTAAAGCTTCAGTTATGGCTTTAAAAATTGGCCTAGTCCTATGGAAGAAAGACCACCATGTATTAAAGCATTAGTTAAAATTAAAAAGGTGAACATATAACAGTGCACAATAAACGCAGGCTGCTGTTGGAGGGAGTGGATATTTCTGCTACTTTCAGACCCCGATGCCCATAGTTGCTGATTAGAGGAGATGGCGGTCCTTCTGGAAGAGACCGGTTGCTGATGGGTGGCTTCAGTGCCTGATGGTGCTGGATGCCCTGAAGTAGGAAAGGAACTTGTAGCAGAGGCTCACCACAAAGTACCAGATGTTTCGAGCCATCTGTGACCTTGCAATGAAAATGCGCCAGATGATCACAAGGAGGGTGGTGTTGAATGCATATCGGATGTTCCTCAGCCTAAGAAAGAGAAAGAGACCATCTTATGCCGAAAGACAAAACCAACAAAAAGGTTAGCAGCTTGCTTCATTCGCTACGGGTAATTTTGTAAGAAGTCCTGTCTACAAGTGGCCCTTGGGCTTTTTGCAATTCCTGTTTTGGTGAAGACGCTGTACCTAAGATGTCCCTACCATCTTGCCAAGGACTGTGCTGAAGTTATGGTATAGTGACTAGTTAATGGGATACCTATATTGCAAGTGTCTCTTGTTCCATGTACTGTCATTTCAGACCAGAATAGACAACGGAGCCGTACTGAGAGCTGTTTTCTTAATGGCAGTCAAGTTCCAATACTTTCTGCTTTGATTTGGTGTATTGGCTATTTTTTACTTACTAAGATTGGTGAAAGGCTGGAGGACCTTTGCAGGAGCTGATGAATAAGGTTATCCTTTTTGGTTGAAGCCTTGCCCTTAATGTTGGGAAATTACTCAATAATCATAAGTGGTCTTTACTTTTGCAGTACTGCAGCACTGGGGGTTTGGGTTTGCATTTGGTTTTTTTTTAACATCCTATATTTAAATGGCATTAATGGGTCTTTAAGATGCTAATCATCTTGTCCTCTTTCTTTCAAGCAAACTTAAGCAGTTCTCACTTTCCCAGTGTCTGACCAAGGGAAGAAAGCTTCATACATAACATGGCCAAGACTGGTTTAGTTTTTCTAAGAGTCCTTATTTTTTTTGGTTTTTTTAGGTTGTTTTTTTTTTTTTATAACTTTATGACTGCGCTATACCACACTGCCTATTTAGGCTATGAGGCAGTTCTTCACCTGTTACAGAGGTTCTTCTAAATCCTTTAATAATGACCCATGAACGAAGAACTTGTTTAGGATTCCTTGCTATGGCAACAAGCTGGTTTATGCTTCTAGCATTTACAGTGCACAAAAATGGTTTTCTTAAAGGAAACAACCAGGCTCTTACTCCAAGGGAGTTGCTCCTTCTCCTTTTGCCTGCACTTCTCAGTAAAAGGGCTGGAGAAGTCAGGAAGAGCATAATCTTTAACTGAACAGGAGAAGGACAATCTCAAATTGCTCATTCAGACTCTCTTAAACTGTCACCTAGGACTGAACACACAAACTCTCCAACAATTTGGAGAATTTTTGCCCATTCTCCCGAAGGAATTAGAAACTTCAACTTTAAAATGAAATCTAAAATCATACAAATGCTTAAAGTTTTTATGCAATGTCTTTGAATTGCTAAAAACTTTTAGGAGCTTCACAAAATCTAAATCTGACCCTTATTTTCATATTTTAATTCTGAATGACCTTACGCACTGTAACTTCATTACTTGGTCATCGGCTAGGAAGGGATAATATCTAGCCCCTAATTTTTAGTGTCATCAAAAGTCCGCTTTCTTCTTCAGGACGGAAAAATAAAACACTGACAACACTCTGTAAGAAATAAGCTATGCTCTGTTTATCTCAGTATTATTCAACCACAATTATTGCCATGTAAATAGAATAATTTTCCTCAAAAGCCATCCAAGGTAGCCAGGAGCTCTTGTCCTTGTCACTGGGTATGACTTACTTTCGTAAGTGCTGCTTTGCTGCTGGAATGCCAGCCATGTCCTCATTTAGCAAGTACTTCTTAGCACCTAGGCAGTAGCTTTCAATGTATTCTGACCAGTGCAGCTGGCGAACGTCAAAGTTGTATAACTGGGATTTAAAAACAAAGAGCAGAAATTAAATACTAGAATTCAAAACGAGTTCACTTTAAGCATCAGTTCTTCACTGACCTCCGTTCCTCACAAGGCCCTCTCTCTGAAGTTCTTAAAGTCATGAAGTTTCCAAGAAGACATGGGCACTAACAGACTGTATTTCACAGCTGTTGATTAATGTCTTACCCAGCTGGGAATTTGGGTAAAGCAAGCAGAAATTTAGTGCTAGCTGGCAGAAAATAAAAAGATAAATTTGTCTTTCAGGTGGCAATTTCTGCATAAATACACTTATTTGTACAGACGCATACACAAACCCACCATATCAAGGAAGAAAAATGGCATTCCACTCAGGTAAATGGATTCATCTGAAAACCTCCATGCAGTTTTTAATGTGTCACTAGAATGATGTATAAATAAATGAATTGGACATTGAATCAACAGGTGCTTCTGCATCAGTATTACTCTGTGCTGCGCTCTCTCTCAGCATCTAGATAACAGAATCCAAGAAATGGGTTACTCTGGTTTGGCATCAAAAATTCTCAGTGTAGAGCTAATTACCCCAGATAATTTCAAATGCTGATACTGGAAAAATTGTTAGCAAGCTCTCAGGTGGCTGCCTGTCTGTTAGAGCAAAGAAAGGATCCGTAAAGAGAAAGAGGTTGTCTTGTAGAGAATTATTTTTTTTTAATGAGTGAGTGAAATGAATGGCATTTCTTACTTACAGGGAAGATACTCAGACGAATGCCTTCCCTTCCACGCCCATGCCAATCCAAGCCATTTGCTTTAGTGCAAGAGCTTTGGTATCAGAAGCAATAACTTGAGCAGAGAGGGGCTAGCTAACTATGTCAAATACAGGGGGTTAGCTACTGTGCAGATCCCGGTGTGTCTGTTAAGATATGTACAGAGATCTGTGCTGCCCGTAAACTATCTATCTTGAATACTGCTTACAACGTAGCAGTGGCAGCACTGGATGCAGTGCACCTCACCAAGTTCTCATAAACAGCTTGGTGAGACTAAAACACTGTCTAGCTTGCAAGCTTGCATGGAAGTCCTCGATGCTCCCTTTTTCTTTTTTTTTCTCTTGTCTTTCCCCATTTCTCCATCTCAACATGAGGAGGAACTTCTTTACCCTGAGGGTGGCAGAGCACTGGCACAGGCTGCCCAGAGAGGTGGTGGAGTCTCTGTCTCTGGAGACATTCAAAACCCGCCTGGACGCGTTCCTGTGCAACCTGCTCTGGGTGACCCTGCTCTGGCAGGGGGGTTGGACTAGATGATCTCCAGAGGTCCCTTCCAACCCTACCATTCTGTGATTCTCTGACTCTACTACTGGGAGTCTCCAAGAATTTAATGATGCGCGCGAGACCAGTTTGATGTGAATGCTTAAGTATCTCTTTGCAAGGAGATACTGACCAAAAGTGCATTCAAGCTTATCACAAATGTACTCTTTGTGTTCCTTCAGTCTTTCAGTTACAATCCCATTCTGAAGTAGTATTGCAAACCTATAAAGACTAGAACAGAGCTTGACATCCTGCAAATTAATTGCTCTCTGGGGAGAGCATTAAATAAATTAGGAATTTTTTTCATATTGTTCAGGGTATGACACTACGTTTTAACTAAATTTCTCCACGCAGTTCCCATTAAAACCAATGTGGATGAAAATGTCAAAATCAAAATTTCAAGGAATTTCCATCTAGATCACCCACCACAGCTGCCACGTTAAGACTTCAGTTAACATGACCTGTCTCAGAAGAAAGAGCAATACACCTCAGAAGAAAACATTCTCCAATTGTAAATGAAAGGTTCCTGATAAGTTAATTAATAAAACAAGGAGAAAATAAATTATTTCAGGTTAAAGTCAATTCCAGTCATCTAGGATGTCATTCGAAAGCTCAACAAATATACCAAAAATAAGTGCTGCGGATGAACAGGACAGGAGATTAGCAATCCTTATTAAGGATATACTTACCTTTTTGTCCTCTGTGTTAAGGTGACTCATTAACATATTCATATTATCTGAAGACCAGTCCCAGGACTGGGTGGAGAAATACTGCAGGAGCATCATAGACTTGTGCAGTCGATTGATAATCTTCATCATTCTGAAACACAAGAGGAGCGTCGGAGGTGGATAGGAAGTTTGACCTTATGCAAAAGCCGTGGGTTTGCTCTGTAGGTGTTTTCACCAATCCAGATGAATAGGCATTGCAATGCCTGAGGAGCACTGCACTGGTGCTCACCAGGCCGAGAACTTGCTCAGCAAGTCTAGCTGCTCCAGCTGAGTCTTAAGCCTACAGCTACTCAGCTTTTATTGTTCGCTGGAACACGGGTGCAAACATTCCTGCGTTCCCAGGGCAGGAATGATGCCTAACTTACCGGCCAGAACTAAACTAGGGCTGGAGGCCGTATCTACATCATGTACCACGTATGAGGTGAAGAGCCTATCTGAACTAGTATGAACACAGCAGATTCCAAAACCACACAGGTATATTGCTTGCTTCCCGAGGTGGATACTTCTCTTTCTACCACACAAATTCTTTTCTGTTCTCAAGCCTGGGTTGGCTCCCAAAGCAAGGCTCCGATTTTTGGAGTTAGCTGCAGTACAGAGGTGACTGCATCTGCAGCATGGACAAGCTCTAAAGTCAATTGCTCAGCTTCAGTTTTCAGGTAATGGCATCATTTTTGTGTCTTTGGGCTTCTTTGATCTCTCTCTCTAAAAAAAAGTATTTAAATACATATTTTGTTTTTCTTAAAGGCTCTTTCTCTCCCTGTATAATATAGGGGCATTTTGGAGGGTTATTTTATGTCCTTCCTTATACAGGAAGGGTCTGATATCATGCACTCACGGTGGATGACCTTGAAAAGTACCTAAGCTTTTTTTTTGTGTGCACGTATGTGTAACTGTCTGAATGTCTTCCTGGTGCGTGAGTGTCCTGGTAAAGATGAAATCTGCTGCAGGGGCATTGCTGCTACACAGGGACTTTGGAAATGTAGGTTCAGGTCTCTCGTGTGTCTTGGCCTTTTTTTATTATTCATTTTTTATATAAGAGGGGATGACAGTAATGCTGTCCTACCTTGCAGGATTATTTTACAGTTGTCCCAGTGGTCATGAGTACAAAAGGCCTCTGGGAGGCAGTTGTTTTTAAAGTGTGATATACAGTGCTCAGTCAGTTTTGAGAGAACACCACGTTCTCTCAGACTGGATAAGGGCACGAGAAAGCACTAAAAGGCTGATTTCTGTGGAAAACAGAGCTGTTTTCATAAGAAATTTTGAGCTGCCCAGAGGGTAACACAGTGGCCGTGACAAATAAAAGGCGGCAGTCTGGGGAAGAATGGTGCCAGGCTGGCCTCTCCCTGTGCAGATGTGACTGCCACGACGATAAGCACTAAGCACAGCAGAAGACGACACAATGAGTACATCAATTCAGAGAACTGCGCAGCTTACCCAAAGCGAACTGAAAGAGCACTAAAACCTTACACAGGCACTCCTACTCAGACTTAAAGTGGCTTTCACTTTGGAGGCAAAGCATCAGATTAAGGGAACCTTCATTCTAAATAATTACGTGCCCATTGATTGAATGCAGTTTATCTAAAATACTTTAAAATTACTTCAGATTAATCTTCCTGATTGTGCCTGTGCACGCAAGTACTATGGGGCAAAGCTTTGTGAATATTTTAATAGCTTTTAGGAACTTGGGAAACAAAGTATATGGCTAGATTGCAAAGATCTGAAGTTGCTCCTCACACGGCTCCCCAAAAACCATCAATATCTTTAAAGTGCTTAGGGTTAATGGAATGCATCAGAAAAAAATGATAAGAGAATCAACTGTGTGTCCCTACTTATGTTTTGAAACTAGGCTATCCCCCTGGCCTCCTGTTAACGTGGGCGCAATAAGTTCTGACTGTAGATTTACCCAAAACAACATATCTGAGTGGCTAAAAGCAAGGGTCAAAAAGAGAAATGAAGCATCTAAAAAGGTATGTGTGAAAACTGCGTTTCATGCTAACTGACTGAGCTAAAATGTTGTCAACACATTCAAATTATTTACTGATTTGGATGAAGGAATGGTCCACTGAAAAGCATCCAGCAAGTAGAAACATGCTTTTCTGCAGCCTCTGAGAGGCTATGGCAAAGATTTCTTATAGAAAAAAAATCTCATTCTCCACTGTGGAGGGACTGAGAGGAAAAAAATCAAGTGTTAGCTGTCACTGATAGCCATATTAGTCACAGTTCACAAATGCATCTTGTCTTCTAGAAAACCGTTTACAACAATGATTTCTATATTTGCTCCCATACTGAGCCTTGCATGAGCAGATTCTCAGGTGCGACAGACTGCCCCAAGAGACTACTGCTGATCTAAACCACATTGTTTTCTAAGTCATGGATGGATGTGTGGTAATAGCAGTAAGACATTTAGTGCAGTTTTGCTAGACATCTGGCAATTTATGTGAAATGAGCTAACACTTAAAAGTAAGCTTCTCAGGAGAGGCAGTATATAAAAGTCTAAAGCTGAAGGAGATGACTCTTGTTCCTACCCTTTGGTAGATAGGGAACTGCGCGTGATAACTACAAGAGGAACCAGGAGTTGCCCGCAAGTACCCTGCAGTTCAAATTAAGGAAAGGCATAGGCTGGTCCTGAATAAACAGTAGACTTGCGAAACCCTAAGCAGTTCCCAGATAATCCGTTGCGTACAATAACCCATCACCTTATGATGAGTTGAGTACAGATACAGTAGAGAACCGAAGCCTGAGTCTTAGAATCATAAAATCATAGAATTGTTGAGGTTGGAAGGGACCTTTAAGATCATCGAGTCCAACCTTTAGCCTACCCTGACAAGAGCCACTTCTAAACCATGTCCCTCAGTGCCCCATCTACCCTTTTTTTAAACACCTCCAGGGATGGTGAATCCACCACCTCCCTGGGCAGCCTATTCCAATGTTTAATAACCCTTTCAGTGAAAAAATGTCTCCTAATATCTAATCTAAACCTCCCCTGACGTAACTTGAACCCGTTCCCCTCGTGCTATCACTTGTCACCAGGGAGAAGAGGTCAGCCCCCATCTCTCTACAGCCTCCTTTCAGGTAGTTGTAGAGGGTGATAAGGTCTCCCCTCAGCCTCCTCTTCTCCAGGCTAAACAACCCCAGCTCCCTCAGTCGTTCTTCATAAGGTTTGTATGGTCCTGGCAAAGAAGTTTCTCCTTTCTGCTTGCAAATCTGGCATAGAGTCATGGACAGACTTCAAGGAACTGCCATGAAGGTGGCTTGTACTTCAGTAGATGGGAGTGACAAGGGGGAAGACAGTTAAGCCTAGGTGCTCTGTTTGAAACAGAGGGAAGAATTAAAGGGAAACATTAAAGTAGGTTCAGTGACATATTCACCTTTGGTTTTGTTTTTTTTTAAATTTGAATATGATTTACTGCCCTTAGAGCATAAAGGCCTAATATTTAGGTAGCTGTGAAAAAAAGAAAGCGTGAGATGCTACAGTGCTTTCAACCACATTACACAGTACCTGGATGAGCTTAAGTAGCACGTAAAAAGAAAAGGGGAATTATATTTTAAACGGGAAAAGAGAAAAAGGACTCAGTGAAATCACAAGTTCATTGCTATGCTGTGTTTGCTCAGGTCACAAATTTGAAAGTTCAGGTGAAGAGATCTTTCTCAGCATGAGTTCGTGCTGAGCTCTATTTGAAATTTAAGTACAGTATTGTAGCCAATGTCCATTGGCTACCTATGCCAATCAACTTTATGAAAACGTCAATTGTAATGGCAATGGCACGATCTTACTGCTGCCTGTTTCAACAGAGTTTGGAGATTCCAGGCTATTCTTGCTCATATTCAGTTTACCTCTATTTTTAGAGTAATTCTTCCTTCCTGGATAACTGGAATTCTTTTTATGGACCAATTTCCCTCCATAGCAGAATGTCTGAGAGAAATCAGAGCAATACATCAGCCAGGGATCTCCCTGCAAACAGCTGAAGCCAGCTTTCTAGCAAGCAGAGAAGCACAGAGCAGCTGACATGGAACGCAGTGTTGGCGTACGGCTCTTGTGCTGCACAATAAATTCTCCTCCATGATGGCAGGGAGTAAAAGAGGATGTTGGTAAAAGAGTTATGTTATTTACGCCAGCATTCCTTCCACATGGGATGTGAGCCAGTGTTCCTCCTAGCCATGACACTGCCAAGATTCAAATACCAATTGTAATGGTAAACTGTCCTCATAACTACAATTCAGAATTTATTCATACTCGAAAAGAACTGCTTTCTAGATTTCAGGGTGTTGGGCCACTGCTGGCAACCGCTAATTATGCATCTGGTTTATGGGAAAAAAATTTAGAATCTTCTAAACCTTGCCAGTCTCAAGTCTTTATGCAAGCTTGAGTCTTTACTCATGACAGATAGCAGCAATCGCATCAGAAAGTTGCAGTGGTGGAAATCTTCCTATACAGAGGACACCAGAAGTAGCAGTCCTCTCCTGCTGGCCTGGGAACCTCTGAAGCTTGTATAGCTAAATTTAGAACACGTGCTGTCCCCCAGGTACTGGAAATGGTGGGAACCCTAGGCTACGCTTAGCTACGGCCATACGGTTCCTTTTCTTTTTAGCAATCTCCTCAAGACAAAGAGACGGGAGATGGGACTCCAGGCTGAGGCAACCAGCTCTCAGAACTCGCTAGAGATCTGCTCTCCATAACAGTGACAGGCGTGCAGAAGGCTGAAGGCGTGCGGTTTCTTACCTGGGCTTTCTCCCTGTGAGCCTCATGTACAGGTCATAGAGTATGGCCGGTGCCTTGTGACTGACGGTTATCCAGTACTGGTTTATCAAGTAGTTGGACGTCAAGTGAGCATTGGGTGTTCGGAAGGCCTGCTCCAGCGGGTTCCTTTTGAACGTGGACATGACATACTGCTCTGTAAGGGAACAGGCATTTTACTTAAAATGAGGCACTGAATTTCAGTTGTGTTGGGCACAGCCATACCAACATGCTGCAGTAAAGCCCAAGTTACAGTGCTTAACACGTGCAACTATGGGTTGGACAAAATCACCTCATGGTCCCTTCTGGCATTAAAACTGATGACTCCATCTATTGCTTATCTGAAACACAATCTGACTCTAGACTTAATAGCGGCAGACAAACTTCCTTATCAAAACGCCAAAATGTAATGGAGGAAAAGCAGGCGGTTGTAGCCTGAAACGCTTCAAACCAAGGAACTGCAGTTCTGCTTTCACCTGCAGTAGATGTAGAAAAAACTGGTGTTAACATATCTTCAGATCACTGAAAGCAAACTGTGTTCTGCTAGCATACAACAAAAATGACATTTCTAATTCCCAATCAAATTTTCAAAAGGGCTGATGTCAATATCAGTCTGAGTCAGGGACGGGTTGTTTACACACACAGGGTGCTGCTTCTAGAAAGACTTCATTATATCCTTTCAAACCACATCTGACCCACAACACCAAATACCTCAGCCTGTTTCAGAGGAGCTCTGGATGCACTAAAGCAGCAAATTGTCTTGCATCCTTAACTTGAAAATCAATGACAGGGTGGTAGTCTTTCATTCCCTTTGTATGTTAAGGCACAAAATACGTTGGGCCTGATTCTGAGCTCTTGCAATGGCACAGTGCCACAGAAGTGGCATCTTGATGTATGTATCTGGGGCATTTGCATATTGCAGAGGCTTAATAGAACTGCGGTAGTTGAATATAAGACTATCATCCTAGGGACTGATAAACAGATGGTGCTCCTATTCCTGAGCACCAGTGAGCTCAACAAAGAAGAATATGTGGGCTTTTTTTTTTTTTTTTACTTTTTAAAAAATGAATTTGAGAGTTACAACATCAATCTGTGCTCATATTATAGTTTACTCTCTAAGCTTATGTTACAAATAGAAAATCAGACGAGAATTTGCAAGTCACAAGAAACATCCAGATCATCCTTAGATAAGCAGATTCCAATCATAATATTCACAGTCCTCTCATGTATCTGCGGTCAGCTCATTACTGCACTTCAAGCAGCAATTTTTGCTGTACTTGTTCTACATAACAGCAACTAGACAAGAATGGTTAGCCACTTAGCTGCTAAGTTGAGACAACAAAGACTTTTAAAATAGTACAATTTAGTTATAGAGCAAGTTCATTTTTGTGCCCCTTGCACTGCAAGTTTAATGGCTAAAGGCCAGTTCTGCTGAAACTTATCTTGCATCTGAATGGCTAAAACTGACTGCCATCCCTTCCGTTTCCCGTAGCCACACTGCAATGATGTGGTTATCTTGTGGTCATCTTGCGGGCTGCGGTATGGGAATCTTATCCCTTGCAGCATGTTCTCTCAAAACGGCAAGGATTAGCAAAAAACTCCTATTTAAACTTTCCCATGTAGTTCTGCCTGGCAGGGAGGGCTCAGGGGAGTGGTTTTACTGAAGATTTGGAAAGGTGCTAACTCCTGGCAGGGGAGTGGCAATAAACAGTTTGGGATGGGCAACTGGGAAGGAAGCCACTGTCCTGGCCCAGCTCTTGGCAGAGCTTGTGTCTGTCTAAGCAAAGTGTGAGGACTTTTTTTTTTTTCCTCTGTGTTAGCAGCATGGCCCTTTACTACAGTTATACTGTGACAAAGCCCTAGCCGGCTTAAATATAGAAAGGTCTGCTCCCAGTTTGGAGAGGGCTGTATATCTGTGCCCGTTCAAATAGTAACTCACAGTGATCCATGAGTTATGGAAGTTCACGGGAGGGCCATCCTCCCTGTAAGGAAGTTTCTCCAAGAGACACTTTAAATCCAAGTTTACTTACAAACTCTCATCTGCTTATCAATATTTAAGTTTATTTAGTTTCATTCGGTCACTTCATTTCCTAATGGAAACCTATCGGTTTAACTGGGAACCATTGGTATTTTGGAACTGCGAAACTTCTGATACTGCCTGCAGCACGTGTTTATGCCTCTGTTTATTCAAATCACAATGTTTCAAATCATGAGTCTAATTTTCAGCTGTAAACTGGTTGAGAAGGTTCCCCTTTGGAAACATGTTACTGCCTTTCTTTTCTCTTTGCATTTTTGGCATCTTTGGCCAGGATAGCAAGAAAGAAGTAATCAGTAAGTGGAAAATGCAGCCTTTGGCATTTCAGATCACTAGCCAGACACCAAATTCACACAAATCGGCAATACCCCTATCATCTTGGTTACTTAAGGCTTGCAGACGAAAATGTAGCTCTAGTAAAGCAGCTGCAGTGTTATGCTGTGATATTACTCAGTGCAAGAAGCACTTATGTCAAGAACAGATGAGATATCTGCTGAAAACTCCAGAAAAATTCTGAAAGTCAGGAATGAAAGCTGTTTTGTTTTAAAATGCACATACAAAGACAGCGAGACCAATCTGAAAGACGTCCTGTAAGGAATTCAGGAGAACACCAGTTTTACGTAACTTGGAACAGTTAATGCTATGGGCGTTTTCTTTACAAACCTTCCTTACCCTGGCTTGCACTGACTCGGCACAATTGCTCTATCTCCTGATTTCTGGAAAGCATTCAACTCTGCAAGTGTAGCAAGTCTCTTATGCTATAAAAGTTTGTTTTGGAGCAAGAAAGAATCAGACAGACAGACAGACAGGTCAGGCAGGCAGAGGGCCCCAAAGCAGAAACACATCACCTCAGGAGCTACTGAAACAACTTAGCGGGTACATGGTTTTTCCTCTCCAACCCCAGCACAAAACCACAGACACCAGCCTTACCATGTGGACTCTCAAGGATAAATTGAAATTAAGTTTTCCCATGCTGAACACCATTTTAAAGCCTGCTTTAAGGTTTGGTTTTGAGCAGAAATTGCAAAATGGACTTCACAAAGTCAGATGAGCAAGACTTATATTGCAGCAAAGCAGAATATGCTTTTTCAGATTAATACTCAGTTGTCCAGCCACATTTTTGTAATAGGAGGGAGAATAACAAGAAAGTAAGAAAAATGCCCAAGGCATAGCATTATTTGGAAAAGAAATAAATCATTTAAGGTTCCTTTTAACACTAGAGGTCTGTCTGTATCTGGAGATCTGTAGAATAAACTGGTTTGCAATGTATGGTTAAGCTCTTAAGTAGACATAAGTTTTTCAAATAATTCTCTTCTGATCTCTTTCTCCTCCCTCCCTCCAAGCTCATCACCTTTGTATTCAAAATGTCCCCATCTCACTCACTTCTCTTCCCTACCCAGGGGAGCATCCTCAGCCCACTCCAGCCTCAATTTCTCTGATCTTTCTCACCTTTCCTCCTCTTCCCTGAAAAATCCCTCCTCTGTTGTGTTCGCCTGGCATTCCTATAGCTGGTCCCGGTGTAAGTCTCCCTAAGCAGGTAGCCCAGGTCCTCCCCTCTGCAAACCCCATGTTTGATTTGCATTAAAACACTCAGTCCCGCGTCAGATGACTCCCATTCCCCACCCTTGTTTCTCATCAGCTTCCAGTCTCGCTCTCACAGCCCTCCACCTTGATAACTGGTTACAGACCCTGTGCCAATCCAGCCTCCCCGGACTCCTTGAACAGTCTCTTTCCCTCTCCTGATCCTGTGTCTCCTGTATGTTTGCGTCAAACAGCTTCTTTCATGCTGGGGAAAAAGAAAAATTATGAAAAAGCTGAAAAAACCACTGGAGGTAGAGACCTGGCCTCAGGAATTTCAATGTGAAAGGTGAAGGTTAGGCAGAGTAAGCGCAGTTGGAAACGGGCTTTCAAAAAGAGAAGGAAACAGCTTGAGTAGCAGATGCTGCCCCATTGCAAAGGAGGGAACCGGTGGGTGAAGTTTGGTCCTCTGTGCAGGGACTGGACTACTCACTCATAGCTCTTATTTAAGACACATCATGGCTCTGAAAGGCCTGTTGGATGTGCATGCCATGAGACTGGCTGCCAGGCAGAGAAAGTAATATGAATGGGTAGAAAAAGTCTCTCATGTATATAAAGAAGATTTTAGAATTGCATGTAGTTACCAAAACGAAACTGTTAGAAGACTGAATTGAGAATTGAAACTGCATGGCTGCAGTCGTAATATCCTAATGCAAAAAACCTTTCCCAAACTAATTTCTTAAACCATGCAACATCCTTAAGGGCAAAATTTTGCTCTTTGATACTCCATCCTAATTCATGAATCTATACCTAATACCCTTCTTCAGCCTGCTGCTCTCAGGAAAACTGTGGATACAACATGTGGCGGAAAGAGCTCCACAGTGTCACCCAAGGAGAAAATTTTGCCTTCAGTCCCATCACGCAGCTGAACTGCTTACGCAAGCTTCTGCCGCGCTCAGATGATTTCACTGCTAAATCCACAGTTATGAGCAAAGTAACAGAATAAGATAAGTTACAATGCATTAACACATTGCTGTTTTCATCAGTAAAATTACACTGAGAACGGGTTAAAAAAGGCAAACCTCAAGTAGTAGTGTTACGGTGGCTGTTGCCTAAAGTAGCAGCCTGTGAAGAGCTTTGCATTCCCTCCTGTGAAAAAGCCACAGAAGATCTGACTTTCCGTGTTATGAAGATTGGCTACATTTTCCAATAATTATCTGTGAAGCCTCACTTCTTCTCTCAGACTGTGACAAACCACAGCGTTAAATCTCTCATTAAAAAAAAGTCAGGAACTTGGTGTGATTTTCTCACTGCTCAGCCAATTGCTGAAACCTCTTCCCTGCTAGATTGTAAAATGGTTAGAGCTGGAAAGGAACTTAAAGATCACCTAGTTCCAACCCCCCTGCCATGGGCAGGGACACCTCCCACTAGACCAGGCTGCTCAAAGCCCCATCCAGCCTGGCCTTGAACACTTCCAGGGATGGGGCATCCACAACCTCCCTGGGCAACCTGTTACAGTGTCTCACCACCCTCACAGTAAAGAATTTCTTCCTCATATCCAATCTAAATCTCCCCTCTCTCAGTTTAAAACTGTTACACTTTGTTCTATCGCTACACACCCTAACAAAGAGTCCCTCCCCATCTTTCCTGTAGGCCCCTTTTAGGTCTTGGAAGGCCACTAAAAGGTCTCCCCAGAGCCTTTCTCTTCTCCAGGCTGATCAACCCCAACTCTCTCAGCCTGTCTTCATAGGGGAGATGCTCCGGCCCTCTGATCATCTTTATGGCCCTCCTCTGGACTCACTCCAACAGGTCCATGTCCTTCTTATGTTGGGGGCCCCTGAGCTGGACGCAGTACTCCAGGTGGGGTGTTACCAGGGCAGAGTAGAGGGGCAGAATCACCTCCCACCACCTGGTCACTTGATGAAATCTTATGGTAAGACATTAGTAGGAGTTTCAGACAAGCCTTGTTCTGAAAATGCAATTTTCTGCAGACTTACAGTTTGCCAATTAAATGACGCAAAGACAAATGCAAAGCAAAGGCTGAGAGGTGAAACAATGCAGTCGTGATTTGCCAAAGATATGAATTAATGTATAACATGTATAGCAGAAAGAAAATCAGGCCCTGTGTCTGTCTATGAATGTACTGGTGATACGTATATTTCTGCTGCTTGGCTTCAGCATGAGTTTTCCACTGTAATGGTGTCAGGATTTTTCTTCCCTTCTTTCACCCCTGCCTCGAAAACACAAGCACTTGAAGGAAAACAATCAGCCATGAAGATAATTTGAATTCTTCCACTGACAAAATTCATGACCAAAAGGCAAACTGTTCTTGAAGCACACCTGACATTTCAAGGTTTGCCTTCTCAAGTCTATACCAATTATTTCTGTTTACAATTTTCTTCACAGAAGGAGGAAGAAAGGCTACTCTACTTCCACAACACACTAGATTTCATTCACTATCAAGGTTCTCCAAGTGCTTTCAAAGCACAAAAACCCACCCCAAACCCAGAAAACCTTTCCATTCAGAAAAGGAAGACGTCCTGTTACAGCTACGCAGAGCATCGTCTCATAGAATTAAGGGACTGGTTCTCTATTCCTTTTTCCACCGCTAATACCTCAGTGCAGCAAAGCATGTACTTTGCTGGGTTGTGACGTGATTACGCCCACAATGAAAATGGAATAAATGCTTTCCTGAGCTGAATGCCCAGCACCAGGAGCTTTTGCTCACAGGACCCTCACCGCCTGCAGTTGGGCCTCCCACACGACGATTGAATAGCAGATGCTGAATGCCACCTAAATATAGGAAACCACCTTTTCAAAGCCTGGCTGAGGAACGCTATTGATGTTTGACTGTTCTAGGTTTAAATTAGACCTTACCCATTTCTCCCCAGAAGAAAGGGTTGATTCCACCTGTTGTGCAGTTGTACACCAACAGGTTTTTTGGTCTGGAAAAGAGAAAGAAGTATTATTTTAAGGTGTGAAGAAAAGCACCCAAAGCTTTATTAATGGAGCATGGAAGCTAACAGCCCAAGAAACAGTAATATCAGCGCATAAAAAAAAAATGCAGAAGAGGTCATTTTTCCTAAATATGAAAATATAGTATAAACCATTAATTTTTAATAGATTCAGTCAGATTCTGGAGAGCATAAGAAGTTAATAAAGACAGATGGGGTTTAAGAAAACATCATCCATATATCATGTATCAAAAGTTATAAAAACAATAAGGAAAGCATACATACTGACAAATTTATGATTTTTTTTTTCAGTTTCTCTTAGTATACTGTAAATAATTGGCCCAAGCCAACCTCAGGGACACACTCTGTATTTTGCAGTCATTGACTTAATGGACATGATTTGTGTTACTTTTAAACTCCATTTGTCAGGGTGGTGATTACAAATCAATCCATTTCAACAAAATCCTCATTTTAATACCAAATAAACCTCGGTTGTTATTTGCGCGTAGAACTAAGCATACATCACACTGGTTTTATTTCTTCCTTTGACACCAGGCAAGAATTAGTCAGAACAGCTTTTTGATCTACGTCTGCCTTGCCAAGGGTGCAAGCGATGCCATCAATACCGCACTTTTCTTACTCTGTGTTAGCAGCTGGAGCCATCTGCCAAAATGCTAAAAGAGATGAGACCTGGCCTTGGACAGGGATAGCAGCTTGGCTGGAGGGTAGACCATCTCAGTGCTCCTAGGGTGCTGTGGTGCCCAGAGCCTTTCTCCACTGAAGGAGGCTGCCTACGAGGAACTTTTCAGAACTCCTATGACCGAAGAGACCAGGAGATAGAACCCCTGAACCTGGCAATACCTGAAAACTGCATTCGGACACTGCACAGTATCATCATTATTACTCATCCTTAGCAGACTTCTAGGGACGGTTAGGACTAATAGACATGTATCAAGCTCCAAATCCACGATCTCCTGTAACTCTTAATTACTGAGTAAAGGCCTGGTAAAGTGTTAAACATAAAAATGCACAGTCGTGCTTAATGTGGTGAAATTCTACGCTATGAAAATCAATACAGCAACCTCACTAAGGACTAAATCCGTAAAATGTGCCCATATATAAAACCCACCTAGTGCAGAGCCACACACACATCCTGGTGCAAAGTGCACTGCAGTGAAAGCACAGACTCCCACTTACTCCAGTGGGTCAGGCCCAGTAAACACCAGCGAAGAGGATTTCTCCATTTTCCCAGCTTCCAGTGAAGGGTGTCTCCTTGTTGATTTTTTCCCGTTCTCCACCCTCCAGCTGAGTTGGTGACTGTGGTAGAGCGTAGAGCTTTGCAAAGCTTCTACACTAGGTAATAAAGATTGCAATTCTCTGCTAAGTTTTAGAATCTAATTTCCCTCAGTAATGTCACCTGCCCTGAAGGATACCGACTTTCTAATTAGATGATTTGGAAAAAAAAAACCAATAAAAAAAATTAAACCGTACATGCTATTCTTCAAGAGAACACCTAAACCCAAAACTCCCTCAGAGAAATTAAATTTACAGAAGGCTCAGGCTCCTGTATTTTTGTTTACAGATTGCCTACCCTGGGGTTGCGCCCAGCTAGATAAAGCTTTAAATCAAGTTCTGTGGTCGCTCCTTTAGCCTAATAATTATTTGTGTGGGACCAGATTAAAAGCATGTCTCTTTCACCAATGAAAAGATAGAAAAAATGGCACCACTTCTGTCACGGCCAGAGCCAGGAATTCTACCTGCGTGCTGATATACTGCTCATCAGCACATGTTCGTCTCCTTTCCCAGCTTTATGGACGGGCCGTAGCAATCTTCACCCGGAGGCTCTCAGGGGGTGTGTGTAAGGGGAAGCTGTATTTATTTTTCCCAGACCGTGCTGCTTTGTCTGTTGCTGATGGAGGGGGACAAAATGATGAGAAAAATAAATTTACAGAGCTGGTGAGGATCTTTTCAGGATCCCTGCATTTAGGTTACTGTATGCAGCTGTTCTCTACCCTCAGCTCAGAGGGCTTACTTTGTCTTTCAAATAAAATATTTCTGCCTTTTATTTGCCTGGTATTGATTTCTCAGAGTTGTATAAACAGCCAGAATAATTTACTCTGTAGCTCTTCCTAACTAATGGTTAAAGGTCAGAGACAGAGGTTCACAGGAAAAGATCTTAAAACCTTAACGTCACTTACACATACCCTTCCCAACAACACAACAAATGGGCTTTTTTTAGATCATCTCCCCTATCATATCAGCCCATAATATATTTATATTTTGCAGTGTTTTCCAAGGAAAACACGCAGACCATTTTCACCAAGAAAACTCTAGAAGCCACTTGAAAAGCAACTCCGTGTAGCTGCCCGAAGAGGGACGTCTAAAAAACATCTGCTGCCAAGCTGCAGTAAAGCTCTCGGACTTCAGAAAGGTGACTTCTGAGAGACAGACTTGTCAACCGAGCTTACCCTGTGCTGAGAAACAGGTCCCACCTGCAGCTTTAGAGATCTCCTAACTCAAAGGCTGCCTTTATTACTTCTGCTACACTTTTAGCCCTTGCCAATCCAAGGAAGAAAACATGAACCAGAAAATGAATCAACAAGGCTCTTGCAGACATTTTCAATTAGCTTCTAGTTCCCTTTAAAGTCCCGGTGCAGGCAGTAAATGCCCAAGTCCATCAGAAAGAGGAGTGCCTTCCCACCTGTGCACAGCAGTGTACCACCCGGCCGCAAGGGTGAGGTTGATGGCGACGTCTACTGGAATCATATCTGCCACCGCTTCGTTGTTGGCGATGACGGTCCGCAGAATCCCTTTGCCCGCCTGTGGGACAAAGGAAAACAGACACTGACGGTAAGACCATGGTAAGATTTCATAGGCTTGGAGAGAGGACAGACAGTCACGTTAGCACTTTTCAAGCCTGACACCGGCTGAACAAGATTATTTGGTTTCTGTGAAACCAGGCCCTGCACTTGGGCCACAACAACGCCATGCATTGCTACAGGCTTGGGGAAGTGTGGCTGGAGAGCTGCCTGGCAGAAAAGCACCTGGGGGTTCTGGGGTTCTAATTGACAAGTGGCTGAACATGAGCCAGCAATGTGCCCAGGCGGCCAAGAAAGCCCATGGCATCCTGGCTTGTATTAGAAATAGTGTGACCAGCAGAAGAAGGGAGGTGATTGATTGTCCCCCTGTACTCAGCACTGGTGAAGCCACACCTTGGGTATTGTGTCCACTTCTGGGCACCTCAATAGGAGAGAGATATCGAGGTGCTGGAGCGAGTGCAGAGGAGGGCAACGAAGCTGGTGAAGGGCCTGCAGAATAAATCTTATGAGGAGCGATTGAAGGAGCTGGGACTGTTTAGTTTGAGGAAGAGGAGGCTGAGGGGAGACCTCATCACTCTCTACAACTACTTGAAAGGACACTGTAGAGAGGTTGGCACTGGTCTCTTCTCACAGGTAATTAGTGATAGAACAAGAGGGAATGGGTTCAAGCTGCAGCAGGGTAGGCTTAGGCTGGACGTTAGGAAAAAATTCTTCACTGAAAGAGTGGTCAGACACTGGAATAGGCTGCCCAGGGAGGTGGTGGAGTCACCATCCCTGGATGTGTTTAAGACTCGTTTAGATGTGGTGTTAAGGGATGCGGTGTAAGGGAGAACTTTGTAGAGTGAAGTTGATGGTTGGACTCAATGATCCCAAGGGTCTTTTCCAACCTAAATGATTCTATGATTCTAAAAACTGACATGGCAGACCGAACCAGAAAGGATTCAGCAATACAGAAATGTGGAGGTGAAATGGGGTGAAGGAACTTCACATACTGTGTCAGGCATGAGGGCTTAAGAGAGAAAATATAAAAAGAAACCCCCAATGGAAAAGTCAAGGTTGCAATCAAATTATCTAACGTGGGAAAAAAAAATGCAATGAATTTGAGATTGATGTAGAAGCTGAGGACCCAGTGAAAGCGTTGGGAAGATAAAAGTGCTAGTGAAGCAAGGAAGTAAAAAAGCTCTTATAATTTCGATCCATGCAAAACCAGAGGGAGGGACTGAGTGAAGGGGCAAAGGAATATGATCTACAGATCCACAAATATTTAAGTGTCAGGGCAAAGAAAATATTACAGCATTTATTTTTTTTTCCTTTTCGTTTAACCTGAGACTCATATTTCATGATGAAATAGCTCTCCAGCTGTGAAAGATGAAGTTTTACTACAGCAACTAGACAGGACATGCCTGGTTGTGCAGAACCATTTGCCTGAAGTCTGGGGAGAAGAAAGATGTGATAAAAAAAGCATTTAAGATTTGATATTAACTTGTAAAGCACATCCCGTTGTTTACTGGTCATTGGTGTATTTTAAGAAATTACACATCCCTTTTTGGGGGAGTTTATCTGGGTTATTTTGTTCTATTTATCTCCCCTCTCCTTTCCCCTTCTATAATCAGATGGTTTTGTTACTTTTCACAGCTCGCAAGTAAGGGAATACTACTTATGACTGATTTAATTTTCATGAACTAAGACTTCTGAGCAGTCTCACCTCATCCTTGGTGCATCTGGCAGAGGGATCATAGAAAACCGGACTCAGGCAACCACGTAAACTTCTCCACATGACTCCAAACATCGTCCTCAAACCCACGCCATGCAGTTAACCTCTGCTGCCCTATGCTGAACTGCAGTTATGCTTAGACATTAAAACCTTTACTTGCAACATCACTATGACATTATTTTTTTTTTGTTCCTACTACTGATTTTTCAAGGGGAAAAAAGGCAAAAAGAACCAAAGCAGCCAATCAAGCTCAGCTACGAATTTCCCACTGCTGTGAACCCATGCCCACTAGAGACCACTATATGATCAACTATCACATTTTCACAGGTACGCTAGAGAACCTCTGTGAGGTCTTCAAAACTAGGAAGTTTGATGGACACGCTGCCTGTATTCAGAGCAGCATGTGATGGTCATATACACATGGATGAATTAGATATTTTATATATTCTGTATGTAATAAAGACTTCAGGTTTAAGAGTTTTAAGTTGCTTTTTACATTGGAAATGGTTTGGTACTTCTTTATCAGGTATGGCTTGATTTCTACTTGTTGCTGTAGATTGCTGTAGTTGCTGCAACTGTAGTTGCTGACTTTATTCTCTTTAGTGAAACAGAAGCTACTTTAGCTGAAGCCTCCAAAACCATTTGTGAGTCTGACGTTTCTGGACAGCCTCCCAGCTGAAGCGCTTTGGGGCCAGTCACTCTCCAGAACGTGAACTAAGCCATGGTTCTGCCCTACAGCTTCACTGCCTTGCAGGGAAGAAGGTCTTTACATGTAATACGGGAACACTGAGACAAAAATGCCTCAATTACAGTCCAGCTGAGATGTAATTAATTTCATTTTGTTTTTCAATCAACAAACAAAGCTTCTCTCCACAGCAGCTGGAGCAACTGTAGGCGAAAGAAACATAATGAGACTATCAAGAACAATTTGAACTCCCGTATTTCATGAATATTTAAAAGAAATATATCTAATTGTGAAATGAAATTATCAGACTCAAATATTAGAGTGATGACTGAGGGGGGAGGAAAAAAAGAAAAAAAATAAATCTCTGCAAGGTTTGGAGTTCAGATTCTGACCATATGGTCCCAAAGATCATCTGAGTCAAACCTGAATCTGGGGGTTGTTCTCCATATAGGATGAGCATGGATTAAGAGTTGAAAGTGAATATTTAAGTATGGGGGGGGACTTTAGAAAAACCCCACAAACACAAAACCACGTTACTTTTGCTTTTTCCATCCTTAATTAAAGCAAATAAAGAAATTTGAGTAATAAATACACTTTGAAATAGTTGGCCGAGAGAGCTGCTTGTAATCACACAACTTCCAGGTAATCAAACTAATGCATAACTCGGATGTTCAAGGGTTAATTTTCAAACCACCAAACAGGAATTACCCATTCACCATACCTAAGCACATTAATTCAAACCATGTATAAAGTTTCTCGGACTCCCTAATAATAAACACCTTTCCCTTCCAGATAACTAGTACCAGTCCAACTAAGTCCAGTAGGCAACTGGAGATGGTACAAGACAAACAGTGTCTGTCAGCTCTGGCAATCCCAGTCTCTGCTCCTGACTGATGCCAGCCAACACCACTGTCTGCGGGGCCAAAGAGCCAGTGGGACATGGACAACAACTTAGGTCTCTACACCCTGGACCCACCGCCTCTGATCTTTGTCTTCTTCTTGATTAAGTCTCGATATAGTTACGTTTCAAATTGTCCTATTTCATCACTGAAGAACTCAGTGCAGATGACACAAATTTCCACGGTCTCTGCGTTTCCGATAGTGAAGAACCTCAGAGCTCCAATCCTGAACCAAAAAATGCCATCTCTGTTTTAAAACTATTTCAGTACAAGTCAAAGCTTTTATATAAAAGGGAAGTTATTTACTACAGGGATCCTCCAATCTCCAAATCTTTGCTTTCCATAGAGTTAATGTGGAGATAAAGATACAGGCTGGCGTCTGTGTGCAAAATCTGGCTTGAGTGAAACCACCATTAGGTTTGCTGTTGCATTCAGTAAGGCTAGAAATTTTTTGCTTTGAAGAATAGAAAATATTAGTTAGTGGTAGCAGTAGCAAAAGGTAAGTATATAAAAATATATGCAAGACCTAGTATAAGATCGTAAAGTGGACACTATTAAAAAAAGATTGATATATAGGCATAATTTCCAAATACTTAACCATTAGGTGTTTTTTAGATTAAAAGAAAAGAAAAAAGGAGGGGAGATAATGCTTTTTAAATGACAAAAGATTTGATTGGCATGTTTTTTACATGGCTGAAAGCATACGAATTTGGCCCGTGTTTTGTAATGCACTGGCACAAGATACAGGTAGGACAGCTAGCTGCTGGAATTTGTTACTTAGCTAATTCACCTGTGGGGAACGAAGAGCAATGCAATGGAAATCTTTTGCATAACATCTTTCTTGCAAACTAACTCTGGACAAATTTTTGTGACGGACATTTTTAATGCTCAAAGGTAAACATAAAAAAAATAATATCAGAAGTCATGGATATCATTACAGAAGTTAGAACGTTACAAAAGTTAAAGTACATCACTGTCACTTGAAAACGTAAGGAATGGATCTGCAAAATTAAGGGACTGCAAACCCTTTCTTTATCGTGATGACAACAGAATCACGAAAGAACACAGAAAACAGCACAAGATGCTGGGAGTAGAACAGAGAGGCAGCACACGCTTTATGAGCGGTCGGCAATGAGTAAAAGGTTGATAGACAATTGTTTTAAAGAAACTGCAAGATGAATAGAAGCTAATAACATTTTGTGAACACAAGTGATGCGTTTGGGGGCTTTTGAATGTCTCTGAAATGTGTAACTGGGGTTTCAGATAAAAGCATGAGCTGGGATATACCCACTGATTTCACTATTCCTTTGGATTCCAGAAGTAACTGTAACAGTTTCTATTTATGCTCTACTTCAGGTACAAATGAGTTTTTTTTTTTTAACGAGATGATACTTGGATTTTATTCTCCTTTCCTATGATTGTAGGCTAGTAATCCTTTTATACACTGCATCAGGCTGACTACAATACAGTTTTTACAAAGTAATCAAGTTGGACAAATCATACATGTACAAATATATCTGCCCACAGCTATACAGCATAACGCATTGACAAATAGACCTAAGGCAGGAATCTTAGTTCAGAAAAAAAAAAAAAGCCAGGAGAAAAGGTATGCAACTTTACAGTTTTCATCTGTTAAATTGTAATGATTGTTTTCCTATTACAGGGAATATTTTATCAAGTTATTAATTATTTAATAATTACGGCTTTGTTCCTTGTCGGTTTACACATTAGTTATTTACACCAGTGTTAAGCAAGAATACCGTGAATTATCCATGTGACTGGCAGAGTCTGAATTGATAGTTATGCGCATGATTTAGGTGTACTCTGCACATGCAGAAATCCTATATAAAGCAACGGCAAGTAAGACCCAGAATCTTTGTTAATGTGGAGCAGTCACAAACTATAGCAGTGGGCTTAGCAACAATACGTATGAAGATAAATGAAAGGATAAATAACGCTGCCTTGTATTGATGGTATGGTAATCTGGCCTGGAAAATTAAGTTCTGTTACAAGACTCAAGCTCTGACATCTGTGAATTACCCTAGTTTCAAGGATGCATCTTTTGCCCTTTCTTCGAAAACTTGTCCAAAAGTATTTTTATTTTTAGACTTTTTAGGAACTGCAATTCACGTTTAGTGAACCAACAACATGAATACTCTTTCAATGTCCTTTTTTGAGTGCAGCAGAAGTAGATAGTCTTCTGGGTCCTACAGGCATATAGATGTATGGCAAGCATGTGACATCTTTCTACCAGATTCAGAAAACGGCTATGATCCTTTTTTGCACACGCTTTCTAAGTGGAGTTGTAGAGTAACTTTAGAGTTTCTATTTTTAGTAACTCTCACTCCACTTTAAGGGGAGCTGAAATAGTAACTAGACATACCGCAACAAATATTCCACTTGTCCCATTGAAGCTGTCAATCCAACCCTGCAAAAAAGAAGAATGATTACCATTTCTTTCAATGACATGTTGCTTACGCGGGCTTCGAATTGGTGAAAGGGCTACAATGCTGTGTCGTAGGCAAAGAAGCAACGAGACACCAGTTAAGATGGATGCCAGCCTATCTGGGACAGCTGCCAGGAAGCTAACCAGTACAAAGTACTTAATTGATTTTAAATAGGGATGCCTTCTATGATACCTCATTCTGTCCGCAACTTACCCACCAACAACAGAATCCAATTTTGTTTTTAGAAAGCACTTCTTTCCTACAATAACTTGGCTACAGGAATAAACTCTGGTTTTAAACACTACAGTGTGTTGGTGCTGTCACACTGGTTGAAAACAGTCAGCGTGTTATACATGCTCCAACATACAAGATGCAGATGTCAGTGAGACTGATTTGGTTACTCCAGCAAATTTCTAAGGCAAAGAAGGAAAACAAAAAAACGAAATCAAAACACTCCACTCTTGAATCCCATCCTACTTCAGGACAGGGAAACTGCCACTTGTGGGAGCTGGAGTTAAGAGCAGTGATGAGCAGTCTGACCTGAAACAGTTTATGACATCTAACAGAGTTCGCTCTGTCTTTCCGAGATGGGGAGCTTGGCCCAGAGCCTCGGCTCTATCTCAGCCATCTTTGGCATGCTTCAAGCTGCATGAGAGCCAAGGGTGACTTTATGTTGCCTTTCCAATTTGGCTGCAGTGTTAGAGCACACTATTCCTACCCGAATATTTAGCTTAGTGAATTATTTCAGTCCAAAAGTACAGCTGCGTTTAATTACTGCATGGCTGACATTTGTATCTGCAACAGGCCCACACAAGTGTGAATCCAGTGAATTCAATGACTACCAACGTAAGACAGAGATACTAGGTAACGGCACATGACGTTATCAAATGCTTTCAAGGACCATGTGCGGTCTAGGGTGCCCACGAGGACCTCATTAATAGTCTGACTAGACCACGGAAAGACTCAAACCAGAATGCATCAGGACTACAACCGACCCTCGGATCTCGTGTTTCCCCAGCTTGTACAGAAACGCCCCTGTCTGTCTGGGCACAATCCTCCGCATTTAAGACTCAGTTGCAAGTCCAACGTTCTGCACCATTATTATCCCAGCTCTTGTTATTATTGCTTAAATGCATTCTTTTCACTTGGAGACAAGAGTCTTTCCGGAAGGTGCCAAAGGCGGCTTGCTGTTCTATTCCAGCACAGGTCCTCCACCTCTTCCATGTGCTTTCCTATGAACTAGAGTACCCGTTTCTCAAGCGGACACTGCTACAAGTAGGGAGAGATTCCTGACAGTGCTGCACCTACAGCTGTATCAAAGGGCCCTCAGCACGGAATTGCTACGTATTCATGCTTACTGGGAAAGGCTCATGCCAGCTAGCTCCCACGATGGATGGCCTGATGATAGCAATGTTCAGGTTTCCTTTCTCTTGCTGAATCAGGTATTCTGACAAGGCTTTGGTGTAGGTGTAAGTGTTGGGCCAGTCCCCAAGCAGCTTGGGTGTGATGTCTTGAATGATAGATTCATCCAACCACCTACAGGAAATAAGAAGAATGTCATTATCCGCCACGCAGAGAGAGAAAAGACCAGTGAGACAGGAATCCTCACCTGAAATAAAGGATAAGCAAGTGAGAGCCATTTAAGACCAAGCAAGGAACGACTGGTTTGGATTTGTAACAGCTCTGTGGGAGAAGCGTTGCTTTTGTCTTCAAAATGCAAAATAACCCGGGTGAGATTCATGCTACGATGTTCAGCTCAACTTCGGGTATCTATACAATCTCATGTGTGCTTTATGCTTCACTGAAACCTGTAATGTCAATATAGCCATAGTCTACAGATTCATGGAGCTTTCCAACTCAGCGCTCTCGCTAGTTAGCGCTCATCCTTAGCCAACACGATCCCTATATACTCCCAAGTACGTTTCAGGAGATTCTCGTTAACCTTCAGTCACTGAGTCAAGTAGCGTTACAAAAGTCTCAAAAGCTAGAAAAATGTACTACAGGGATATTAAGCCAGTAGCACTATTTATTTACAGTGTTACATGTTCCTTCCTACTGGTTTCCCGCAGCTTGTTCACATAGGAAGTTAGGAAACTGTCAGTGCTAGCTGCTTGAAAAAAAACCAAACAAATCAAAAAAACCCCCACTGAGTTGTGGGGTTTTTTTGTTTTTTTTTTTTGTTTTTTTTTTTTGGTTTTTTTTTTGGTTTTTTTTTTAAAAGGTATTTGGGTATCTAATCCATCAGAAGTAGTTACATATATACCTTTAAAAGAGTGGCCCTTACCACCATGGTGCTGCAGCGGGGCCTGAGGCTCAAAGGCTCTTCCCTGGCACGCCATCAAGACTTCGCCGGTCCTGCCAGCACTGGGGTCTAAAGGACAGGAACTGGCTGTACTTCCAGAGGCCTTGCACACCGCTGCCAATCCCTGACAGGCTTTCAGCAGTCTGGTGTTACACCGCAGAACCAAAGATTAACTCCTATAATCCAATTTGTAATTAAGTCAATGGACTTACAGTTCAGACTGAACGGGCACGTTCTTCCCCGGGGGCATTGCAAGGATCCTCACTTCACCCCTCTTCAGCTTGAATTTCAGAAACAGGTGGAGGTCAAAGGGAGAGGAATAAGGTGGAGACCGTCACACCTGCAGAATTCCTTGATCGTATGAACTTAAACATGCAAACACCTGATGGCTGAGGCGGCACACTGCTTTTTAGAACACTCTCATGAGACACAGATGGAAATATTACGCAAAAAATGTTGTATGAGAAAACGCTGATTCACTGAAACTGCAAAAGAGTTTGCAGGGGAGGGTTGAATCCAGTGAATCTCTCAATTTTGGAACAAGTTAAAAAGAAGCTGAGAGCTTTTAGTATATAGAAATTATTTTTTTTAAATAAAAAAAGCCTACGGAGGCACAAATACTTTCCTTTGTAACCCTAGTCCCATGTTTCAGAAACAAGGCAGAAAAATTGTTTAAGCATAAAATATGAAGCTGAACTACACAGAAGCTATAAACAGCACACAATATTGACTTAATTTACAAAGCCTGTTTAGGCAGCCACTGAACCCAGCCTCCTCAGGGTCTCAGATGAATTGCCATTGTTTGAATCTGTTCAGTAATTAATTACCAGCCTACTGAAAGGAGATGTCTATTTCTGTGGAGCCTGGAGGAAGGCTAAGTTCATTCAGGAACTCAGAATAAAGAGACTTGCATACAAGTCTCTTCTCCCTCCTACTCTCTTTATTTATTTTTAAATAATAGGGGCTTATAGGTTAGTGTTTCTCACAAAGCAAAGACAGGTGCAGAAGCACAAGGAGATGAAACTTCCCCTTGCCCTCATCCTTCCAGACAGGCCTCTGCATTATTTTAGGTGGTCATCAAGAGGACCACGCTCCTGCCTGTCTCAAAGGTACTGTCCCACCAGGCGATTTGATCTGCCAGCATTACCATCACAGGAGCACTGAGCTGACAGTTCAGCAGGGCGAACGGTTCCTACTCCTCCGTGACCTACTTTGAAGATTTCAAAATGCTAAATTACAAAGCCACTGCTTTCGCTCGCTGCTGCAATTGCCCCATAGAAACAAGAGATGCAAATGAAACAGTTAGTAACTTCCTCTTTCACCACATACATGCACCACATTACTCCGCCATAGGAAACCATAACTTTCTGCGTTAATAACCTTGCATTAAGAAGACACTCTCTTTCTTCCAAGCGATGATGAATCTACACTTTCTGCAATAATGAAAACAGTTCTGCTTCAGCCCACACTTCACCGCACACTGTGTTCCTTACCTCAGCACACCCTTCAAAGCTGATTTCCCTCAGCTTTAGATTAAGGCAAACCTGGCTTGATGTGGCAGATTATACGCTTCCTCTATTGGCCTGGCAGCACTTCGAAGCGTGACTTTTGGTTTACACAGATTAGGCCTAAGGCTTTACTTGCAGGTTAAATACCAAAATACCGAAAAGCAGAGATATAATAGGTGGATAAGAACAGAAAAAGAAACAGCTAGGAGTCTTACTTGCTATTTCAACTGAATAAGCATATATCAATTGCATGGCAAAAAGCATCATCACATGGATCCGTTATTGCATCCAGTTGGGCCTCTTAATGCAATTGCAAGAGACTACTTTAAGGCAAGTGTTGTTTATATTTCCTTGTTACCTTTTTGAACGTGATATTCTGATATCTGTTAATCGCCTTTCTCTGAAACTTTCTATACTCAGATATTTTTTCTTCTACCTACATGGTGAATAATAAAAGATGCATCTCTCCCATCTCCTTCCAACCCTGCTTTTGTCTTCTCTCTCTCTCCAAGTAACCCCCTTCACAGTCTCAGTTTTCTCTAACCTATTCTGCCTATATCATGTCATCCCAACATCACAGGGACTTTCCCCATCCTGCTTCTCCACACACTCTGCAGCCTCAGGCATCTCTGTCATATATTGCCTTTGATTTGCAGAACGCCTTCCAAACCAATGACCCTGAAGACAGTGATTTTCAACAAGGCCCACCTGATTTCAATGCCTTTGAAGGCAGTGGTTGTCTTTGCTGTGAGCAATTATAACGCTACCTGCAAACGCTGTAAAGGAACAGACGCCATCCTAGCTGAGAGCATGCTGTGACTTCTGTCTCATTAAAAGTACCAGAAGGCTGTGAACCTCTGGAGTGTGGGGCATGGGAAAAACTGTAAAACAAATTCAAAAATCTAGTAAAAAAGAAACCCCATCTCTAATTATGCAACTAAAAAAAACCCACCAAACGTACAACTAAGATAAACATATCAAAGAACACATCTGAAAGCCCATCCTCTGTCACTCAACCTTTCTTTCAAACATCATCCTCTCTGCTGCACATGCAAACTATGATAAATAAATTTTTAGTGTCTTATACGAAGTGGCTAAAGCAGCCACCTCTGGGGTAGCCAGGCAATTCTGCATGTTTCTGATTAGCATTGAGTCCTTTGCTGGAGTCTTTTTTATCTGAGCCATCAGCAGTAATTGTTTCCAAAGTTGCAAGTGATGGCAAGCTTTCTGGGGCAGCGAAATGTAACAGTGATGAACCCCAAAGGACATTGTAAAACTGAGTTAGGGGGCAAAAAGGTGTCAGACTAGCTTCACTGCAGGTAAAGGTAAGGTAATGCATTTAGGGAAATGCTGCCTAAACTGGTCTTAGAGACTGCTGAACTCAGAACTGGCAGTTGCAGCTCAGCAAGAGCTCTTGGAAGCAAAGCTGACAGCTCTGTGAAATCTACAAGTCAATGAGTAGCAGCAGACAAAAAAAGTCAATGAAATGTTGGACATCATCAGGTACTGAGAACAAGACCAATGGCGTCATTTTGAAGCTATTTAAATAAAACTTTGAGTGACCCCACCTTGAGTACTGCATGCAGTTCTGTCTGGCCCCTGCACCTCAGGGAGCAAGTGGAGTTAAAAAAAGGCAGAGAGGAACGGCAACTGAAATCATCAAGGAGACAGATCTGTTGGCATTGTCGTGGTTTAACCCTGGCCAGCCAATAAGCACCACACAGCTAAAGACAGTTTAATAGGTAAAGCAAAAGCTGTGCAGAAGCAAAGCAAAACAAGGAATTAACTCACTGCTTCCCATGGGCAGGCAGGTGTTCAGCCATCTCCAGGAAAGCAGGGCTCCGTCACACACAACGGTTACTTGGGAAGACAAACGCCTAACTCTAAACATCTCTCCTTCCTTCTTCTTCCCCCAGCTTTGTATGTTGAGAATGATGTGATATGGCATGGAGTAGCCCTTTGGTCAGCTGCGGTCAGCTGTCCCAGCTGTGTCCCCTCCCAACTTCTTGTGCACCCCCAGCCTACTTGCTGGTGGGGTGGGGTAAGGAGCAGAAGAGGCCTTGACACTGTGTAAGCACTGCTCATCAACAACTAAAACATCCCTGTGTTATCAACATTGTTTTCAGCACAAATCCAAAACGTAGCCACATACTAGCTTAAAAAATTAACTCTATCCCAGCCAAAACCAGCACAGGCTTATGAGAAGATAGTCAAAAGGTTGAGACTGCAGAAGAGAAGGTCCAGGGTGAATGTGATACAGACTTACAGAACTGCAGAGGCAGGGAAAAGGGCAAATGCTGCAGCTACTGCAATGCTACAACTATGGGACGCGCAATGAAACTACTAGTGTAACAGCTTGAAACAGGTAAGAGAAAACTCGTCTTTACGCAGCAGCTTGTTAGTGAACTTCTGGAACCTGCTTCCACGGGGGGTTGCAGAGGCAGAGAACTGGAAAGTTCAAAAAGGGATTAAAACAAATTAGAGCATTCAAAAACAGATCAGAAAAGAACAGGACGTAACACCCCTCATACAACACTTCTGGTTTCTGGGGCGCTACAAGGGGAGCAGATTGCAAAAAAGTATCCACAGGTTGAGGGTGAGATATTGGGCCAGGCAGTCTACTGCTGTAATGCAATGCTCCACTTGCTGAATAAGTGATAAATGATAGGTGACTACTAGCTGGAAGTAAACATATCCAAGAATATGGGCTAATGGAGAAATTCAAATAGAAAACACCGATTTGTACCAATTTTCTGGAATAGCGCTTAGACAGTGAAATTATTTCTTTAGACAAACAATTTTTGGAAATAAAGACCCAGTGGTTCTCCTAGCGGACATTAATTAATCTCATCTCCTATTACCCTAAATCAAAGAGAAGAAAGATTTTTATACCAGCTCTTTGGGTTACTAGTTCACAGGTCAGTTGCTTATAACACAAAAGTGGAATACCACTAGAAAATAAGTGAAAACAAAGTTACAGCTGTGGGAAAATTCTTCTAAGGGGAAGATGTCCTGGGGCCTTTATCAGCAGATTTTGTAATTTTTTTTTAAGTACTCTTCATTTCAGTAAATTCAGTTAAACAAGCTTTTTTGTTGTTCCCTCAAAGTCCTGGATTCTCACGCCGAAGTCTCTAAAACAGCCTATTTCTGACTCATCCCCATATAACTCTGGTTTAATACCACGGCATTGTTGAAATAAGTGGAAATAACGTTGGGAAGCTGAAGAGATAATAAAATTAATGTTAGGTATATGAAAAATTTCAGTTCTTACTAAGGTAGCAACAGAGCTGAGTCTACCAGAAAGCAGCAACACAACGCCATTCCTGGCAGCAAATACTCTCGCACATAACTTACCCAATGCTGGACTCCCATGAAATCAAACGGTCCTTATAAATAAGCAGTGTGTGAAAAAATTTAGAGGTAGCCGAAATCACAGGGTTATTAACTGTGGTTTATGCTGTTTTCTAACAATTTTGTATTTGGAAAAATATTCTTAAGGTCAACCAAATATTTATAAAGCATGACTTCAGCAGCTCTCCAAATACAAAAAGGGTCCAAAACAGAGTCTCTGTTTCTTCTATTTTCAAAAAAAATCTCAGTAAAGCTAGTTTCAAGATAAAACCCAGAAGGGGTGGTGTTACTGGATGACATTCTGTGAACAGTACCCCTCAAAACCACCTAGAACGAAAGCTCTCTCTTCCCTTGGTCTGTCTCATGGCATGGGTGTGTGCAGACAAGGCAATAGAGTAATAGCAGCGACTACGAACAAAAATCCCAGTGGAGAGATTACGTGAACAATTCAGAGGTCTTCTGCAGAATGAAGCAAAACCCATGTCAGAAGAGGCGATGCAGCTCCTACTTACTCTACTAAATCGAAGAGCTTCTTGGGTTCAGCTGGGGGTGGGTAGATGACTTCATCTATGCATTTCCGGACACAGTTTGCATAAGCGGTGGAGATGTGGATGAAGGCCTCGAGGTTCTGCATCTGCCGGGCCAGTTCTAGAAGCCGCTGTGTGCCCATTGCATTCAGTTGCAGGGCGTGCCTAAAGAGGGCAAGCAAAAAAATGCATTTCACTGGAAAGAATATATGAAAGCTGAGCATTATCCAAACCCCAAATAATGAAAAGGGAAGTAAGGGAAGAGAAGGGGTCATATGAGAGCGGAAAGCTTCAATGAAATGAAAGGGCTAAACCAGCTTTCAGAGCAATGCTGTTGGATCCACTGTTCTGGCCACAGAATGTGACTCAGTAAAATATTTTCACTCAAATCAAAGGATCAGAGTTAACATTTCACTAAAATCTCTAAATCTGACATACTTGCCACTCCCTCCCTGCTACAAATATTTCCAATATGCACGACCACTGAGGCGTTATGGTTCCTACTGTCCCCATTCAACCTGGTCCTTAAAGGACCAGTGCTAAATCAGATAAGCACATGGGTCTCAGTAACCAGCAAAGGGTCCTTGGGCCCAGAAAAACAGATTCATACTGCAAGAAGACACAATTAGAGATAACAGCTTAAATTCCAAAGGAATGGAGAAGAGGACTGATAAACATAAGAGACAAAGAATCCTGGTTAGCAAGGCTGACCTTGAAGCACCCAGCATAGCTAGAAGTTGTCCTAGAGACTATCTGCAATGGATCTCAGTGAACAGACGTTCAACGTTTTCGCATGCTTTATACTGGAAGAAAGACACTTTCTTGTACAGAAGGGAAAAGGCTAAGGAATATGCAATCTGTTCAGCCCGGGAGTAGAAGCTTTCGACAACACGTACATTGAAGAGAAATTGTAAATAGTCCAGATGAATGAAAACAGAAGCTAAGAGTATGATTAATGTTTGGATCACAATATTTAAAGCCAGAGATACTAATATTTTTTTTAGCATGCTGCTATTAAAGAATAGCATTTGCTATAGATTTCTGTTTCCTCCTGCCCTTCTAGCAGGATGAATACTTCTACGTTAGTTTCCCTTCTTAGGAAAGTTGTTCGTCTGTGTACACTTCTATTCGATTGTATCCCTTCTGAGATGGGGCGAACAGAATTGCGCTCAGAATATGGGCCCAGCATAGATTTCTGCTGAGACGTGCAGAGTTCCTTTAGCCTTCTCAGGGAATATCATCTAACCTGGGTGATTTATTACTCTTTATTTTTTCTATTTATATTTAAACTGCATCTACTAATATTTCAATATAACACAGTTTCCATCTGGAGAATTCCCTAAATGTACTGCATGTTAATGCCAGCAATTCATTTTGTTTCTCTGTTGCTGCTTTCTTGACTGCTTTTCTAGGACTGCTTTTGCACCTCCCTTATCTAGTGGCTCTACACATTCCGTGGTAGGCTTTGGGCTTCTGCCGTGTTTTAACAACATTTTTATTTTTTGTGTTGTCAGCAAATCGCTGCTCAAAATTTTCATTTGAGCTGCAGTATTATATGCTTTCACAGTTAACTTGCTAGAACTTTTACCCATGCAATGTATTTTCTCATTCAGACAGGAATAATTTGATTTTAACAACTTTTTGTACTTTGCCATTTAATCGTACTGGATTTTCCTTGTTCTGTTGGAGAGATTTTGACAGATCACATGCAATCAGCCTTTAAATAGTTTCTACGCTGCCTGCAAGCAGATGACCCTTTTAACTTTTTCTTTTAACTTCTTTCTAGCTATCCTCCTTATTAAAAACATAGTTTCCCTTTGATGTTACATGCCACTGTGATGTATTTTTATAGTGTGTTTGTTCGTGTATTGATTCAAAAACATTTATGGCTATTAATGCAGCGCAGTGCTTTGCTACTTATATCTTGAGCCAGGTTCTACGTGTGGCTCAAGGCTCAATCAAGAGCTGCTTCCTTTCTCGCGGGTTCTCTAATCAGGTGTTGCAAAAAGCAATTATTAATGGGGGACACAGTGGACATCTATTTAGCCTACGTACGGGCAAATGAAGACCAACATTAATAATTGTGTTTTCTACTCTCACAGCTGTAGCGTTTTTCAAAAAACTGAAGATCTGGCAATCCAGGTCCTCCACCTCAGTTTCTGGACCTTTACAATTTGCATAGAAGCACTTACACATCCAGTCTTCGTTTAGTGGCTTATTTCTGCGGTTCTCTCTTAATGGAAAGCCCGCCTGGAAAGGCACTCCCCAAGGAGTGCCTTCAGAAATTGAGCATTTATTTTAAACAGTTAATTACACTGAGTGTTGGGTATTTTAAAGCTTGTGATAGGCTATTTTCTTAAACAACAACATCTCATTTCCTTCTTCAGTTACTCAGTGACAAAGAAAAGCCATTAACACTAGCTTTAGAGACAGACACAACATAGTTTCACTTCAAGCTGTCTCCAGCTAGATCTGCCAAAACCTCTCCCTCTTGACCTAAAACACATTTTTCCCTATCCCAATTTTAGGTCATACTTAACTCCCTTGCTATATTACAACCCAAGCTCGCAGTACTTCCTTCTGTTCCCATGGAAATCTGCCAAGACGATACTTCACTTTTGATGTGCACGTGCACATGACGTTTTGAGAGCACTTACATTGCACATTCAGCGCAGAACCACACGTAGCATGAAAACGTAAATGGAGAATTATCACTGCAGCTATACAAGAGATGCACTGACTGGTGCGTTACAGGCTGCTGTGCGTTCTGGATCATGCTTAGCAAATACAGAAAGCAGGACATACTTCAGGGGTTCATCAAAGCGAACTGTTGCTGCACAGTGGAAGACAACATTGACCCGGGTCAGAAGCTCCTCCTCATCTTCAGCACTGATGGCCAGCTTAGGTTGAGTGAGCTCAGCATTAATAGGCTTAATCTTCTCGTGGAAATTAGGGCAATCTTCTCGGACCCTGTCAAAGACCTTGAAGCACAAACAGAGAGAGATCAGGTACAGAATTAGGCTACTGAGATCACTTTGATTAGTAGCCAGTCTGATTACATCAATCAATGAAATCGGCACAAAAGAGAATGCCTGGTTCTTTGTGGGTGGTTCTACAAAGTACTTGATGAGAGGAGGGGAGCAGGGCACATTCTGGCTCCTCCTCTTCCTTTGCTGCTCCTTGCCGACTGTCACTCTTTGTTCATGTCAGATGAGTCCTGTGGGGAACTGCCTTTGGGATGGAAAGATGGGGAATCTCAATAACCCGTACTGCTAAGGCTGCTGACTGCCACCAGCAATTTTGTACAACTGGACAAATGTACAGCTAGTTGGCCTCTCAAGCTGTCTTTTGGCCCTTTTTTTCTATGACTATGATCCACAGCTCTTTCCAATACACTTTTTCTGCCCAGTCTTCTGCAGAATGACAAGACTCAGCGTCTATTCACTAAAAAGATCCCTGCATTTCCATATACAGTCTGCCTGATGACTTCTCCAAAACCAGTATTTGGCACCCTGCTTTGCCCAAGATCTGAGACAGCAGATCTTTACCTAAGATCTTGAGAGCAGCCCTGAGGAGAAGGACTTGGGGGTGCTGGTGGACGAGAAGCTCAACATGAGCAGGCAATGCGCGCTTGCAGCCCAGAAAGCCAACTGCATCCTGGGCTGCATCAAAAGATGTGTGGCCAGCAGGTCAAGGGAGGTGATTCTGCCCCTCTACTCTGCTCTGGTGAGACCCCACCTGGAGTCCTGCATCCAGCTCTGGAATTCTCACCACAAGAAGGACATGGACCTGTTGGAGCGGGTCCAGCGGAGGGCCATGAAGATGATCAGAGGGCTGGAGCACCTATGCTATGAGGACAGGCTGAGAGAGTTGGGGCTGTTCAGCCTGGAGAACAGAAGGCTCTGAGGAGACCTTATAGCGGCCTTCCAGTACCTAAAAGGTGGCCTACAGGAAGGATGGGGAGGGACTCTTTATCAGGGAGTGTAGTGATAGGACATGGGGTAACAGCCTCAAATTGAAAGAGGGTAGATTTAGATTGGATATCAGGAAGAAATTCTTTACTGTGAGGGTGGTGAGACACTGGAACAGGTTGCCCAGGGAAGCTGTGGAGCCCCATCCCTGGAAGTGTTCAAGGCCAGGCTGGATGGGGCTTTGAGCAGCCTGGTCTAGTGGGAGGTGTCCCTGCCCATGGCAGGAGGTTGGAACTAGGTGATCTTTAAGGTCCCTTCCAACCTGAACCATTCTGTGATTCTGCGATAGCAGGTACTCTGAACAGCAAGACAACTGTGCACAACCCTTCTGAAAGGAAAAGGAAGTTAATACTGTCATCACATGGAAAGTGCCTATGTAAAAACAGCAATTTCTTCAGTTCCCATTTTCACTCTGTGAGTAGCTCAAAGTCCCTGATAACAGTATAGCAGGTCTGGGTGCAGTTCTGCTTGCACCACGAAAGCTACTGCAGGTTCCACCTGGAGACCTTTTATTTGGTAAATCTCACAGACAAAGAAGATGAAGCTTGAATTTCAAAATAGTATTTGAGTTTGCTGGAGTAAGATTTGAAAAAATCATCTTGAGTTTCAGAAATGTCTGTTCTAAGGCTTTTGTATTGCTGGCCAGCATTACTGTATTTGAGAAACTTCAAATGAAGTTAATAGTAAATACCGAAAACCTCTGCCCTTCTGGGGGCAGAGAGACAACAAGAAGGGTGGAAAGAATAAATAGAATAGAGATGCTGTAGGATCTGAAGAGGTATAATCTAGACTAAAGGTAACTAGTTTACTGACAGGAATGACTAAGTATTGGGACAGATTGCTGGTGGAAGGAATGTGCCACCACCTTTGCCGCATTTAAGAATTGTCTAGGTAAGCATTGCCAGGAGAAGCAGGGAATAGCTGAACCTTAGGGCAGGAAAATGGGCCAGCTGGCTTCTCAGTAGTTCTGTGTTTTTTGGTTGTTGCCTCTACTCTGTAGCTCACTCATCAGTAACACCGAGTTTGTAAATCTCCTCACTATCATGGTCTCTTGTTTTATTAGAGGTTGTTCTGTCTTTGACTTGCCCAGTGTTTATGTAAGAGCAGGAATTGTGTGACATAAATTTAACACACTAAAAGAAAAAGACATATGAAAGATTAAATTGGTACTAATATCAATAGTTTCTTGTTTGACTATGGGATTACTATTTTTCTGTTTATCTGACAACCAAATCTAGATAAACCTTGACGTTCTTAGGGATAAAGAAGTGATAAGAAAGTCATCAGCCTTCCCTGCGCAGCAGCACACTGTGTGCTTGACTTCATGTATTTTTCTTTTAACACAGCTGCATGTCCTTCATAAATCTGAAACTTGAGCAAGTTAACAAAAGCTAGAACATGAAAATGTCATTTAATTTCTCTTGGTTGCACCCAACTACATGCATATTTCAGCAACGTAGTCTAGGCCAGAGAATAGACTGCTAGCCAGAGAAAGCTAATCGAGGACAAAGATGTTGGTGAGAGCCAGCTGGACTTTAGGAACTCAGTTCCCAATGACTTGATGTTCAGAACTGGGTACTAGCAGCGCTAATGTCTGTAAAAAACTTGTCTTCTAACAAGAGGACGCTGGAGTGGCTGTCCAAATATGCATCACCTCATGAGAGATCGCAGATGAGCAAACCCTGGTGAGACACAAAATGGAGAGTTTTCTCAGAGAACCCACATAAGACCAAAGCTATCTTTTTAAGCGTTTGTTCTATTGTAAAGAGATTGCACCCGATGAGAGTTATTTTATACTTGTTTTACTTTGGCATAAATAATGCAAAGGCAGAGAAAGAATGAATCAGCCCTTTCTCCATTTCAGTCACGGTATATAAAAAGAAGAGTAGTATTTCTGCAGTGCCAGCCTTGCTTGAACTTGGACAGTTACATTCTGCCTACGTGCCACCTCCTCCTGATGTTCCCCCTGCAGATAATATCCCCTTCAATATTTCCATGCCTGGTATTCCTGCTAGGTATTGCCTACTACCACACACCACTCAACAGCTGTAGTTTTTCACCCCGTGCAATGATTCACTGCATTCCTCTGAGGGATGAAGGCAATTTCTAAATGCAGTCTCACGAATCAGCATACCTTCTGGATCACAAGAACATCCAGTTCATCGTCACCATTAAATCAGATAACAGGAGCAGCTGCTTAATCAAAGTCTGCTGCCTCTTTTATGGCATCTGAAGATTTCAGACTAGTCAGTGCTTTAGAGGAAAGTGCAAGGAGATTTAAAGACAAAACAAATGCAACTTATTCTGTACTGTTTCCTATAGCTCAAGAAGTGCTTAACGTAAAGATGATGCTTAGTGTGCAGCTAAACGATAATTGCATCTCTAAATTCTGATTAACTCCAGAGCGTATATAATAAATCCCCGATAACTGCATGAGGCCTAAGGATTGTTCTATCCTTTTTTAGAAGACTTCTGCCAATATGAAATATATTCAATGGATAAAAGTGGGCTGGTATGCTGTACTGTTGGAACCGCGTGAAAACACCAGCCAAGTCAGCAATACTTCAGAAGTGATACATGAATTGCCACAGAATTACAGTGAAGAGAAAAGGAAAGATGTTTGATTTCAAGTTGTCCAATAGTAATTAAATTGAGGGAAATCAGTAATAACGTATCCTGCTTTCAGTGTCTTTTTGAGCATTCTAATGCATTCCAGGGGCAACTCCGCTGCCTTGACCAAAATAGAATAAACGAACCTAACAGCCGCTATTTTCATTTTAATACTCAAAGTAGGATGCAAGTTCTTCATAGGCTGTGCTGTCCCTCAACAGAGGTGTGAATTTCACTCAGAAATTTGCTGAATTTTTCTTATATTATAATCAGGCAATTCCCTTTTATAACCTAATCTCTGCGACTTCAATTTACATTGTCAAGCACTTATTATGAAAACAGGACATCTAGAACTTTTCCCAATGTTATATTTCAGTGTGTTTGATGGGCCTCTCTTCCCCTATTCTTGCCCACTTAAGCTTTGACCTGCCTTTCCAAAGGACATCTGTAACTCTCTGTGTTCTCTGCTCTTGCCTTAAAGCATGTAATAGTTCAGAGAGATATCTGCCCATCAATCTTTCAATCAGAATTTTTTTCCATACCACAAAGATACAAAAAAAACCCTCAAAGAAAGGGCAAATTGCACATCTATGGAACAGCACAGCTGAAAAATAAAGCAACCACTGAACAATGTAAAATGCCAAAGGCTTTGCTTCTTTCTCAGGAGACATTTTCAGTGAAGCAAATAAAAAAGAGTAAAAAGTAGACCATGCCTAAGCCATGGTCTACTTTAAAAAGGAACTTGCATGAGTTTGGTCTTATAACTGCCTTTCAAAGAAGCCTGGGTAGTCCTTCCTTTTTTGGACTTATCAGTCCTCACCCCTATAAAACCAACTCACTCTAACAGGCACCATGCAGGATGGCACTTCATTGAGAAACACAGGAGAGGAGAGAAGGCAGTTCTCCTGTTTGCTTGGTAACATTATCTAACGCTATTTCTTGTGCTCTCCCCTAATGTGAAGGATTCATCTTCCAAAGTGTTGAACAAACATCTCCCAGCAATGCAAGCCATGGTGAAGGTGGGCTACTGCTCTTCAGCATGGTATCAGCAGAGACCGTAACTCGCCGTGGCACCTTTCTGCAACCGGCTGCCTCTTCAGCCATTGCCCTCACGGCTGCCCCTCTGCCAGACCAGGGCCAAACACTTTGGTGACTGACCCAGAAAGCATCAAGTTTTCAAGCATGACCTAGAAAGGTAACCTTTCTTCCTCCTGTGGTACAAAACCAACGATCGGTTGAGGCATCCAAATTACACTGTTTTAACCAGATGTTGCCAGCTTTTTTTTTTTTTTTTTTGTAAGACCAATAAAAAATGCTTTTCTCTGGCGCACAGTGGAGCCAGGTGTGTTTAATAGGCACTGGGATATTAGACTTCTCTAGGAGGATTATCAAAAGATGGTAAATTACATTACAGTATGAACATTTCAAGGCATTACTGTATGAGAACATTTAAAGTGGAGAAAAATCAGACAATTCCCACAAAACAAATCTCATATATGAGGAACTACGGAGAAGATTAAGGTTGAGAGAGTTCAATTAAAAAAAAAAAAAAAGGTGAAAAGCTTCTGTCCTTTCAGATAAAGAAAAGAAAGGGATTGTTTAGCATAATTCAGGAGAGTAGAAGCATGAATTGCTTCTGTAAAGGAAATATAATTTATTCTAAGCAAGACATAGGCCAAGGGGTAAAACACCATGGCAACAATTCCTTTAAAGAAGAAAGTGTCCCACTGAGTGTGTTGAATAATTTTAAAAGTCCTTCTTCTGAACAGACTGTTGCAGTATAAATGCTAGGAAACATTCTATATACAGATATACAGAATAACACCCTGGTGCATATAACTCTCTGCGCTTTCAATGGCAGTACCATAAACGGACACGAGTGACCACCACAAATCTAAACTACTGCAGGTATCAAAGTAATGAAAATAACTCTTTAAAAAACACCTGATCTCTGCAGTTTTATTCTGATGAAAGGGCTTACCTCACTTGTGTTTGCCACTGATAAAATCCTCTGATACAGTCTTGAAGGAAGGAAAGTACAAAAGCGCTTTTAGAATTGCCATTGTAGCAAATTTGAGAAATAATTGGGCAGCTTCTTGACATAAAGTAATTAGCCTGCAATTAATTTTTAGCCTGGTACATTTCCAGCAATAAGCGTCAGGATTGCTCAGTCAAGAAATGTGTGAAAACGCAGCTCGGGAAGCATTAATGGAGACAGAGCCTTTTTTTCCGCTTGTGCGCTCTCCGCCTCATTTCCTCTTCAGAAAGTTGCTTTTAAGTATGGTTCTTCTCAAGGCAAATAAAGCATAATTCATCTAATCAGTTAGAAAGCATGCAGCAGAGCGTTCCTCATTACAGGAAAACAAATGGCTTATGCTTCAATCTAGAGCTATTACTTTCCCCTGAGTAGAGCTAATGTAGTGGAAATACAGTACCCATGACCAACATCTAGTAAACAAAAGAGCTGATTATTTAAAGATAAAGACTACAGAAACAAAAAGATGACAGACAGTAAATTTCAATATAGGTCAGCTAAGGCTAATAGGTATAGCCAGCTACTTGGGATGTGGTTTTAAACGGCCAATTTCCTTGAAAATTGGCTGCTGACAAAGCCTGCTGTTTTCTAGCAAGAATATGCGGGGTTAGGTGTCAGCTATTCGGGAGCAGTAAAAGGAGCTCTTTCAGAGACAAGCGTTGTAGACGGGAGCATCAGGGACTTGACAGAGGTGGAAAAGCTTTCTGTGGTCTCTAGTACCATCCTGCAGGTGGGCGGACAAGTCACAGACAGAATATGCAGCTTTCTCACATTCATCGCAGACATTTCTTGTGCCCCTGTGTGGTACTTAGACAGATATCACTATCAGCATTTGATGATACGCTTGACATTTGAAACAGGGGAAGAATTTAAGTGCAGGGAAGGAGGATGGTAACACTTGGAGCTTCTCCTACAGGAACCATTTAACATGTTTCGTCCCATGCATTTTACAGAATGGTTTTCCTTCTCATCCCTCCTCCATAGCTATGCCCGAATGTGGGCATAGGCCCAAGGGGGAGTCAGTTGGCAGAGGGCAGGAACACTTGGCTACGACCAGAGTCCCATCCATTTCCCCCTTCTTCAATTCCTGCCATGCAGAATTCACTACTGATTGCTTAGAGAATCACTGTGTGGTCTTGGAAACGTTGATAAGTGCAGAGTTATCCAGACATAGGATCTGAATCTGCTTTTCCATACCCATTGCCTTAATTAGAGATCTTTGAAGTTCCACTGCCAGATTTGCTTGGGCACCAGGGAACTTCAGGAGTGTTCGCTGAGTTCCCAAGGCTAACCAACCAGGAGTAAAGGTTGTGTCAAACATAGATGCCTACTTCTTGTAGGTGTTTAAAGAAATGACCAAGAAAGACTTAGAAAGACATTTAAAGAAATGAAGAAGCTTCACAGGATGGAATGATATGAAAAAGAGGTGGCTCTCACAGATGAAATACAGCACGATGGCATCCTCAGCCAGCTGTGAAACAGCTGACCCAGCACAACACAATCGGCATCAGCTCTGCGTAGCAGTCCTTGTTTGTACAAACGATCATATCCTCTGATGGCTGGAACTGGTTGAGCCCCACAGAAGTCTTGAGGTCTGCCTGGCGGTGTCGCTGTACGTCAGATCACACAGTAACTCACAATGTCACTTTTTAGTGAAAAAAGAGCTCTGCCGAGAAGTCACCGAGGGATCCCCACAATTAGAAACATTCAAGAAACCATATCTCAGCCAGACCCTGAGGCTACTTCTCCTTCTGCTACAATGCTGTTTCCAAAGAGGATAACTAGGCACATTGGCTGTCACACAGATACAGCTGAGGCAACCAGCACATAACCCGTAAAATACACAGTGCTGGTACGCAATTCAAAATTTTGTTTCAAGGACAACTCCACGGATCCGTCTAGGACCTACAACTCCATCTGGGAAAGTCTTGACATACTCTGCTCTGAATTTGGGCCCCTCCAAAGAGCTCTTCCAAAGGAATGACTGCAGCACTTTTGTCAACCTAGGGTGAATGTCCTGCACTTCCACACTCACTTATTGAAGATCCCTGACCTCTTCCTGAGGCATAAAGGAGAAAATGCCATCATTTTACAGGTTTACAGGTAATATGGCACCAAAGTTCACCTTGATTGCAACTGTAAGGGAGGTAACAATCCTTTGACATAACACACAACAGAAATTGAGCAAATCAAGACAAATGCATCAAATATTTAAAGTTACTCAAATTAAAAAAATGATTTTTTACACATTGTAGTGAGATGCTACTCAAGCTACCCAGACCCCTGAACTAGAAGACAGGGATGGGGAGCAGAATGAAGCCCCCGTAATCCAAAGGGAAACGGTGAGGGACCTGCTTCAGCACCTGGAGGTGCACAAATCTATGGGGCCGGATGGGATCCACCCAAGGGTATTGAAAGAGCTGGCAGAGGTGCTCGCCAGGCCACTTGGTATCATTTATGAGCAGTCCTGGACAACCGGGGAGGTCCCAGCTGACTGGAGGTTAGCAAATGTGACACCCATCCACAAGAAGGGCCGGAAGGAGGATCTGGGGAACTACAGGCCAGTCAGTCTGACCTCGGTGCCTGGGAAGGTCATGGAACAGATCCTCCTCAGTGCCGTTACACGGCACATGCAGGAGAACAGGGTGATCAGGCCCAGTCAGCATGGGTTTGTGAAGGGCAGGTCATGCCTATCAAACCTGATCTCCTTCTATGATAAGGTGACCCACTTAGTGGATGAGGGAAAAGCTGTGGATGTCATCTACCTGGATTTTTGCAAAGCTTTTGACACTGTTTCCCACAGCATTCTCCTGGAGAAACTGGCTGCTCATGGCCTGGACAGGTGTACTCTTCGCTGGGTAAAAAACTGGCTGGATGGCCGTGCCCAGAGAGTGGTGGTAAATGGAGTTAAATCCAGTTGGTGTCCGGTCACAAGTGGTGTCCCCCAGGATTCGGTGCTGGGGCCGGTTCTCTTTAATATCTTTATCAATGATCTGGATGAAGGGATCGAATGCACCCTCAGTAAGTTCGCAGATGACACTAAACTGGGCGGGCGTGTTGATCTGCTTGAGGGTAGGTTGGCTCTGCAGAGGGATCTGGACAGGCTGGACCGATGGGCTGAGACCAATGGCATGAGGTTCAACAAGGCCAAATGCCGGGTCCTGCACTTGGGACACAACCCCATGCAGCGCTACAGGATTGGGGCAGAATGGCTTGAAAGCAGCTCGACAGAAAAGGACCTGGGGGTGTTGGTTGACAGCCGGCTGAATATGAGCCAGCAGTGTGCCCAGGTGGCCAAGAAGGCCAACAGCATCCTAGCCTGTATCAGGAATAGTGTGGTGAGCCGGACTAGGGAAGTGATCATCCCCCTGTACTCGGCACTGGTGAGGCCCCACCTCGAGTACTGTGTTCAGTTTTGGGCCCCTCGCTACAAGAGGGACATTGAGGTGTTGGAGAGTGTCCAGAGAAGGGCTACAAAGCTGGTGAGGGGCCTGGAGGACAAACCTTATGAAGAACGACTGAGGGAGCTGGGGTTGTTTAGCCTGGAGAAGAGGAGGCTGAGGGGAGACTTTATCACCCTCTACAACTACCTGAAAGGAGGTTGTAGAGAGATGGGGGCTGACCTCTTCTCCCTGGTGACAAGTGATAGGACGAGGGGAAACGGGTTCAAGTTACATCAGGGGAGGTTTAGATTAGATATTAGGAGACATTTTTTCACTGAAAGGGTTATTAAACATTGGAATAGGCTGCCCAGGGAGGTGGTGGATTCACCATCTCTGGAGGTGTTTAAAAAAAGGGTAGATGGGGCACTGAGGGACATGGTTTAGAAGTGGCTCTTGTCAGGGTAGGCTAAAGGTTGGACTCGATGATCTTAAAGGTCCCTTCCAACCTCAACAATTCTATGATTCTATGATTCTATGATAATTCTAAGCGTAGAGAGATGAATATCTGGGAAATGAGTACAGCGTACAGTAAAAGAGTAAGTCACTCTTCTAGCATGACCCACGCTAGAAGATTCTGGGATGTGAGGAGCAGGCAGCCAGCAAATGGTAAGAGCCTTGTGATGAACCTCCACCACACAAGACAGCTGCCAATGAATTCTGCATAAATATCTATACCTGGAAATTAAACTGTGCCAGGTTATGCCCTGGGCACTGGAACTCAATCATCTGCACTGTTCCACTGTCTTAGTACAATTTTGGGTCTTAGTACAATTTTGGCCTGAACCAGGTACCAGAAAGATGACTAAGACCCTGGTCACAAGTGAGGAGTTATCCTGGGACAGGGGCTTTTGCTAACAGATATCCCACGTGGCTATGATGTTTTGGAAGGTAAGAAAGTTTAATGGCATGAGTGCAAGCCATTTCATGCCAGCTGGTCTCAGTGCCTGAAATTCATCCCAAGAAGGTTCAATTTATGGATGTTGTCAAACAGTACACGGAAGTTTTGCATTTACCTAGAACAATTACTCATTTCATCATTTTTCTTTCGTGTTCACATCCAATATAAATATTTCAGACTTCTTATGCCATTCCACATATATATTTATTATATTCATCATATGTTACGATGTTCATATGTTCATCATAACAATGTAGTTTTTTCTTTTGTGCTTAAAAGAAGGCACTAAGCCCAGGTACCTCAGCCTGTCAAATATCTCCTTCCTTTCCTTGCTGTCACTTAACCATAATCATATCCTCATCTTAAGGCCACATGCAGCCCATACAGTAAGCAAGCAAACTGGAAAATTACTGGGAGATGATCAGAAGGTAATGCAATTTATGAGACTAATAGGAAGAGCAGGGACACTACAAGAAGTGAAGGCACTTGTGAAAAAGAGACCAAGTCCAGTGAAGAACAAAATAGTTGAGATTCTAAGAAAATACCTAAGAATGGATGACTTAACCATTATAAACCGATTTTCTGTAGTGTCACTATTCCAAGCAAGCAAGGAAGTAGTGAGTTACAAGTAATCCTTGATTTCCATCCAAGGAGCCTTCAGCTTAGGGAATTTAAAACTTCTTTAAGAAGATAGAACCATCTGTCCAAATAGCGTCCAGCTACTTACAACGCAGTGTGGCTCTGTAAGTACCACTCTTACCGGAGACTAGCTGTTATTAATGCCTCTGATCACAGCCAGTTCTCAGAAGAATCCATGGAAACCCTTCAGAAATGGTTGCAGAAGCCCACATGCAAGCTTGACAGCTGGATTCACAGCTCAGACCTGCTCTCTGAATCCAACCTCTTTGCACGTTATATAAAATATTTTTAAAATAAAATCTGTATTTGAGACCTCTTTTGACAGTGCTTAGATCAATTGGTTCTGTCCATAATAAACATTCTTAAAATTCACTTCTTCCTGGCATGGGTATAAAAGAAAAGAAAAAAAAAAAAGCAGTTCCATTGAACGGTGTCAAATTATCCTGATGTAAGGAAAAGGCAAATTTGGCCCATGAAGTCCATGCCAGCCTTTTGGCATGTGTACTCCCTTTTCCACTAGCTTGGTTCTCATCAAGCAGCAGGTGTAGCCTTGTTTCAGAATAAAGATACCTGTTGTTAGGAGGGCCATTTAACGTCAGCTTGTGATAGTAACACTTTTACCAGGAGCAGATGTCGCTCCCTTCCCGGTACAAAGATCAGAACGTTGCCACAGATGGCTCAGTCATACTATGTGAAAATTTTCTCCCTACTCTGCCATTGCAGTTGTACCTGACTAGAATGCTCTGACAGGGCTGACGGTAAGAGACAAGCTTGCATCCTGCGAGACTTTTCCTCTTTAAGGCAGTAAAAGATAAGAATGAGTTTTGCTTGCAGTCAGGTAGGAGTTTCTCCTTTTTTTTTTTTCTTTTTTTTTTTTTTTTTAAATGGTAGAGAAATCCAGATATTTTAGTATGGAAGGAAACACACACACATTTTAAAGAGGACCAGGAAAACCGTATCAAGTGTCCTTAAGCCAGGCTCAGGTTTTAGCTTACTCCGGCATCTTTCAGAGACTCTGAAAGGTAATCAACCATTACAAGCCTGACTTACCAACTCCAGCACTCCTACTAATTGTTCCAGCTAAACTCATAATGTTAAAACTTCCCGCTCAGAGGATCTGTGACTCAAGACATCTTTCACACTGACATGCAGTCTTCACCTCACTCACAAAATACCCCAAATACTGTACATCTATTAATAAAAAAGTTACTTTTCTCTGCAAGTATGTTTTCAGCTCATACTCCTTCCAATGGAGACCAAAGAGGAGAATTCATGCAAGCTGAAATGTCATTCATGTTTTCTGCATGCCCTGCCCTTGGCTTCCAGATCTACATTTTACCAATTAGTTTTATGCTACTCAGTTCATAAGCACAGAAATGAGCACTTGGGCTAATTATGCTTCAGGTGTAACAGATCACCTGCCCATGTGTCACCAGAATGAGCAACATTTTCAACTAGGTTGAACAACCAAAAGTTGTTTGTACACAAAAGTCTCCCCATCTGTCTGAATAGGGATTACTGTTAATGAGCCTGCATCCTTGGCCCTGCTCCTTTGAGGTTATAAATTACTTTAATGCTTTAATCTACCAGTGAAAAACCCTGGCTGAAGGAGTGGAGAAGAAACAAGCAGAACACACCACAACCAACTACGTGTACTGAAATACATCTCTCATCTCACATAGTGGTTTCACAAATAAGAAATACACAATGTTCTGAAAAGGACTACTTGCATGAGGCTATACATCCTAACTATATATTTAAATAAGGGAAGTACAAACCATCTTTATATGAAGTCTCTACCTGCTCTGCCATATTCGGTAGAGGGAGCCCATCAATTTTCCAGATTCCCTGGGGTAAACCCCCCAATGCTTAAAGATTTCCCCCAAACTGCGCGGCCCGTAAAGTTAGCATCTTTAGGGCATACAGCTTTCTGTCTGTATCAGTGCTACAGAGTGATAAGGTGTAAGCAGGAGGTCCTGAGGGAGGCACCAACCCTCATAACTAAGGCAGGCCTCTACTGGGAATGAGGAACGTGATTAAAACAGGTCAAGGTCAACAAGGCTGCATGGGCACAAAACCAGAGTATGAGAAATGTGTTACTTTGGTGCTGTGGTATTCAGACTGTGCACAAGATAAGAAACTGCTTGTGCTTAACTGCAACTAGGTAGAAGGGTCAAGGCTAAAATAAAATTATTTGTCTTAGTGAGTGTATATGGTAAACAATATGACGCCAGTATGAAATGGATACTGGTAGGGGAGTTTTGGGGTGCAAAGTCTTCCAAAGTCACCTGTATCCAGGCAACGATATAAGTAATACCATACAAAGTCAAGACTATCTAAGTAACAGTACTGAAAAAAACCCAACAAACTTGGGTATGGATGCAGCAGAAATGCGATCAACTAGGAAAAAAGTAACTGGGGACAGACTGTTCATTTGAGAGGAGTTTGGATGGAGAAAGAGAGGTGCAAGGGTGGTGAAAAGTCACATCCAGAAATAGAAAACTGGGAGATAAGAAATAAAATCAGGTACAGAATAAGGAACTGCAGGATGTTTTTGTCAGTAGGAGTGTGGACACCTACAGATGGTGATGAAGCTGACCTTTGAATCCAAGTCCACGAAGATGCCAAAGGGACCCCCATTGGACAACCTGCTGGAGCCTCCATCATGTCGTTATCTGAAAGATTAGGTGTGCGAAAGTGGGAAAAGGAGGGATAGACTTACAGTGGGAAGGGAGACAGAATTGTAATCCAATAGTAGTTGGGTGTGATTCATAAGACTTAAGAATGATAATTAGTAGCTTTATAGCTGTGTGTGCTTTTAGATTAATTATCATTTAATTGCTCTATTAGTCTCTCAGCATTGATTAATTTAAAAACACCATAGTCTTTTAATTCAGTTATACCTCAAGGAGAAGAAGGGGAGAGCCAGACTCATAAAGCAACATACAGCTACCACCTTTGGCTCACCAGCCTGAAAGACCAGCTCTATCCATTAACCAACAGGGGCAGCTTTCACCCCATCTCCAGAGGCATGCTCAGGCTCCCACTCCAAGTCTCGGTCTCCATCCTCCCACCAAACGACACCTGTAATTCACAGGCTTCAAAGCACATTTAACACAATAAGAAAATACTGATCTCTGTGTCCTCTGACTGTCTGTGCTCAGCTCACCACACTTCTCTTCCTCACATTTGTATAAAAAAATGTCAAGCCTACTGGTATATTATGATCATAAAATGTTTCTGGAATGGTTTCACGGTCTCATACCTGTGAACCTGAGGGAACCATGGCAGCATGAACAGATCTTCCCCCCAACCTCATAACTGTGATGGAGGAGGGACTCTCTTACTTTCTTGGTCCTCTGCCTTCCCCTGTGCTTTCTTTTTGCGGCACTTTTTTCTGCTAACGCATTATAGCTCACTCTTTGGGACTGCAAGTAGAACCCCAAGTACCGCATGCAGCTGTCTGGCAGATTTGTGATCCCCTGAGCAGCTACATGGGGTGCCAACGCAGGGAAATGGAAGTACTGCTGCGCTATAGCTGCAGAAAATGGTCTCTGAGGTCCCTTAATGGTAAATTCGTGTCTTGGATTCTCCGGTAGTATAAGGGGTAATGTCCAAATATCTCACGTATGGATTCCTCTGACTTCAGATGTATGCTGTTTTCACACTAATTTCTCCAGCAAAAGTGTTTTTAACTCACCAGGTTAGTGGGGCTCTGAGGAAAGAAGTATTGGGAGGAAAATCCTAGCCTATGCAATTTTCTTTACATTGAACGTTTTATGGCGGCTCATCCTTTTCAAATGAAAAGCATTCAGTTTTGGCATCTTCTCTCCAGGGATAATAGCACAGCTATTATCTCCCCGTCATTTACTCAATTCATCACTCAGAGCAATGCAATTTTATCTAATTCAGAGAGAGTAAAAACGTACTAAACCAAGAATATCTTCCCTTTTACACTGGAAAAGATGACTCTCCAAAACACTGTGTTTCCTTCCCTCCCACATGCCTAAAAGCATCTCCTGAAGAGGCTCAAATTATATAATAGTATCTGATCATCGGTCTCTGAACCAAGAGAAGTAACAGCTAATGAACAATGACACTGACAATGCTGGCTATGTCCTATGAGGGATGCAGATCAGTGCTGTGCCATTATAGAAAAAGAAGCTCAGGAGATCATCTCCAAGATTAAAGCCCACTTCCGAAGGGATGCTAATCTACATTTGGGGTTGCAGCCACGGAGATACACAATTCCTTGCATGTTGCTCAAAAGACCTTAGAGTCCAGAATATGATTTTACAAGGCCAGCTGCCAATTCTGAAACATTACTGCAGGATGTTTTGTATGGGTCTCCTTTAGCTCTGCAGTTAAATATCTGTTATTGTAGCTAAGAATGGTTCACAGCACATATAGTCATTTATTTTAAAAATGGACATTTTTACTGTGATGCCAAAGGAAAGCAGAATTAAGTCTCAGACTGCTTAGTACTGCTTCTACTAAACCCAAGTAAAACTCTGCCTTGTCTGCTTCATATTTGGAAGGAGTGGAGTACCTTGGCCAACTGGTTTATAGGTCTGGTTGAGAATTTCCCACTACACTCTGGCCAGCTCTAAATAAAGAAGTTCGCTGTAGATACGGACTTTAAAATAATCTCCCCCTGAGCTTTACTGGGTCTGCAGGGCTAATAGACCTAAAATTGCATTTCAGTCAATATAGCGATCAAATAAGTCCTGAAAAAATACTGCCAAGTAAGAAGGGGCCACTTATTCAACCACTTTCAGTTCTTGCACTGGTAAAACTGAGATGTTGTTTATCTAATTCCCAGCTGGTGGGATGGTTAAACACCCTGAAAATGAAACACCAACGTATCAAATGGCTGGCAAGGAGCTCTTAAGAGATTACTCATGACTGAGCAAATAGCCCACAGTACTGGGTACTTCTTTTGTAGAGGAAAATCTCTTTCCTGGGGAGAGACTTTAATCCACCCACTCAGCAACCTGGTGTCAGAAATCATTCTGGATTGGTCACGAAAGTCATTATCAGCGCCAATAATTAAGCCATGACCTTTAAGGAATAAGTACGTTTTTATCACCAGTGGACTGAAATGAGCTTAACTGAAGAATCTGTCCATTTTAACTGTACGTATTGGTGGGTCTACGGGACAATGTTTTCTGAAATCGTTCTTTATGCAAACTACCACCTCCCTGGCGCGCGGCAGAGAGGGGCACTTCTAGCCTCACAGGCAGGCAATTACTATCGCATCTTTGCGGTTCCCACCACTTCAGAGCAGGACACACCTGGGACAGACACGTAGCACAGGCCCCTGCTGCTCCAATTCCTCCCATGTCTGAGGATCCACATAAGAGGGCAGCTGTCAAATGAACAGACCTCTGCTGCTGGTCATAGAAGGCAGCCCAGGCAAGGCAACATCATCTGAATCTCTACCAATGGCTGAAAGGTACCCACCAATCATCCCAGGTGTGGTTTATCATGCTGTTTTTTTCTCTCGAGACCTTTGGAGATAGCATGTAAAAACTAGACTTATGCTGACCTCCCTCAGAAATTCTCAATGGTTTCCTACACCACCTTCAAGCAGACAGACGCCAATCTGTAGAGGTAAAATTTCTGCTAGCACAGAATTCTTTATTTTCATCCCAAGTTTCAAGTGCCTCGTTTTCTACCCTCTTGTGCTCAATGATAAATACACCAGCATTTTAAAAAGAAACAGCTCAGAGAATCCTTTTCATAGGAGAGCTATTAAAAAGGAATTTCTTTACCAGGGAGAAATACCACTGTCAAGTATACAACAGGCAGCCTTGCTTCATAGTTCATTTTTCTGTTTATATTATGATTGTCTTTCATATTGCTATTCTTCACCAAATCAACATGCTAGATTCTTTCTTTTTTGAGAGTCGGTCTTAGTCACTAGAGTCTGTTCACCAAGAACCATCTGTTCCCCAAGATTTCCCTCCCACACACCATGGCAGAATTACGCCTACAACGAGTTTCTTCTATTAGGGAAGAAAACGACTATAACAAGCTAGGTGACACGAGTCCCTAGGGAGACAACACAAGTACTCATGTCTCTGTTCATAATTATTATAAAGTGTTTACGTGCAACACCCATTACTGACTCTGGTGGGTAAGTGAACTTGTCTACCCTTCCCTCCCAGAGTCAGAATTTAATCCTAGAAATGATGCTTTAACCCATGGCGGCATCATCGCAAGCAACAAATGAGGAAATCTGTCCAACTTCTAGTTGTTAATCACCTGAGAAGCATTTAGGAGAGGAAACTGGTTGGTTTTTTTTTTTTAAATCGTCTTGCCCTTCATGCATAACGGAGACAGCCTGATCACGCATCTGTGTCAACGTTTGGTCAGCGCAAGCAGGAAAAGCTCCACTGACACCACATATTTCAGCTGAGGACATAGCTCTTTTTTTTTTATTTTAATGTGAAAATTCATATTGAAGGTTTCCCTGAAGTTCAATATTGACACTTCAGTTAGAGAGGGCAGCTGGCCCAGAGGTTAACACGCTGACCTGGGATTTAGATATGGATTTACCAGCTTCAGCTCTCTACTCTGTACTGATTGCTGATTCCCACCCTCTTGCTGCAGTACCAAAAGTTCAAGACCTGTGCAAGAAGTGGGGAGAGAGCGAATGAGGCTGTACCAACCCTTCTTCCCCTTCCACAGCCTAGGCCCTGATTTCATTCAGTGTGTTTATAGGCGAGTTATGGGTGATGCCCCTCAACTTCCTTCTTCTGCCTCTGACCTTTTCGTGATCATGCGAGAGTCATCTAATCTTTCTGACTCAGACTCATCCCATCTACCTTACCTAAGTAAGTGTACAGGAGAGTTTAATCAGCTTAAACTAAAGGAGCTAAGAGATTTATAATGAATGTATCGTCTCGCATCAAACCTGTTACATCTGCCAAATAACAAAAATAAAGCGCAGGCCTCATCTTGGGGGCCTCATCCAAAGTGCAGGATGTAGACGACAGCCGAGAAACTAGACCGCAGCCTGTGCTACGCGTTCATGCTTCACCAAAAACCAGGATCAAGTGCACCCTGGGTAGCTGTCACCTTCACTTATGTCACTCGAGCAAGAAGACAAATTGCAGTGGAGAAGTGAGTGAATAAATACATGCCATGCCTTCAACCGAAAACAAATTGGGAAGGAGTGAGAAAACCAGTTGCTGCTTTCAGATTAAAGGGGACGCTATCGAAGAAACAGCGTTTCTCTTGCACTTTACCTATACATCATTTTCACTCAGTCCCTAAAGTGACCTGCTGAACCGCGCCCCCCCCCCCCCCCGGCCCCCAAAAGCATGCATCGAGGACATCTAATCTCTTTTAACAAAGTGCTGAAGTTTTCAGAATAGAAATGGCATTTCTTAGCTCTTTCCCTTTCCAGTGTTGCAGCTCAGGAGCCCTGGCAGCGCATGGGCTCAGCTACGCCTTTGGAGCTGAAATCGATCTAGCCTTGCTCTTAGAATGAAAACTAATGAAAAGAAGGGGAAAGGAGCGCTGAGTAAATTAAATGCAGCTCCTGCGGGACGACACGAGCACAAAACAAGCTGTAGGCAGAGAAATTATCCAGGGGCACAAGAACTACCATGCAGGAGCAGACCTATGGTGTATTTGTTCTTAGCCCCCATTCGACAACAGCTACAAGGGATGTTTCAAAGAAAGATGTAAGTTGTCTGCATCAGTCAGCCAGGAATATATAACATCGATGTACATTAAATCTTCCCAGTTAGGTCTCATCCTGGTTTACAGGATGAAGGGAGTGGGTTACACCATTATCTTTCTATATATATTTTACTCATAATATATTTTTATCCACACAAATGTTTAGTACAGCTTGAAACCTCATTTCATTGCCTCAATAACATATACATTTGCTTTCAAAATCCAGTTATTCTTTAGAAACACAGTCTTTCCTTTTCAGCACTGAACTTGCTTTTACTTGCACTGAATGTCCCCTTTGCTGGGCACCGAGTTTATCTTGTTTTGGCTTTATATATTTTTAGCATTGGCCACTCTGGTTTCATGTTCTGCTGATTCTTCCGATGCCAGGGATTTGAACATCTCTATTAGCGTATGAGCAATCTCTTGTCAAGCATGCAAAGCTGATTGCTTTCCTAGAGAGCATCTGGATTCCAAGGAACTCACTGTTTCCATAGAAAGCAAACTTTAAGAGGATGGTCTCAAAGTTATATGAGTGGCCAAGGAATGACGCTGATTAAATGTCCCTGAACCTTCCAGATTAGATTCGAGGCAGGAGGGACAGAAGAATAACTAAAGGTTTCCAGACGTATCTTTTGGATTGCAAATAGGTTTTTTGATTAAATATTCCATTAATACCTAACTATTACGTAGCCTTTTTCTTCAGTAAGTTCTTTATAAAGAAGAGCCGTATAATTTTTCAGGGGAGGAAACGGGCACAGGGATTTGAAGTGACTTACCCAAGGTCACATAACTAAGCAGCGGAAGAACTGGGAGGAGAACCTAGCTATTTTAAAGCCCTTTAAGAGACGATACTCCTTCCTTAACTAAGTGCTTCTTTCCTGAGAGCTGCCCTTTGAGTGCCAAATTAACATTAAAATTATGGCACTGAGTCAAACTTATGCTTAAAAAAAAATACAGTACACCCATTTTCGGATTAGGAATATTATCTCTTTGTAACTGGAGCATAAGAAACCGTGTTTAATAAAGGCAGGGTACATTGGGGTGAATAGTAATGAGCTTGGGTGATGGTCCTGTGAAAGAATGGATTCTTTTTGTAGGTAGGGCGTGAGGTCCTCTGTCACTGTTCATTGTTTTTCTGTCCGAGTGCCTGGGAGACCACAGGCCCCAGAATAGATTCTTTTTGTAGGTAGGGCGTGAGGTCCTCTGTCACTGTTCATTGTTTTTCTGTCCGAGTGCCTGGGAGACCACAGGCCCCCAGGGAGAAGGAAGGGGGAGGCATATGGGTGAGGCTGAGTAACGCCAGCCCCAGAGAGCACCAGCCCTACGGGACGCAATTAAAGGTGGTGTTAACTGGAGAATGCCTCTGCTTGCCTCCAAGCAGGCTGGGAAGATCACTCTTTCCAGCTCCAAGCTTATAAAGAAAAGAGGGTACAAATAACTGCTTTGCTCTTCATGCCTTTCCCCACCACCCTAAAATGGTTTTTGACCCATTCTAATCAGGAGATAACGTTTACCTGGAGGAAAACTGCCTAAGGTAGCAATCCTAATGTGTCCTGCAGAGTTAACATAGTTAGGGAATGTGGAAATTGCCATTTGGTGATAGAGGGGTTTCATCTAAACAAAAGGAAAGCAGTGAAAACTGTCCTCAAAGGACACATCGGAGGGACCGAGGAGGGACTGATGTGGCACTGAGGCAGACACTGGCAAATTAAGTAAATAATTGTATAGCAACCAAGGTAGAAAATCAAAAGAATCTTCTCTGCAATTCACAGATCAACACAGAGGCAGCTGTGTCAACTCTCATTTGATACAGTGCAGATCCCAAATCGGTGCTGAAGCAGGAGCGTAATGGTACATGAAAAAACATTTACAGAAACCATCTCAGATCTCAAAAGCACCTCTTCAAGAGCTTTTCATATTACCCATTTTGTGTAAATGGACGGCTAACATTCAATTGGATTAGGCTAAATGTATGTCATTGCTATAGACAGCAGCAGGGAACCAATGCCTTAGGATCGCCAGAGCTTGTGTTTTCATGTCCCCTTCAGCAGGAGGTTAATCTTTGCCGTTTATTACAGACATAAGCAAGGCTTCAGTTGAGCCACACCTTTGGGCCTCTAGCATCAAAAACGTTTGCTTGCGCTTGCAATAGTTGCTAGCCACCCCCCTCCCCCCCTATTATGCTAAATAATGAATCAAGCACATTCTCTACAATATCTGTTTGGAACCTCCCAAGGAAACTAACCATACATTTTATTTTGACAAATCACATACGAATGCTTTTCTTCTGCAACTGATTCAGGCTGGCACAAAGAGTAATTTAACAGCACGTATTTCCATGTAAAAGTTGTGACTTCTACTTAGATTCTTTGCTTTCTCCCACTGTCACTGTGGAAATGTTCACCTTTGAATCAAAGACAATGTACGGATTCACAGAAGTGCAGAAACATGCCCCCATTTATGTGCACCTACTTCAAGTTATTCACTGCTATTTAAAATACACAATAGCACACATGGAGAGTTGATACCACGTACAATTGGCTTTTCCGTTAAATTGAAAATTTAATATGACAGAATTTGGTTTTCAGCCTGGTTTCCAAGGAAACATTTTCAGCTACTATTGGTGGAGGTTACAGGTTGACTGTCAAACCCACAATTTCCTTTGTTCCTGGTCCATCAGTTTGATTTCTTTTATCATCTGGTCTTCCCTACTGAAATACATGCTAATATAGGGGGAAGGGTTTCTTTAATGCATGCAAAATAATCACTACTTCCCAAACAGCCTCCCCAAAAGAGAGACACTTAAAAAGCAGTAACAGTGATTAAAGGAGAATACATTAAATGAACGTATTCGAATTAATTTCAAACGTGATACCCAGATTTGTATATGTACAAGTCTGCGCGATGTTGATAAATATCTACTGGAGATAATCTACAATTTTACTATTTATCCCTAACAAGCAGATGGGCTCCCACATTGCCATTTCCAGGAGTACAAACACATTCCGAAAACAAAAACGAAATGAGGAAGAGTTTAAGATACATGGCAGGTTTTTGACCAAACGTGCCAAAGGTGAGATTTTATAACCTATTAGGAGATCTGCATTTTCTACAATTACAGCATTAGGAGGTGAGGAGGACCACAAAAGATCAATCACCTTTGTCATTGCTTGTTGAAGACAAGGGGCAATACACACTGTATTAGGACAGAATATATATTAGGCATATATAGGAGAGAAAAGATGTCCCAGCCTCACGGTCAGGCACTGACCCAGGCTGGAGGCACACTGCCTTGGCTTGGTCCCTTCCTGGCTTCGCTTCTTACCAAAAAAAGTGGTTGGTCCAGAGGAAGGGAGGGCAGCTGGATATTTTCACGCATGCATAAATGAAGCCTTGCTTGTAATGCTTAATGAAATTACACAGGCTCACAGATGCATCACCACTGCTGTTTCTACTTTCATCCTTACTTGTGTTTCTACTCGCTTTTTCTTTGTGCCTTGGCAAGGAAAAATATGGGGAATCGTGGTGGTTCCCCCCTCCTTCCCAGGACCCCCTCCTCTTCTCAGGACATTCACATGAGCCCATATTACAGTATTTTTGCTCCTCTTTTACTTTTTCCAAAACCTCTGTAGTGCCAGAAGGCTGTGTATGGCTCTTTTTAAGGACACTATTGATAATATCTTTCAGACACTGCAGAACATTTCTAGGAGCTATTCCCCCAGTTTCCCTCCTAAGCCATGTCAGTGATAAAGTAAGAACATACTGGAGCATGTTGATTTCTTTAACAGCTATAGTTCATCTTCCCCTGACCGCAATATGTTCTCCATAAGTGCCTTGCATTGCAATTGCCCCGCCGCATGCTTTCTCTACTCCTCTCCTCTCCTCCTATCTAAATTCCATACTAGTAAACACCTTCCTGGGTTGTATATAGAGCACTTCTGAGTACATTTGATTTAAAAGCTTAAAATTTTTCTTCTTGGGCCATGCACGACGATTCCAGTGTCCTTTCATCCTACCTTCCAGGGTACCTTCAGCTCACGCACCCTGGAACAATCATGGCAACGAGGAGCACAGATTAAGGACTATGCTTTATGTTAATACTTGGGTAATGAACCAGGGCTAATAGCCTCAAAATTGGAGCGAGACATGCCCTGCTTGTGTACAAGCACAACCACCGATGCTGCTGCGAGCTGAACCTGACCATGTGAAATGGCCACCCTGATTCCTAGAGCAAGACATACTCTGTGACTTTTCCCTTTAGACGTTCATAATTTAAAAAAAAAAAACAAAACACAAAACTCTTCTATGACAATCTCCCTCAGACTCGTGGTCCTATTTTCCATCCCTTCCCTCCTATTTTATATAAACAGATTTCATTCCTTCCTTTGTCATCTATGCTGAAATTAGGAAAAGTATGGAAGGGGAGAAAGGATAATATTTATTTAATTTCTGCAAAAATCTGATAAAGAATTCTTCCTCTGAAGAAGTGCTAGACACTGAAGGAAATGCAAACAGAAATGGCGGGTGCTCTCAGGAGGATGACTGATAATGAGTGCAGGCTGGAGGTGCCAAGGGGGTACCCGATGTCGGCACTTTGTTTCATGGGATGATGACAGAATTAGCACATTCCTGTAACTTTGACAGCAGAGAGCCTGCACCCAGAGGCACCGCTGAAGGAAGGCTGCTTGTGACTCATAGGGGGAGCACTTCATGGCACCACTGTTCCCACCTTTTATCCTCCTGACCTGCATGGGCCCAGGAGGCTGGGAGCTGACCAGTCCCACCACTGGCACTTCGAAGCTTAGAATTGCCTAGGTTGGAAGGGACCTTTCAGATCACCTACTCCAACCGTTAACCTAACACTGACAAAAAACGTCATTAAACCGTATCCCTCAGCACCACGTCTACCCGTCTTTTAAATACCTCCAGGGATGGCGACTCAGCTGCTTCCCTGGGCAGCCTGTTCCAATGCTTGATAACCCTTTCAGTGTAAATTTTTTTCCAAATATCCAATTTAAAGCTCCTCTGCCACAACTTGAGGACATTTCCTCTAGTCCTATCGCCTGTTACTTGGGAAAGAGACCAGCCCCCACCTGGCTACATCCTCCTTTCAGGTGGTTGTAGAGAGTGATAAGGTCTCCCCTCAGCCTCCTTTTCTCTAGGATAAGCAATCCCAGCTCCCTCAGCCGCTCCTCATAAGACTTGTGCTCCAGACCCCTCACCAGCTTCATTGCCCTTCTCTGGACTCACTCCAGCACCTCAATGTCTTTCCTGTAGTGAGGGGCCCAAAACTGGACACAGTACTCATGGTGGGGCCCCACCAGTGCGGCGTACAGGGGGATGATCGCTTCCCTAGTCCTGCCCACCACACTGTTCCTCAGGCCAGGACGGTGTTGGCCTTCTTGGCCACACGGACACATTGCTGGCTCATATTCAGATGGCTGCCAATCAACACCCCCAGGTCCTTTTCTGCCAGGCAGCTCTCCAGCCGTTCTTCCCCAGGCCTGTAGCACTGCATAGGGTTGTTGTGACCCAAGTGCAGGACCCGGCAGTTGGCCTTGTTGAACTTCACACCATTGGCCTCGGCCCATGGATCCAGCCTGTCCAGATCCCTGTGTAGAGCCTTTCTATCCTCAAGCAGGTCGACACTCCCACCTAATTTGGTGTCATCTGCAAACTTACTAACAGTGCGCTCAATCCCCTCGTCCAGATCATTGATAAAGATATTCCCCAGTGCCACCCAGCCAGGTCCCTGCCAGCAGCAGCTCCTGCAGCACAGTGTGCTGCGGCTCCCAGCATGTGGTTATTGCTTTTTTTCCTGTCATTCCAGGATACTCCTCCCTTAGTGTCCTTGTTACTGCTTTGTTTCAGTAGTAATAAATGCTATTTTATTACCCATTTTCTTTGCAGCAGGTGCGTGATGGTGCTGGGAAGGCACAAGAGACACAGACGCAGGAGGGCTGGACCACAGCGATGATGTGGGCTTAGACGTTGCTCCCAGGACTTAAAGGCACATGGTTTTGAGAGAGACAAAAGCAAGGGAAAATGTCTGATGGACAGGATGGCCTGCGGTTCGCTGTGATATTGCTTAGAGACCTTTTCTCTTTATCACTGGCAGCGCTTAAAGCTTGATTGACCCCTGCTCACCCAACGAGTGTCAAGTAATCTATGTGGGTCTGGGGGCTGATCTATCAAATTTTGACACAACGTCATGGCAGCATAAGTAAAAATGGAGGTTGTGATAAATTCTAACATTGCTCTAATTTCATTCTAGTGTGCATCCATTTAGATTGATCCAATTTAGATCACCTGGGATAAAGGTGAAACTTTTTCAATCACATAATCCGAACAGGAATGTCAGAACATCGTAAGGGTTCACCTTCCTCTCTTGAAGTTAACTAGGTGGAGATATTACAATATTATGAAAAAATTGTGGATAGGATAAGAGCAGTATAATCATTTGATATTAATCAACACTGAAATTGCTAGAGAAATAAGAAGCTGTCTTTGCTGAAAGCCTGCAGCAAAAGTTCCTCGGCTGACAGCAAAGTGAACATTACGCAGGTTCATTTATTTTATGCATTTCAGTTCTCAGCGTGACATGCTTTCTAGCCAGAGATGTGAGTGTATCTGCAGTGTACCTCAGGAGATGGGAACACGTCCATCAACAAACTCCAGGGTAGTTTATTTATGGTTAATATTTTACAGCAAATTAACATTAAATACATTACTCTTAAGATAACAATCTGAGGGCAACACCTTCTCTTTCAAGGCTCCCAATAAAATGATAACCTTTGAAACATGTCAGCTGCCTGATGGAAAAACCGATAACTGTCTCCATCAGGCAGTTTAACAACTGATCTCTATCTTTATGACTACAACTTCTCATTATAGAGATATATAGAGGCTAAACCACTTCCAGAAAGACACAAGCGAAAGTGAAAAAGTTGTTCTAGGCCCCCAAGTGGGGTTAACTCAGCACATCAAGATACTGATGCAGTTCTGCTGGGAAGTCTTCCTGACCAAACAAAACCCAAACCACAAAGCACTACCCTGGTTAGCACCTGTGGGCTGCTTGGTGACTACACCTGCAGTGCACTTCAGCCATGTATTTGACTTGCTGTTTTGTTGCTTTCCTTTCTACGGGGCAGTAAATTTTACAAGTTCTAGTTCTCTTTTTTTTTTTTCTCCAGGACTGATAAGGACTCTCAAATTACTATGATGGCATTCAGGTAAGTGACACAGGATCTTGCATGGGTAGACTGTGGCCTCAGTGTGCATGTGTTCTCTTAAAAAAAAAAAAAAAAAGCATTATCATTCACAGGTAGAAATGAAGAAAAACAGGGTTGGAAGGGACCTCATGAGATCCTCCTCTGTCCTAGTGAGATACCAGATTCTGACACTGTTGAATACGGGGTTCATGTTGCAGCTGTGGCTGGAAAATACACATGTACTTAAGCTGGTTGATTTCTTGAGATTACCATCCTAGTTCAAATCTTATTCTGCCCTGAAACATCAGTTAGGGGGCTTGTGGTCTGTAGTGAAATACATAAAACCAGGAGATAACCAGTTCATACAGGTCAGGCGGCCCCAAACCAAAGTAATTAAGATAGCAACTAAAAGAAGGATGAAAAGGACGGTGAGAAATAAGTTTCTAGCATGGTTGCCCAGGAACCAGGAAGAGAGGCACACAGACAACTCTCTACCTGAGGGAGGGAGAAAGAGAGAGCAAATAGTTAATCCCATTTGGAAAAAGGTGGGCATTCAGGAGTAAGGGATGTGTATTATGCTGAAGGAGAAAAGACATACAAAGGGGTATGGAATAAAGGCCTTTGCTTCCTAAAAGGAGATGGCCTTTAAGGTCAGCTGGCCAGGTCCTCCTGGACAGGCTTTTATTTGGTACTTATTTGACCAGTATCCATGAGAGTAAGTATGAAACGAGTTAGCACTGTCTTATACAAGATGCCTGATATAGCTGTAAAAACACTATTTTAAGACTGTGTTTCTAACAAGAGACTGTTGAACAACTGAGGTAACTCCCCCCGTCTACTAAATGTATTTTACTCAAACCTCAGAAGATATCAGTGGAGATAATGGCTGCCTCTCGCTTTGCTAACTAGGCTATTAAAACCATTATTCAACAGTTGCCAGGGCATGGGCACCTAGCCAAAGGAAACAGCGTACAGCAGTCTCTTCAGCAAGGTGGATGGTGTAACGGGTACGGACCAGGGGACAGCCCACTGCCCGGCAGCACGTTCACTGCCATCGCTCAGTCACCTCATTTCAAACGCGACATATGTCCGGACATATGTGCGGAGCACACCAGTTGAGACAACTGCCAAGTTAAGATATAACCAAACCTTCTCCTTCTGAACATCCTTGGCCAGCAGCTGTTCCAGCATATCAAAAGAGTCAGGAAAGCTCTTTGGAGAACCCTCGGGGGCAGGCACACTCAGACAGGCTACCCCTAAACTAATCAACAGTGGCTGTGAAAGCTGTCTGGCTGCAACTGTTCAAAGCTGCTTCCTTTCAGTTCTCCAGGCTCTCCATGCCAGTGAACAAGCAGGTGCAAACCATCAGCTGTGCATGACAGGTGGCACTCTCAAGCCCAAATCCCAGACACAAGATGTACACCCATTTCTTCCAACTTTCACAAAGACTGCACTTAAAACTCCAGGTCGCCGCTAGGAAAGAAAGCAGCTCTACCACCCTCTTTAAAGGGTGACCTCTGTAATCACCTGTGTTGCTGCTAGTGAAGAGTGAGCTCTGGAAGTGTGGGTTGGTGTAGGCTGGTGAGGAAAGAGGATCGTTGGCCATCACCCAAACGTGGTGATGGCTCACTCTCAACAGGAACACATAGTCAGCACGCCCTGAACCTCAGCAAATTCACCTTTAATTTTTCCCCTTTCTGCATCTGCAATGATGTGCTAAAATGGCAAAGAATTTACTTATTGTTAACTATAGCTGCTGGGGTGTATGGGAGGGACAGCTGACCTGACAATGCTGGGAGCTGAAGGAGATACGTGAAGAAGGAATTGAGCAGATGATGACTGTAATGCTCTACAGGTCATTGAACAGAAAACAGAAGTAGAGCCGGACACAGGATATGGGTCAGGGTTGACTTTGAAATGTAATGGTGCAGCCAGAATCGCTGATGTTAGGGTGATGTTGTGATCAAAACCTTCCCTGGAGATTTCTGGGGCTAGTGGAAAGTGGGGAAATGGGTTGCTAGGCCCCGAAGCAGCAAACCCTGCCTGTCAGAAAGAAATGGGGAAGGGCGTAAAGAATGATAATCTGCCAAGCTTCAAAAGCAAGGGCCAAAAGGAAGAATTTTGGAAGGATGACAAAATGATTTAGTGCTTCCATGCCCTATTGAAGCTCAAGGTCTCTGTGCTGCTAAGAATGGTTACTGTCCTCTCACTCAATGTACTGTGCAGAGTGAAAAATCTGACAGAGAAGAATCTAATTACCATTCCCTAAAGGCTCAGAGACTTTCCATTGATAAAACTCCTTCAAAATTATACAGGCACTACATTAACAATTCTGAATTGCAGTAAACTTGATTTATTCATTATTTCTTTGGTATTCAGGATACAGTGCACAGAGTCCTGATGCCCTTTGGACGTCACTACCAAAACTAGCACATTGACTTTGATTACAGTTTGTACTTCTGCTCATGCTGAAACAGAAACAATCAAAATGAGCACTCAGGATTTGCAGCAGACATCAGGCTTTTAAGGATCAGATATATGGGGTTAAAAATACTAGAATGAGAGTAATACCCACAGAAAACATGCAACAATGTATTTTTAGCGCATATAAGTCTTCACGAACAATAATTTTTTCCCCTTCTGAACTTCCGTGCCTTGATCTCTTGTGCATCCTTTCTTAGAGTAAATCCTGCAGATGGACTACATTTAAAGAACTACTAATTTGATGCTTGGAAAAGATGCTAAAGCAGTATTTTGGCACATATTTATAAAGTGATTAAAATCTTCTATTTATTCCACACAGATGGAAAAAAAAAATGCTCATGTATTTCAATAATTGATATGAAAAGGTAAGGGCTAGTACTTTAAATCAGTGGAACGATAATAACCAAAACCTGACTGTCTCTTCTCCCATGAAAATAGTATGAGCCCTATGCAGAGACAATCCCTTTCTTGAAGAACTATAAAATAGCAAGCACTATTTTCACAGAGGAATCCTTGAGTAACTCAGAGAAGGCACACTGTGGGTTTAGGACTTAGCTCTCAAAAGGATGCACGGTTCTAATATCACTTATGTGGCAAGTGTGTGACACGGTAGGTAGACAATGATGCTAACATTTCACAAGAAGAAGTTACTAGCTCTACCTCCATTTTCTTAGAAACTTGGGTAACATCCTTTGAATAATGTACCTAGAAAGCTGAGCTGCATCTTAGGTATGACGTTTGATAGAGAAACCAGCTGGCAAGACCATATTTGAATGAGCAGCCAGATGAATGAACTCTAAAACACATCCTGGTTTTCTTTGACTGTGCGATGTGTAATTCTGTGGTTGGGGTAAGAGCTTCTACCCACAGGATAGGTAAAGATGTATTCTTCTCCATGTCTCACACACCTGGAACATCTTTTCTAGCTTTAGGCATCCAAAAGCTAGGCTAGCTAAAATGCTGCCCAGATTAGGCTAAAGACTTAAGACTAAATGCACGTGTACTTACCCTCATTCCTTACAAGAGCCTAAGTCCAACTCCACGTTGCCACTGACAGTCTGAGCTTCTCCCCTGCCTTCCTGACTGCTGGTACCAGTGTTTGATGGCCATATCAGGAGCTAACACGGTACAGGCAGGAGTTACATTTTCAGTCAGAGGGTTTGTGTTTTTTTGGTTATTGCAGACAGGTTTGGGGACTGGTTTTTGTGCAGGGGACAGAGCGGGTTGCCTGTGGGTTTTCAGTCAGACCAATTGCTTACTTGATTTGCTACAGCCGTGTATAAGGGCTAACAGCAGCACGTGGGAAGTAGTCGGTTCATGTGGCACGTGGTGAAACCATCCTTTTTGGTGGAGTCAGCAGGGACTTTGATTGGCTCAGGTCAATCATGAAACTGCACCCTTTAAGTAAATGCCCCTTTTAGAAGCTAAAGCTAGGGAAGATTAACCCTGCTGTTAAAGGTCTTTGGGTTAAAGCCACAAATCAGAACTCATGAGACAGAAGCTCCTTTGCTCGTTTTCTGCTGACAGGCTGTGGAGCTTGGCACTGCTCAATTAAACCTTGTTTCAGGAAAATGCCTAAGCAGGTATTTTATTTAAAGTACGTTTGTTGTAATGGGAACATACTGCAAGTTTCATGTTAGGTCAGCTGTTGACACACTGGGTCTGGAAGCTGTACATCTGTTTTGCCCCTCATTCAAACAGGGAAAATAAATAGTATTAATTTATTTGACAGAAGGGGTAGACTGAAATTATGATTCATCTAGATATTTAAATAGCTATCCTAAAGGAAGAATATGAAGTTCTGATACATATCTTTCAGATCTCTAAATTAAAGCAGGTGCACACCCCATTCACTGAATCAGACATTTAATTATACCAGACCTTTGATCACACCAGGCCTCCAGTATGCCATTGACACCTTTGGTTGGAAGCTACGTACTAGTATTGTTAACGGCACTGCAGCTATTTCAATCCCTTTGCTGCCAGCTGCTCACTGGCTTCACTATCACCAATTGCAGTAATTCCTCTGACTTAAAACACCCCGCCAGGATGTGCCTGACGCACTTGGAAGTGCTTATCTCACTAAGGTTTGTTTAGTGATTGACCTCTCGCACACAGAAACATCCTTGTACTGAGCACTGCACATCAGTGGCAAGAGAGTAAAAGCCAAGAGATGTATAAAAAGACCAGGAGCACAGAGACGCGGAACAGGGTTATTCCTCTCTTTCCCTTCTCCAGCTTCCTAAGTTAGATTTTATTTATGAAAGCACTGTCAGTTATTAGTAGCCTAGCATAAAGAATGCAGTATAGCCTGGAGATTTTTTTTTAAGGTATTAAACAGGGCATGTCCCCAGATAAACCCCTAAGGAATTCTACTTATAACTGGCCTGCAGGCAGGGTATGAACCATTAAACCCCCACAGTCTGACTGTCCAGCCAGGCTTCTTCTCATCTTGACTGTAACATCCTAATTTGGATGTTGGCATACTGTTGGGAGACTATGCTGAAAGCTTTGCTAATGTCAAAGTAAATGATATCCATGGCATTCCCCTCATCCACAATCATTTTATCACAGAGCATGATCAGGTTGGTGAAGCCAAGGGTAAATCCATGCTGAACATTCTCAGTCACCTTCTTCTTCACATACCCAGAAATACGCCCCAGGAAAACTCACTCCATGATTTTTCCAGGGATAGAAGTGAAACCGCCGGGTCTGCAGCTGACTGAATTGTCCCTCTTGCCATTTCTGACAATGGGTGCAACATTTGCCTTTCTCCAGCCATAACTGTCCTCTAGAAACTAGAAAGCCTGAAGGCTTCTGAAATAAATGAAATATATAGGGTTTTGTACTCTCTTTGCCCCTGTGGCAAAGAAATTTGCTGCCAAACAAACAGAAGTCCGGACATACCAAGCTCAGTCCCTGACTTTAATTCTTTGTGCAATCAGACATGGACAAATGCAAGTTACTGGAATCAGTAATTTTTCGTCTCAAATGCATGCCTCCAGCAGACAGCAAAAATGATGGCCATTGATTTCTGGTAAATTCTGCCATTCTAGTGACCAACCTTGTTATCACGGGTACAACGTGCTGTGCATTGCAGGCATACACCTGCCTTGGTCTCAGTCCAGAGCCTTTACCCTCTGTCAATTCCCCTTGGTGCATCCTCTGTCCCTCTTCTATTCTCCAGTTCTATGTTTTTATAATTCTGTGCTCTTTTAAGCATTTCAGTGTGCTGCCACTATGGGAGCAGATTAGCACTGGCATCAGCTGGTTTCTCAGCTCTGATTTTTCCTTAACGTACCTAACACTAAATGAGTCACCGATTCCACAAGCTTAAGCTTTTGACCCTACCAGCTTATTTTTTTGGCCCATCTGAACTCTTCCACTTCCACTGCCCACCACATGCCTGCTGGGATACTTTAGGAACTGACAGGCAAACTAGTTACTTAACCCAGTGATTATCCCAAAGCTTAATGTATGAGAAGGAGATCATTCTAAATTTTCTCTCTCATCTAAATCACGCCTGTAAGTAATGAGCCATACAATTGGCAAAACTCACCCAATTCATTCCGTATCAAGGCAAGCCAAGATTCTGTTAACTCTTCAGTGGCACCTGCTGCAACACAACCTTCCTGAGTTGACCCAAACTATAGCACAAGACCAGCACACCAGTGAAAGGTGCACCAACTTTCCTAAACAAAAATGAATCCTGCAAGGGTTGTAAAATATTTGTCATCGCAACACCCAGACTCTTCTTCAGGTGCCTCAGCATCACAGCCTCCACCAGCACAATGCACGTTAGTAACCACAGTAGCTGTAGGTCATATTAGACTGGCTTATATGTTTGCTGCAGGTTCCCATCAGATCTGCAGGTATTTTAACTTTCTCTGGTTGGGCGACACAAACACACAGGACACAAGGAAAACATGGGATATCACATAATTCCATCTCAGGAGAAGTACAGGCACAAGCTGCAACAGCCAGGCAGGAACGGAGATGCATGAAAGCCCATCAAACTGACACCAAGTGCCACCTGGCATGGTGTGGTGCTAAGTGCTATGATGTAGGAAAACACTCAATCCCAAAAGTACACCTCAGAAGCAGTCTTCTTGCAGTTAGGATTTTTAAAGTGAAGCCTATAGTAACTAAGCAAATATAGGATTAAAAAATCAGTCTAATGATAATTGCCAACAGAGTGCATAACACATGCCTTGATTTTAAAAATATTTAGCTAGATCAGTAACCCTTTCCCCATGCCAACTCCAGATAAATCGGGTCACAAACAACCGGCCATGGACAGCCACCTCCATGGTCCAGGGAGTGGCCATGAATCATCCACATTCACAGAATTAACAGGGTTTCTCTCTGCAAAATCAGACCAGCTTACTCTGAATGTCTGGCTGCGGTCAACCAGTTGCTGTTCGTAATCACACCATCATTCACACTTAACTATGATCAGAAGAGCTGCTTTGCCACAGCAGTTTTTCTTTCAAGAAGCAAAACTAATTTACAACAGGCTAAAACTAATAATACCCCCATCCCTGGCTCCTTTAAAAGAAAACAAAAGGCTTAATAGAAGCCCCCAGAAAATTGCCAAAACCCAATTTTCACGCTTGGGTTTCTTGTCACAATTCAGACGTTTTTATTTGTGTATGCAATGATGCAAGCCAGAACTTCACATTTTTTTAAAGCATTCTCCCTCATACACTTGGCAGTCCTAATGGGTTTGGTAAACGAAATAATAAAAACAATAGGCTGGATTTGCTAGGGGAAACTGCAGTGGAAGGTGACTCTCAGCCAACTTTTAAGCTCTCCGGTCTTTTGGAGCATCAGTTTGGGGTCAATGGTTTGCTACATAATGCAGCGGTCAGTACCTGTACGAATGGTCTTACGAGTGCCTTCTGGTAACCATGGCATTCTGGTATACAGGGATACCCGGAATTTGTTTTCACTCTTACAGTCATAGCTCAATGCCAGGGACTGGGAGAAGGACGATGCATGAGCCAGCGACTCTTCTTTGCAGGCAAGACGCGTAGAAAATCAAATGTTCCACTGCATTACAAGTGGGAGTTCTCTCTTAGGGGTCCTAAAGCTCGGAATATTCTCTCACCGCCCCCCCCCCCCCCCCCCCCCAGTATTTTAACAACCTTGTTTGTAGAAAGTATTATCTGGTGATCAGGTCTGAAGATTTTGACTGAAAAGTCAAAATAGAAGATAGAAGACTAAAGACTCTGCCCCACTGCATCTAGGATTTCTTCTTAAATTGCAATGTTTTGTTTATAACAAAGTCTGTTTCTTTGCAAGGTCTTCTGACATACAAGTGGTTTTAGCTTCCGTCATCCAGTCACAGTCAGCTGACAGATAAGAAAAAACACAGGTAAGGAATGCTAGGGTTAAATTTAGGAAAACAGAAAAGCTTTCTTTAAGAAAAATTGGAAGAAACAGCTGGGGACAGAAGGTAATAAAATCAGACATGAAGGATGGAACATAACTCTATATTTTGTTGAATGACCAAATAGCAAATTCTGTTCTTTGGGTGCTGATTGATGGCTCCATTACCAACACATTTAAGAAAAAGATAAGCCTCCATTCTTAACCATGACTTGCAGGCCAAGCCGTTCCCAAAAGAGGTTGCCTGAGGTTAGATGTCCTTATTCAGCCCCAATTCAAAGCAAAGAAGCTAAGCCCGCGTATGAGCTTGGGTACATGAGCAGCTCCATCGACGTCCAGACTCGTTCTGAAGTGCAGTAGCCCAAAAAAGAATCGTGCCAACTTGCACACGTCAAGAGCCAAGGCACAGGCTCCAGCAAAATGACAAACATTGTTTAAAAACATGTTTGCTGAAGGCCTTGTTGGTGAACGGGTCACTTGGCAAAACTGTGAACATAATGCATGCTGTGCAGCTGCCTAAAAACTCAGCTCTCCTGTGCGCCTGAGCAAAACTAGGGTACAGGAGGAATGAGAGGGTTACAAAGGATGCCCGACAGGACTTCACTAATGATGTTGCTCCGTGGCCTTGATGCTGGCAAAAGCTGCTGGGAAACAGCTCTGATTTCTGTTACTGATGTAAACTCCTGAGCCTGCGAGGCGGAGATTTTCTCTTCAATGCTCTTTGCACTTTTCCTGTCCTCTTTGAAAATGCCGTGCTGAACTCTTCACCCTCACTCTCCTCCGCACCACATTTCTTCCATGCCTCTAATGCACGCCCTCTCACTTCCTTGACTTGGTACCAATGCTGAAAGCTTTCTGCTGGGCAAGGAGACCGACATCTAAAAAGGGACAAATTTCTGGATGGAGACATCTCTGACTAGCATAAAAGTGAATTTTTGGATTAGAGAAAGTAAATCTTCCCTTTACTCACTTGCAAAAAATCTAGTATTACGATACTATTTCCATTTCTAACTTGACACACAAGGTCAAGTTAAGATGCAATCACATGGGCAAAAGAAGTGGATGAGAGTCAGCAGTACCAATAAAACCATGGTTTCTTGGTTTTGGTAGCTTCCAAACACAGAAACTGTCTAGCTTGCTTATCCTCAGAGGCTTTTAGGCTGGAGTATTGGTTTCCCAGATACAGAAGAATGATTAACTGTGTTTCCATTCCTGTATCAAGCACTTCTTACTATGTTTAAATTACTAGCATCTGAAGTTGAAATACTGACAGTGAAATCAAACTCATACAGGCATTTGTTTAGGGTATCCTGGTCTGCATCAGGAGAAGCGTGGCCAGCAGGTCGAGGGAGGTGATTCTCCCCCTCTACTCCACTTTTGTGAGACCCCACCTGGGGTACTGTGTCCAATTCTGGAGCCCCTCCTACAAGAGAGATATAGACGTGCTGGAACGTTTCCAGAGAAGGGCCACGAGGATGATCAGAGGGCTGGAGCACCTCTCCTATGAGGACAGACTGAGAGAGTTGGGGTTGTTCAGTCTGGAGAAAAGAAGGCTCCGTGGAGACCTTCTAGTGGCCTACCAGTATCTTAAGGGGGCCTACAAGAAAGCTGGTGAGGGCCTTTTTAGGATGTCGGGTAATGGTAGGGCTAGAGGGAATGGATTAAAACTAGAGATGGGTCGATTCAGACTGGACGTTAGGAAGCAGTTCTTCACCGTGAGGGTGGTGAGACACTGGCACAGGTTGCCCAGAGAGGTGGTGGAAGCCCCATCCCTGGAAGTTTGTAAGGCCAGGCTGGATGGGGCTCTGAGCAGCCTGATCTAGTGGGAGGTGTCCCTGCCAATGGCAGGGGGGTTGGAACTAGATGATTTTTAAGGTCCCTTCCAACCCTAACAATTCTATGATTCTATAAGAAACAAAATTACCCCGAGCAAAAAGAAAATCCAACACCATGACACTTAATTGACAGGACAACTGTAAATCACTCATTTGGACCCGTCATCTCTTTGAAATCCACCCTTCATAAGATACTCAACCAAAGCTAAATGAAGATACCAGAAAGATTTCAGGAACCGGGCCTTGGCTGCAAACCAGAAAGCACGTAGGCATAAATGCAAATTCAAGCAATGTTATGAAGATTCTTCAAAGTTGTGACTCAACTGCAATCTTAGTTTGCTAACTCCCTGACGAGATTGCCTCTTTCACCCTTGCACATTAAAGAAAAAATATTGTGACGTAGATAAATGCTACAAGTGTCCCAAAATATCACTGCTTATGAAGAACTAAAAGGCATTTCATTTTACATATGGTAGCAAATGCAGCCTGACTGCAACATCTAGGCTGTTACTGACAGGAGAAAATCTTACTCTTGAGGGTTTTTTAAATTGCATCATTCTAAACATACTGCCTGCTCATTTGCTTCAAGGGCTGAACCTTTCTTTATTTTGTCTTTTATGAGCTGGCAGAATTCTTCACTGCAGACATCATCATTAATACATGAATCCCCTGGCACATCCACCATTAAATAAAACAAAAAATGGCTAGTGTGAAAGAGGGTACCTATGTGTGCATTTGTGTCTATACAAATGCGTACATATTAATTAGACTGCAGAGCACAGTTTTGTGTTTACTGCATAAGAAGTTTGTTCCTTGGATAAAACGAGGTCCCTGGCCATCCGAGTTCTCAAAGAACTGCGTAAAATTAGCCATGATATCTTTACAAGTTTAGCAGAATACTTGAATATTTATATTTAAACCTGTGCATAAGTTAGATATATAATGTTAGATATCTAACGTGGAACTAAGAGATTTCTCTTTTCTTTTCAGCATTTTTTTCTCTTTTTACTTTATTGCATTAGCAAAACATGCATTAGCATACAATTGGCTATAGGGAACATTTGTATTTGAGGCTCTGTATTCTCCCCTGGAAGTGTTGCTGTTTAGATTACGATCACTTCTTATGAAGTGATTTTAAGCAAAACAAACAACCAATGAAAAAACCCTTTTGAAATCTGATGGTTTATCGTGATTCCAGTCCAGGCCAAGGAGAAGTCGTACGAAACAAAGAAGTAAAGATAAAAATGCAGGCCAGCTTTTACATACCACTCTGTAGGCGGTGGGTATTTGTGTAGGATAACGACACGCAAGACAGAAACCAGCAACTCCCTTGCTGTCGCAGCTGAGCAAGCAGGTACACGGAAAGCTGAGCTCCAGAAAGTGATCTTGCTTGATCACCTCCTGGAGTGATTTTCTGTGGAGGCACCTAGCAAAGATCACACGCACCTTGTGATCAGAGGCTGGTAAGAGAGATGGAGTTCGTGCACAGCAGGGCTGCAAAGCAGAGCTCTGCTGAGATGGCAGCTGCCACCAGGCAGGTGGCCCCCGGTCAGACAGTGACGGTGGGCCACCACACCGCATGCTGGCTTTGTCTTGCAAGTGCCTGAGCACCTGGACAAGTACCAGTGTTACTGTCATTCTGCTGGCCTCAGCGGACGTGCCACATCAACACCTGTAACAGCTGTTTCGAGTGAAAGACAAGGGGACTGATGCGTCAGATTTTGACACCAAAACATTCTAATTCACAAAATGAAAGACAAACACTCTCAAAATGAATTGTGAAGCATTTTTGCTTTGAAAAAATTACTCATTTGAGAAAAATTTGCCTTGATTCTACCATTTCATTTAGCACTGTGTCCTTGTTTTTCGTTTAGCAATTTATGTTCATTAAACAATGCTAATTTCGTTGTAACTATTGCAACTTATGTATAACCGGAGTAAAGTTAGAATTGCGGTCTATTTTAAAAAAAGAAACACAAGTTGACTTTACTACCGTGAATACTCCCAGCAGCTGAAGTACTGAAGGCGGTTTGCAAAGCTGGAGCACTAAGCTGCGAACTCCTTGGCAGTGACAAAACGCAGGTTTGTATTCTGTACCACTTAGCAGAGCTTGTGACCAGCACACGAACGGCAGGCCCCAAGGCTTGTCTGTATTTCAGCCGTATTGCGTGTTGTAATAAAAGACACCACTAGGTCATAATCCTTCCTAGACTTTCAAGGTACTGTCAGTTCTGCTTTTCAGGGACAACATCAGCAGGAACTATTTTGATAACACCCGAGAACTGCATCTCTAAGTGACCTAGTGTTTCGGGAGAGATTCAAGCAAGCGTCCAAGGAGAAGCCATGTAATAAGGGACTCAGCTTCTCCCAGTGCTTGGGGAGGGAGAAATGCCAGGGAGAAATGCCTGTGTGAAAGGTCTAAAGCACAAGCCTTACGAGGAGCGGCTGAGGGAACTGGGTTTGTTTAGCCTGGAGAAAAGGAGGCTGAGGGGAGACCTTATCGCTCTCTACAACTACCTGAAAGGAGGCTGTAGCCAGGTGGGGGTTGGTCTCTTCTCCTAAGTAACACGCAATAGGACAAGAGGAAACGGCCTCAGTTTGCGCCAGGGGAGGTTTAGATTGGATATTAGGAAAAATTTCTTCACCGAGAAGGTTGTCACGCACTGGAACAGTTTGCCCAGGGAAGTGGTTGGGTCACCATCGCTGGAGATATTTAAAAGACATGTAGATGTGGTACTTGGGGACATGGTTTAGTGGTGGACTTGGCAGTGTTTGTTTATGGTTGGACTTGATGATCTCAAGGGTCTTTTCCAACATAAATGGTTCTATGATTCTATAACTTATTTGTGCTTCAAACACATACAGATATAAAAAATATTATTTCAGTCTTGAGCTACGGCATGTAGGATACTCTGAAACTCCTGGTAACAGTCTTTTTCTGCCTCTGTTGCTAGTGTTAAGAGAATCTATAAAGTGCTTTGGAAGTCATATTTAATGGGTGGGGTTTTCCTCCTGAAAAGGAAGCACTTCAGAACTGTTTAACCCAACATTTAGCTGCCAGCAGCACTGCCCAAATGATTAACTTCCCCCGCTACTTAGCACTGGTGAGGCCACATCTGGAGTACAGTGTCCAGTTGTATGATCCCCAGCACAAGAGAGAGATGGACCCTTCACCGGTGTGAGTCCAGTGAAGGGCTACGAAGATGATGAAGGGACTAGAGCACCTCTCCTATGAGGAAAGGCTAAGAGAGCTGGGATTGTTCAGCCTGCGGAAGAAAAGGCACAGGGGGATCGTACCAATATTTATAAATACCTGATAGCAGGGGGTAAAGAAGAAGGTGGAGCCAGGCTCTGCTCAGGGGCATCCAGTGACAGCACAAGGGCCAATGGGCAAAAAATGAAACATATGAAACTCTACATGAATGTAAGAAAACACTTTTTTACTGTGAGAGTGATGGAGCACTGGCACAGGTGCCTAGATAGGTTATGGAGTCTCTCTCCCTCCTTGGAGATTCAAAACCCAGCTGGACATTGTCCTGGACAACTGGCTCCATCTGACCTGCTCTGAGCAGCCGGTTGGACTAGACAATCTCCAGAGGTCCCTGCCAACCTCACTGATTCTGTGATCCTGTGAAAAGGTGTAGAGAATGGAATGTGAAAATAAGTTAGAAAGAAAAAAGATTTAGGTTTTCAAGTTCATAAAAAAATAGCTGACACTGCAGTCAATAGAATTATTATTTTTGAAATAATAAAGGACGCTACAGAGGTTTTATCATACTCCCTACTGATTAAACTAGGAGATGAAATTTCCTGGGACTAGATACTGTACTGTGACAGTATCAGAGATTGATCTTAATTAGAAGACAAGGAGGAGACTTTATTTTCCCCTGAAACTGCAAAACACTACCTCTTTCAGAGTTTGGTATTAGTGGCTGGGAGGAACAGAGAATTACTCAAGCCACAGGGTTGTCTACCCGATGTCATGACACAGGCGGAGAGCAAGAGAGAAATGGACAGTTTAACCGGTCAAAGGAAGAGGGAAGAGTTTAGAGCCTGTTCTGCAAAATAAAATATAAGTTCTGCCTAACTTTCAGAAACTGCAGAGAAGAGAGAACAGGATGGGCAGTTCTCATACTTAACCTCTTCTGTTCTGCAACACGACTAAACTGAGGGGTAGAGAATAACCTCTGTGTAGTTTGACAGATGTTCATCAACATATTACTTTGCCTTTTCGATAAATAACTACAAAAAATTTTAAAAGTAACATCTAAGTGAAAGACAAATGACTTCTTTTTCGAGAATGTCTTAAATAGGGCCTAAAAACTCCTCTCCCATGCTCCTAAAGGCTCAATGAAAATTAACTTATTTAGTAAAATTTGACATAAGCAGGAAAACATTGTCTGATCACCTTGATATAGGAGAAATGATGAATTCAACAGGGCTACGTGATAGTCACAAGGGTTTTGGCTTTAAATCAGGCGTAATCCTTTTTATAATTCAAAAGTCATGGTATTGATTCACTCCCATGGGCTCCCTGATCACCCTAAACTACTTCTCCCTTTCTGCTCATGACCTTACCATGAGCTTTTCATTCAGACTGAAAGACTTTTTTGGACAAAGACTTGTGCTTGCCTAGGTATGGCTCCTGAATGAAAACGTAAAGCAAATTAAATTCATACTATCTCAATACGAGAAAAGAAGGTTTCCTCTTCTCCCTCATTCCTACCAACATCCTTTTCTAGTCTTCCATTACTTTTTTTCTCCCTCTAGCTCCTCACTGTCATTCTCTTCCAGACCCTTGCCCTGATTTTCACCAATGATAATGCCCTGCTCCTCACACTTTCCTTCTGATGCTTCGTACACGCTTTTTTTCTAAATGGCATCTCTGACAGCATCTGCAGACCTGCTCTCTTCTTTTTTTTCCTCTAATTGTTTCTTCAGGATCTCTTCCTAAGTTTTCGTATTACTGCAGCCTTTTATGAGTCCTTCCATCTTCTCCATCTGTAGTGTTTTTCCTCCATTACTAAGATTTCCACTGGTGTCACCATTATGTTGTAAGCTTATCCCCTTACTTTTCTGTTCCTGACACGCTTCTCTCTCTCTCTGTGCCATCTTTGAACGTAGGTGACATCCCTCCTTTTGGATGTCTTGATGTCCATTGTAACTTCTCACACCCAAAACAGAAGTCCTTTCTTAGCAATATTAGCAACTGATTATTTAACTGCTTTGTCTCTCTGTCTCTGGATGTCTAAATTGCATCGCAATCCCGTCACCCGCATTTTGTCTCCAGCTTGATTGAAAAAATGAGGGCTCATCTTTTGAGAATAGTGCATAGACACCTCCCCACAGTTTTTTCATGCCTGCTTTTGTATGTACATAGACCCTTACAGAACAAGTTGGTGGTCCTAAAAAAGGTGTACAGACACAGTGTTTTTCAAATATGCAAGCATTTTCAAACTGACTGTTGATCTGAGGTGCTCCATTTTTAACATTCCTAAATTCAAGTATCCCAAAGGGAATCAGTCTGCAAAAGGGCACCAAGATGAATCACTCACTAGACACACTGGAAATTTTTAGCAAAGGAATACATTATATACAGAAAAGTATAGTTATTAGTATTTTTGATACTGTCATTAGTCACATATAAGCGTAACAAAGCACACACAGCAAAGAAGATTTAAGGTTGTTCTAAATCCATAACTCCAAATGCATCCCTCATCAACTTATGCAGTGCGTGGAGAAATTCTAAATTACTGCGCAGCTGCCATGTATACCAAGTCACGATGGAAATTGCATTATGACTATGAAACTGTGCAGTAAGCCTATTTTCTCTGGGAATAGTCTCAGTCACACAAAGACACTCTTTCTTCCTCAGTAGATTGTGGCCTGAATTTATCCCACTGATGCAATGGAGGACACAATTTCAGCCGCCATCTTTCTTTCCCCCTTCCTCTTATCATGGTTTCTCCTCTGAGTATGCATTAAAAAAAAACCCAAACAGACAAAAATCCCTGCCATTTCCACCTAGCTGCACTTCCAGCATTTCTGAAGAATGCAGTCTGAGCTGACAGTTGTGGAAGTGCAAAGGAGAAAGGAGGTATAGGAAACCAAGTTCTGCTGATGCTAACTGATAATAAGGTGGGCCTTTGTGCTACTCGGCTTCTCCATTAACACCCTGGTAGGCATGGCTTTGCAAGCAGAACAGATGAAAGAGTAGGCAGGGCTGCCAGATCTCCCAACTTAGCTGAAAACCGACAGGTGACCTTCTACGCCCTGAGTCATGACACAGGCTGGATGTCCATCAAAAGAGTGTCCAACATCCAACTGTCACCATGCAAGGCTGCAGCTTTGGCGTATAGCACGCAGAAACGTTGCTCCAGATGCCCATGTTCCAGCAGAGCCTAGAGCCAAGGTGCAGCAGCAGCAGCATGGCTGCAAACACCCAACAGCAGAAAGTGACACCAGGGACCTGTGCTTGAGCTCAGGACTAATGGTGGCTTCTATTTTGTCCAGTATGAAAGGTTATCTTGCTGGAAGCACCAACGGTCTTGTTGGCCCTTCCTTGTGCTGTCAGAAGCAGGCTATTAGCTCCTAACATGTAAAGCCAAATCTTACCAGCCTTCTTCAAACAGAAACACAAACTGGAGAAGAGAAAGAAATGAAGTGGAGCAAGGCAACAGATGGTGTTAGCTTAGGAAAGAGGAACAGAATGGTTCGAGCCCCTTGCCTGCTTTCGTGTCAGTTATGTTACCAGCCTTAAGCTTTAGCTCCTCTCTTCTACATGGTTTACAAATCATGGGGTCAAGTAAGAAACAAGCTTTTGTTAAAATGACAGATTTGTTCCTTTGGTACACAAATACCAGAGTTATTTCTGACAGTCTACTGACAAAAGCGAGGCAAATCTAAATAAATAATAAAACAGAAAACATCTTCAGCTCTGTTTCACTCCAATTAGCAGTTTCCAGACCTCTTACTGAACAAATGGGATCTCATGCCATCAAGCAAAAAGCATCATTACTTTGTTCTGAGTACCGATCCATGCGCCATTGCAGTGGTCACAGCAGACTGAGGGGACACTGTTCCAGAGGGAGTGACGCTACACTGGTTTGGAGTGGAGAACCTTTATTGCTTACGGTGATAAGCAAGACACATGAGCAAGGGAATGGAGAAGGGGACAATCAAGGGAGGTGGAAAAAGAGAAATCTGGTATGATTTGGTGAAATTTATAGGGCTAACTTGCTGTATATTTGCTGATAAGCATAGCATACTTGACAAGGAAATACTGAAGAGGAAAAGGCGTCTGATAATATTGGACTTCTGCTTTTTTCAGTGGTCAGTCCCATCATAATGTGTGGTTCCAGACACAGCTTTGCAGGGAACAGAGGAAGGTCTCTCTGTACCCTCCACTGTAACTATAAGGGCTAACCATAAGCGTTAACTGTGGTTGGACGATATGAAAAAGCAGTAGCATTTTACGATATTTCTGGTCACACCCAGCATTATCTGTTCCCCATTTTCAGCAGCCTCACAGCGTCCCCATTTTCTCTCTGAGTTATCAGAGACATTAACAAGAGTCTTTTGCATTACCCAACTTTGACTGATCTTTCTAATTACGAATGCCGAACAAATAGATCTGAGAAACAGCTTGGCAGCAGCAAGCAGGCTTGGTTCACTGCACGCAGGGCATGGAAAAAGCTCTGCTCTCACAGGGACAACGTGGAAGCTACAACCGGTGACTCAGCGTTAGCCCAGTAACTGCTCTCCAGGGAATCCGAGACAACCCCTCCAAGCATTCCTGCCCATTTCTGCGCATGGAGGGAGCAGACAACAAAAAATACTCCTCGAATGATTCCCTGCCTTTGATAAATATACACCTCCCATCAACTAATGAAGAAACAGCATTGTCAAGCTCTGCCTTGTGATCCACATCTACGGACACGTCCAGGGTCAAGCAAACACTGAAATGTGGGGTTTTTTGCATAAGAGCTGCACTCTGTGCCATGCAGACATGACATTTCATTAAGCACTGGGTAATAGCTTGATTCCCTTAGGGACTTGCTTTTGGAAAATAGAACATCTCCTTTCATAAATAGGCAAGGTCACCATGCACCACACATTCCTCAATGCACACGTTCATTCTGGAGTTGATGCTGAGATAATTGAGTATCTCTTCATTATATGTTCCATATTAATGCAATAATGCATCTTCATGTAAAACTAATTTCACAAGATCTGAGGAAAACCAGCATTATATTACATTTCAATGCCATCTGTTCAGCTACTCCAGAATACAGTGGAAAAATTCTGATTTACGCCCAAATTGTTTTTTATCTTTTGCTCTGCATGTTGTTTTCAGAGTTTGAAAAATTCCTGATAAGAGGTGTTTTAAAAGCACAAACTAAGGCATTTTGCCCCTTCACACCTCACCACCCTTTCGTGACTTAAAATTGCTTTTTTATTTAACAGGAGTCATCTTCCAGCATATTCACATGTATACACTGTGGACAAAACAGTTCACAAATGTGATGATACCTCAAAGTTTAAATCCCTGTAGATATAATGATAGAAACACAAAAAAGTCACACAGATATATGAAGAGGGATCAAAAATGACAAGCAATTTCTTTCAAAATATTGTTAAGTACTACCAAAAATCAGGCCTCCCCCAGAGGACCTTACCTGAAGAACCTAAGCATTATACAGTGCAACTAATTCCTGCCAATCTACTTCTCTGCTTTCATTTTATTTAATCCCAAATACTACTTTTATCTGTTTGTTTATAATATTTCGCACACTGTAACCTGTTTTTCTCTATTCCTCTTCTTCCTGGGAAACTTCCCTTCTGGATGTGAAAATGAGAAATTCCAGAGGATAATACTGGGTCAAGGCATAATGTAAAAGAAGAAATAGTTACTTTCAAACTGAAAGTAAAATAGGGTAGAATATGAAAGTAGAAAGGAAGTATTTTCTCCTGAAACCAGATACAAATACTGTATTGCATTAAATTCAACGGTTTATGGGGGAAAAGAATAATTATGCAGTAGAGATTAGAAATTATATATGTACACATAAGGAAAAGAAGGGATTTTATTCTGAATTTTCCTGTGCATACTCAAATATATGCATTCTTCGTCAGTAATTCTGATCAGGAATATCAAATGCAAATGTTGCCTGAAGACACGGAAGAAGCTTTTGCTGCATTTTTTATTTGTTACATAGCTCAGGGGGTTCCAAAACTGGAGAATGCAAACCACAACCGTAGATGAAAGTGTAGTCTCTAGATTGTGAATGACAGATTATGTGGCTTAAAGACATAAAGCAAACTTAACTGGAAACAATCTGCAAAAATGTTAAGAATAATGTTTCTTGCCCTCTTCACCTGCCATGAAATAACAGTTACCGGAATTAACAGTATCACTTCTAGAAAAAAAAAACAAAAAAAATAGCTGTCCATGTTTTCACAGGGAAATAACGTTTGAAGAGTTGTGTTTCTGCCTTAGAGAAGTACTTTTGCTTTATTTTAAAAAGATCCGCATCAAAAAGACATCTTCTTCCTTAAGGGGACCCTGAAAGAGTTGTGAGCGTACCCCTAGAGTTTTTTTCTTTTCAAGGCTGTACCTAACTTAGAGACGTGCCTCTGTCTTTGATTCATTTGAAACACGTTGAGGCAGACTGTCAAAGGTTCGAGGAGAGGTTATCAAGTCCTGTTTGCTCTTGGCATGTCTAAAACTGCTGACACATGCTAGGAAAAAAAAGGGTACATCCAGCAGAGCTGCAACAATGAAAAAGCTACTAGGGAACCTCACCTAGAACCACTGACAACACTAAGCTGTGCTGGCCAACTGAAGAGATAAGCCAGTAATATTCGTACAGAAAATGCAAACAAGGATTACAGAAGTCCTGAAAAATAGCTTGGTTTGTCATGTTCTTAGTGGGTTAAAAAAAAAAAAAAAAGCAAACCCATGCAAACACATCACATTTTGGATTTTGTTGTCTGATGATGAAAACCATTATGCACAGTCATCAGTGATGAAAGCTGTAGAAACAGCTAAAAAATGTTCAGTGAAAGGAAAAGTACCGAAAAACTGTGCAATTGACAGACTTGCAAAAAGCAACCAATGTGACGGTTTCCTTTTAGCTCACTTGCAAATTTTCCTCAACAGGAAAATAACCTACCCTTGGCTGAAACCACAAAAAAAATCAAACTTTGTTGTTGGACATACTTAAGATTTTTCTAGCTTGATACCTCAGAACATCAGGAGGAAAAACACATGCCTTCTTCCAAACCTACTTGTCTCTAAGTAAGTTATCTATGGCCCTATTTCATCTCAAACTCCAGTAGAAGGAGGAGGAGTACTTTTCACGGAATCACGGAATTTTTCAGAGTTGTAAGGGACCTCTAGAGATCATCTAGTCCAACTCCCCTGCTAAAGCAGGATTGCCTAGAGCACATTACTCAGGACTGCATCCAGGCGGGTCTTGAAAGTCTCCAGAGAAGGGGACTCCACAACCTCCCCAGGCAGCCTGTTCCAGTGCTCTGTCACCCCCACTGTAAAGAAGTTTTTTCTCATATTTGATTGGAACTTTCTATGTTCCAGCTTGTGCCCGTTACCACTCGTCCTGTTACTGGGAACCACTGAAAAGAGTCTGTCTCCATCCTCCTTAAACCCACCCTTTAGATACTTGTATGTCATAATAAGGTCTCCCCTCAGCCTTCTCTTCTCCAGGCTAAAGAGTCCCAGCTCTCTCAGCCTTTCCTCATAAGGGAGATGCTCCAGTCCCTCAATCATCTTTGTTGCCCTATGCTGGCCTCTCTCCAGCAGTTCCCTGTCTCTGTTGAACTGGGGAGCCCAGAACTGGATGCAGTATTCCAGTTGTGGCCTCACCAGTGCAGAATAGAGGGGGAGAATGACCTCCCTTGACCTGCTGGCCACACTCTTCCCTAATACAGCCCAGAATTCCATTGGCCTTCTTGGCAATAAGGGCACATTGCTTGCTCATGGATAATTTACTGCCTACCAAGACCCCCAGATCCTTTCCTTCAGAACTGCTTTCCAGCACGTCCACCCCTAACCTATATTGGTTTCCAGTAAAGTTTTGTTTAAAGTTTTAGACAAATGCTCTAAAGATAAGTTGACATTTCTCAGATTAGTTCTACGTAATTCCTTGCCTACTAGGGCCAGATCTGTCCCTTCCCCTCATTTCACATCAGCTATGTACAAATTCACACTAGCAGTAAGCATTAGCTTCATCTCTGGCACTTATCAGAGCCAGAGGAGTCTGAGCAAGTTCATGACCTCGCCAGCGGCCTAAGCTCCTGAGAACCTTGAGGTCTTTCAGCCAAGTCCTCTCTAGATAACTGCTCTAGCAGTTTCTCCTTACAAATCTTTACATTAAATGCAGCAAAGGGCTTTGACGTCCTTCTTGACACTAGACATCTGTATTTCCTCACTGCAGCAGCAAGCTAAAAGCTCAATAGAAACAAGCCACATGGGTGGAGGTCATACAGGTCTGCTCTTCAACTCACAGGTCTGCCTTGGCCTTTGTGTTCTGCTGAAAGCAACTTTGGAAAACACCCTTTTCAAATGCCACAGTATTTTGTCACTTCGTAAGTAAGGTTAAACTGGAGCTGGCATCGGAAGATGGCAGATGCCCTACTGTACTGCAGCAATGCACAGCCCACTATACATTGCCACTAGGCTTTGTCTTAGGAAATTAATTTAATGCCCCAGTAACAGCAAGGAGTAGGGTGTGACGGGCTCACACTCAGTGTTATTTTTGAATGCTAATGTTTGAATATTAAGTTTTGAAAGTGGGGGAAGGAAAAGAGTTCACGAAAGCAAAATGCTGCTCTTCTTGCAAAAAGGAAATTTGTTAAGGTAGCGTGCTTTTGTGAAAATTCATTGTCGGCAAACAGCAATGCAAAAAGGAGGAAAAACAATTACATCACTACAGTGTAAAATGCTGTGTCACCTATCAAAATGAGACAGATCCAGGTTCATTCATGTACAATTTTTTTCGCTTGTTTTAAACACGATAAAAAATATACGATTACTGCAGAAGATGGTATTTTGTTCTTCATAAATTGAGTATAATAGAAATCCTCTGCTCCACTCAGCTAAATGGATTTCAGATTAGACTCCAGAGTAAAATATAGAAACTTACCTTGCATTTCAACATGTTGGCTACTCTCTCTTGCATTGATTGTCCAGCCTTTGGCCTGACAAGTATATAAACTGCTTTCACCTCAGGGCTGGAGCGCAGAAGCTTTTCCACCAATACTTTTCCCATGAAGCCTGTAGCTCCTGTGATAAGTACGGTCTTCCCATTGTAATAAGCTGAGACTGAAGACATGGTGCTTTCTTGTTCTGTCCTTCCTTTAACTTTCTGCAGGAGGTACCTGAGAAGATGCAGAAATAATGCTTTAAGGACTTTTGAATCAAGACATAGATCAGTTATTTGGGAGCTACAGTCTGAGATAACCTTTCCTAGTCAGCTATGGCACCTCACATTAACTCAGTCAATGGCAATTTTAAAGATGATTTTTTAAAAAGCCTTTATTATGAAAATAAACCACAAAAATTAAAAAGATTAATCTGAGAAGCCTAAGGAATCAAGCTGCACCCAGTAGTCACAGTTTAGAACACAGGTTGTGCTGTCCGAGATTCCGAGCAGTAGATGCTCACTGCAGGGCTGAATAGCATTTCTCATACACTGTGAAGTGGCAGCCGTCAAGATATGCAGCTATCCCTAAAGTAGAAACGGATCTCCTCTCAAACACTGCAGGGACAAATGTGGTTTCCACTTGCCAAGCAGTTCTGTTTCTTGTCAGCCATCACTTCGCGATGTGCTCAGCCTTTTCTTGTTGTCTTGGCTTTGAACAAATCCATCACGAAAGCTCTTCATCATGGTAGATACAGTGCAATGACATTGCTCTGCAAAACCGCAATACCACGCTCCTGTGTGTAGGTCAACACCCACTGGCTGTTAAGGCCAAAATGCATCCCCCCTTAACTCTAAGGAGCATAAATGTCACGTGCTTTCTCTGGAGAGTTTAGGTTGTTTGAACTGCCCTTTGGAGATCCATTGACTATATAAGGGGCCTGGCATGACTAGGCTCCCACATGAAGTGTCCCAGTTAAGTATTTTAATTAGATACAATGGTTTCAGGCCTACACGTCCCCAGCCATCCCGAATCAAACTCGAAGCTGATTAACTGACAAACAAGGCTGGACTGTATTCTCCTAGAATAGCCCCTCTGTCTATTAGACTAGCTGGAGGAAAAAACTTCCTCTCAGCTTTGAAGTGCTGCAGAACACAGCATGCACAAACCACTTCCACTGCAAGGGAAAGGCTCGTGAAAAATATAAAGAAGTGTTTTGAAAAAAAGTCTACTAAATTTAAAACAAAAAGAAACAAGAACAGTAGAATGATGTCAATCAAGTACTCAAGAACCCGGACAATAATCTTCAGGTAGCCCAGAAAAACTTCTCTTCCTCCTGCAGAAGCTTCAGAATCTCTGTTGGCCATTTCAGGTTTCTCAACATTACATGAGTCAACTGCATGCTAATAGAATACAAATATACCAAAACAGAAATATAGCATTTGCTGCATTTTTGCAGTCTGTGAAGATTCCCTGTTCTCACTAATCCTTTTGCATTTCTGAAACCAAATAAACCATTCAGGGAGAGCGAAGTAGCGTAACTCAGAGCAAAAACTGCAAGCCTTCATACAGAAACATATAATAAGTCCTTGGCTTGGACCAACACAACAACAGCAGAGAGTTTAAAGTACTGTAAGACCCCTGGCTACACGTGATGTTGATGGAATTCCCTTCACTGCATGGGGCCATGGGAGAAATGCAGCTTGTCCTACAGCCCGTGCCTTCCTCAAGATGGAGCGAGGTGTCTTACCCCAGAAAATTGACCACCAGCTCTGTGAATCAAGAGAGGCAGCACAGATCAACCCTTACAAGGTGTACAGTGTTCACCGAAACACTCAGGAATGTTCTTAGCTGGACTCTAATCCCCAAAGCATTACCAGTCACACCAGTGAAAAGTGACGCTTTTCACTTTTTTTCTGAGTCTACACCTGATGCATCTCCCCAGACCTGACTTTTCATTCCTACCAATCCGTCAGTGTTCACAATCACTGTATTGCTACACTACGTGGAAACACTGAATGTATGTTTCTAACAGGCTATAGCCCAGACACATAAACAAGAGACTCAAGCCCAACAAAATACTGTTCTTTCCCAGTGCTGCCTGGGACTGCAGTACAAAGCATCAAACAAAATGAAAATCCCCAAATTTCTTTATCCGTAAGGAATCACCAGGTGTGCCATCCAATTTAGAAAGTGGGTCAAGCAGAATAACTTCTGAAGGACACTATTTTACAAATTAATAGCTGTGGATATTCTGGCTCAGTGAATTCAAGTATTAGCCTACTTTCAGATATGGCCTAGATCACAGTTTAAATGCATGTAAGAGGCTCGTCTAGGCCTATTAGAAACCTGCTCTTATCAAAGAGCTGGCCACTTGGGAAGTTAAACAAACAGGTTAAAGTATTAGATAATTAACTTATTTATAATAAAATGTCACATCTCATTCAGGTTCAGAAAAACTGAGTGATAACAGAAGATGGCAGCTTGCAGAATCAGGAAGCGTGGGAAAGGAAAGGGTGTGTGCATCCAAAAGCAGACAGCAGTTTAGCCAGATGAAGACAGAGGTGACAAAAAAACTGAAGAAATTTGGTACAACTTATGCCCTGCAAAGCAGAAAAATTAATGAGAGAAGTCCTTAGTCACTAAAGGCCATACAAATTCTACTGAATATAAGGAAACAAAAAGATGACATATAAGACCACTTCCAGTCACTGGATGCTGGCTTTGAAATCCTAATCAGAAGACCATATCTACCTAACCTCACCTAATATTCTGCTAGAAAAATGGTACATTTACAAACTAATTTGCACCACAGACTTGGACATTACCACAGTGTTTAACCGGAATTACTTTCCTTCCCACACTTCAGTAATACAGAACATTTCCAACCCGCACCACTAAATATTAGTGCTTTGCATTATAGCTGTAGACTACTGCAAAAACAACTTCAGGTTTCTGAATGTGGACATCAATTTATTATGTTATTTCATTTGGGTTCTCTGTTTGAGTTATCCAAATGGGGCTTCATTTGTTTTGGCCAGATGTTCAATGCCTATTAGAATAGTAAAAAAAAAAAAAGGAAAAAAAAAAAAGGGACAAAAGAAAAAATCACAGCACTTTAGTGTCCCTAAAATTAGCTGCGCAGCCACATTTCATTGAGTATTTCTGGCAAGGACTACACACACATAACTGACAGTTTTTCCCCATGTAGCCTGAGACCATTTTAAACATTTGTTACCAAAAAGTCAGGAAAACAACTGCATCTCCCAGCCCATTCTGGTATGATGACAACGGAAGCACCAAACCCAGGCACTGAAAAACTGAACTTCTAAGGCAATCTGCTGTTCCTCTTGATTATTGGCTTAACCCTATAGGGTTAAGAGAAAAGGTAAGAAAACCCACATCCTTTCTATTTTCTGTAATAAGTAGTCCAAGTCAGGCAGCATAGAGTTTGCATAGAGTTGGATCCAGTTGCTCAGGGCCTCATCCACAATAAAAAGCCATGAGGAATGAGATGGTTCTTGCTTATTATGGGATAAGATTTGTGTCTCTTTGCAGTACTTTTTTTTGCCCTTTCCTAGATGAGCTTTAGAAGAAAATACAATAATCTTGCAGCCATCTGATGCCATGCTAATTATCAGCAAAGAAAATCTGTTTATTTGTTTAATGTGCACAAACAAATTGATCTTTTGAGATCATGACACAGAAGCCACAGTTCTGCAATTTGCTACGTTCAGACAGATCCCCGAACCTCCACTGTCCAAGCAAATTTAAAGAGGCTTTTACTAGGTTCCAAATCCAAAAGCAGATTCTAGTTTATATTCAGGACTTCTACGATATTTTCCTTTCAACTTAGTCAGGGAATATTGACTTTTTTTTATTTTTCAGAACCATCTATGGGGTTTATATTTTTAAGAGTGTGATTTTATAACATAATTTATTCTTCTCTGCTTTAATTGATTTTGCTTGACCTTTGTAAAGATCGTACTGAAGAAGTCATGGAGATTTTAAGGAACCAGAGAATTTCTACGGTCAAAAGGTGTGATCCAAGTAATGCCTGCTGACCTGACCTTTTGGATGTCTACTTCAAAATACAAAGAACTGTATGTGTTCCTTTTTGACTTTTTACACTCAGTCAAATGAAGAAAAAATTGTTTCCTGCAAGCTTATACTTTGCTTTTCATTTTAAGGCATAAAGAGTCAACGCTGGGCATTAACTATTTCCCAGTCAATTAAACTGCAAGGGATTAAGCACCTGGTAAGAGAAAACTATTCTACGTCTGAACCATGGTCAGCAGTTGCAGTAAGTTGACCCTTATTGAGGTGAAGATAGATAAAGACTATTTCAGAGCCTGAGGTCCCTGTCTCTTTCAAAACTGACTGGAGGTGAGAAAGCCGCTGAATGGTGGAGATAAGCCCACGCAGGGGCTTCCTGAAGCCAGCTCAAGTGAGTAATTACAGGCAATTCTGACTGTTTAAGGACTAATCAGAGCAGGAAAGCAATCACTGATGCCATCTGAATTACTGAACACAGCCTCTTTGCAGCAGTACACATCTCGCTGATGCTGACTCATCTCCAACCGTAGTGTGAAAAAAACACCTTCTGGACAGCCAGCCAGGAATCACACCCGAGCCTCTCTGCAGACACAAGTACACAAACCGCTTTAAGGGTAAAGCTCTGTTACTGATGCCTGTAATAGTCTCCTCTGGATCAGTCATAAAGGACGACCTACAATGCTGCATTACAACGCAAGCCACAGTCTTGTGCTAGGGGCATATGCCAAAGGACAAGCAAAGGGAAAGGTGGGAATCCTACCAACCTCATACTTCGCTCCTGCAAAAGAAAACACTCATATCCCCAACAGAAGAGTAAAGGAGAGCTTTCCCCCACCAAGCACAGATACAATTGAGCTGATATTCCACAAAACAACTAATACACTGTCCTCGTCTTCCACGTACTTCATTGATGCCAAATCTGCATCATAGCAGATAGCTATGGGAAGGGAAAGGGAAGGGAAATGTATATCTGAACATCATGGACTGCCTCTACTGCCACTGCCCAGAGCAGGTCCGTGGCTGCAGGGTGTTAACAAGAGATGGCAAAATGGAGCACGAGCAATGAAGGATGCACTGGAGCAGGTTAATATTGCACTATGGTTTGGACCACTACTAAGATTTCCATGCTCTACTCAACTAGGAGAGCAGCCATTGGAAAAGCTTATCTGTTGAGGTATTTGTCTTTTCAAGTCAACAAAATGAAAAGAAAAAAAAAGAGATTTAGTTTTGTGCAAGAGCAAAGAACAGTATGCCTGTAAATATACATCTAAATTCACAAATGGCCTCTCTGGCATCTCCTTCTGCTTAGTCTGGTTTTGATGACCTTTCTCATATCTGGTGCATTTTCACAACTTTACACATGGATGCAATTTCTGTAAACAGGAGGGCCAGCCTATTCAGATGAATCTTTTAGACATCATATTAAACATAATGAACTAGCTTCAACTAAAACAACAATTAATGAAAAATAACATTTTTTGAAACAAAGCTACAGACAGCAAGAGTCCTTTAAGACAAAATAATTTTTGGCCACTTTCTGCATATAAATTTTTAATCTTGGGTACAAATATCCAATCATACATAAGACAGTTTTCTTTAATCAGGATTATGGAGGTGGCAGAATTAACCTGGGACGTGCAGAGAAAGAAAAATTCCTCTGTTGCTTCAGAGAATTTGTACAGCTGTGGTCAGAAGAAGCAATATAAAGTGGTCACAGACTATTTCAATCTATCTCATCAGTTTGCTTCCTCAATCTATTAATTATTTTGCATTTAAAATGGACTGACCACTGAAGATGCCTGAATAATAACCATATAACGTTGGGGTTTTTGTCTGCCCCAGGATGCGTGACAGAGACTCCACGAATTATGCACATGATTCAATACATAAAAGCAATTCTTTCTAATATGTGTTCTTTGCCTGAAAGCATTTGTGTATAATTTCTTGTTAGTTAATCATCAGCAAGTAAATAATCCCACCACTATGACTGTAGCAGGAACAACCTGATCTTTTCACTTTGGTGGCCAGTAGGGGTGGATACTTGAACAACGAGCAGTTTTCCTCCAACACTAATGCATATACAACGATTTTATGGCTTGAAGCAAATAATTCAAAGGAGAGCATCCACATGGATGAAAAGCCAGGAATAGCGTTAAAAGTTCAACACCTGCGCACCACCTCCTATGGAGCAAAGTTCAGTCTGAAACAAAGCAACTTTCCAACCTTCTGATTCCCGGAGTAACAGAATGCTCCATTCCGTGCTTAAAGAATAAAATTTAAAAAGACAAAGGAAAACGCAATATGCATCTACATGTTTCATTTACGTGCTGTCACTAGAAACACGGGATATAACAGCGCCCGTCAATTCGCAGTGAAATCTCAGGCGTATGCAGGTGCATTAGTCGTGCACGCCCTGTCATTTGACACGCTTTATGTGGATGTCAAGGTTTCGCTGAGCACCAGTCTCTGCTGCAGAGATTTCACGGCCTATTTTTAGCCCCAGGACATCTGGAAGTAATAGAGCATGCTGTAACCTTAGAGGCCCAGAGCGGAGTCCCACACCATGCACGCTAGCAATAGCTGAAGTTGCGACTTGCTTCTCGGCATAGTGACTTAAGTCCTGGCTTCTCGGTAACACTGGGAGGAAGCTTATGTCACTCAGCTCCATTGATTTGATTTACTGGGCCAAACTCACCATCAGGGTAGTTCCACTGCAATGACCAACATTTCAGCTGGGATTGACATGAGTTAGCTTAGATTTGAGCCTTTACATTTGAAATGTTTTCCTGCATTTTCAGTAATAAATAGCGGTGACTCAGAACGCAAACGGGCTGTAGTTCGACACTGCATGACATTTTTGACAACAGCGCTGCAAAACGCACAAGCAGACAGTACCAACAATGATGCACTGGAGTTACAGAATATATTTTCAAAGTTCTTTAGGCACGTGAAGATTGACGTAGTACAAGATGTTTGGGAAGACGTAGGGGAGATGTTACTGACGGCAGAAAATGAAGCGAAGAGGACGTTAAAATATCTGATCTAGGGACAAATTAAAAGATCCTTACGGTTTGCTAAACTTACACAGTTATTTAATAGCACTAACAAGCTAACAAAAATTAAAAAACTGTCAAAGATAAAGCTTTTCTCACTTAGTTACAGATTAAAAGGAAGGTCGCAATCCATCCTTTGTACAGGCACTATAGATGCTAATACAGCTCAAAGAAATAAAATCCTTTGATTTAAAGATGGGCACATTTACAGTCAGACTGAACTCCTGATGATAATGTGCTTTACAAAAGAGATTTTGCTCCGAGCGATTTACACCAAATATAAATGTTGTTGCTAGCAGCCTGAAGGTTAAATCACTTTTCTCCAGCTAATATATTTCAAATCATTTTTTGTTTGCCAACAGTATTGACTCAATTCCATAACAGCACACCCGGAGTCGCGACAAGCAAGGAGAAGCTCTCTTTGCTCCCGGAAACCCTTCATGACTTGAAAAATGACACCAGTTTTGCAATCCATTTCAATTCATAACAGTTAAACCTAAAGAGACGGTGCATTGTGACAGCATAATTAAGAGCTGGAGACAAGGAGCAGCGTGCACAGCTGGACCCTGCGAACTGCTAAACATTACATGACACGCGGACAGAAGTTCTTGATCCTCTGGCAACTACTGGGAGCTGTGGCTTCTGGGCTAGAGATCTGCCCGCAGAACAAGACCCACATGTAGGGCAAAACCTTGAATTCCGAGATTTGGTGATTGCTTAAGCATTATCTGTACGGCTTGACAGATCGGCTGACTCTCGTAAGTAGTCTGAACAGTTTGACTGCCGTTAAGAATTAAAGGAGAACGAATGAAGCAGGAGGGCCACTGATGTAATGAAACCCAGGAGCAGCCTCCTGATTTTTCAGTGAAACCTGTTATTCACTGTCAGTCTCACTATTCTCTCTCTAAAACCAATGAAAACAAGCCTATAAGCATTTTAGAGCTAAGACAGTATGCGATATGGGATCTTAAAGAACAAATATTTCTCTGTAGCTCAAATATGGATGTATTCTGCCTTACCCCTGTTGAGTTAGCCTACTGGTAAGAGCAGCTCCCAGAGACATCAAAGGAGTAGCTTCTGCAGGCTCCTTTCTGTATTTATGCCGGTCAGCAACTGTGCCTGCTGTCCCTTTGCTTTAGCATAGAGCTAGTTCTTGCAGGGCCATTGAGCTGGTTGCAGGATCAAAGCTTTGGTGCTGTGCACAGATGAGGACTAGAAGAGAGTTTCTGCTCTGCCTCAGAATAATTAAATGCAGATATCCTACGTCAGAGCATTTCTGCAGGCAATCCTTCCCCTTCTGTTTCCACTAACTCACTCCTCACAGTCATTTTCACCTTGCTCTTTCTCCTTTATCTGTGACTGGGGTTTCTACAACTAGCAGTCCTCTCTTACACCCCTAAATCAAAATGCTTGTCATGCTCGTTGCACACCGATCACGCTGCAACTTAGCATTGCAAAAGGGAGGTCTCTCGGTGATTAAGTGAAAGGTCTATGAAACTCTCTGTGATATCAGAGTGTTCTGGCAAATTTATTTTCTTGTATAGATCTCAGCTGATAACTCTGTATTAGCATCCAGCATCTCTTAGCACAGTATTTGAAGATCTTCTGTCCTTTTCCACCACTTGTTCTTGCCCATCATCAAAAAGAGTGGCACTATCATTTACAGCATTTGTGGGAAGAGTTGGATTTGGAGACACCAAGTTTGGCGGGAATGTTGATCTGCTTGAGGGCAGGAAGGCTCTACAGAGGGATCTGGACAGGCTGGATTGATGGTCCGAGACCAACTGTATGAGGTTCACCAAGGCCAAATGCCGGGTCTTGCACGTGGGTCACAACAACCCCATGCAGCGCTACAGGCTTGGGGAAGAGTGGATGGAAAGCTGCCCAGTGGAAAAGGACCTGGGGGTGTTGGGGGACTGCTGGCTGAATAAGAGCCAGCAGTGTGCCCAGGTGGCCAAGAAGGCCAACAGCATCCTGGCCTGTATCAGAAATAGTGTGGCCAGCAGGACTAGGGAAGTGATTGTGCCCCTGTACTCAGCACTGGTGAGGCACCACCACGAGTACTGTGTTCAGTTTTGGGCCCCTCGCTACAGTAAAGACATCGAGGTGCCGGAGCACGTCCAAAGAAGGGCGACAAAGTTGGTGAAGAGTCTAGAGAACAAGCGTTATGAGGAGTGGCTGAGGGAACTGGGGTTGTTTAGCCTGCAGAAAAGGAGGCTGAGGGGAGACCTTATCGCTCTCTACAACTACCTGAAAGGAGGCTGTAGCGAGGTGGGGGTCAGTCTCTTTTCCCACATAGCAAGTGATAGGACAAGAGGAAATGGCCTCAAGTAGCACCAGGGGAGGTTTAGGTTGGATATTAGGAAAAATGTCTTCACTGAAAGAGTTATGAAGCATTGCAACAGGCTGCCCAGGGAAGTGGTTGGATGACCATCCCTGGAGGTATTTAAAAGATGGGTAGATGCAGTGCTGAAGGACACAGTTTAGTGGTGGACTTGGCAGTGTTAACGGTTGGACTCAATGATCTTAAAGGTCTTTTCCAACCTAAATGATTCTATGATTCTAAGATACTACGACTGATCCAGTTTAAGAATACCTGCCTACAGTTTGAGGGTAACAGGAGGCTCAAGTGTTTTGGTGTTTTTTTCACACCCCACTTTTGGAACAGTCCAACTCACACAGCTGCTGGGAAGGACATCAGCAGCAGGACTGCTACCTCCCCCCAATTTCCACATTCCACCACTCACAGGAAAACACCCTTTAGTGACCCCAAAGTAGCTAAAACGAAAAGCATCTAAAAACCGACTGCATTTCTGCAACAGATGAAAAAAAAAAGTCGTGATGGATAGTAGCAATGCAAATATTCATGTGATTGCAGCAACCATGTTCTGCACAAAGGCACTGTCACGACATAAAGAAGAATGGTCTTCACTCAAGATTTCGAGTCAGCAGTAACATTGATCCAAGTAGACCATTATCTAGTAAGTAAATCTATGTCATGTGATGATGGAGAGACTACCTTCCTGAGGGATTCCTCCTTTACCCCTAATCCTCCCTCCTCTACTGTCACTGTAGTCTCCATCCAGCTCTCTTGCCAGGTAAATACATAACCACAATGCTTAAAAATCTTAATGAAATCAAATGGAACTGCATTAATATGTTTTCATAACAAACCCTAAAAACCGGAGAAAACAACAGAAGAAGAAATTGAGAACAATGTGCCAGGAACATAGTCACAGTGATGACCCTTTAATGGTTATTACCATTATTCTTATCTAAGTCATGCTACCTTCCTACTGCTACAAGTTTTTTTACAGCTATGTCCAGTAGAAGCTGTACATAGAAAAGACAAGTAGCTTTGTACTCCTGCGCAGATTTATCAGAATACATACATATTCTTGTTGCTATTAAGCTTCAAAACAAATGCAAGGTATTTAATAAATGACCGAATGAAACTAGCTGCAAAAAAAAAAGCTGTAGGGATTCAAACATACACACATTTACCCTCTCAGTTTCTGACAACCTCAGAATCTACCATTCAATTTATCTGCATTTCCCAGATCATACAGGCTTCTACTGACGAATACTTTTTTTTAGTAATGTATATGCACATACTTGTGTTTGTACATGCACACATGCATAGAAAACCATTTTTATGTTGTAGACGCAACAATCTGTTACCTGCATTTCTCCTTGAGTCGCAACCATTTTTGGGTCATCAAGACCACAACTACCTTTTACATGCTACTGTCTATAGAATACCACTTATTGTAAACTTTTACGAGAATGTAACAGAACAAATACTCCTTTTCCTCCACCCCTCCATAGTGTCCAAATTTGCTAATACCTCCCCTATAAGGCAAAGGGAACTACTTATCAGCTGAGAAACTTTTGACATGTTGTCAGTGAAACCTCTTGATGAGCTCAGACAATATAGTAGCGTGGTGTATGCTGCTTAACAGAAACATGTGGTGACTATACTAAGACGTCTAGCGGTCCTGTGACAGGAAGCTGAAATGAAATTTCACACTTTAGAGCTCAGACCTAACAGAGTGGAAAAAATTAACTGCTGTGTTCGGCCTCAGATTTAAGGTTAATTAAATAACTGTAATTATTTTTCCTTCCAACAGAAAGCTAAGCTCAGCAGTCTGAGCATTTTTATATTCAGGTTTTATTAAGAAGTGCAGCCTAGAACCCTACTCCTGACTCTGTTAGGGTTCAAAGATGAAAATGCTTGGAATATTTCCCACCAAGAGAAATCTTCTTAAAAGGACGACCAGATGGACGTGAGAGCATATACCATCAATTTCATAGCAAAACATATATAAATAGAGATACATGTTTTCAAACCCAAAGATTTAAGTTAACATCAAGTCGTCTTTTCACACGGAAGCCTAAAAGGGAACATTATCAATGAAAATACCACAGTTTTGCCTGTATATCTTTTACCTTATTGTTGCGTCAAGACTCGGGCTAAGTACCAATAAAAAGTAATTCATTTTTTTTTCATTTCTCCCACATCTCTCTATTGTTCACGCTTAGAGCATTTGATGGCACCTGGCAATCCATCAGACAAAAGCAGCAGTCTCATTTGTCCTGTCCAGCTACTGAAATAGGACAGAAGCCATCAAGGCTTCTGCTATGCAAAATTCTCCTGTCAAGTGAAGCTCTCAGCAGATAGAGCCGGATCAAGCCCTTCAGGAAAAGGGAAGAAACGCAGCCAAAGCTTATTTTGCTCCAGGAAGTCCACGGGGAATTTTACGCTGCTTAGCGCATGCTGCTAGCTGGCTTATTCTGCAGCAAGCCAGAACACCAGCAGCGGTGACCAGCTCTCCAAAAATTCTCTGCATCCCTTGTTTTGTGGAAAACAATTTTGGCACTACCTGAATCTGAACCGTGATACACTGACATTATTTGCTGCCAGAGTCCTTGGCAGCGAAATAACAACCTCACCCAGGCAGCGTAAGGGTGTACGCTAAGGCAGCTACAGCAGCAGAGCTGCAGCCGTTTCCCACTTTGGCAGGATGCTGCCATGTCATGACTGTCGCTGTGCAAATGTGATCGACTGCCCAAACGTCTCTTTCTCCCTTTGGAAATGCACAAGAACCACAGCGAGGAGAATCTATCTAGCAGGCCACTTTCTCCTACAAGGACCCGTGTGGAGCGTTGGGAGGGGGGCAATGGAGACACCGCCGTGGGGCTTGCCTACTTCTGAAGAGCAGGTGGGGAAACGCAACAGCAAGAAAACCCATAGACTTTATATATAAAATACAGAAAAAATAGAAGGCATCCTAGTTCTTAAGACAGAAGTCAGCAAGACAGAAGGCATCTCGTAGAGATTGAGCGGTGCTTCTGCCTCCCATTACACCTCTCTGTTCTGGGTATGCTCTTCCCCTGCTTTGTTGAGTGTCCCTGTGGGGATGCACTCCCAACCGCTTTAATCCTTGATGTATGGCGTCTAGCAAGACAAGAGAAGCATGGAGTTACAATGCACAGCTGACTCCTGCTGCTCCTCCCAAGGCTGTAGGATAGTTTGGGACCAGGGGATGAAAGCCTCAGAGGCTACAAGAGCACAGGGATACTACTAGTTTTACCTCTGCCCCTTCTGACAGCAAATGCCATCCTAAGAGTTCAGGAGGGGTTTTTGGGAGATCAACAAACACAGCATGCAGGCACCATGACCAAGAAGGCCTCCTCCTCTGGAAACTTAATCAGGGAATACAGAAGAAACCCAGCTAAGCCAGAAGCTTTACTAGCCATATTGTCCTGCTTTCAGCTGGGACAGAGTTAATTTTCTTCCTAGTAGCTGCTGTGTTTTGGATTTAGCATGAGAATAATGTTGATAGCACATAGTGTTTTAGTTGTTGCTAGGTAATGCTTACCTTAAGTCAAGGACTTTTTCAGCTTCCCATAGAGGCTGAGAGGGAGGACAAGCTGGCCAAAGGAATATTCCATACCATAGAGGACATGATCAGTATATAAATGGGGGTTGGCCAGGGGGCAGGAATCCATGATTGCTGCTTGGGATGGGCTGAGCAATCGATCATCCAGTGGTGAGCAGCTGTATTGCATCACTCTGTATATTCTTTTATCATTACTGTTATTATGATCTTCTCTTCCATTACTGTTCTATTAAACTGTCATTATCTCAACCCACCAGGTTTCCTTTTTTCCAGTTCTCTTCCCCTGTCCCACCGTGGGAGGAGAGTGAGTGAACGTCTGCATGGTCCTGGTTGCCACTTGGGGTCAAACCACAACACATATGAAAACAAGTGCTGTGTGTCTTGGTTTGAGGTAAAACAGAACCAACTTTCTGATTTGTAATTTTACTTTTTAGCTGGGCCTCTTCTAACTGACGAAACTCTGAAATTAACAGCATATTGTTCAGAAACTGTTCGCTCTCAGAGTGGTAAGACCTGATTATACCAAGGAACGGTGTGCACAGAGGCTCTTGCTTACACTTATTGCTATAACAGCCAAGGTCAGCTCACTTTGCTGCTTGCCCCGTTAGAGGGTCAGACACAGAGAAGCGCAGAGGGGTCCCACCTGCAGGGAGGAGCAGACGGGACAGGTGACCCAACACTGACCAACAGGGTATTCCATCCCATCTGCATCCCGCTCAGTATAAAAGCTGAGGGATCAAAGGGGCAAGGCTGCTCTGGCTCACTCTTTCTTCAATGGCCGACGTTTGAGGAGGACCCTGTCTGTTCCTCTGCCTTTGGTCCCAATCTGAGCATTCCTGACTCTAGTTCCGGAATTCAGCTCCTGTCCGTCGCTGACTCCAGTCTGGGACTTTCCCTGTGTCTGCTGCTGATGCGACCGTCATCCTGGGAGCTGGATACGGTTTTGTATATATTGTATACTTTTTTATTTTATTATTATTTACTATTTTCTTATTTATAATTATTTTCATTAAAGTAGTTTAGTTCTTTTTCTAAACTCATAAATCTCCTTATCTATCTCTTCCTCTCCTCTCTGAGGAGAGAGTGGGGGGGAGGGCCATCTGTCGTTCCCATTGGCCAATCCGGCCCAAACCACGATACTGTGTATTAATAAGTAGCTCCAAGGTAGCTGCTAGGATTGTCAATGCAGTAAACCAGTGTTTGATCAAAGTGGAAAACTGAAGGAAATCTACTGGGTAGATGGGTAAGCTGCACGGGTAGGCTTGGATGCTAACCTTGGATGCTAACCGCTACCAACAGAAAAAGAAAGATGAGACTGCAAAATGGAGCTGCTTTTTTTTTTTTTTTAAAAAAAAAAAAAAGGTTTCAAAGCAAGAGAGCAGCAAAGAGAAGAGTCTGTAGGACTCTCCATGATTAGTATCTGAGTCAATCTGTTTACAAAGGACTTCCCATTCAGCTTCTACCAGTAGGCCTACATCTCACAATGAACCAAGTGTGCAAACCCAGGAGACCCCCTCACCGGGCCATGCCCAGAACTACCCACAGCAGCTTAAAACTTACAGCAGTTCTGTGATCTCTAAACGCCCTGAGCCAAATTACTCCTGGGTGACATCCTGGCAATATTCTACGCTGATGACATGTAAACTGAACTTTTCCAAAAAACAGCTTCCTTAAGACTGAGACCAACCGCCGAAAGAAATGAAAAACAACTTACAAGGGGTCTCCTCATGGGCCTTGGAAAATTTGTACTTCTTGTAGAATTTGCCAACTGGCATGCTGTGGCTAGCTGGCAATGGCATCTGCTAACACAGGTGCCGATCAAAGCTTGCAGAGAATGTAGGCTTTTGTCAAGCAGGAGCTAGTTCAGTAGGAAACGGACTGAGAGCCTCTCATTTCTTGATATCTGACAGACGCTGACATAATATTTTGAGATATAGTTTAAAGGTGCAGCTTATCAGCAAAGCACAGAAATCATGGTCTTATTTGTTCTTATAAACATATTAAAAAACCCTTCTTTTCCTACCCCACTAGCTCTTCCTTAACTTGAAATGCAGCTATGAGCAAGCAGAACTCATTCTACTAACACTGAGAATATTTTCATAAAATCTTTCATAATTGAACTGATTGCACTCTTGATACTAAATGTTATCTTTACTTAATTTCTGAGAGCTTACTCAGTCTCAGGAGGTAGTTTTGCTACCCCCTGATCCTCATCAGATGGCTTTAAAGATTTCCAGCTCTTCTAATTAGTGCATCTCTCCCTCTCCTACCAGGATAAACCGACTGAGAAAACAGAAATAAAACTAAAAAGCAAATGTGAAGCGAGTCTGAGTATGCTGTTTTAAAATACAGAGATAGATGCAATATTCTGAAACATGTATGCCTCCAGCAGAGACCGCAGATTTGCTGCATCCCAAGCTCTTTGGGATGGGAACTATGCAAGTGCAATAGTACCAGTCAGAACGGGTCTCTGATTGCAACTGAATCACCTAGAAGTTCCCAGAGTGGAAATATTTTTTTCTGGATTTGTATGTGTAAATTAGTAACACAGCAAACACAGTCAGAGCGAACACAGCATAGCAATGTTTATCCCTCCCTTATGCTGTTAACAATTATTTCTTTCATTGAATTAGTGTGTTTGCTCATACCCTGTTTTACACACATTAACTAATGATCTCTGAAATACCCCCGAGAAACAAAGTAGATGTGTGTTTTGTTATTCCCATGATAAGAAGCAAGGGGCTGTTAATGAATTAGAGTCAATGATGCAGTGCCAAGCAGCCACTTTTTGTGAGTTGTGTTTAGTGTGTAAACACAACGTTTTGTGAGTTGTGTTTAGTTCTTTGAAATTGCTTAGGTCATACTATGACAGGGATCAGAGGTAACTTCCATTTCAGAGAGCAAGAAAGATCATAAATGCTGCAAGATACATTGATTTTATCAAAATAGTTGTTGTAGTGTTGCAACCTCATTGGTATCAAGTGCATATGTAAATAGAAAAAGTCTTTAAAATTTATTTGGTGGTGGGGTTTTTTGGTTTTTGGTGCACTTTGATTTGTTGTTTGGGTTTTTTTTGTCATGTAGTTATTACTCTCTCTCAGTGCACACAGACAAAACCGTGGACTCAGGAGGGAAATGATAATTTTATGTGGAAGAAGACAAACTAGAAGATCAAAATAATACCCTTCCAAATTAGATCTTCTCACAAACTGCAAAGAAAATGCACTCCTTCAATCTCCTGACTTGGTTTCTGTGGAAGACAGGCAACACTGTCTGCAGATTTCTCTCCTCAAAGTTCTCCAAGAAACACAAACATTTACTCTTCAGATAAAGGGAAAAGAACAGGAAGAGGAAACTAAAGAGAATTCCCTGGAGTTACTGCAAGCTGCATTAAGGAACTTTGCTCAGCACATCAGCAGCTCTGAATAATGAGGCAACAGAGAGCTTTGCAGCACTGGGAGCCTTTGAAACACACTTCTCCAGAAAGAAGAGACAATAAAATGTAAATAGAAAATGCCTCTTGGCTGGCACATACTGGCACAGAGAAAATTTTTCCTCCTTTTCCACATACGGAGGCCAATTTTTTTCTTCCCCCCTTCTCTAATATTTAGAAGACAAGCTGATGAGAGATGACAAAGCACATTTATACAAGTTCAAAAAAATCCAGCATTGAATAAAACATAAGTGCAGCATCAGAAAAGGATGGTCAGGCTGTACTAATGTCATCGAATACACCCTCTGGGCACTGAAATGCAAGGAGGGAATGGAAAGAAGTAATTCAATGAAGATTTGGTTCTAAATATTCTAGAAAAATCTGAGTTAAGCTTAAAGCATTTGAATAATCCTGTTGTACTGAGTGCCAGGTTCAAATTGGTGCACGTGTTTTCCTGAATCACAATTTACCTTCTTCTCCTTAAGAAGCTCTGCATCCAAAATTTACATGCTCCTATACTGAATGAAGTTTTTTCATTACTTTTTTCTTGTCTTTTTTCTTTTTCTTTTTTCTAGTGGCTAACAGTTAAAATCTCAATTATCTGGTAAAGACAAATATCCACAAATTTTGAAATGCTGGCTTCCCCCCACCTCCCAAACATCATCCTACCATGATCTATAAAATAAAGAAATTCTTCCTATTACCAGCGAATCCCACGCAGTCCTCTTAAAAGTCAACCCACAGCTTAAATTTTGGAATAATTTTAAATTAGGTTAGTTCCGGTCCCAGGAACACATCCCGAAAATGAGAGAGGTGTGCTGACTCCACACGGCTCATGAAGTACAACCCCACGGAGCAGCACCCAGCAAGCCTCCTGCCACTACCACGATCTTCACCTCTCCAGCAGGAAGATGTCAAGCCGTACAACCTACCTAGCAGCAACACCTCTGGACTGATTAATACGTACCTGCCCTCAAAATGCACAAGACCACCCAAAGCTGGTATATTAGCATAGCTTCACGTAGCACAGAGAAGTACAGAAATAAATACACAAAGGCATGTGACACTTTCAGATGAAGTCGGGTATGCTCCCAGATTCTTCCTTGCAGCATCCGATCGACAGATGTGCCGAGCCTTACAGCTAGTTGTCCACCAAAACGCAGCAGTTTTCTCCTCGACAGCAGTCTTCTGGTAACATAGATGGGATTACTGCTGTTTCAGAAAGTTGGTAACAAAACGTACATGGGATGCAATATCTCAAAACAGATGCGAAAAATTAACTTAATTAGTTACATTATGCTAGTATAAAACACTGCAGTAAATGCTGTGCTGTTGTGCACCATTGATTTCAAGATTAGGTACAAGTACAGGCTGTTGGTGACTCCTAATTTATTTTTTTTTAAGCCTTTTCCTCTCCTGTAGAGACAGGAAATTGTTATGTTCCAAGGTAGAAATATTTAGCTGTGTTGTGACTACAGAAGCATTAATGTTGGATCAAACATAACAACAGAAATAAAGAAATAAAGGGCCATTGAGAACCCTTCTAAATCGAAGGATTTATCCATGTCATTCAAGAAAAAATAATTTATGATTCAAATCCTGTCTATAATTTTTTACTATATTTTTTCCAAGAAAATGGTGCTTTTTGACTTTTGTATGATCTCATGATCTTGGAAACAAAGCTCACAGTGTGAGGGTATAAATATCAAGCAAACGTTACTAGTTCTGAAACACCGGCAAGGTGCTTTTAGCTCCATTGCACTAAGACACCCAGGGCAGGCTCACTCTATCTTACATCTCTCTATTTTGCGTACTTCAAATTTTGAGATTCAGAATAATCTCAGCCACCCTGTTAATTAATTTGTGCCAAGCAGAACACAAAAGATTCGCATCTTAAGTCAGGTCTGTCTGGCCCCAGGTTTTTGCAATGTGTTGAAAGTCCCAGGCTGGTTCTGAGCCCAGCTGCGTCCAAGGAGTCAGTCCTCAGCCGAAACCCCAGAGACGCTGTGAAAATAAACGCTACGTGACTCGGTGTAACAACATACATGCATGGCAGGCCACCTCCCAATAAATAAACTCTTATCAGTCCCTGCTTCTCCAAACCGTAGCCAAAAGGTGCAGCATCCTCTTCAAGGTATCACCAATTGCATTATTGTCCCAGTTCTTCAGACCCAAATCATTCACCTCGAAGTCTTGCAACATTTGTTGGGTATCCCCCATCTGGGATTTTTTACCACTGATCTTTGGTCCTATTAAGAAGGGTTGAAGTGAGTTGCACGCAGATTGCCAGGCTGGAAATTCGTTGCCAAAATACACAGCTTAATTGGGCGGGGACGTAACATGTATCTGCACTAGGCTTGCCACAAGAAAGAAAAAAGTTGTATTATTAACAGCCAAAACACACGTTGACCTTGCCAAAAAGTAGTCTTTGAAGCAGGACACTTCCTGTGATACAGAGATTTTTACCAAAATCAGCACACAGCATAAGACTTCCGCTTCATTACACCTCTTAGGAAAAAGAGTAGTAAGGAACAAACGTGCCTACAGGTAGCAACCGTTTTTTCTCTCCAGTTTAATGGCATAAAAGTGGTACCACTCTATTGCTTGTGAAAGCAAAGCAAAGCAAAACAAAACAGGAGAGCTGTTTCACTCTGCTCAAAATTTTATTCCTTGAAATATCTGTAGCATAAAATCCGATTTTAGGAGCAACTTTTTTTCCCTTGGCAGTGCAGAACAACCCAAAACTCAGCATATTTGGCTTCCTGAGAATTTTTCTTGGTCAAGTATTCGCAGTCTACAGAAGCTCTCTGTTACAATTTTTGCCAGTTCCCTTTCTTGACACCTTCCCAATGGGATGACTAGAGAAAAAAGGCAGCAGACAGAGAAACGGCATGACACGAGGATCCTCAGTTTATCAGAAGGGTGCTTGAAGCCACAGAAAACAATGCACTGAGGAGGCCTCAATTTGCACCGGAACCCAACATAGGGTTTGGTGCCACCATATCCATCCTCTTTGACCTTATAATGAACACGCACCAAGAAATCTGGATTTTAACAACAGAACGGCAGAGATGTCCTGCAAGAGATGCAGTCCTAAATAACCAGAGGGGAGGAAACAATCATGCCCATGACTACAGTGTGAGCCTTTTGACAGAAGGAAGTTTAACCATAGATACAACAGGGACATGGTAGGTGATTCGTGCTTGGAAAAAATAATTACTTTAGATGATACTGACTCACAAATTTTTTGATCTAGTTGAAATCTTCTAATAACACAGAGAACAAAAAGGCTGCTGTCAAGGCACATATTTCACATACAAGTTGAGGAGCTGAAGAGTGAAAGCAAGATAGTGATCTTGCGTACCCAAAACTCAAACAGCATAAGGAGACTACTTCTAAAGAGGCTGGATAATCCACTTCTTACAAAGAAAAGTCAGGCATTTTTCTAGATTTTCAGGAACTTTAGAAAGCTTCAGCATTCAAATTCAGGTTAGCAAGTCATAGTGTTTTGCAGGAGAGAGAAAACTTGTACTTCATAGAACAAATAGATCATCCTTAGAAACAGTGACAGAAAATGAAAACTACTATCTATGATCTAAAAGAGAAATGATGAACTGCAAGGGGAAGTAGAAGAAAGGCACCTTTGCACTGCCAGGCTTCCCAGCTGGCTGTGAGATGTCAGGTTAGCCAGATGTCCAATGCTCCTTGGAAGCTATTAGTGCCACTAATCGCTGTACAGCACAAAGATGCCCATGGGTGATACCGAAGCTCTTAGACCATCTTTACACTACAGGAACAGTTTGTTTATAGCAGATTGATTCTTCCAAATTTACACCGCTTAAGTTTGAACTCCGAGGAAGAGCCTGGGACAATTAATTTGCTAAATCTGAACAATCAGAAGCCTTAATTGCAACATTCTTCAGTTCTGACAGTAGGACTGAAGCGATCAATGTCCAGCATTTCACAGAGAAAAACCATTGCTAATCCTCAATTGCTCTCTTTCACGTATCTTGAGTTGCACTGTGGGTAAATGCAAATGTTTTGGCAGCAGCTTTGGGGGTTTTTTTAGGTTTTTGCCTTTAGTAACTCAGGACATATTTTTCTTGCCCCTTCCCTCGTGGAGGAAGAATTCTTGTGGGATCAAGTTGTGAGTTGAACAAATTCACTGGACTGGTTTATGGTGCAGCTTGAGAAAGAGTTGTGTCAGCACCACTGAAGGTGTTGTGAGACAGTGGTGGGATGAGAGGCAGGGGCAGGAAAAAGCAAGAATTCATTTGTCCTGTATTGCTGCCAAGGCCTTCGCACTGTGAAACTCTGGCCTCTCGGCAGGAACATTTAATCTACCATTTTTAGGAAGTACTCCAGTGTTAAAATTTATCAGTCATTCCCCAGCATTCCCCAGGATTTGCTTGAAGTCTCACCTGAATAATTTCAGGCCATCTCTCCAACCCCTCGTGGGTGCTTTGCCAATATTCTGCTATTCCCTTTCAAACCCCTTCTTTCCTTTCCCCTTATTTATGCTTCAGTCCAACCTGTAGTGTTGTCTTCTGAACTGGGAAGCTTATAATAGGAACAGATCTTCCAAGGTCACCAAGCAAGAAGGAATAAAACAAAACCCTGGTAGCCACTGTCAGCCTTAATCCGATATCTTCGATGAGACAGTCCCGGCTGAGAAGACAGTAATGGAGAAGCGAGGACTGGGGGGATCACTTAAAGAGGGAGAATCCCAGCCCAGCATGGAAGAGAAGGTCTAGCATCACTTACGGACCAAGGATTTAGGAAGATGGCTTACTGAAAAAAAAATCAGCTCTTACAGAAGTTTATCTGCATGCAATTAGTTTAGTCAGAAAAGTCAGCCAGACTCTCTAGCAACATGGGAAATTTTATAGCATAGGATGGGGATCACCTAGTCCCTCCTTTCTAGCTGCTGTAAGGGGGGTACTGAAAGGTTTGCAGGAAGCAGAGAAGCCAGTAGTTATTAGGAGATAAAAGGCTCTAACAGACATTGGACACACAGTCATATACATACACATACACATAAAACACAGCAGAAGAACTGCAACAGCTACAGACAAGCTGACACAATAGCTAAAATGAGGCACCGTGACCAGTTTTTTATTTGACAGGTATTTCTAGAAAATATAGCCTGTTCTTTGCGCAACAGGTTTAGCGTTTTTGTTAATTTGCAGTTGAATGGAAAGATGATTCACTTTATCACAAAACAACTTCGTCATAACTCAGGTTTCAGCCTGTGAAAGCAGAACTGCTGTGCACACAACACAATCTATTAAGAAAATTCAGCACTCCTTTCCTAATGCTTAGGAAAAAGAGCCCCTTCATTCCAAAGTTTATTTTATCTTCATTTTCATTGAAATAGCCTAATACGATGCTTTCATCATCCTCTCCACATATCACAGCTCAGAATTCAGACTGTAAGTCTTCCTCATGCCCTATATTAAAGCAAAACCAATCAGTCCAGCAAGAAAACCAAGAGCAGAAGAAACTCAGAATAAAAATTACTTTCTCTCCCCACAGAGGATATACGTATCTCAGCTGTATCCAACATTATTCCTTGAAATGCTTGGTAAACTACAAGTGAAAATATATACCTTTTACTCACATAACTTGTCCTTCTGCTTACAAAGGACAATATTGACACAGTCAAGACACAGTAAAAGTGACAAGCTCTTTTTTATATAAGGACCTTAAACCACAATCCTAAGCAAACGGACCGGGTAGCTACCAACCTCCTACTGGAACAAGCCTCCCTTGACTCACAGTGGGTTGTAGGGAGCAAAATGGGACGAAAAGGGCATGAACCCCTTCGACAAGAAAGGAGCTCCATGATCTCCACCCTGGGCCTCCTGTTTGTGCCACCCACCAGCATGGGGAACCTCCCCATTCAGACACCCAGGAGGGGCCCGTGTTTCCTATGGGACTGGTTGAACGCTGGTCCACTCTAGCAGAGCGGTGTATCGAGGGACCAGCTCTGACCTGCCTGCACCGTAACCGTATCCACCCCAGCTTCCATTTCTCATGCAGGAGTCACTTGAGCCCACAGACTAAAAAAATAATCAACTACCAGTTTGATATCTTTGCAGCAGAACACCTGAAATGAGCTAATTGTTTTCTTTCCTGTTATTGTGGCTCCTAGAGCAGGTGTTTTATAGACTGCCAACAAAGAGAGAAATTTATGCAAGTTACTATGGAGGCCTTTTCTCCCTCAAAATTACATAAGGACCATCCTGACTAAATACTGTCCCACTTGAATGAATATCAAATATTTATTTCACAGAAGTAATCCTTGCAGGATAACAGCTGATAGCTGTTGTACAGCTGATGGACGAAGTACACACGCTGATCTCGAGAGCTTCATGACACAGCTGAATTAAACCTGAACTTCATAAAGTGTTGCATAAATGTCCTGCTTCTCTCTCTATAAAACCTACTTTTCAACTCAATATGTTTCAATAAACTACGTATTTTACTTTCCTTTTTCTACCTAGACTACCACACGTGCCGCCGTTTTCCCTGGAGAGCACACACAGCTTTCCCAACTTGTTACACACAACATGAAAATATTCCACCACGTCACAATTTACAACAACTTTGCTGATGCTTCATTTACATGTGAAAGCCAGTTTGGGAACTGATGAGTAATTGCCTCTCTTTTTTTTTTTTCTTTCTCTTTAATTTATGAACATATTTTCAGTCATTTTACTGAAATATTTAGGTTTCTTTCTGTGAAAAACCCTGAAGCAAAATGTTTGTCCTGGAGCCAAGGTCACTCAGAATCAACTGGGATCTGCTGTTTTGGCAAATGCTGTCTCATTTTGACAGTAATCTGCATCCACCTGTATTGCCCCTGTGCCAAACGACAGTTCTAGCTTACATAGCTCTTGCTCTCGTTCTCACTGTCAGTTGGGCCTCTTGATGGACTGTATCTCCCTAGAGACACACACTCATGCAAATCCTGGCATATGCTGTGACCTCCCCTCTGCTAGAGCTCTTTAGATGCAGAGCAGGAGGCACACAAATGTGACTCACCAGGACAAAATTGCTTGGCCACGATGACCCCAGCTTGTAGTGATCAATGAAGACATCTCTGAATTGCCATTCCCAGGACTCCTCAAAAGCAGTGGAGGAAGACATAATGTCAAATCGGTCTCTTAAAAAACCCCACACCATCCTTTTTAAAACCAAAATTTTTCATAACCCTCCATTCTAGCACGAAGATGAGATTTTTTTTTTTATTCCCATCCAGCATAAAGATAAATGCTGAAGCTAGCAGAATTCCCTGAGGGAAGGAAATACCGAGTTTTAAATCGGCTCTAGTTATTCCTCCTCCTCACTTCATCTCAATCAGTGCTTGCTATGTGTTCTACTATTAAATTTTTCCACATACATCTTTCCCAGCCCAATCTTTTACTTCAGTTCTTTAAGAAGTCTCTCTGGCTTGCTGACTGTTACCGGAGGTAGATGGGCAGAGCATCATGGCTCTCCCTCACGGGAAAGCATCACGTCTTTGCCTAAACAGATGAAACTACGTTGGGTTCATTTCCATTTCACATTTTGTTCTCAGCAGCCTGGGAACTTCTCCTGCCCAGTTACCACTGAGCAGCATCCGCCTTTTTCTCATCCCTCCTCCCTCTCTCCCACCACCATGCCAGAAAGCCAAACTTTATTTTATTACCTTAACTTCTTTGGAGTGCCTGCATAGGAAGTAAAATTGTTTTAGCTTGCTCATTCTTTCGGAGTGGCGTTTCCACTCTCATGGCAGATAGTAAGTTACAGCGACTGGAGAATCCTAGGGCAGGAGATGCTCGGAGCACTGCATTCTCCCGACATAGCACAATCACAGAAGTGAAATTAGCCAGAACTGCAAAGGCAGATTAAGCTAAATGTCTTCACCTTGGAAGTAAAAAATAAAAATGCTTCACAAGCCTTTTAAAACCACTTCAGGTTTCCTGCAACCTAAAGGTCAAAATTCTCCATTTTGCAAGCTTCTTTAGACCAACTTCACACAAAAGTGTCTACATTCAAGATATGATATTTTAGATGACATTTTACATTGTATGTTTTTATACAGTATATGAAAGTACACTTAACATAAGAGGTTTTTCTAATTACCGTTCTTTCTTGTTTCCCTATTTCCCCTTCTGCCTTCTCATTCCCTTTTGCTTATGCACTGTGGCAACTCACAGATTATATTCCAGTATAATGGCAATCTTTCAAAAAATCTGATGAAGTAACAGCTAATCTGGTCCAGTTTGAGGAGAATAACTCAGGTTATTCTGAGTGCCTGAGTGCAAATGCCAAATGCCGATGCCCTAATGCCAAACCCTTAATGCACACGATCTGAAAAAACGGGGTTCCATCACTTCATTCTTTTGTTTCTTGCTTGATTACTGAAGTCCTGAAGACCATACGCAGATGTTTGGATAGCAAACCACAACTTCAGTAGAGGAAATATTGTCATTTCTGCTAAGACTGTGCAGAAAATATAAATTTAGTCTTTATTTGCAAGTTCTGCCCTCAGACCTCCCAGATGCCTACGTCTCGTGGCAGAGCCTGGGGGAACAAAGTGTTACTCCTGGTTACTTAGACATTATAGACAGACATAAAGGCAGCTAATTTTTCCAAGCTATATAAAGAACTCGTTAAAAAAAGAAATAAAAATACCTTCAAAACCACTACATTTCATGGAGTTATGCGACATCTCTATACATTTTTTTTCTTAGTGCACTAATCAACCAACTAGTTTCTCAGCACAGCAAATCCTGGGTTAGGGCAATAGATTACCATGGAGCCTAATAATTATTTTGGTCAGAGAGGCTTTCCTGAGATGTCTCAGTCTCCTGCCTCAACCTGCTCCCCAGAAAACTTTTCATCAAGAGAACACTGCCTGCTTAATGACAGGCTTATGAAAACCCAAATGAAATATTTTTATCTTTCCAGCATTGGGAAAGCCTCCAAATAGCTACTGAATGACTAAAATTAGGGAGTGTCCAAGCAGGCAGTTTGATTCAGAAAGAAAAGGGCTTTGCCTTCACCCTCTGGAAACCACAGCCTGTGAGCTGGCTTCTTCATCCCTTTCACCCTGGCAGCAGTTTTTTACATCCCTCTGAAGTGCCATTTTATCAGAAGGATAACCCAAAATGTACTCTTACTGCTCCAGTCGCATTTCCATGCAGGTTGCTGTGGGAAGCTGGGATGAGTGGTGGCTCCTTTGCACGCACCACTCCAGCCTCTTCCTTCTCCTGGCCACCTGTGTCAATAGCTCTACTTGCTCCCTCAAGGTCAGTAATGGGGACAGCCCCCAAGATACAAAATAAGGCAGCAAAAACTGATGGAGAGAGACTCTGACTCTCCTTGTTGGATATTTCTATCTCTCCCCACTGAATATATGGGGAGCAAGACCTATTTGACCCTTAACTCTGAGGTGCCTCAGATGCACGGGCAGAGTGACTACATTACGCTATTTTACTGTTACTAACACTGTCCCCAAAAAGGTCCAAAAAGAGAGAAGGGAAGAGTACAAAACCCAAGGAACTAGGACCTCTGGGCAGCAAACCGTCCACCTGTGAAAGGACATTCAGGGGGAATGTCTCCTCAGTTCTGCCTAAGCTTCTCACCGAGAGCTGGGAATGAAGGACCATTGCTCCTCACTCAACACATATGTTAAAAAGGAAAGATCTGAAGCAGAAAAAAGAAGTGGGATTTGGCAGAAAGGAAATCTTTTCTATAAAGATAATACTATCAATAAAACTGCCAGGGAATACTGACCTTTAACTGCTAACAGAAGAAATAAATCAGTTTTTGTCTCACCTAGAGCAGAGAGATGATTAGAGATTAATTTTCCAGTGGAGAGTTTCAGTTAGATGCTATATAAATAAAAGAACAGGTTTAATTGAAGATATTCTCACGTGTCAGAAACAAAAGCTAAAAGGTATCGGTCAGCAAGATATTTTTTTTTAGTAGTCCTGAGAAATTTTTTTAAGGGAAAATATTTTCCTGACCAGTAAAAGATAAATGAAATGATACTTCGTCTCTGCTTTGTGAAATATTTACTAGTTGTCTTGGTCATTCTCTGTCTTTCTACTGGCCATAACACTTCTGCTGCTCTGAGCTTCTCTCTCCTTTTCTGCAGATCTCTTTCCTTCTCCCCTGGGTGCTTTTTCCCTTGGCTCTGTAATATTCTGTAATACACTTTTAAAATAAATACAGAGAAACTGCTGCTTCCCGAGAGCATTCTCAGGGACAGCTATATGGGAGTTTCAATGAAATGCTGCTTCCTGGGTCATCAGCCTGACCTGACTTTTCTTTTTTCCTTTATTTTTTTCTTTTCTTCGTAAAATAAAACCAGAAAAGATGAAACATTTAAAAAGCCCTCTAAAGTGGGAAACCTTCATGGCTGAAACGCAGACCTCTTGGATTCTCAGCAAAAGGCAACCGCAGAGAAATGGTGCCAAAATAAGTTTCCAGGTAGCCTGAATAGCTTTGGTAGACTTTAATTAAATTACTTTAAAAAGCACAAAACACATTTTTGTTTTTAAGAAGTATGACAGTATGCACTGGAATGCAACTTACATAAAAATCATTTCATACCACTCCACGACTTCAAGTCTTCACCCTCTGACTTCCCCACATATTCTGAGGAATTTCACATTTAAGGAATAAGGGAAGATAAGGGAAGATGTCTGGCGCAGTCAACATGCTGGAGGGAAGGGATGCCATCCAGAGGGACCTGGACAAGCTTGAGAAGTGGGCCCGTGCAAACCTCACGAAGTACAACAACGCCAAGTGCAAGGTCCTACACCTGGGTCATGGCAATCCCAAGCACAAATACAGGCTGGGCGGAGAATGCCTTGAGAGCAGCCCTGAGGAGAAGGACTTGGGGGTGCTGGTGGACGAGAAGGTCAACATGAGCCGGCAACACGTGCTTGCAGCCCAGAAAGCCGACTGCGTCCTGGGCTGCATTAAAAGAAGTGTGGCCAGCAGGTCGAGGGAGGTGATTCGGCCTCTCTACTCTGCTCTGGTGAGACCCCACCTGGAGTACTGCGTCCAGCTCTGGAGTGCTCAGCACAAGAAGGACATGGACCTGTTGGAACAGGTCCAGCGGAGGACCACAAAGATGATCAGAGGGCTGGAGCACCTCTGCTATGAGGACAGGCTGAGAGAGTTGGGGCTGTTCAGCCTGGAGAAGAGAAGGCTCCAGGGAGACCTTACAGCAGCCTTCCAGTACCTAAAGGGGGCCCACAGGAGAGATGGGGAGGGACTCTTTATCAGGGAGTGTAGTGATAGGACGAGGGGTAATGTTTTTAATCTGAAAGAAGGGAGATTTAGGTTAGATATTAGGAAGAAATTCTTCACTATGAGGGTGGTGAGGCACTGGAATAGGTTGCCCAGAGAAGCTGTGGACGCCCCATCCCTGGAAGTGTTCAAGGCCAGGCTGGATGGGGCTTTGAGCAACCTGGTCTAGTGGGAGGTGTCCCTGCCCATGGCAGGGGGGTTGGAACTAGATGATCTTTAAGGTCCCTTCCAACCCGTACTATTCTATGATTCTATATGTCCATCTGTTAAAGGTGCAAGATAGCTGGCTGTATTTTTTCGAATATACACTGTAACAAAGAATTTAACCTCATGATAGGGGCTTTTACTTCAAGTACCAGAATGGCCTCTGCTAGACCAGACCCTCCAACTAGGCTCCAATTCTATCCATTGCACGCTTTCTGCACAAACCTACACAAAGCCAAATCCACAAAAGCTTTTGACTGTTACTACCTTCTCGCATATTTTGTTCTTTTCTAATGCAAGAAATACAAAGCAATTTCCACCTCATTGCATCATTATAAGGCACAGAAGTAGTGGTGTACCTTATTTAGATTTAGGCACAAGGAAATTAAAGGATTTGATCAAAGATGCACAGAAATTGTCCACGAGACAGCTGGAAACCGAATGAGAGAAAGTGGAGCAGAAAAGATCTGCTACAGTGAATTTCATTCTTCTACAGCATCCATTCAGTGCCTAGTAAGTCAGCCTCGAATGAGGATGTTTTGGGTGCATTCCCTTTGATATATTAGGAACACTGTAAAGCAAGAAACTTCTGCAAAACATATGCAAAACAATTTCTTTGCTGCTGCCCAACTATGAGTAAATCCTCCTCCTTAGCTCCTCAGAAAGAATAGAGAAAATGAAAACAGCTGCTGGAGCTGCTGAAGATGCCGAGGAATTTTCGGGTAAAATACTGATGGCAATTAACAAAATTAGGCTGCATCCTGCATACGCAACAGAAGGAAGACAAGGGGGAAAAAGCACAGAAAGATTCATACAAAATGGTAGTCGAAGTAAATGTGCTCCTCTGCATCTTTGTTCCCAAACTACAGCTATAAATGGGGTCCACAGAAGACATCTGAAATCAGAAAAGAGAAAAATTTCCAAAACTGGCTGTAGAATCAGCTCCACGCTGACCCCTCATAGTGACCCCTCAAGTGTCTCTGAATTTAGGCAGTGTTTTTTGTTATTATTTGTGATATTAATAAAGAAAAGAGCTTATCATTTCTTCCCATACATATCCCAAATGCCCACTGAATCCTTTTTTTCCTCCTACATATGATTGAAGGAGGCCACCTTTGGCCAAAAGGCTTTACCCAAAAGGCCAAATGGTCTTTGATTCCCCTACAGCTTCTATAAGAGGATGGAACTTGCCCTATTAAGAAAAATCTTAACATACATTTCCCAGTTACTGTAAATCCAGGCTGCTTGGTATCTGTTTACAGCCCAGACAGAAGACAGAGAGAGGATCTGTGAATGTGCGGCAGTAGGGAATGGTATTGCAGAAACTGAAAATTTGTGGACAGAGGATAATATCCTGCTGGGGGGATGTGGTGCAAAACAGGGAGCCTTTGGAGAAAGAAAGAGCCTGGTGTTCAAGAAATATGGTTTTAAGGAGGGATCCCCACATAAGCTGGAGGAGGAACAAATCTGGAGTGAGAAGCAGAGGACGAGGAAGTGTTAACAGGGCAGTGAGTTTAACACACCGGCTGTGCGCTTTGGGGAGCTGTGAACAGAGAGGGCAGAAGGCGGCAGAGTGAGAGGAGAGGAAAAGAGAGGGTGGCTCCGAGTGCAGCCAGAGCTTGCTGGGGACTAAATGAAGCTCTGGGGTAAAGGGAGGGTAAGTAAAGTCACTCACCTCCGAGGAGTCTGCAGAAAAAAAACCCAGCATTTTCCCGTGCACTTGAAATACTGATTTTCTAGTTGTACAAAGATCAGTTAAGGAGCCTGTCCTGCAAAGTTAATAAGCTCAAAAGGCATCATTAAGCATGCAGCTTCTTGTCATTGTAGATCTCTTTGGAGGAAGGAAAATGGGAACAAGATGATACCATGACTCATGATTTTCCAATATTAGGTACCACAGTTCTGTAGTGGTAGAGGCTGAGACTCATGTACCCTACTTCTAACTCTGAAACCGAAACAGCCAAAATTGCCAATGCAGCCAGGCAGCCTATCTACTGGTTTGTCCAATTCTTTCTGCAAAACCACACTTAGTTTAGAAAGGCAGCAACAGAGATCAGTGTTCAGCTGCAACCCACACTGAATAATTATAACCTGAAACAGGATTTCCCCACCTGTCCTTCTGGCTAACGTGCTACAGCCAGAGAGCATTACTCACACTCAAACCCAGCCATCTAAAATAACATCGTATCTGCAGTTCTTCCTACTTGGGAAGGTTGTTGGTACTCCCAGATATTTGATATACAAGCAGATTTCATCAAACTCAGCAGTGGCAAAAGAAAAACCTGTAGATACTAAAAAAACCCCACAACATTAAGGCACAGAGACATCAGAGTGATGTTTCTTTCAGATCGCTTGTAGCATCAAACCTGTTCTTAGGCTGCCCCTCTCTTCAGAGAGGAACAAGACGAATTCAGCTGAGCATCGGGAAGGGGAGCTTGCTCTGCCACACAGCACGAAGCACTCATTTTACATGAAGGATGGGGAGGGGGAAGGGAGCATGGAAGGATAAGGAGAGCAGGCTGCAAGGTGGGGGGGATACATGACAGAGATAAAATAAGAGTGGTTCAACGGCATTCACCTGGAAACTCAGGAAGCTTGAAAAGCTTGACATTTACTGCCAGTGACGCTGCTCTGGAGATGCTGATCCCAAACTCCCTCAGGTCCCCCATCCAGAGCTGAGCTCTGGGCAGCCCTAGGAATGCACCCGAGTCAATCGCTCCAACAAATACAAACCTAGGTTTATGGCTGTTGTAATTCAGAAATCAGAAATGCATATAGTTAGAAATAAGAATGTGCTGGATAACCGCATCTGGCAGAATCTGTGAAAGGCCTCAGACTGCCTTCACATGTATAATGAAGTTAGGACTGGAGAAACCAGGCTTGTTCTTTATCACCAAGTATATATTAAAAATACTGGGTTTAATCTTTTGGCAGCATTAAGGGAACATTTTTTCTTAATGGCTAGATTCCTTTAGGGTTTTATATGGAAACAGTTAAGTAGGGAGCTCTTCGAAAAACCTGATACAATATAAATATTTAATCCTTAAGTAAATCATTTGGACCTTGCTCCATTATTCTCAAGCCTAGCATCTACCATACAATCTCGCAGAAGTGCAACAACAGGAGTTATAAAGTTCTGTCCCCATTCCTAAAACGTCAAAGGAACTCCTCCACAGGCCAGGTGTTCAGCAAGCACATTCACACGCAGCAATACACATGGGAGGTTTCGCGTCCAGGACTCCCCGTGCACATCAGCAAAGGTTACACTCACCCACGGACATCCCTGGGATGCAGGGGATGAGATCTGCCGGTCAGAATTCACTGCAAAGCCTTGGTCAGTGGCAGCATTTTAAAGCCAGCAAGGTATCGCTTTTACTAGTTCTTCACTTTTACTAGTACTTCCAGAGACAGACAGCATATAACTGCTTTTAAAGAAATAGTTCAGACTTCGGAAAGCTTAAAAAATTGACTTACTTCATAATGGTACATGATGGTAATGTCTGAGCATGTATTCTCAATCATTCCTTGAGTTTCTCTATTCCAAATATCACTACAAAATAAAATACTCATTACCTCATTAAAATAATTCTCTTGCTGTGCTTAGAAAGCAATAGAAATAGGATAAAACTGTATGACAGGCCTGTCACTTTTGCTTATTTCATAACTGGGTGCTTACTATATTTCTCGTTGATTAAATTAGAACAACAGTAAAGGTACTTTAAGAAGTTTTCCATCCTCAGAATTGTTGATTTCACTGACGTGAAAGTTAAAGCCATTAAACACGGTGATCTGGTCATACTGTCGGTTCAAAGGGGCTTTCCAAATTTGTTTGTGCAAAGGAACATCTGTTCAGGCAAGGCAGCTTTCCAAATTTGCTCATTTGTCTGGCTGCCCTCACAGCTACATTGTCATCCATCACCTGCCACCAAAGCTGCGAATGACCAGGAAGTTCATGAGAGAAAAATGGTCTTATCTTACAGCTTCCCATGGATAATACTCAACTGTAACTGCAAATATTAGCAATGCTTTCCCTCCCAGTCCCTTCCTGAGATAACAGACGGTGAAATACACAAAGACACAAAAATCCTGGCTCCGACGCAGTCAGTGGTGAAGCACTGCTCCTTTCAAAAGAACCGAGGACTCACGCCGTATCTCCAAGCCACCTGACGTTTGTCACCACCACAAATTCCTCTTCAGCCTTTTGCAACAGCCTGCAAGAAAAGGCATGGATTTGCCTGTTTTCAGTTGCAACAGTCACCTAATTGGCAGGTGACTTAAAGACTTTGTTGCCCAAGACAGCTCATGTGGCACTGAAGGTGCTACTTCCCCCTCTTCGTCGAGGCCCTCCTCGATCCACTGTGAAGTGGTCTTCTGTCAGTGCACGTCTTTGGCTCTTCTCCTGCAGCGGACATGCTCATTTTGCCGAGCACCAGCTGCACTCTTCAGAAATCTGATGTCACCGAAAGCGGCTGAATTGCTGTGATTCTCTGCAGTGAATCAGCCGCAGTCCCTCACAGCGTGGGGTATGGCAAGTCCCGTGTCACTGCGTGCGAGCAACCATCGTGTTAACTGCTGGGTCACTGACCGGCCTTTACATCTTGCGCGCAAATAGACATAGAATCACAGGATTGACCATGCGACCATACGACCTGTCCTCTTGCTGCTGGCAAACCTGCCTCCTCCTTTCCCAGCTATTAGGCTTCTCTACCTGCCCCAGCTCAAATTGCGGTGGGGTACGGAGCGGAAGTCACGGGAAGCACCCAGGAGCCCTGGGTAACTGCAGAGCTGAGCCCACCGGGTAACAAGGAAAGCACGAAGCCGTCTGGCAGTGAACAAGGAATGCTCTAAAATATTTCTAGAATACAGAAAGAAAGGAACGGAGAAGAGGGATGAAAGCTGACCTTGCTTCTTCAAGTGAATCAGCAGATTGCAGATAGAGAGGAGGGGCATGTTTGTTTTCAAAACAATAAAATACAACCAGCACGCATCATTCCGCATGTACCATCCTTAACAGCACTCTTCACACAATGCTCTTCTGTTACTCAAAAAACACGTCCTTTGTTTTTTTTAGTAAAAAACCAAAAGACCAGTGTAAGAAAACAACAAACCAACCAACCCCAAAAGACAATCCCTTCTCCCCACAAAACAACAAAAATGCCCGAAGGCTATCCCAGTATCATCAGTACTTTAAAGACACGATACACTCACCGAACAGCTGGCTTTCTGTAGATCTGTGTTTACCAAACCCTTTCATTTGTAGCACCCGAACCACCAGCCAAGGCAAGAACGATGGCTACATCCTGCTGTGATGACCACAGAGCACAACGGCACGTGGCAGCAGAGGACGGCAGCGATGCCCTAGCCTAGCTGTGACCGAGCTGCTTCCAGAACTGGGAGTGATAAAACCAGTTACAGGCAGCGCTGCTCCTCGCTTAATTAACATTGCTCCTGTAACCCACGCGCAGTGCTGCCAGCTGACACTTTTGAATGTACCTTTGAAGATCTAAGCTCATAACGTCCCACGGTGCTGCTGTGACACAGACAGAAGCACCAGCCCAATGACTGTTCGCACAGCCCTCCATTGTGCAGCCCTGACATACCCTTCACTAAAGTAACATCTTAGCTTTTTTTTTTTTTTCTTTTCTCATCTTGTTCTAACAGCAATCTCCTTACAGAAGGGACAGAGCATCTCAGCCAGCCAGTGCCACGCAAGTAACAGACTTGGAGCAAACTGATCCTCCTGAAGTCCAGCAAATGGATTCGGATGGACACGTAGTCATTTTGGATATGTGTGAAAAATACCGTGGCTGGAAAACAAACAGCTGTCAAGATGTCAAGCAAATTGGGATGGGAGGAATGGTGGTGTTTCCTCCTCTTCCCGTTGTCAGGATAGATTTTTGTCGGCGATTCAAGCAAAGTTTACATAACAAAACTTCTTTTTTGCTTAGTCACGGCTTTATCTGAAACTGCTAAATGTTCCGATAAGGAAAAGTGTGTAACTACATGGGTAAATTCTGCCCGCTAAGAAGTCTTTTCATATGGGCACCAGTGCTGGCAGCAGCAATGGGACAGGAACAAAATATGCAGCTCAGTTAGGAGAAATGCAGCTGTGAGAAAAGATGCAAATAAATAACATTAATACTAGAAGGGATTTTCAAACAACACGGTTTTACTCAGTGCTCCTGGTATTTAGGGAACATTAGAAAACCTGTCCGTTACCCTTTTCAAAGTTTATGATACTTTAAGATAAAACTAGTAGAATTCTGGTGATTTTCTCAGAGAAAAACAAAAGACAGAAGTTTTGTTTCATTTCTGGAATATATGCTTAGGGGGTTTTCCCATCCTGAAGGCTGCATTCCAGTTAGCAGCAGTGTGAGTGATGCCAGTGTGTTAAGCCTAAGATAATGTCTATTTACATTCATAACAAGGGCATGGTGACAGGGATGTCAAAGCTCATGCTGAGGGCTCTCCCCAGCTTGATTCACCTGGAAACAGGTATCTCAGCTATTGAGTCAAACCTAGGTGGATATGATCTGCTTTTGGCTCCAGAAGTTGCCGTGCTTTAACCATTTTACCAAAATCAACTTAGGATCTTTTTCCTAGATTGGTCCATACAGAACTTTAAGAGACTGCTCACGGGAACCAGCGCCCTCTGAAAATGCAGCAGGAGGGATCCCAAGCAAAAGGGAGAGGGAGATGAAGATATAATGAAGTTTTGCAAGACAAAGGGTGTAGAGCAGGAAGGCGGCTGTGATGCGCTCTGTAATGAAACATCATTTAGGTGCAGGGAGGAGTGAGCCGCACGGTCTGATTCTCAGTTGGCAGACAAACGTGTTTCCAGCCCTAAGGGTCAGGACTATGTTTCAATATCAGCTAGCTGGTTATATAGGAAGTTTTCCTAAGGTGAGGAGAATTTTCCTGGGGCTGACCAAAGGATAGAATTAGCGCTCCTTATCATCTGCTGGGACGAATCAGGTCTACAAGCTTGATTTAATGCAAACAGATGACGCAGGGCAGCTATGGCACTGTCCTGGTGCGGAAGGCAGACAGACCGATATGTGATGCTCCCACAAGATGAGGTATCTGTTCCTCAAGCAGTAACTGAGAAGCAAATCAGAGTAGATTATAGAGTAGATTTTAGAAAGTCACAATTTCACTTGCAAAGCCAAGACAGACAAGCATGTAAATTGTCGCTGCAATCTCTGTAAAATAAACAGATATTCTCAAAAATATCTTCATTATGTGCTGTAAGTTAAGTACTCCAGAGTGACGAAAAGACTCTCACAGGCTAGGGAGGTGGAAGATCTTACTAAACAGACAGTCCTAAAATCTTGTGTTGGAAGAGGCCTCCATTAGACTGCTAGGGACAGGTGGATGCGGCAGATGAAGGGCTGCATCACAGAGCTACACCCATGGTTTTCAGCCTTTACGGCCCTGATTTAGCCCCCCGATGTGCTCATCAGAGTACACTTTTATTGTCTGAAACAGGCTGTTCATGTGGTGTTGTTTCCTTACAGTATATTTACTAAGTGTCAGACATGATACATTTCAGAGAGCAGAACACACACGCACCTTGAAACAGCATCATCGGTACTGAGCTCAGGCATCTCACATTTAAAAGGGATCTGACGCATCCACTGACTTCTACCCATATTTTGTTATGGAAGCAGATAGGGAAGTGCTATTAGCAGTGAACAAAACTTTTGATTGAAATTTTCTTGGTGAAAAATTAAGATCTTGGTCATGTCAATGTTTTTAGAGTTATGTCACTTTGGGCATCAGTTTCATATAATTATTTGGGGGGCGGAGATAAAAAAGCCCCCCAGACTCTAAGTATTTTATTTCAAAAGTTTAAAAATTAACCATCTTTGTTTTAACATTTATCACTTTTGTTTACCACTTGGGGGGAGGTGGGGCAGCAACCTGAACAGTATAACCGTAACAGTTTTCCTCCTGAAATTCACAGGCCAGTGATTTTTCCTCTCTGATTTTTCAGAGCTAGCACTGATCTGAACATGGATTGGTCTGAATTCTTTAGCTAGGGCAGCAAATAGTCCTTATCCAACAATTGTACCTTTGTCTGTGTAAACCGCCCAGAGATGAGCCGTTTTCTTTCATGTTTAAAAATACCGCAGAAAACCACCCTGCCTAAGGCTTGCTTAGGAAAAGAAAAGAAAAGAACGAGAGGACTTGTAGAAGTAGCTCCTTTTTGTTCTGCCCAGTTCCCACCAGGACACGCAGACATTATCAAGAGCAGAACTGGATGGCCAGGGCCATCCACATCCGAGTTGCAATGTGCTCCCTCCTCCTCCCCAGATCGGCGTGAAAATCAACACATGGAAGAACTGCTTGAGTTCCGGCTTCTCCCAGCTCAACCACGTAGGAATACAGCCTCTTCATTTATCTCCAGGCTTTTGTTATCTGCCGGTGCAAGTACAGTGGTGTAGCAAGGTGGAGGACATTTAATAGACATGCTACAATAAGCTGCAATCTTTGCAAAATGCTATTAAGCGCAGAGACTCTCCCTTTCTTTATCTCATGGGTTAATGAAACATTCCTTTAGCCAACAGAAAAGTTACAAACTGTATACTGTTGCTTCTGTTATTTTAGCTTCTTGGAACAATAGGCTTAGATTATATACGTGCCTTCAACTCTAGTCTAAGATCACGGTGACTCCAAATTTTAATGAAAAGGTAAAGCTCTGCTAATCTGACTCCAAGGATATTATACTTAAATATTATTAACACGGCATCAGTGCTGTCTGTCTCCTGTTGGACAGTTGGCTACGGGCACTCTTCTGCTCCTGTACACCCAGCGTCATGCTTTGTTGGTCTGATGTGAAAGCCATGATGGCACAACTCACCTGAACCTTCCTTGCCTCTTAGGCCTTGTGCTCAGTTATCTGAAACCCAAAAATCTTTCCTTCTCAGCATTCTCGAGTGTGCTGAATCACCTCTGAAATGACTGATCTATAAATGGAACACTCACCACACACACACAGTTTTAGGATTCTCCAACCCTTTACTGGTATTTACACGGTGACTAAATTGCCACCAGTAGCACCCAACTTTGCTGGCACTGTTTTTATACCCTCACCCATCACCCAGCCTCTCCAACAACAGTGACTAGTGACACTACGGTAGTTTTACAGGTACTGTTGCTCAAACTAGACGGCCTCTGTGGGTAGAGAGACTCACTCGTGCAGCACGAGGATGCTCCCAGTATGGTGTGCTGCAGACTCAGGTCAAGAAGGACCTCTGCTGACCTTATGCAAACACCTCGGTGCTGCGCTCCCAAAAGCAGGGAGGCGGGGAAGCCCAGGGCATAGCCACCTAAAGAGGCTCCAGGTAGTCTTGGCCACATTTGCCAGGCTTTATTAGCCAAGGCTGTAGTCTCAAGGCCTTCAGCAGAGAAATGTCAGTGATGGCAATCATACCCACTAGATGCAAAAAGGATGGAGAGAGTAGGTAGAGGGAAAACAAGAGAGGAACAGAAACTGAACCAGTTAAGTACAGAACATAACTGGCTTTCTCAGGTAATAATCAGAGAAAAGGAGGAGGAGACTCATCTCTACTGGCACACCTATCCGTAGGCACTCTTTTCGGCTTGTACACTGCAGCCGATGGCTTAGCAGGCCAGAGGAGAAACTCATTTTTGGTGTATCTTTCACTGACAGGACTGTTGAGAGATGAAATACCCACTCTCGGCTGTTATATCCAACCCCTGGGAAGCATCCACTGAGCAAAGTGGTTGGCTGGCTACAGACCATCAGAATACAGATCTCCAGACAATGTTTTCCTCACTTGGCATACAGGTCTCCACAGCCTAGACACAGTAACAAGAGAAGCATCATCAGAGGAGGCTGCAGGAAGAAGAAAATGCTGGAAGCAGGTTTCCCTAGTGGCATTGCTTCCATGTCATCATGCCTGAAACACAGACGGTGAAAAAATACTGTGTTGAACCTTTCAGGCAGCATGTGGAAACACGGAGCAAGGGAATGACCGTGGCACTGCCCTCAAAAGTACTATTGAGGCACAGATACTGCTCCAGAGCTCACATGCAGTGTACGAAACTTGTTTGGTCTGCAGGTATCTTCCAGCTTTTGTTACATCCTCTAGTGTTTCATAAGCACCCCCGATTATGTTAAGAACTTGGCCTTATCATGGGTGTGTGCTGCTGCACCCACAGAAAGTGGGTAGACAGAAAAGCAATTTTTTTCCAAGCAGTCCCAAGATGGGGTGGACTGAATCCATGCATCGGTGTCTTTGTAATGGAGAGTTTATAGCACACAGCCCAATGATAATAGCCTTGTCTTGCTGGGCTGCAAGGATGAGCAGTTGTTTCCCAACAGCTGCATCTAGATCACTTTCTCCCTTCACAGAAAAGAAGGATAACAAACCACGGCATCATATGAGGCTCATGACTGCTGTTACAAGAGCGACCTTGAGGCTCTTGCCTCAGGGCACAGCTATTATCTCCACCTATGCTAGTGTGCCTCTGCACTGTGGCATGACCCCCTGTCACGCACTTTGCAAAAGGAAGGCACCATGCCATGGAAAGATGCAACCAACCAGTGTGACAATATCAAAGCTGCAGGTCAACATTTGAGGCTGATACAATGGGTGTGATGATAGCGGTTGATAAGGGGATAGTAAGACCATGCATAACAAATGAGTATGGAAGGGTAGAGGATGACAAGATGAAGGGTTTATCACTTTGTTATTGCTGACATCAGGAGGAAAAATGGGTGGAAGAATATATTATAGATATCTGATAAAAGATGCAGAGTCCCTCCCGCATCTTACACCCCCTGCAACCTTAATTCTTAATTACAGTCTTACTAGTATATTGACCAGGTGGGAAAGGAAGAAGAAAAACAGAAGGCAGGCAGAACTTTTATACAAAAACACATCTACCAGTATTTTAAGAAAAAAGGACAAAGACATCAATGGAAAGATATGACAATTAAGCACACACAGTGTTGGCTAACTGTAAATATGCTTTTTTTCTCAAGGAAGACCTTTAACTCGTAGCCTCTTCTTGGAGAAAAGGCAAACAACTTAGAAGTCAAACTTGGGTGCTAATAATTTTTTCAGTGATTTAAGAAACTTCCCTTCTAACAGTTTGGTATTCTGTGTGCTTTTGGGCTTTACTACCTCATGAATGGAGGTAACTATGAATCAAGAGGATTTAGGACTGTGATTTACAGGAATGAAACTATGCCTTCCAGAAATGAAAAGGCAAAGTTCTCAGCCCAGCTAAGAATCCACACAAATCCAAAAAACAGGGAGATGACATTATGGCTGGCAGGAAATTAAAACCTTATTTTCTTCAGAGAAATGGCGTGTTTCATTCTGTTAACCTGTTTCACAAAGTTTATCTGCTTGGTGCAGAAGGGTGATCTAAAGTACCCTATTTTCCAATTCCCATTGCTAAGTTGCAGCCAAGGGCCCAGAAGACATCACTTAAGTCTGCATCAATATAAAGCAAGAAAACAGTTCTTGACCAGAAGAACTCAAATGTTTAAAGAAGTAACTGGAAGGATGTTTCAACAGTGAAAATATGCTTATCTGGAAGGAAATATATTCCAATTAGCTCTTCGTAACACCTTATAGCAAAGCCAATGATTTCTGTATGGCAGTTTCTGTAATTAATTGTGTATACCCATTTGACACAGCCAGTATGACACATGAGCTTTTGTAACAGACACCTGGAAAGAAAAAACCTTACCTATAAATACTATATATTTGCAATTTTCTTTTGCTAGCAGGGAAACATGCATAGAAGTGAAAAACATGTTTATATATCTGCTATTTAATAAAAAAATAGAGCCACAACCCAGTAATCTACAAGACATAGGCTCCAACTTATTTTAGGACATTATGGGTGGAGGGAGCAAAGGAAAAGCTTTCTCTGAATCTCATTTATGAAAAATATGACATTACATAAAAAGCCAATCACAGCAGGATTCCTTACATTTCTCAGATACCATGAAATGCTTCTACTCATTGTACCTGGACAGGTAGAATTAGGAAGTCACATTCAGAGATATTTTTAAGAAAGACTTATGACTTGTTAAGAAGTTCTGATTAAGCCTCCCACTCTTCCATGGTACCTTGAAGCAGCATTCAACGAATGCCTCCAGCTGTCCCTGTCTGGCTGCTTTTTAGGTTTCATCTTCCACAGAGGTACTCCAGCTACTATGGAAAGGAATTTCCTAAAGCTTAGCTGTCAAGTTTAAAAAAGCACTCACTCATTTTCCCTTCCAGCTGGTGGCTAGATATGATAGGTGACTGAAACCGTACAGTTCTTACCATCTCCAGCAACTAGATTTAACAGGTGCACATCCTGCACATTAATGACAATAAAACTCTAGGTAGCAGCCTTTGATCTGAGAAATCAGTGTCTCTGAAGGACGAGCCAGGAAAGGAGCAGTTTCTCAGTCTTCTCTGCTGGAAATAACTCCTTGCATACCTTACAATAAAGATGTTCTCAGTCTGATACTATCAAATTAACACTCTTCTTTCGTGACATCTCTTTCCTGGTTTTCTGCCACTGATCCAGATGCCCTAGGCTGCAGCCAAAGATGACTCCTAAGGGGGGGGTCTACGAATGACTGCCAGAATCTAGAGATAGAAAGAATAAATAGAGATGTATATATTTTAATTTTTAAAAATCAAAAAAGGTTCAGAAACACTGCTTATGCCAATTTGATCAATTTACTGCTTGGGAAAGGAATGGGTTCATACTGCGTGCCACACTAGGTGTTGAGATTGGAAGGCAGGGAGAGGAACATCAGGTACCAATCTGAAAATTTTATAGATGCCAGTACCTTCTGCTCTTTTGCACGTCATCTTTGCTTGGGGCAACATGAAACACACAAAACAGCCAGTAAATTGAGTAAACAACAAGTCCTGGCACTTATTTGAACCTCCCATGTCTTTGCCCTTAGGTTTGATGTCGTAATTCAAGATTGCTCTCATGTTATCGCTCCTACATACTCTAGCTAAACATAACCGTCGTGAAGTTTTTGTGCCAGTATTTATTAATAAGTACAAATTAAAATATTCTAATTCTCCTATTCTGGTAGGTGCACAGTTTAAAGAGAAATATAAAATAAAACCAGCGTCCAAGATGAACAAAAACCCAGCTACCATTAAATATAAACACACTTATCGTTTCAAGATCTCTGAGAGGAAGGTCACAACCACCTTGATATATTACCACCACTGAGACAAAAGATGACGTTCTCATGGTGTTTTTATTGCCACACGTGGTTTGCTTCTGTTGAGCCTGTCATGCTGAGGTGCTGCATACACGTTAAGAATGCTGCTTTTCACCAGAAAGGCAAAATACCATGTTTGTCAGAAGCTGAGGCAATTCTTACTGCATAATGCTTGGGGCCAAAAATGTAAGGTATTTCTTGTCTTCTTTCCTTCTCCTTTCTATGGTGAAAGCTCTTCAAGAGCCATTAAAAGAGGGTATACTTGTTGATCACCTCTTATGCTCAAGAGTACCAAAAAAAAAAAAAATAAAAAAATCCCTTAATAAATAAAAAGATCTCAGGAAACACAAGACACAAAACAAATACGAAACACAGCCAAATGAAAAAACTTTGCACACACCCTTCCTAGTTTATTTACCTTTGACTTTTGTAGCAAGTACATTTCCATCCCTGAGACCTGCTAGAGAACAAAACGCATGGGAGGACAACAGGAAAACTAAAGTTTTATCAGGATTTTTAAAAAAGATGGATAAAGCAGTATGCCCCAAATTTCATGACTGTCGCTAAAGAACAGACAAAAGTAAGAAGACAGCCTGAATACACAGGTATGCTTGTACTGCAGGTAAGTGGTACATTTCTCCCTAATTATATTAACCATTACTACTAATAACTGTTCAACTGACTCAAAAACCTTTAGAGTTAAAAGCAAGAGTTACAACACACCTTGTAGGGCTGCAAAAACCCCCACCTTCTATTCTCTGGCAGCGGTTACACAAAACAGGAAAGAGACGTTTAGCACACACGGAGGTGCACGTATACATCCCACAGTCATGCTCTATTCAGCGCTAGTTTGCAGCATTACTCTGCTCCAGCAGGTGGAGAGTCAGTAATTCCTAGGCAAAGACTTTTCTAATTATTTGTAATAACTATTGCTATCAGTATTCACATGCAAAAATGCAAGTGCCAAACTCTGTTCCTTAATGCTACTGTATATTCACAGCAAGATGTAGGGAACCCCCAGCAGCTCTCGGCTGCAGTCCCCATCCAGGAAGACTAAGACGTGGTGCCAGCAACAAAACAACCCCCACAACCCTTTAAAACAAATTTTAAAAAACTGGACAACAATAACAAAAAAACCTTTTTAAATTACACTAAACACTGGCAATTTCATTTTTTTGACGCAGTCTGCCCCTCCCAAGAAACACCCCTCCCTAATACCTTAATATACAAGTCAAGGATCCTCAGCAAGAACCCCCAAAGCTCTCCGCTCCATCACTCTGGGTTGGGGAGATGCTCGCGGACTTGAGGGCTGAGTCCCTGTGAGCTGTGGCTCCCAGGGTTTTGTCCCTTTCCCTCTCTGTGACAAATCGCCTCGTGTCTCAGGGCACACGATGCCAGCGCTGCTCACACAGCAACAACGTTCAGGTGCTGCAGATCCTTCGGAGGCAGGCAGAAATGTGCCAGAGCACACAATTTGCAAAACTCGTTTTACTGGAATTTTTCCAACTACATCTGATTATCAGATCTCCTTTTCGCCATACATGTAAACGTACTGGCTTAGGCTGCAAATCACAGCATCTGGGTGAGTGATCAAACGTCAAAACAGTTTCAAAGGAACCATTTTGAGTAACAGTGACTTTGGAGTTCAGGTAGTTGCTGTGATTCTTCCTGGCACTGATGGGGAGCAGGTCTTGGTCAAATGAAATGTACGAAAAGGAATCACCTGATGTTCATAAATTCAGAAATCATTCCCATTAAAAATCAGAAAGACAGCACGACAAACCGAGTTTCTATATTCTCTTCAAGCCAAACTGAAAATTGACCTTCCTAAAGAACTTTTCCTTCTGCACAGTTCCACTTAGAATTAGCAAAATACAAATTCCTAACTTTTCTATCTCTATTCAGAGCCCAACTTGTGAAATGAATTTTTAAAAGTAGCTGTAAAAAACTGTTCAGCTGTCTGAAAGGAAGCCTGCAAGAGATATGACAATGTTCCATAACGTTATTAGGTTTTAGCTGTTCTCATTAATCATTCTCATTAATCACAGAAATAATACAGAAGTGCTCAGCTTCAGAACCAGTTAGGAATTATGGAGAGGGTGCTGCCCTTTCAAATTTCCAAATGCACATTTACCAGGTCTTGTGGGCCTTTTACAGTCTGGTGAAGTTTTAATTCTAAAAGATACAGACATACAGCTTAGTGGAAGTGGCATCTTCGGTCTCGTGCTTTCTTATCTTCTCAAAAACAGCTTTGAGAGCTAAGCACATGGATTTTGCGAAGCGCTGCGCCCTCGTCTTCAATTTATATCAGCTGTTCAGCTTTGAATAGTGGCTTGGTATTCGCTATGTCAGCAGAACTGCCCTCCAGGAGTTGCGTCTCTAGCCAAACCTCAAAAGAAAGAATCGTTTCTTGGCACGGGCAGCTCCTCCAAGCGTGCTCTGCCTCCTGCCAACCGCTTTCGCTTGAGCCTCAGCCTCCAGCACCTGCCGACAGGAGCATAACTGATGCTCTCCACCCTTCCACTTTCTCTCTTCTTCCAGAGCTGTGTCCACAAATAGCTGCAAAGATCTGCCGTGACCTAGGAGAAGAGTGACTCGTGCTCCGGTAGGGTTTTTAACGGCACCGATCAACTGAAAGGCACCTTCTCGCAGTCCCTTGACTTTTGCCTCGGAGGGAAATACTCGGAGGAAGCTGGTTGCTTTTAACACCCATTCCGCAACATCATCTGTGGCACCCGAAGTTTACTAACTCAACAAGCACGGTGCAAAATTTGCCTCTCCGCTGTCAAGCATCTCTTTAACTCGGATCATGCCGAAGCATGTTTGCATGTATGTGTAAAAGACTGGGGTAAAAGTGCTTTTGCTTTAATGCGCTGCTTAGCAAGGGAAAAAAAAAAACCAACAGAAACCACCCAACACAAACCACATCCGAAAGGAGGCTTAATTGCAAATTAGCAAGGACAGTTGACTGGCAATTAGTGCTGCCACAATTCAGGGTAGGAGAGTCAATGGTTCACCAGAGACTCACCCAAGACACATAATTTTGTAATTAATTGAACTGTTTTCTGAATTTTAGGGTACAGTGTGCACCACTCTTCCTGGAGTAAAACATGGGGTTTGTTTTGTCGTTTTATTTAGGCACACTGTTGACCACGATTAAAGGACAAGATATTATGCATATATACATCATACATATATGCATTATACAAAAAAATTTTTGAGAAGTCTCCCAAACTTCCTAACTGCCAGGTTGTCAAATCAAGCACTGGAAGTAATTCAAGCATGCTATAGACTGTACCCTACGTGACAGCATGCCACTCACTAGAGTAAAACCAAACCAAAACAGAAAAACCTCATCGTCAGGTTACCTCTGTTTGCACTGGAAGAACACAGCAGAAGCAAAGGGGTGATAAGCAGCAAGCTTATCTCAGGAAGGCTGGTGAAGGCCTCGGGGCTTGAAGTGGAAGGACGTTTCCAAGTCCATCTTGAGCTTTTAAGCTTAGCACTAATAAAAGCTGACACAAGCAAAAGATGAGGCAGGGGGGAAAAAGGGAATTAATATGGGGATAAAGCCCCAGGTCTGTTGATATGGATGCTGGTGGTCTATAGTTACAGTAGTACTGAATTCCCACAGGTTCAGCTGCTGTACCAAAAATTGTAGCATCCCTTAGCCAGCTAGGCAATACCTTCTTTCTCCTAGAAATGGATGCCCTTTAATTATTTCTGGGCAGACTGCCAACTGTCTGTAAGGTAGGTGACGTTATACACAGCTGCTGTAAATGCTCCATAACCAACTGTTAGGATGGCTTTCCACTTCAAATAGTATTTTCTGCACTCATTTCTTTTAAAGGATGCAAGGCACCTTAATTTTTTACATCTGGAATCCATACTAGAGTAGAACTTTTTAAGCTTTCTGTGAGCATGGGGAGTTTAAAAAAATCATTACAGAAAGGACTCTTTTGTTAGGAAACCTCTTCAAAACAATTACAGAGAAATTTCATAACACTGCTTTTTGGCATATAATTTCTCTCTGCTTGACTACACTTCACAAACTACAAATTGGTTTAATTTCATTGGCCTCGTATCTGAAAAATCATTGCTAGACTTTCAGAATGAATGAGCTAGGATGAGAATTACAAGGACATAATGTGCCATAACATAGCAAGGAATATGTCAGGATGACCTCATTAAATCCATGATTTTGGAAAGCGTTCCCATTCAAGACAGTATCCGAAGACGTTCGTTCAAATGGAAACAAATTATAATGTTCTAAAAGATTATCCCTTCAAAGATATTTAGAACTGTATGTACCTCCTTAGACAATAGGACTTTACCTGACACAGAATATTCAAAAGCCCAAGACGCTTAAACATAAAATATTAGTAAAATATAATGCTGTCTTTAACTCCCGTGATAATTCACACTTTGAATGAATGTCAGCATCTTTGCGCTCTGCAATCAGATACAGACCGGAGGCACCTGCGCAAGTCTGCATGAAGAGAATAATGTTGACACTCTAAATAGTTGTTGCTGTGCATTCCCTCTTTTAGTCCTTTCTTTTCCTGCTGATGAATGCCTGTCTGCTTTCTCTTAGATGAAACTTGTCAGACAGCAAAAGCAAGATGTTCCCAAATATTTTATTTCATTTGGGCTGTGGCAAATAGTCAAAACAAAGATTACATCACTACATGCCAGGACAAATTTGAAACTAAAAACCATTACACTCAATTAATTTTATTACTGAAAAATAAAACGCAAATAAATTGTTTTGTAAATCAAAACATTACCTATTAGATGTGGAAGTTCTTGGAACAGAGATAAATAAGCATTCCCTTCTCAAAAAAAACCCAAAACCAACCAACAAAACAAACCACTCGGGAGATGCTTACACATAGGATTGCTATATCTTAACTTTAAATTTCACCATGACTGTGTTGAAACACATGATTCTAGGAGCTGGAGATGACAAGATGAAATCATCAGCAGCTAAATGGTGTTTATTAGTAAATTAAATTGCACAATGCCTACAAGCTCACACTGGAAGCCACATGAAGTTAATCCATTTTGAAATGTTAACTACCCAGACCAAATTTGCTGAAAGGTGTTTAGACCTATACTTCTTAAATCTGAAGTTTACAGATGATTGATTGTCATACGAGGCTGAGCAAAACTTGTTGAATTTCCCTTTCCATCTTTGGCAATGTTCAAAAGAAGACAAGCTCAAAATGAAAAATGAGGAAAACAAGGGACTGCAAGGTGGCTGATAAATGAAGATTCTTGCTCATGCATGAACCAGTTGGCAACAACTAGGTCTTCCATCCCCTTCTACTTCTAACACATACAAAACCAAAACCTAGGGTGCAAAAGAGCACTTGACTGCATACCACCAAAAAGTCAGTGTTACTTACAGAATTAGCTTTGAGCTAACACCAACAAGGCAAAGTACACCGTGCTCAAAGGAAACAAGGTGCTCAAGTTTCCCCAAACCAAACAAACCATAAAGATCAAAATGAAAGCTATGCAGAGTTCAGCTGTCCCTTGTCATGATCTTCTTGGGTCAGCTGTGATTGTATTTTGCACCAAGGAATAACCCAGAAGATAAAATAAACTACATTTTCTGGCATGTTTTGTTCCCATAGCATAACAATTTTTGCAATAAATTAATTGTTACATGATTTCAGTGTCTTCTTCCCTCAACTAAATAAGAAAACCCAAACTTTGACTTGCTTATAAGCAAAACAAATTGTCAGCTTACGCATGGAGGAAGTTGCACAATATTTAAGAACCAGCAGACACCACCCAACGCAACATAGATTAGTTTTAGCTATAGCTAAGCATCTGTTACAGACTGATGTTATAGTATCCCTGTCCTTAGTAATACGAGAACAACCCTTGCAGTAGTGTTTTTCTTGAATAGCCAGTTCCTGGACTTCCTGATTACACGTGAATTCTGCTTTTATAGCCTCAATTACTGCAGCGAGGTGGCTAAAGATCATGAATTCAAAGAGTTTTGCTCATTTGTCCTATTGTCTTCATATTCAGTACATTCTTATGGTTTTTGAGGACATGATGTATGTTTCCTGAATAGCCCGGCCTGGCAAAACTGGTGCCACTTGAGGATAACAGAATCCAAGGAGAATCACCCCTGAAGCTAAATCAAAGTGTCTATGAGTCAGGCACAGAGGAAGGGTTCCAAGGTTACGTGGTCCCAACTCATCTCCTTGTTTTATAGGCTTCATTAAGCAAAGCAAAATTTACAGTGGAGAAATTTAAAACAAGAAGTGACAGTTTACTGCCCAGTTGTGTTTATGCAGCATTTGATACACTTCTTTAAGCCAGAAAATGAAGCTTTTTCAACAACTTTTAAAACCCCTAAACTGCTACAGTTGACAAGGTTAATACCTGAATGAAAACCATTTACTTGAGACACTTAATAAAATCACATCCAGCATTGTAATGCGTTTCCCTTCCAGTTTGCAGCATACAGGAAGTATTAGCTACTGGCTTTTGGAGGAAATGCAAAACAGTTTTGAGGTATTGAATCTATCCATTTAACAAACAGGTAGGACAGTACACTCCCTTTACTGATGTTTCGAATTATTCTGGGTCATAAAAACAAGCCAACTGCCTTCACAATTATGAGATTTAATAAGACTAATAAATCTTTCTAATAAAGAAAATCAAACAAAGTTTTGCCTTCAAATTTTGCCAAATTGTGTTTCAGCAGTTCGTTGCACTTGCAGCGTGCAGACTTACTCCATTTCACAATAGGTGGCAATGGAAATGCAGATTGCTGGTCTAATAATGCTTTGTGGTTTGGGTTTTTCATAGAATCATAGAATCATGGAATTGTTAGGGTTGGAAGCGACCTTAAAGATCACCTAGTTCCAACCCCCCTGCCATGGGCAGGGACACCTCCCACTAAATCAGGTTGCTCAGAGCCCTGTCCAGCCTGGCCTTAAGAACTTCCAAGGATGCGGCTTCCACAACCTCTCTGGGCAACCTGTTCCAGTGTCTCACCACCCTCACGGTGAAGAACTGCTTCCTAACGTCCAGTCTGAATCGACCCATCTCTAGTTTTAATCCATTCCCTCTAGTCCTACCATTACCCGACATCCTAAAAAGTCCCTCACCAGCTTTCTTGTAGGCCCCCTTAAGATACTGGTAGGCCACTAGAAGGTCTCCACGGAGCCTTCTTTTCTCCAGACTGAACAACCCCAACTCTCTCAGTCTGTCCTCACAGGAGAGGTGCTCCAGCCCTCTGATCATCCTCGTGGCCCTTCTCTGGACACGTTCCAGCACATCCATATCTCTCTTGTAGGAGGGGCTCCAGAAATGGACGCAGTACTCCAGGTGGGGTCTCACGAAAGTGGAGTAGAGGGGGAGAATCACCTCCCTCGACCTGCTGGCCACACTTCTCCTGATGCAGCCCAGGGTACGATTGGCTTTCTGGGCTGCTAGTGCACACTGACGGCTCATGTTGAGCCTCTCGTCCACCAGCACCCCCAAGTCCTTTGCTTCAGGGCTGCTCTCAAGCCAGTCACTGCCCAGCCTATATCGGTGCTTGGGATTGCCGTGACCCAGATGGAGGACCTTGCACTTGGTCTTGTTGAACTTCATGAGGTTGACATGGGCCCACCTCTCCAGCCTGTCAAGGTCCCTCTGGATGGCATCCCTTCCCTCCAGCGTGTCAGCCGCCCCACACAGCTTGGTGTTGTCAGCAAACTTGCTGAGGGTGCACTCTATGCCAGTGTCCATGTCGCTGACGAATATGTTAAACAAGACTGGTCCCAGTACTCATCCTTGAGGGACTCCACTTGTCACTGGCCTCCACTTGGACATGGACCCATTGACCATTCTTTGGGTGCAGCCATCAAGCCAGTTCTTTGTCCACTGAATTGTCAGTCCATCAAAGCCATATTTTATCAGCTTGGAGACCAGGATGTCATGCGGGACAGTGTCAAAGGCTTTGCTCAGGTCCAGGTAAATGGTGTCAGTTGCTCTCCCCTTGTCTATTGATGTTATGACCGTCTCATAGAAGGCCACCAGGTTTGTCAGGCACAATTTGCCCTTGGTAAAACCTTGTTGATTGTGCCCAATCACCTCTTTGTTATTCTGCCTCAGCAGTGCCTCCAGGAGGATCTGCTCCATAATCTTACCAGGCACGGAGGTGAGACTGACAAGCCTATAGTTCCCTGGTTCATCCTTCTTTCCCTTTTTGAAAATGGGGATTATGTTTCCCTTTTCCAGTCAGTGGAGACCTCACCAGACTGCCATGACTTTTGGAATATAATAGAGAGCGGTTTAGCAACCTCATCCGCCAGTTCCTTCAGTACCCGTGGGTGTATCCCATCAGGTCCCATGGACTTGTTCACTTTCAGGTTTATCAGATGGTCACGAACCTGATCTTTACTTACAATGGGCAGTTCTGTCCAACCCCTGCCATTATCTTCTGTGACTCTGGGAGTGTGGCTGGAGCCCTTGCCAGTGAAGACTGAGGAAAAGAAGTCATTGAGGACCTCGGCCTTCTCCATATCGCTTGTCACCAGTTCTCCCGTTTCCTTTCTGAGGGGGCCCACACCTTCCCTAGTCGTCTTCTTACCATTAATGTACCTATAGAAATTTTTGCTGTTTCCCTTCATCTCCTTGGCTAGATTTAATTCTAACTGAGCTTTAGCTTTCCTCACCAGGTCTCTTGCTGCTCAGACAGCTTCCTTACATGTCCCCCATTCTAGCTGTCCTTTCTTCCACTCCTTATAAAGTTTCTTTTTGTGTGACACTCTGTCCAGGAGGTCATGTTCATCCAGGCAGGTCTCCTAGCATTCTTTCCTGCCTTCCTCTTTGTCGGTATAGTTTGCTCCTGGACATGGAGAAGGTGATCCTTGAATACTGACCAGCTGTCCTGGACTCCCCTTCCCTCTAGAGCTTTGTCCCACGGCACTTTGGCCAGCAGATCCCTGAAGCGATCAAAGTCTGCATGCCTAAAGTCCAGGGTCATAAGCTTAGAATACATCCTCCTAGTTGCCCTGAGGATCTTAAATTCTATCACTTCGTTGTCACTGCAGCCAAGGTTATCCCTGAGGCTCGCGTTGGCCACCAGCCCTTCCCTGTTGGTGAGAACGAGGTCCAGCATAGCACTTTCTCTTGTTGGTTCCTCTGCCATTTGGAGGAGGAAGTTGTCATCAATGCATTCCAGGAACATCCTGGATTGCTGGTGCCTTGCTGTGTTGTCCCTCCAGCAGATGTCAGGGTGGCTGAAATCCCCCACGAGGACCAGGGCCTGTGAAGGTGAAGCCACTTCTATCTGCCTATGGAGGGCCTCATCTGGTCAGGTGGCCTGTAGCAGACCCCTACTGTAACATCGCCTTCCCCTATCTTCCCTTTAATCTTAACCCATACACTCTCAAACAGCTCCTCGTCCTTCCCCATGTGGAGCTCCATCGATTCTAGCTGGTCACTGATGTAGGGGGCAACACCTCCTCCCCTCCTACCCTGCCTGTCCATCCTAAAGTGCTTGTATCCATCTATCCCTACATTCCAGTCATGGGAATCATCCCACCAAGTTTCAGTAATAGCCACTATGTCATGACTTCCCAGCAGCACAGTGGCCCTTAACTCATCCTGTTTATTGCCCAAACTGCGGGCATTGACGTAGAGGCACTTCAGCTGGGCTGGCCACGTCACCCTCTTGTGTGAATCCCCTTTGATTCCCTTGGGGTGTCCCGGTGGGTCGTCTCCGGCTTGCCTCAGGGCAACAATTTGAGAGCCCTTGCTAGGACTCCATCCCTCTGCCCCTGATGTGCTGCCCCACTGTTTGTCACAGGCAAGCGTGAAACTATTGACCCCTTCCCCCTTCAAATCTATTTTAAAGCCCTATCAATGAGCCCTGCCAACTCCTGCCCCAGAATCCTTTTCCCCCTCTGGGATAACTGCATCCCAATTTTGCTGTTGCTTAGCAGTTATAGAAACAATCCACTTGACGTGGTCAGAATTCAAGACCAAAAAATGTGGCAAGTGAATCAAAAGTTACATGCATAGCCCTGTCTTCTGAAGTATAAGCTAAGGGCTTAGGAAGAACATAGCCATAGTCATGATATTAAAATTAGAAATACTGTATTCTCTAGCAAGAAATCAGAACAAACATTGACACTTGTTTGTTTCCCTAAATCACCCTGCACTGTTGCACAAAAAAAGACTTCTGTAGTCTGGTTATCAAGCTCTCTGCAACTGCAGTTTCCTTAAACACCTTTTTTAACCACATGAAAAAAATACACAAAAAATGTTCAGTCACCATAAACCAGTTGCAGATCATTCACTCTCCTGAACTTTCACTGCTGATCTAATCTATTACTCCTAAAAATAATAACAAATTACCACATGACACGATCCAGGTTATTCCAACACCAACGTGAGAGACAGACTCTGCACAAGCAATGAGAAAAGATGCAATACATCAGGGTCCTGTGATGCACGCATTAAGTTCTCATATCACAAAGAAAGCGAGCGTTCAATGCCCAACATCACACAGGTAGGCTTTGCCAGGAGGCAAAACCTGGCCTGCAGCACAGTCCAGCGTAATGGTGCCTCTCCAGCTCCACCAACTCTTGCCATCAGGTGTAGCCTGGGGCTGGAAAGAAGCCATCCAACAAATACAGAATTTCAGGGAAGAGAGACCAACGGACCAAGTCTTACACAGAAAGCACGAGACTTGACAGCCCTGTGTGGTAAGTGGCTCACTGCCTTTGGGACCCACTTTTAGGTATATTTTTGCACATAAGAAGTTTTGCCTACAAACGCTGTGTTATACTTTGTAATCCCATGCTAGTGTTTATCTAAAATTTCCATTATGAAGTGTTCTAAATATGCAGCTGACTTTATGCTTATTGTATGTATGAAGTCCATGTTGACTCCTGTGATAACTAGCTTGTAACCAGCTTAACTACAGGATTTAGAGACACTAGTGTGTTTCTGATGACTCTTAGATGTCCACATGGTGCTGCTGCTAATCACACAGCAACCAGCTTCGTTTTAAACATTTTCAGGTTCCAAAAAACATCTGTGCAATGTGATGCTCGCTCCCAGATGATAAAGCGTTAGCCATATGCTGCAATCCCTTTCCTTCTCTCCAGAGACACAAGCGTTTTTACTTCTACTCTACACGTTTTCACTTCTACTCTACACGTTTTCATAGCATAACAAGTCTCTTTCTTCCTTATGGTCTAGGATGCCAAGCACGTTGATAGAGAAGTATTACTGGGGCTCTTCTGCATGGGCAATTTCAAGAGAGGAGAAACTAAGCTGCAGCCTGAGGTTCAGATGCGTCTGTCCTCAGAACTCAATGAAAGGGCCATGAAGATGCTCAGAGGGCTGGAGCACCTCTCCTATGAAGACAGGCAGAGAGAGTTGGGGTTGTTCAGCCTGGAGAAGAGAAGGCTCTGGGGAGACCTTATAGCAGCCTTCCAGTACCTAAAGGGGCCCACAGGAGAGATGGGGAGGGACTCTTTATCAGGGGGTGTAGTGATAGGACGAGGAGTAACAGTTTTAAACTGAAAGAGGGGAGATTTAGATTAGATATTAGGAAGAAATTCTTCACTATGAGGGTAGTGAGACACTGGAACAGGTTGCCAGGGAAGCTGTGGATGCCCCATCCCTGGAAGTGTTCAAGGCCAGGCTGGATGGGGCTTTGAGCAGCTGTGGCGGTGTGCTCTCCCCTTTTCCCCTTTTTCCCCCCCCCGGCTCCTGCTCAAGCCATGGCCATCAGCGGCAGTTGTTATGAGTTGCACTTGAACTGTGGGAGATGGCTGGCAACATAACCAAAACACTGTCTGGAGTGGGAACCTAGGTACCCTGTTCCCATGAGAATATGACTATAGGTCAATTATCTTACTCCATAACTAGCGGACAGCCCAAGAGCCCATTGAGCTCTCCTGCACGGCAGCGGGCTGCACAACAGGAGCTCCCCTTGAGGGGGGACGCTCACTTAAGGTTCTTCTCCTCGAGGTTGAGAGATTCCTTGCCGCAACAGATTCTCGGTAAGTGACTAATAGCATGCCAAACTTTGAAATCTTAGCTAAGTGATATAAGGATTGATTGCACATATACAATCCTTTAGACATAAACCGTTGACCAAGTCTGGGACTAGGATTGGATCCAGCCGGACCTAGACTCCTCTCTGAGACGGAGTTTAGAAAGCAAGGGGGTCCTTTCTGAACCTTGACTCAACGGGAGGGTCTCCCTGACAGCTTGTCTGACCCTGGCCTCTATGCAGTAAATAATCAAGTGTATCCTGGCATCGAATCTCGTAAAACACTGTCGCATTCACTACTAACTTTGTTAAATCACTGTTTTATATTAATAAACATTTCACTACTCTCTTACAAGTGAAATTATTCACTCCACCCACGACACCAGCCTGGTCTAGTGGGAGGTGTCCCTGCCCATGGCAGGGGGGTTGGACCTAGATGAGATGATCTTTAAGGTCCCTTCCAACTCTAACCATCCTAGGATTCTATGAAAAGAGAGAGGGATGGGATCGTTAACAGTGTCACTTTGGTACAAGGGGTCCAGGAACACTTCTTACCTATACTGTGTAGACAAAGGTCCTTCAGTAAACTGTATCCACTTGTTTGGATACAAACTGTCCCAGCTTGAGAGCCTTGAATCTTTCAAATAAAATGCAGTCCAAAGTCTAAGCACAAAGTGGAATTTAAAACAGCCCAAATCAACAAGCCACATGTTGCAAGACAAACAGGAGCAAAAAATCCAGGTAATGTTACAATTTATTTCCAAGGTGTGTACCTATCATTCATTACTGCAAGCCCAGCTGGGATTTACTGGATGGGCTGCTTGGAGGTTTGAAATAATGGAAGATCATATCCAAGGAATTCAAAAGAGAACTACAAAGCCTCAAACAAGTTTATGCATTTGTTTTTGTAACAATGACCCCTCAGCTTCTAGGTCAAATTATGATTACATGCTATTGCACTCCTACCTTAGCTGCTGTCACTCCATATTTTTTAAGTTCATTTCATAAATGCTCTTGCATAACGTACAGGGTTTAATCAGAATTAGGTTTATGTATTCTAATTTCTAGGGGATTGGGGGTTTATACACATAGTTGAATAACGAGATCCAGATCCGCTGACTCCAGTCAAATGCAGTTCACTTTCAGGCAGGATATCCAAGATGACAGGTAAAAGGCATATTAGGGACAACAGTGCAGAGTCACCCGAACAGCAGGAGAGGCAGCACAGACGAAGGAGCAAACCCAGCCAAAGGCAGGCTGATGTCTGCTGAAGTGACTGTGCTGCTCCTGGCTCTGACTTACGGAAAGACACTGGCCTGGATGTAGTGCCCGACCAGATATAGCCCCAAGTCATTACGGCCCCCAGGACCCAGAGCACACTGCAGAAGAGCCTGAATTTTGCTGGTTGAACTCACTAGTCCCCACTAAAGGCTGGCGACATGTGGATCAGTACAAAACAACTGGAGATCTTTTGCATTTTGGCCCCTCATCCCCTCTTTCTCATGCCTCATAGCACGGAAACTCCCCAGCTTGGCAGAAAGGTCTTGGCTCAGGCTGCAGGGGAAAGCTGCAAAGCTGCTTTTGGGCTACCACTGGCCCCAGGGGTTGAAGAGGTGCATCAGCATGGGAGCCAGCATGCCTCTGTGGCGTGGTTTATCTGAAACGAAAAGCTGATAATGTGTTCTTCTGAAAGGGCTGTTTCATTGCACTATTTGTATTGCCTCTGCAGTACTGAAGCTCACAAGAAACCAGCCATTTCTCAGCAAAGTTCTCGCTGCCTGGACCTAAATCATACATCTGGAAGCCCTGGTGACGATCGCCAGAACAAATCTAACCTCTTGGTGCCCATTTGCTCCCCGCACTCCCTGATTAGACAGCTCTTGTGCGTACACTTACTCCCTGGTTGCTGCTTCTGCTGCTGGATTGAAAACAAATCTGAACACGCGCATCCTCCTACCACATGAATAATGAGATTTAAGTTTACACAAGAAACATTTTTCAGGAACATATTCTCTTTGAAATATATTTTCAGGATATTTCAAGATAAATGTAAATAATTTCCTTTTTTCAGATTTGTCTCCTCAGAGATCTAGATTAGGTCTTAATTATCCTCTTGCGAAAATTTATCCAGCAAAGGCAGAGACATTTCTACCAAAAAGCTTTCCAATAACACTGCTGAAGTGAAAGCTTATGCTTAAACTAAGCTGTAACAAACATATTAAATCCTGAGAATTAAAAACTCTGTCACATCTACCAGTAACTTCCTGAAAAACCGATAAAGAAAATCTCCTAAAAATAATTTTTTTTTGTTGATATTAAAAATCAAGGTTTGTGGGGAGACAAATACAAAAAGCAAATATTTATTTCATTTGACATCCGGGTGTTCAGTTTCTTGCTAAATACAGATATAATTTACCACATATAAGATCAATGGCAACTTTTTGTAATTAGTCATGGTTTGGGAGGAAGTGTTGCTATAGCAATACCAACCATAGGAAGGAAATCTACATCTACTCAGAGCATTATTTCTACATATCATTATTTTTTATGGCATAGCACTCTAGCAGAAAAGGGTGCAGTAAATCAATAGCAATGCCTATTTTAATCACATAGGCATAGTTTTGGAAAAGTATTCCACAGAAACACACTGAACAAGGAAATGAAAGACTATGACCAAACATTAAGTAAGGTTTTGTTTGTTTTAGTTACTTGAGTGTTGTTCCTTGAATCAGTTTACATCAGCTAAAGTCAAGAGTTTAAATCCAGGCTTTCCCAAACTGACTCTGCCTGGAATCAGAACATAAAATGGTTGGGTTTTTTTTTTCCTGTTCTTTACGTAATCACGAGCAACTTAAACGAGATCTGATACCCCTTAAACTGGTTTGACTCCCAGCCATCTCGGGTCTGCAGGGTTTCTTGGCTCAGGCATTAAGTGCAAGAAATAAAACTGGTTTGGGACTGCAATCAGTCCTGAAGTGATACAGCCATATTTGCATGGCCCTATCCCTGATGCAGCCGGCACTGGTGTTAATCTGGGAGTCAGATAAACCACAAAGAATGACCAACATATGACTGCAACACCTTTTCCTGGCCAGCCCCAAGGGAGGGCTGGTGCCCAGGACGCACTCTGTGACATTCCCACCCACGAGCTTCCTGCAATGGGACTTTGGCTGTGGGTTTGGGGAACAGGGACTCTGGGTGTTTCTTTCTTTCTTGTGCAAAGGTTGACCCCATTCTGTCTGTCTCCACTCCTACCTTGGATTATTGATAAAATCATAACTCCCAATTATCCTGGCTTTTAGTTGACTTATTTTTTTCCCCTTTCCATGAGTTGGCTCCTTCAATTAAATCTTGCAGCACTCATAATCACAGTCAGATTTAAAAGAAGGAATCAACTCAATTGAAAACAAGCAATCATCAACACTGATACGTGAAAACAGATCTATTAAGATCCTGACAGCTGATCTTCTCATGTCTCTTTCCTCTTTTTGACAAATTAGTTTGAACAACAAATTTCTACACATTTCTACAGCTCCTAGCAAGAGAGGAGGAATGGCTGAAATAGATGTAATTCTTAATAAATAATCTTAATTCAACTGACATACAAATTACTTGGATTCCTATGGTCATGTGAACATTGTGGTTTTTCCAAGGGAATGTCAAAAGAGCAGAAAATTTGAAAATGGCTAAGCAATATAAAACCACATAATATCACACAGAATTAAGGACACCTTGTACATGGATACAATTCAAGCTGATGGTAGGGAGGAAATCTTTGTAGAAGAGGGGCTTCCATTGTCCACCATTCCAGATACACCATTGTGGACATACAAACATCACAACCTTACAAAATTCTTCCTTTGCATTGCACAGCCCTGCTGTCCTGGGCACACTCTAACTTCTTTGAAGTTAGAATCACAGAAAAGCTGGTTGGAAGGGACCTCTGCTGATCACCAGTTCAACTCTCTGCTTGAAGAGGGACTGTCACCAATGCTAGATCAGGTCATCCACAGCTTGGTCCAACTATGTCTCGACAACCTCCAAGGAAAGACTCCACCACCGCTTCGGGTGACATTTTAAAAGTCCTGCACTACTCCCCGGTGAAAAAATTTCTTCCTAATGGCCAGCCTGAACTTCTCAAGCTGCAACTTTTGACAGCTGACCCTTATTTTTACGATCTGTCGTTAATAGCGACAGACCCACAGTCGTCATAACTCCTCTTCAAGCAGTTAAAGGCTTCTATGAGACTGCCCCTTAGCCTCTTTTTTTTTGGCAGACTAAACCAGCCCAACTCCCTCAGCCTCCCCTCATAGCTTATAGGCCCCATGGCTCAAATCACCTGAGTATTCCTCTGCTGCATCTTCTCTCCATTTTTTAAATATTGCCCTTTTCATTCAAGGAACCTCAAAATTGACTGGAGAATCACAGTACTCAACAGTGCTGAGGAGGATAACTTCCCCTTATCTGATGGCCATACTTTTAATGTAGACCACTATGCCGTTTGCCTTATTTGCAATGAAAACGCATCACTGGCTCATTTTCAACTTGGCAGCAACCATAATATCCCATTGCTTTCCCACCGGTGTTCTGTTCAGCCAGTTGTTTCCCAGCCTGTACTGTTGCATGGAGTTAATCTGCACAGGCACAGAACTTCAGGATTTTTATCACTGAACTTCATGAGCTTTCTGCTGGCCCAAAGCTCAGGTTTCTCAAGGGTGCAGCTGAATTGAATTTCTACCATTTGGTGTATGAAACTCTCTCTCCTGTCAATTTAATATAATCTACAACTTTTCTCAGGTTGCATTCTGTCTCACCACCTAGGTAATAACAGAGATGTAACGCTACTGGCCCAATCTCTCACAGGCCACTTGTTATTTGCCTCTAATGAGACACTGAACTATTGAAGTTCTCATTGAAGCTCTCTTTGAGCTTGGATATCCACACAATTTTCAATCAATCTAACATTCCATATCTCCAGCCCATACTTCCACAGCTTCCTCAGTGACAGATGATAACAAAACCCTCACTGAAGTCCAAGTCAGGAAATGCTATATCCACTGATTGTTCCCACCAGATAGTCATTTAATTGCAAAAGGCACTCAGGTTGGTCAAGTACAACTCACCCTTGGAACGTACTGTTCTCGATTACCTTCTCATCCTTCTCACATTTCGAAAACAAATTCCCTGAGGACATGATACATAATATTTCTAGGGTTTATGGTGAGACTGACTGGCCTACAGTTCCCTGAACCCTCCTTCTCACTCTTCGTAAAGATGAGTGTAATGATAGCCTTTCCCTAGTCTTCAGGGACCCCTCTGCCATCTTTTTTCATAGTAAAACAGAATTGCAATTGCATCACCCATGTCTTTCAGCATCCTAGCATAAATCCCATCCAACCTGATAGATCTGAATTATAATCAGATTTTCTGAGTAGTTCTGAAGAGTAAAATATTTGTTTCCTGTGCGGCACTGCTTAATTATGTTCTCCTAGGCAATCCTTGCTTTTGTACAAAATCATATTTGGAATAGGAATTTATCATGCCTCTTGCTCGATGGGTCACATTGCGAGACAGATTATCTCTTGCCTGCACACTCAATTCCACACTGCTTGGGATCTGAGAACACAGCATTTATCCTCATCTCGCCCTTATAAAACAGGAAAGCACTCTACCCTCTGGTCTTAATGAGCAGCCATCTAGCAAAAAGTACTTCTCACAAGTAGCCAGTGATGTTGGAAAGAAGAGAATCCAAATCTTCAGAGCATTAGGCCTCTAAATACTGATTTAGGGAGAAGAACAGAGGGCCAAGAAATACCCACAGCACAAAGAGAAAACTTTTGACCCTACCCTTAACAGTGTCTCCAAAATAACCTGAAGGAATGAAGAAAAAGAATAACTCACCTTTCTGACACATGACTTTATACTTGGTAACCTTATACTTAGGTTCCATTTGGATTCTGCTGAGATGTGGTTCCTTCAGGGGAAGGAGTGAGACGGAGTAGGAGTCCCCCCTTCACTGAGTTTAGAGATCTCACTGCTGTCTTGACAAACCTGCCAGGTTACCTTCCTGAATCCTCAGTGCAAGACTGCTCCATACCCTTTCCTCTTACCCTCCCTTACCAGGGACCTACGATCTGCTGCAGACTTGTCACTATTCGCTTCTGAGTCAAGAAACAAGAGGACCCAAATGTTCTGTTATGGCACTACCTCAAGGGGTCCTCAGATAAACCCCACTGTGCTGCTACCAACTCTCAGTGGTAGAAGAAGGCAGAACAAAAGAAGGCAAGACATTTCCACCATATGCAGTTTTTAAACACTAGTCCCTACTATATTTGTTACTACAATGCGTTTGTACTGTGTTAATCTCATTTCCATTGTTAACAGTGAAGTGGGAAACACAAGTGCGAAGCACTGTCTTGCTCTTCTTCATTCAGCGTATGGCGCACTGGCATACCTCGATATCTGATTTGAAATCTACCACATTTACCTAATTTCCACATACCTTGTACCACTGATTAACACTTGTGTTCTTTGCTATGCTCTCTTTGCTTTCAAGCACCAATGCCACACTATCACAAGGAAAACGCGCATCTTCAATGACCATATGAGTACACACAAGGTGCAGATGCAAGACTTAGCATACCAATAAAATCAACATGTTCTAGAAGAAAACATTCTCAAGATGATAGCGACGACTTCACCTGTGCCCCAGTATATTTAGTTTTTATATCATGCAGTTCTGGTGGACATCTATAATTTTTACGTTTATCCTAAGACATCAGAACTTATGTTCCGTTGCTAACACTACATCAGATATATATTTGCAATATATTAAAGATGATTTAATCAATGAAGGAAAACTCAACAAAAATCTGGCTTCTACAGTTGTAGATTTACAACTTATGAACAGGAGGACAAAGAAAACAGAAAGCTGATTTTTCAGTCAGATTCTTTCAAACCCTGCTTTTTAAAGAAAATAAGGTAAATTTCCATAAAGTATGGAAAGCGTGGCATTTTAAAAAGATAAGGCAATGAAGTATGACCTTTTCATCACAGAATTATAGTTATCCTTAATGTATCTCTGGCCTTAATCCTCTCGAAACTTCAAAACTAGTGTCAAATAGATGAAATACCTCTATTGGTGCAAGTGGAAAGTTCTGGTTTGGTAAGCTTTTTCACAATGCTGTACAGAATAAAATAACAACTACCTATGGAAAATCCTAGTGAAAATTCTATAATTAATTTAAAGGAAGCTGCTGCTGGCAATTATGAGCACTCTAGATTAAAAGTATGGTAGATGGGATATTTTGGGCACTATATTTTGCATGGACAGGACACAAGGTTGCACATATCAGATAAGAATTTCAAAGACAAAGAAAGAGGGAAAAAAAGAGTGCAAGGATGTGCCCATTTTATTTTATAAATGAGTCTGCAGTACAGGGTGATATTTATACAAAATTGCATAGAGCAAAGCACTAAATGCTGCCAGTGCTACTCTAGAGTGAAAATATAGACAACACACTGGAAAAAAAATATATGTTCAAAGTAAAAACACACATGAGGGCTTGCATGCATCACATGAAAAAGAATCCTATTGCCTTGATTACTTCCAACTATCAGACATAATACATTTAGCTTACTCTTGTTACCCACGAGACAAGATACCACTTTCCTGCTATATATTTAGGAATGCTACGAGACTTACTTCTATTATTGCATTTCGTATTTATATAGCACTTTAAGGGCTCACAGTCACAATCACATTAGTCACATTAGGTGTAGGCATATGTGGAAAATAAGAGAACTACTCTCTTTGAAGGCACCCTGTCATTTAATGAAAGATTGCTTTACTTTTACGGTATCGTGACTGGTTTAACATTTTGAACACATGAACCTTAGATCAGAGATGAGTTCCTACGAAGGGGTCCGGATCACTTTAATTCATCTCCCAGAACAAGAGTTACATAGGTTGCCATAGAAATTAAATGTTAGTGACAAGTGGAGTACTAGGCTTTTGATAAACGCAGATTATGTTGCTTCAGAAGGCAAGAACTTCCCCATCTTCAAGGATGCAATTTACGGTCAGTGATGGAAACTCTGGCATTGCATATAATTTTTTCATTTTTCAACATGACTATCCAATTTTTAAGGTGAAGTGCTGATAGTTAGATGTGCCAGCCTATAACCTTTAAGACTGGAAGTTTAAAATCATATTTATCCTCAAGATCAAAGTGGAGGCAGTCACAAAGCAACTCCTACATATGTCACCATCCCGGTCTGGGGAAATCTAGCCCTTCAGAAAAGACGACAGAAATGTGTTCAGTATTAATGCAACTTCAGCCTGTTTATGATTCACCAGCAGAAACGTAGCTATCAAAATACAACTGTTTATTATTTGAAAACCAAAGCTGCAGTAAATGTAACATTAGCAGGCGAAGGGTTTCCAAGAGGAACCTGAGAAGACAACCCCCTTCAAGTGGTGTAGTACGAGCAGCTAATGCATCTATACGCTGTGACTGACCTGCTGTCAGATCAGAGTTTAGTTCTGCATATGTGATAGGTTCAACAGTATTACTCTCTTGGCAGAGTCCAGAGATCTCATCTTTAAATATGGGATGTTATCACATCATCTTGGAAGCATATAGTTTCATCTGATCCCTGACTTGCTTGCTGGAAATCCTCTGTGGTTGAGTTCGTCAGCAGTAAGCAATGCCTAATCAGTTCCTGAAAAACCTTAAGCTAGCCAAAGCAATAGGCTTTCCATCGGTAGAGAATTCAGCGTTACCCTCTGCAGAGAAACAGCTGCCGGCATCTCAGCTGTGGATGGTCCAATACAAATATTCAGCAGAAAAATATGCTGTACCAAAACACTTGACGCCCAATGGATGGAGCATGCCAGTACCAGGAACTGAACATCTCTTCCTCTTCTCCACTTATCAGCTGATTTGGACCCTGTAGCAAACAGCAGCGTGCAGGACTTGAGCCAGGTGCCTGTAAAGCACTCATTTTAGCATATATGCAAGACAGCTTCAGAAGACGGTGGAGAGGGGTTAAATTCTTTTCTGAGCCACGGGGATTAATACACAGCTAGCAGTTTGCCTGATGCTACATAGCAACGAAGAGTCAACAATAGGCCAAAATGAAGATGAAGTGACACATTTCAGGCACAAAATCAGTCTTTATGGACAGACTCTTTATCTCCTCTCTCAGCTTAGTGACAGCAGAACTAGGCAAAGAACACAGTGATTAGGAAATAGGGTAGATGAAAAAAATATTATCTGAGAAATGCATCAAGATCTAACATTTCCCATCAAATCAATATATTTTTAGGATGCCCTGAAACCTTGAATTCAAGTATAATATAAACCCCTGGGCTGCTTTGAGGATACATGGGACAAGGCAGCGGTCACTGAACATAAACATAAGGGTGAAGAAAAACTGAAACTTCAGCTAGACAGTGCCAGTGTTCCGGCAAAAGTTACTGGTTATCTGCCGAACCCTGAAGGTCTTCCACTGAGTTGACAGGTTTGACTGCTGCATCTAGGTGCAAGATTTCGTGGTTGTTTCGATACATACAACAGAGCATAGCATGAACAACCTGGTACCTCTGGTCTCCTTGCCCTCTCCTCTCTGCAACAGTGTCATCAAGTTTACTTCAGATGCAAAGAAAGGCACAAAAAAAGTGTAGAGGGGATCACTGACATGTTGTTCCATACTAGGAATGTATTAGCTTAGTCAGTTTGCTCTGGAGTATCTAATAAAGATACCAGCAATGAGGGCTTGAAGGAGGTCAACGGTAGAAGACAGTGTCATTCATTCAATGTCTGTAATGTCTTGATCTGGGATTTCATTTCTTCCTGCAGATGGCAAACTAAAGGGCTCCATAGGGAAGTACAAGCAGAACCACATCAAAGCACTAACGTACGTTACTGGAGAAAGGATCATAGGGCACATAAAGAGCGAGGCTGAGAAGTTCCAGCTGCACTCACAGGAATAAAGTGGAATTTACTGCATGCAACGTTAGACTGCATGGCTATCAGAGCTCCAGGTTTGCATAAACATAAACAGCAAGCAAATTGTTTCTTTGCAGTCTGCAGGATCAGCAGTAAAGCAGTGAGGTTGCAGTTATACAAAGCGAGGGTTAACTAAGGGTATAATTCTGTCTGTCACATTCAATTTAGAAATGTGAATATATGAGAGTTTGGGTGTCTTATTAATGGCCTGAGGACCAACAGTCTCAGTCTCTTAAAAAATTTTTTGTCCAACAAAGGAGTTGGGTGCTTTACAGCAGTGACATCCAACTCAATAGCCAAAGGAAATCCAGAAGCGGTCCTGGATTGTGACGTTCCCCTTGACTTAAAGCTAGAAGCAATGAATTAGCTGATGCCAGTGCATGCAATAGAAGTTTTGCTAAGGGCTCCTTCTGTAACAAAATTTCACCCTCAAAATTGTCCTTAAAATTAGGTTTAACAGAATCATGCCATCCATTTCAGACCAGCTGATAACAAAAATAAGTCCCACTGACAGCAGTGTAAGCCTGTACAACATCAGAAACTGTTTTATGTTGGGCAGGCAAGTCCTTTTCTTTCTCTCTCTCTCTTCCCTTCTCCATCACAACACAGCACTTTATAGCCCCCTGCTTGAAGTATGGGCATATAATGGGGGAATTTCAGAAGAAACTTACTTATTTTTACACTTAAAGAGAAAGACTTTTTATACTAACACCCAATAAGACTGCATTTTTGTGAATAAGCAATGACAGGTGGTAAAAGCAGATGGTTTTGAAAAGATTTGCGGTAGTCCCTGGCTCTTCTGTCCTAGCGGCTCCACAGGATACTGGCAGAGAAAGCGGTTCCCCTCCTCTTCTTCCCTTGCCTCACTCGAGAAAGCCCGCAGCAGACGACCTCGCTGGCTGCCACAAAGCCAGGATAGGACCGGCAAAGCTCGCTCACTCACGCTCGTCATCCCACCTCCAAACTGCTTCTGCCTCGCTGCAGAAGCCCAACTGAATGCAAGCCATTGATACAGGCTAACCAGCCAGGTGGGCATCTGACAGGAGCCGCAAAACCACCTCTTTGCTTGCTGGTCCCAACCAGGAACAGAGCAGGCAGAGCTCCTGGTTTTGGCAGTCCAGCATTGTGGTTATTCACCACAGACCATGCCCACTTTGCTTCTGGGAGGTGCTTCTGAACATGTTACTTCTGACCACACCAGAGGAGGGTACCTAAGAGTGAGCATCACCGAACACTCCAGTGCTGAATCCAGGCTCAAACACCTGCCTTCCAGTACAGATCCCTGCTGAAAGCACCAGCTCTTGCTTCTGAAGGCCTTGTTGATGAAGGAACCATCTCAAATGCTTCAACTCTGCATAACCAGACCAGCTTTCGCAAATGGTGAATAACCCTGTGTCATTAGTCATAGAGTGATACTGCAACAGGGAGCAAAGCTCAGAGAAGCGCAATTATTCACACTATATCTCAAAACAGAAAAAGCGGGAAGAAAAAATTATTTCCTATGTCAAGGAGAGCAGTAACAGAAAAGCGTATTTCCAAATGAGTGTTGTGTGTTTGGCCAAGAACTGTGCTGACTGCTGCAGCTACAACCTTCTCCAAGTTATTGTTACTTGCTCTTAGGGAGCAAAGACCCACTACTCACGAGGAAACAGTGCTAGCTTCAGGCTGCCGTTTTCTGCACGCGGCATCAGCTGTAGCACACCCCTAGTTAAAGTCAGCTGTAACTCTCTTTTGAGATACCACGGTACACCTATAAAGATGACTCAGGCAATTTCACATGCCACCATTGAATCACTAAATGGTACCACTGCTGGCTACTATCAAACCCATCTGTATAGCCCATTATTAACTGCACGGTACGCCCATCTCAAAGAACCTTTTAGGAGACTGCTCTGCTCTGATAATACCCACACGTTTTGTGCATAAATTAAGAATCTCTCTTTTAGGATTTACAAAGGTGTATTGTAGGAATTAAGCTCCTGAAAAGGGCCGGTACCTTTTCTACATAGCATCTCTGCTTTTCAGATTTTCCTCTGAAAGTGGTGAGATCAACCCAATGTCAACATAACGCTTATTCATTTTTTTCCACCTCTTTAAACCATGTCAGCATTCCCCTTATTGTTCATCTATAGCCTCCTTTACAAAATTGCAATCAACTTACTTTTTCATAATTTCACTTACAGTATCAAGGTAGTTCTGAAGGAATATTTTAGATACAGTTGTGCCAGTACAGTGTATTTATTATATTAGGTATCCCCTGAATAAGAAAAGGCCCTCCTGAACCATCTATGGCAAAATAAATCCACATTGTTTACAGAAAATCAGAGAACTTTTCTTTCCTTCAGTCAATGGGGTTTACGGTTGCTTTCAGGAAAATAAAACAAAAAAGGAAGTTATCAATCCAGCTGGCCCCAATTTTATAAAGCATTGCAGAAACAGCAGTGAAAACCGAGTTTGCTATAAAGGTGGACACAAGTCATTCCAACCTGGAATCAAAAACTTACAATTGTTTCCAGAGAACACCCCACGGTAAAATTGCCTCTCACCTTTGGGCACAACAAAACGTGGATCTGGGCTTGGATAAGGCAAGGCTGACGGCCAGCTTTAGAAATTAAATTGTAAGCATCCAGGTTTGTGACCATTCATGCCATTCTTGCATGCATTAACCAGTCATTAAGTTTTGCATTTGTTCTGTTAACCCCACAGGACAACTTACTGCTTCTCAAAGCAGATACAGGTGATGGATACTGGTATAATGGGTTAAAAATGAAATGAAGTATGAGGAAAACCTGTAATATGCATCTCTTATGGGCACAGCTGCTCCACAGTTACTTTCAGGAAGGAGAAAACATTGGACTTAAACACAATAGTGTGTTTTTGTGGCACAAGGTATCTTTTTCGTGTGTGTGTGTGTGAGCATGGGTGGAAGAGCAGAGCCCTGTGCAATTTCCAGCCACTTGAAACTGCCCAAGCATAGGTACAAAGAGAAACAGACATAAAAGCAACTCTTGCAAAAGACAGCTAATATAAGCTTAGAACTGAACACAATTATAGTCGAATTACAGGTATTTTTGCCAAACCTTCAATATGCCATGTGCTTTAACAAAAACGAACGTAGCCAGAGATTGGAGGGAGAGGGGATTTCCAGTTTCCAGTAATTACCATCAAAACATTAATTATATGCCTACACACAAGATCCTATTACTTTTTCACTGTGTAAAGACCTAATTACCTGTAATTTTAACACTGTATATCACCCAAAGACAACTAAATTTTCTAAAGGAAGCCTGAAAGCACTATTCAGATGAGAATTTAGGAAAAAAAAAAAACCAACAATAAAAACCAACACAAAACCCAGACAAAACGTCCACCTCAGATGGTGTTAAAAAACATGATTTACAAGCTTATAATTCAAAAATTGCATGGAAAAAAATACAATAAAAGACAAAGCATACGCTGTAGTATGCTCTTTGCTGTGATAACAAATGAAAATGAATTTTTGCCAGACACAGCTGTGTATAAAGGGGGCTGAGATGCTACAAGTTCATGGTGACCCACAGTGGCACTACACAGCAGACCACAGGGACTGATTCACAGAAGTCCAGGAGACCTCACAAGAGAGGGAAAACTAGGGAAATGCTCCCCCATGACCGCTCCCTATGGCTATGACCATCCTGTGATGAGAAATTACTGTTGTCGGCATGATCACAGCAACAAAGAACTCACACCATAAACCTGGGCTTTATCAGCACAGGCCATGTGCAAACACAAAAGAGAGACTGTAGCTGAAGGCGCCTGCAATTTAAATACAGGATAGGCAGACTTAGAAGCAACAGGAGTGGTGTCGAGGGCGTAAATCCGGTCAGCGGCAGAATTGACCCCAAATCTAAATTCAGAGCTCCACATCCTGAGTGGAGGGAGGCAATTTTTTAGCATGCCAGGGTAAGGCCTCACCTCCTTCAAGAATACAGGTATGTAAAACAACTTTTTGTCCTTCAAGTTTCCTCTTTCACTCGGTTCCTCGGGCCCTTGAAGAGTACGTCTACACAGGTGACTGGAGACAGACAGGTACCTCTCCTCACGCTCCAAATTGCCCAGATAAAAGCCAAACCCAATCTGGAAGCCATGCAGAAGTGTTACCACAGCACTGAGCCAGCGCGTTAGGCTGCAGATCCGTCACCTTTTTAATCTGGTCCAAATGGGACTCCTACCGAGCGTGATGAGGACCAGCCTGCTTTTCCCCCAACCGCACGTCTCCGCTGACTCCTCGGTGCCTTTTAGTCATGCATTGAGTCAGACCCAGGAACTCATCCAACTGGAAAGCAGGCCAACAGCAACAACAAGAGCGGATTTGCACTTGGCCACAAGTGATAGTACCAGCGCAAGCGAGAGATGAGGAATGCGTACCCAGAGGTGAGGCAGGCAGGCTGACCTTTGGCAGGAGCCCACGTTTACGGCAAGTTAAAGTGACCACCGAACCACTCCCTTTGCCTTCCAGAGAGGCAAGTTTTGCTTAGCTCCATCACAGCTTCACCTTTAACGCAGGAGAACAGCCCCCGGGACGCCTTTGGGTAACAGCTTCTTGTGCCAGGGAAGTGAACGTGTTTCACACGATGCTTATTTCTAGCTATGTGTGGAGATGCCTAACTCTTTCCGTGACCTGCCGCTAATAATTTAAATAATGCTAATTTCATCGGACAGCATTGCAACATTTAAACTTTCATTTTTAAGCGTCCTTTGCGGACCCAGGCCCCTTAGGGAATAAGAATGCTATAACTTTTAATAGCAATAATGGGATAATAATGCAGCTACAGAGCAACGCTAACATCATCCCCTGCAGCAACCATCCCCAACATTTTCCTACAAACACAGCAAAACCAAACAATGTAATAAGATAAGGAACATTCCCCCAGATGAGTCGAGCACTCATCAGCAGAGTCCCCCCAACCCCACTGTGTTACCCTCCACGGCCCTTCAGCATCCATGAACTACTCAGATCCGTGGTATCACCACATTAAAATGCGTCTCTCCTTCCTTTCCCATTTCAAAACATTTCTTTTTCTCCTTCGCTATGCCCTCACTTATATGATCTGTCCCTTGTATAGATCAAAATTACTGGTCATTGGGGAAAGAAAAATGGGAAACTGATCAGAATTAGGAGCTTCCTATGTAGAATGTAAGGAAAAAAAATTGAAAAGTTTATTACAATGACAGTCTGATGCTGCAGACCGCCCCCCTTGGAGCAAGGAACTACGCTCTGCCACAGGACTTGAAATCATCAGTATCCGAGAGATTTCTGAGCCATTGGCCACTCATTTGTGTTCCTCTGCCATAGCACGCAGACCAAATGGCCGTCTCTGTGCCTTTGGTCGTATTACCCGTATTCCCTGCCACAATCCTTCTGCCCTGTCATTGCCCATGTTCTCCCTGCCAGCACCCCCACCCCTCACCAACCTCCCCCCCCGCATCCATCCACCCACCCCCCCAGAGATCCAGGTCTGTCAGATCTGAACTGACCTTGGGGAAAGCACAGGAAGTTTATCAGTCAAAGCAGCCTCTATGACAGAGCAGCAAACGTTGTGCCTCTGTTAACAGGCCATTCCCTACTACTTTTCTGGCAGTCTATCTTGAGATACTTCTTTTTTTGCCCAGCTGACACGCTACAGGTTTTATTTACTCAGGCTTTTCTTATGTGGTCTTCAAGATGTTTTAAAACTACATTTCCCCACTGCTAATTTAAACAAGCCTTAATAGGGATTAGAACTGAAACCCAAATTGGCAGAACTGAGGAATTTGCAGCTTTGCTACAGTATCAGATGTATCCTCGAACATCCTCTAAATATAGTAAAAGGCTGGCCTAAATCTGCTATTGCTTCATGTTTAATTCAGATACCTTTGAGCCAGTGTATCTCTCCCCCCCAAAATTTTCTATTCTTATCACCTATGTATTGAAGTTTATGGTGACTTTAACTTAGACAAACACCCCAAAACACAGAGGAAATCTTTTAAAATGTTGTTTCCACAAAACGGTAGTTTAGCAGAGGGGAGAGACCACAGTAGGGCTGGAGATTAAAGCACTACATTGTAACAGGGATTTTGCAATTTCTCTAAAGCAACTATCAGTGTAATTTTTAAACTATGTAGTTACTTTAAAGAGAAGATGAGTACATTATACAGTAATGAACAGAACTTGCATTTTCCTATTCAGGAACATTACAGGTAAGCAGGAAATGATGATGTTTTTGATACAGTAGATGCAAATGAAAACAGCAGCAGATCTCTGAACTGCCATCAGCTTTTTATCAAGTGGAGATGAAGGTTCCCAGAATGACAGCACACTCAGAAAGTTACATTCTAAAGTAGCATGCCAAAGCAATGTGAGCTTTGGATTTAAAAGCTTCCGAAAGCCCATGCATTTTATTATATCGTTTCGCGATCACCCAATATTTCAACGTTACACTTGTTTTAATACAAATTCAAGTGAACCAGGATTAGAGCAGACATGGATTTTGGAGTCCTTTTTTCCAGCCTAATAATGACCTTCACAGAAAGCAAAATTTCAGTCCTAAACAAAGATGCAAAACTAATCTTTTGACTGAATTTATTGTGCAATATTTCTGGGTGAAGCAACGCCCATTTTTACTGCATCCCACTGCAAGATAAAGGTCTGTCATTAGTTATTCGTCTCTCTAGTTATGCCCTTAAAAGGCTCCGAGGCAAAAATGTAAAAAGCCAATTGTTCTGAGTAACAACATTACTGTAAAGGACCGTATAAGACAAGACAACGTCACGTGTCTCTAGTTTCTAGAAAACCGAGGATATCCTGACAAGATCTTGTAACAAAATTCGGTTTAAATCTTTGTGGTACCATGTGGGCGGGCAGCAGGAGTATCCAGTAATTTCCCAATAGAGAGACAGAAAACAGCACCAAGAATAAGAAGCCCTCCTCATACGATTAAAACTCTGTTGCTGTCTAATACTACACTTTAAAAAAAAAAAAAAAGAAAAAAAAAAAAGAAGTATGGGCCTAATAGCAGAGAAAACAAAAAGGCAAGCCTCCCCTAAGATTATACCAGATCTTCCTATTTTTTTTATAGCATCGCACTGGAGATTACGCCTAGCCGGAGCAAACCCTGCTGTGAAGCCGCTCGCCGCCTCCTCTCCTCGTTTCACGGGGGCTGCGCTCCGCCTTCAACTTTCCCCAGGCGAAGCCGAAGCCGGGGCTGGGCTGGGGCCGCCGCTCCCCCCGCGGCACCGCCCAGCCCCGGGGCTCCGGCACCACCCGGCTCCGCTCCGGCCACCCGCGGCTCCCCGCTCGCCCCGGGACGGGGTACCGGCCCGACCCGGCCCCGGCGGAGCCTCCCGACGCCGCGGCAGCCGCAGCCGGCCCGGCCCCGCCGCCCCCGGCCGGCTCCCCCCGCCGCCTTCCTCGCCTCCTGGGCAACATCATCCCTCCTCGGCGTTGCCTCCTCCTCTCCCCCACCCCCATTTTCTTTTTTTTTTTTGCCTTTTTTTTTTTTTTTTTGCGCTTCCCTCCCAAGGTCCCCCAGCGGGCTGTTACCTTCAATTACGGCTTTTCCGACCAATTCTTGTCTCCAAACAGCTGCCCCCACCTTCCCTAGCGCACAAGCAACTCCCGGCAAAGAAAAGGAGGAGGGAAGACGAGGAAAAAAAAAAAAAAAGAGAGAAAAAAAGAAAGAAAAAAAAATTACAAACCTCTCCTCCCCCTCCGAGTCTGATACTATATATCCGGCCGGGGGAGGGAGGGAGGAGCAGCGCCTCTGCTCTGCCTTCCCCCTGTCGCACCGAGCGGCTGCGGCCGCGCGTACCGGGGGAGGCGGCGGCTGCCCGCCCGGGGATGCGGACCAGCTCAGGCCGCCCGGGCTCGCCCCTTCTCCTCCGCCTTGCCCGGCCCTGCTGCCGTGCGGCCGAGCCCAGGCTGAATGGCAAGCGGCGTGGCTCTGCGGCGGGAGCCGCTAGGCACGGCAAGCACCCCCGGGGAGAAGGGCCGTGCCCGGCAGGACTCGGCCCCGTGTCCCCCCCAACGCCCGACACACACACGCCTCAGGCCGCCCCTTCTTCCTCGGTCCCCGCCGCTGCCGGCATCGCCCAGCAGCGGGGAGGCAAAGCCACGTTTCGCTGCTCCCCTCCCTGCGCAGCCTGCCTCCGCCGCTCCCCCCCGCGTTAGCCCTGCCGCAGGGTACCCGGGCACGCCGCAGCAGCCCTCGGGGGAAGCCAGAAGAGCGGGCGAGAAAAGGCTCCCTCCCGGAGGGGCTCCTCTCCTTACCGGGCGGACGGGGCTCCTCCACCGGCGCGGCCGCCTCCGAGCTCCCCGGGGCGCTTGGGGAGAGCGGCTGCGGCGGCTCCTCGGCGCCTCCCCGAGCCCCTTCCCTGCCCTCCCTCGTCCTCGTCCTCCCCCCGCCCTCCGCCCGCCGGGGAGAGCGGCAGCGCTCGGCCTGAGCCGGCAGCCGGGCGTCGCGGGAAGGAGGGATGGGCTGCAGCCCCCGCACGGCCTCCGGGAGGGGAAAAGGAGCCGGCAAGGAAAGGGGTAGTGGCGGGGGGGAACCGAAAGCTTTCTAAATCCACGAGGAAGGGGCAGGGCACGCGGTCCGCCGGGTGTCCTCCAAGGTTATTACACCTCCTCCTCCAGCTTCAAGCACAATTTGCCGCTGTGTTTAAAATGATCAGGAAGAATGTTGTACGCAGAAACAGAGTTATAAAATCGGCATATTAAGTTAATTACACAATTTGTCTTACGAGCATTAGGAAAAAACCGAGACATGCAGCATACCTGCTCAGCCACGAATATCTACCTTTGCCATGAATGTTAAATTTTCTCTCTCTGGCTGTAGAACGTACACCCTTGAAAAGATTCTCTCAACCTGACATAGGAATCAGCAAGATGTGACACTTTTATATCCTCCTATTACACTCGCAGTATGTACAAGCATTAATTAATTTTACAAGGTTGTGTTTATCTAATTACTGTCTTCAATTTATAAGTGCTGAAAATTATTTATTACTGTCTTTGATTTATTAGTGCCAGCCCCAGAGAGGTTGGGTAAGATGTCCCCTGATGACTGAATCAGTATCATAGCTGTCAGCAAAACTCCACACACACAAAGGGATTAGGTACTACACCCAGAGTTGCAGTTCTCCAACTCCTAGTTCCTTTCTTGAGAAGCTTAGATGATACAGGCACCTGCCATTTCTACATGAAATCTCCTGTGCGTGTCTGTTTGCACACCTGGGCACTAGTAGTTAAAGCCTAAGACTAGCTGAAGTCTCCAAAGCCTTCGCATTTTCACCTCATTCTGGCTAGCGTCCTTACAGTACACATCCCACTACTCTTCATGTGACAAATGGGCATGGGGCTCTAAGACCAGTGTGGGCCATAATGGTCCAAATTGCCCAGGACACAAGACCTATGTCAACTGATCTCCACACTATACCGACAGAGTTGGAGTAGGGTTGTATGTATGGGGTCAGATAGAGCCATTTCTATGTGGAATCCCCTGCGCACGTCTGTTTGCGCACCTGGGCGCTAGTAGTGCACAGAAGAGTGGAAGCTCTGGCTTCCATTTCATTTTTTCCTTTACAAGGAAAAACAACCTACAACTTCTTTTACGGTTGGACTTGATGATCTTAAGGGTCTTTTCCAACCTAAATGGTTCTACAATTCTATGATTCTAGCAAAGGAGTTTCAGATTTATTCATTGGAAATGTAGCGGGAGGGAACTTGCAAGGAAAGCAACCACAAGAAGGTGTTCTTACCCAAGGAAGTCCCAGCTATTTGCAGCGAGTGGCTGGTGGCTGCTGGGGTAATTCTGAGTAAATAGGGGTTTGGCTGCCTACATCACAGTCGTATTCTTTAACAGAAACCTCTGCCTTGACAGACAGGCTGTCTAAACTGAAAAAGCCATGCTTGAACTGCCAGCTGAAGGTGACTACTTGGCACCAAAATGGGGAATGAGTAGACAAAGATGTGAATCAACAGAACAGGCAATCAGGGGCGGCTTTGTTGAAAGACCGTGATCTTGCAGTCTGAAAAATAACCTGAAGGAAAGTTTCTGTGAGGCACAGAATCAGAGAGAACTATAGCTAGCATTATCTTCCAGGACATTGAATAGAAAGCTTGATAAGTATCAGTTCTTGCATAAACTCTTTCAAAAGACATTGCATGGGAGACAAAGGTACATTCATATCTATGAACCTATAGAAATTCCTTTGTGACGTTTTGAAAAAACAGGCAGCTGTGAAGACCAGTTCCAAACTAAGAGCCAATTAAGACATTAAACAGGTAGTGTGCCAGAGACAGTCCATGACAGCTTCCTAGAAATCTCTAGAAAAACGAGACAATGATTTGGTTAAGGAGGTGAAGAAACAAGAGAGAATTATCAAAACAGTGCCAACCTGAGAAGGCTGCCCTTTGAACCGACGAAAAGAAGGTAGCAATGCAGCTCTCAAGGGTTTCAAGGGCTGGGAGAAGTCTAGAGGCTTTGGCTGAAAAAAATGCCTTTTAGCTAGCTGCAGTAGTACATCACAAATGCTTAAAAGGAGTAAAAAATGTAAACTCTCCAGGGTACTCTGTCCTCAGGGAAAAATGAGAGAGATTAGCCTCCATTGTTCTTTCTTGGGTAACCCTCTTAATTCCATCATTAATTGCAGCGACTGAGCTTGAGAAAGTGCTGTTGCAAGGCTGGGACTTTAGTCTGTATCACATGGATATCATATCACAGGATGAGGCGTGAGTTTGAAACTGACCTTACTAGAGATTGCATACACCTCAGCTTCTACGTAAAGCAGTATAAGGAAGACGTAAAAGTAGGAAAGTTAAATTTTACACCAAACTACCATTAAATGATTTGATGCAAAACTGCTTAAGGGAAGTTGCCTGACGAGGGTCCATGAAGAAGAACTGGAAGAATCTTCCATATTGGAAGGATTGGAACAGCGCTTCCCACACTTCCTTTGACAAAGTGCCCTAACTCTACGTCTAATGGATTACCGAGAGAGAAAAGATCAGGAAGAAAGAACTAAATGTTTGAAACACATAACGGAGTATCTTTGGGACAGATCAGCCTCAGTACAAAACCCCCCATCTTTTATGGATGATGAGCTAAGGAACTTTACAATTGCTTCACAGAAACTAGGGAAGGTTGAGCAGCTTACTTCCTGCAAGGTCGGTCAATAATTTTTCTTTTGCAATTGCAGATCTGTACCAGACACAATGATGCCTTACCGTATCCTGTTGACGTAGTCTTACCCAGTGTCTTATTTCAACATAGGCCAAATCATGAACATCACCTAGTGAGGGCTTGTGGTTCTTTCCCCCTTCATATGCCAAATTCATGAGTATGGTTCAGGGATGAAAAGTTTTGTTTCGAATAGCCTCTGGATTCAAAATGAAGCGTACCTCTTTTGCAGGTTTAACAGTACATACTTGCGCAGTCACCTTGAAAAAAAGCCAAACCCCAAGAAACTAATTCTTCCTCGACCTTCATTTACACACCTTACATCATCAAAAAGTTAGAGACCTCAAGAGAATGTCGACAAAGCCTTAGGAGCACAAAACCAAGGAAGCACTTAAACAGAGTAATAACTTAAATACCTAACAACAAACCTCAAGTCATTCACAGGCTATTGGTGAAAGAATCCTATCCTAGCAGGGGTATAGTTTCATCTAAATGCGAGAGTGAAGTGCTTAGTCTGCTCACTTCCATAAGAAAATTATTTGCATACAATTTCTTAAGAAATTACTTTATTTTATAGTCAATTAAGTGGCCTAGTTGCAGTTTGTCTGTGGTGTCTCTGTTTTACCAGAAAAAAAATCCCACAACAGCTGATTTGTTTAAAAGCCACCCTATGACGCTGATGTCTTCTACTAGACGAAGCACCAAAGAACTTCATTGCTGTTAAAATAAACATCACTGGCAGGAACTCTGTATGGAGCCCACACTTTGTTGAATACCCAAAATCAGTTTAGTACTCATCTCAGGTCTTAAAAGGCTGGATAGAACATTTGTGACCAGCTCTTGGAAAAGATTATTGCTTATTTGAAGGTTAGCTGTTATCTGTTATCCTGAACATTGAATTACTATTAGCCACAAAAATCTTTTCAATAACTTTGGAAATAATAAGCACAGATATAGGGGTTTGCTTGGTTGGTTGGTTTGGTTTGGTTGGTTGTTTGTTTTAAATACAAGCAAAGCAGCTTAGTCTGAAGAAACGGTACAAGAGCCCAGGAGATCTATAAACTGGAAAAAAAATAAAATGAAGTCCAGATCCTTAGGGCTATCAACATCTCAGAAATCTAAGGGAATCTAAGGGTAAAGGGTCAGCAGCCATTTTAAAATTGCTGTTTATTTTTCTAATAGAAATTGCTAAAGTGGTTTGCTCAAATTTATTTTATCCCTGGTTGCACGCAACCTTCTTCAGCAACTTATTTTAAGCTTGCCTTTTTCATACCTCATTTCAGCAGAGAAAAATACTTTTATTTTATTCAAAGCTTGTGGAAATTGAGTTGGATTATTCTGGAAAGTGTGTATACTCCCAGATATGAGTACTTCACAGACTGAAGTAGGTGTTATGGACATGGGCCTCAAAAACAGTAGAAATTGGGGTCTTCATCCTTAGTTTGTCAGGAAGATCTAATGCCCTTTACCCTAACCAAGGACTAACTAACACACTAACTACCAAGGACTAACCACACTAACACTAACTAACTTCATTCCTACTCATTAATATCTACGTGAAACCTGCTAGTTACATCTGAGTTTGTCCTGCTTCCCCTATCTGGGATCAGAGCTAAACAGAGGAGGCCTCAACTTTAACAAGAGCATCATCAAGGTGAGAAATGTAAACTACTTCTCTTCTTCTTCCCAAGTTCAGCTAGGTGAGGGTATGGAGGCAGGTCCTCATTTCAGACAAAGACTTCTCCAACTCCTGGCTGTAGCTGCAGTGCTGACCAGCATCCCTGATTTAGCACAAACATGAGAATAACCACTTTGGCTTTTGACCCACAGACAGAAAAATGTGGGTTTGCTTTATCTGGGCAAAGATAGGTTCTAGTTTCCCCACTTGAGATCACGTTAACAGGTAAAATGATACTATCTTGTGTTAGATCCTGTTGCCACCTAAGCATACACTACTCACATTAGGAAAGAGCTAAAAATGTTACAGGCTTTGCAAGTTTAACATTTATCTTCTAGAGAGGTTCACTGCCTCTAGGGAAATCTGGGGTTCACATCATATCCAGCGGTCCAAAACAAAACATCTTGTTCTCCTGGGGCACACTGTTAGCAAAGGCACTCTTAACCAGGATGAAGATCTAGTCAAAGAACATCTCAAGAAGCAAGTGAGGAAATTCAGGTAGGCGAGGACTAGATCACATTGTAAAATCCTTTCCATTCTAGCTGTTCGCCATGCTCATGGGACAACCCTCTGTGCAAGAAAGAGGCCCTGCAACTCTCAAATTTCACAGCCTGTGTGAAACGCCCTTCAGTCTTTCTCCAAGCAAATGGAAAAAAGACATTGTGATAATATTTCTGGTCTTATGCTTGCTCAAGAAAGTAAGCTTTATCAGAGTAATGAATATGTTGGTGTTCACAAGGAATGATTCATAACGTTGTTATGAAATTTTTTTCCTAAGGGCATTTGATGCTTAATTTTATGGCCTCTCTTTTAGTTAAAAGGACTCATTTAACAGTTTCAAACTTATGCAATGAGTGACATTTTGAAAATACCCTTTAAGAAAATTCTGTGTCAGTCTTTACCTTGTGCTTCCATCAATGTGAGTTTTAATGCCACCTTCCTCTCTCACGTCCAAATGATTTTATTCAAAGTCTCTTGAGTAAAACAGAACATGGAGAATAACTTGGAGGTAGGGGCAGGTCCAGCCACTGCTCCTGAAGTGTGTCCATGTGTGGCAGGGTGTCCGTTATCTTTTTAGGCCAGAACCTTACCCGGTGCTAATCAATATAGCTCTGCTGGTTCCCTCTTACTGGCTTATTAGAGAAAGGAGGAAGAAAGGCAGCTGGCAAGACATTCACAGTATAAAAACACAATTTACAGAAACTGGTGCTGCCATCATAATCATACAGTTGCTGAAGCAAGACCATCTCCTGCAATGCACATGTGCAATCCCTCATGTACACACTGTTCAGCACGGCCTCGTTAGGTTCGCAACTGAGTTCTTCCACCTGACTGCAGAGAATCTTTTTAACCAAATGCTTAAAAGCCCATGTCTGCAATATTTATTTCAAACTCGGTTTTCGAGCCATGATTTACATAAATCACATAGTTTATTGCCAGCTTAGAAAACTACAACTACTGTAGTAGTTGTTTTGAGATTGAATTTCTGACTAAAGAACCTCAAGAGAGTACGTCAAGGTCTCAGATAGGGTTGTTCCACGTGCACTATCCAGATGCTGATGAGCTCAAGAAGCAATAACAATCTGTCTGAAGTCTTGTGGGAGTGTATAGGAAACTAGTGTTACATGCTTTTTTGGGATAAGATGGACAAGGTGAACAGCATGAGAAGAATACGGAGTCAAAACATCTGGAGTTTCCTCTGAAGAGGACTCTCGTGTTACAGGTTCTCAAAACGTGTTACAGGTGGGAAACTCGTGTTACAGGTTCTCAAAACTCACTTTTGAGCATCATTTTTTTTGTTGTTTTGTTTTCACTTTATTAAAAGATAAGCTTTCTTTGGCTTCTTCACAGACATCAGTGTTTCTCTGAATTCTCGCCAATGAGGGCGATTCAATCTTTGTGAGGTACTACGAGCAAAGCAATCATTTTCCATGAAGCATCCAGAGGGGAAAAGAAATATAACAGAAAGCATAAAAAAATAATTAACCTTGTTTTTTCCCCCAGAAATTTCTACCTGTAGCTTTAAAAAGTTTCAGCTTGACCTATCATATTTATGTTGATTCAGGGTTGAAGTTGCCCTGTTACCACTGCAATACAGAAAGGGAACTTCTGAGAGGAGCTGATTTTAGGTGATATATAATTTTACACTTATCTTTCACTTGCATTTTGATAATATAATGCTTATTCAGATGAAGATTCTGAACGGCAGCTAGCAGGATCACCTGCTCCAAGAGCACATGTATAAAACAGGCTGCAGAGCAGCACAGAGATAGTTTAGCTGCCATGAAAAACCTAACTGTGGGTGGAGGCTTATGGGAATTAAAAAAAAAATTGAAAAAAAAAATCAAAGACAAAACCTGTTAAGTTTATTTTAAGCCCTGTGTGATTAAAAAAACTTTCACCCAGACACTCACCCCTACTGATGGCTGCCCAGCTTCATTGATCTGAGGGACTGGATTGAAATGTCTTTTACATAATGCTTATTTAGCAACCAAATGTTAAATGAATACCTGCTATGTCTTTCTACTGTGAGCTACTACCTACTATGACCGCCTCCCTACGGCTTCCAGTAGACAGTTCTGATATTTCTGACTTAGCATGTCAGCTTGCCCCCTAATCTTTTCTTCAATACGGTAGTTACTCTGGATTTGGAAAGTGTATATCTCCTGCCACTTTTGTAAGACCCATGGTTGCAACATGGCCAGTGTGCACACACATTACACAAAACTTTCATCCCATCAGTATTTAGAGTGCTATTAATACCATTTTTATTAGGTTAGTTGTGATCAGTGTTGCTGCGCGATGGCACTAACGAAGTAAAATGAAGCAAATAAAACTTGATTTGGGACTTGTTCACCTGAATTTCTGCTTTGTCTGTGAGGAAGGCTGAAAGCACACTCATGGAGTTGCCCTCACAGAGCTTCCAGAGTGGTCTTCTGTCTAGGCTGTGGGGACTTCAGCCAACTTGTCCTCACACAAACTGGACTGTGGCTGTGCTTCGGTTCTGCTGTTGTGACAGCAGTCACACAGACACACAACCCCTCTTTCCTACCCACGCTGACCATGCCGAGCCAGGATATGTCAGCTAATCTTCAAAGTTCGTGTACCCATCACTATACCCCACCTAATACCCATCGCTATACCCCACCCCACCTTTACGGTTGGAATCGATGATCTTAAACATCTTCTCCAACAAAAATGCTTCTATGATTCTATAGTATACACCATGCGAGTGAAGCAAACTGAAACGTAATGAAAGATATGTTTTTCGGATCATCTTTTAGACAAATCCTAAAATTCTGATTAATGGAGTAACAGAAAAATATTACATGAGTCCAACTCCAAACAGAAGGTAATTGTCTCACATTACAAAAAAGTTTTAAAAAATCATTTTTCTATTGATATGTGTTCTTTTTTTTTCCTTGAGGGAGGGAATTAATTAATTTAAGTGATGTTGCTTTTGTTTTCTTAATACAAGGAATCCCCATTTTGCAGTTTTACTTTTTTTCCAACAATTTATTAGCCTTCACACAAGGTACAGATGAAGATTAGGGACTCTGCAAAGAAGCTTAAAAATTAAGCCTACAATTAATGTTTGAAAGTAAGAAGATGATATTAACAGTTCTTGTCACCTGTCAGCCTGACTGAATTTAATTCAAACTTGGTGTTTATGATGAAGGAGAATCATAGCTATGCAATGGAAAGCTGCCAAGAGACTTTGGACAGGTTAATTTCTTAAATAACAGTAATCTTATTCATTTACAACTTCCTCATGTGGTCATAATACCTGAGGAGATAGAGAAAATGCCAAGTTGTTGAGTGCAAATAAAAAAAAAGTCAAATGTTGATTTTATAAAAAGAATCCCACTAGTGCAAGAACTGCAGTGCACAGAATTTTAAAGGTTAAAAAGTTTCAAGGAAATCAGAAATTTGAAAAGGTCAAGCTAATGTGCCATGATACATTGCTACTGGCCACACTATTTCTGATACAAACCAGGATGCTGTTGGCCTTCTTGGCCACCCGGGCACACTCCTGGCTCATATTCAGCCGGCAGTCGACCAGCACCCCCAGGTCCTTTTCCTCCAGGCAGCTCTCCAGGCACTCCTCCCCAGGCCTGTAGTGTTGCGTGGGGTTGTTGTGACCCAAGTGCAGGACTTGGCACTTGGATCTTCCCCCTGTACTCGGCACTCGTGAGGCCACACCACGAGTACTGTGTTCAGTTTTGGGCCCTTCACAACAAGAAAGACATTGAGATTCTGGAGCGAGTTCAGAGAAGGGCAATGCAATGGGTGAGGGGTCTGGAGAACAAGTGTTATGAGGAGTGGCTGGGGGAACTGGGATTGTTTAACCTGGAAAACAAGAGGCTGAGGGGAGACCTGATCGCATCCTGAAAGGAAGTTGTGGCAAGGTGGGTGTTGGTCACTTTTCCCAAGTAGCAAGTGTAGGACAAGAGGAAACAGCCTCAAATTGCACCAGGGGAGATTTAGATTGGATATTAGGAACACTTTTTTCCCCAAAAGGGTTATCAACCGTTGGAAGAGGCTGGTCAGGGAAGTGGCTGAGTCATTATCCCTGGAGGTATTTAAAAGATGTGTAGACATGGCACTTAGGGACATGTTTAGTGGTGGACTTGGCAGTGCTAGGTTAATGGTTGGATTTGATGGTCTTAAAGGTCTTTTTCCAACCTAAATGATTCTGTGATTCTATGATTTAAAATTAGCCACTGTCTTTCATCGATTCAGTGTCAGCACTGAATACTGAATAACTGTCAGTGAAACGTCATAGCGCTGCAAAGAATTAATAAAATACCTAATGTTTTCAGGTCAAATTATGCCTAAACAAAATAACGTTCTTTGCATGTCTGAAGTGCCTTACATCACAAAATGTCAAGCCAATTCTCATGGAGTGATTCATGTCAGCCAGAAATAGGGTCCTTGTCACATGAGCCTTAATCCTGATTTTTTAAACATAGACCTTACAATGTTTGTACTGTAATTTTTCAGCTTTTTAGTAGGGGACCAAAGGTGGCATCGGTTACTTCCTGATCAGCTGATCTGTAAATCTGTTAATCTCCAGGTGACAGACACGTGTTAGCAGTTTTATGCTTTAACATATTTCTTATTATTTACCCAAATTATTTTGATTTTCATCCAAAACAGTATGATCTGGAACTCAGATTAATACGGCATAGAAATATGAGTTGACAACACCCCAATATTTTCTATGTTTCAGAAATAAAACTGAGCTTCAAAAGCCTTACAGAAGTCAAGGCAAAAATCAGTTCTGGGATATGCTTTTATAAGGCTTTCTCATTTTATTGGATTTTCCCATCCCTGAATACAGTTAGATGCATATTACAGGGATAAAGTTACCATGAGAGGACACCTAGTGGTATTTTGCAGAACATCAGAGACGTATACTAGATTTTCTGAAGGCACTCGGTTCTTTGTATATATATATATGAGATCATGCTGTTCATTAATCCCCACGGATGTCTAGGTTATGATGCGGAGTACCAGATATTCCTTGAGAATACTAGAGAAAGTGTCAGATACTTGGCAACTAGTCTAAAGGAAACACAAACCCTGTTTACTACAGAATATTGTAGCATTCTGTCTGCACCTTTGGGGATGAAGCATTATTCCATAATAAAAGGGCTTAGTGAGTGCGGCCGCTATGCACCGGCAAACAAGACCGAGACCATCTGTGAGAAAACCACACAGAGCAAAGGCAAGACAGTCTAACCTGTGGTGAGCTACTCTGTGCACTTCATAGTTCCAGATTTGGAAGAGCAACAGTGATGAAGCTGAAGGCAACTGTGCAGCAGTGCCAAATTTAGACAAGGAGGTCTTGGGCTGTGATGGTGCCATCACCCACTTCAATGCAGTGGTGTCTAGATAAGCTAGATATATGAACAACCCAGAGAATCAAATAAAGGAAGCCAACAGCAAGGTGCAACAGCACAAACAAGTAGATTATAGCCCAGTAAGCATACTGGCATCAAATCCATGAGGCCTAGCAGGCCATGCAAGATGATTTGAAAGCCCCTTCTCAGTTATTTGTAATATTTGTAATGCCATTGTAAAACAAGGGACAAACAAGAGTAAATACTAGCACAAAAGACAGTTAAAGTGAATTGCAAAAAGATAAGATATAGCAGATGTCTTGCTTGAAGCTTGCCAAGAAAAACAAGTCTGGTGGAACTACCAGGGAGTGAGTCAGTAGGAACATCGTTCAAGGGCTAACTGCTCTTGCACATTTGAAGTATTTCTGCTAGCAAAGATACAAATGAGTATTAAAAAATCCAGATCCATATGAGAAATGCAGAGTTCTACTACAATTTTGTACACAAACGAGAAAGTATTTAACACATTCATTAATCTGATTTCCTGGTTCCCGTTTCTATGTCTCATTTAGTAGCATTAATTTCTTACATGTGCAGATGTTTTGTCTTCATGCAGTTTGATAGCACAGGATCTCCTTCAAATATATTCTGTTCCCTACTGACATTTCGTCCTGAGGTAATCCTTGCCATAAACTGTCTTGGCATGAGTAGGGAGTTTCAGTGTATCAGCAAAAGGATTTAAAGTGTGACAAACGCTTAGTAAACAACAAGAAGCAGGGTTAAAACCCAATTATCCAGTAAATGCTATTAATTATTGGGCTTCAAAACACCTATAAAGTTCCAGAACAAATGACTGTTGTGTGATCTGCAGTACAGGGGCTCACATATCCCTGACCATTATCCCCCTTCTGAGAAGCACAGGCTCTATGATCTTGGCAAGCTTTGAAAAAGAATTTTTTTGTTGAGCTGTAGAAGAATATCCCATGCAAGATATGAACAGTAAAGACCAAAGTGAAATTGAGACAGTGATAATGACTCAAGAGAAGAAATAACAACAAGGAAAGCATCAGACCTCAAGATAAAACATCATAAAGTTAAAAGGCAGCTCAGCAAGAATAAGGATGATCCCGTTTAAATAGCAGAGGCCAACAGTTTCCTACTGGATTGTCAGCTGCTTGGCCAGCAGACTCAAGAACTACCTGCATGGGAGTCGTAGACACACTAGAGCTTAGCCTAGTATCACATTAATTCTAGCTATCTAATATGAATATTAGCCAATAAATAGTTGACCTGTACTTAAAAGTATAATCCTGCTTGCAGGGACTCTGAACATACAAAAAGATGCTCAAATAAAAGCAACCAGTTGTCAAAGGTTACAGCAGGGTTGTGTTACAGAGAAAACAAATTTGTTGTTCTTTCCTGTGGTCAAAAATGGCGATAAACTTGATGAACAAAGGACTGAAATAGGAAAGTTTCTGTTCTGGTTTCACAGATTCTAGTTTTGTGGCTTTGATTCTCTAGCAGCCTTCTTGAGAAGATTTATGTGATTCCTTTGGTTCTGTAGATGTCTGTTCCCAACATTTGCCCAATTTCATTCTTCAGTAAGAAGAAACAGAGAAAGGAACATGTTCAAGACCACCATTTTTTTTGTTATCAACCGAAACAATCACCTAAATTGATGAAAAGGTGTATGTGTTTTAAGGAACGCCCTGAAGAAGCATTGCTCACCATTTACTTTTCTTTAATGGGACAGTCACAATTGCTAGCTTAAATCACATTCTACCCATCCCAATGTTCAAATCCTTGGGCTGCCTGAAGAACTTGACTAAATAAAATCCTTTAATAACGAATGACTGAACCTAAGTGGTCAGATTTTCAGGCAGCTTAAATTGCTCTGATGAGCTTCCTTCATTCATGGTTTTCATTGCAGTAAAATATCCAGTCCTTGTGCTGATCACAGTAAACACAGATGAACCAAGACAGACACAGTTTAACAAAAACGAACCTTAAATTACTAATTGTGCAGTACTGCAGGAATAATTTGTCAGAAAAAAAAATTGAGATCAAGGGGTTTTCAGCTTTCAATTTTTCAGAGTCCAATAAGCCTCTCAGCTATTTTGGCTGTTCTCTTTCAAAGTGCTCTGCTTTTGAACTGGCAAAAATGAAAATAAGATTACCAGAACAAGAGGGAGAAACCGTATCCAATCAACTGTGCAACTGAGACAAAGGTCAGAAAGCTCAAGTACCAGTAGTAATTTGGATAGTTGGACTGAGATGTTGGAGAGATGACTGCATGGTTTTGTTTTGTCTTTTTAATTATGACTCAACAGCAACACAGTGAGACAAAGTATATACATGTGTAAACATTTTAATCCTACAAAGTACATCAAGACACGACCTTCTCAGTTCAATGGGATAATAGCTACAGTTATTAAAAACCCCAGGAAATGCTGTTTGCGTGGGAAGTAGGAAAGGCAAAGGTTTAAGATATGCAGGTGCTTTGGTAAAACAAATGTATTGTTGATTTTTACTGCAACAGCAGCCAAGACCTCAGTGATGGGTCAAGGCTTTACTGGGTGAGGCACTGGACAAAGCAAGAGAAGAGTCTTTGCCCCATTAATCTCGTAGTCCCCTGGAAGACAGACTCTCTGCAGTAGTAAAATGGTGAAGTGGATTGCTAGCTTGGTGCATGGTGATATTCACAGAGTTTACAGCCTTAAAGCCATATGAAATTTTATTGGGTGTAGGTGGCAAAGTTTTGGTAGCAGGGGGGCTTCAGGGGTGGCCTCTGTGAGAAAAGACCAGGGGCTGTACTATGACCAGACACAGCCTGTCACAGCTGGCTCCAATGGACCGTGACCATAGATAGGATCATAGAATCATAGACTGTCTAGGTTGGAAGGGACCTTTCAGATCACTGAGTCCAACTATCAACCTAACACTGACAAAAACACCACTAAACCATATCCCTCAGCACCACGTTTACCCGTCTTTTAAATACCTCCAGGGATGGCGACTCCACCACTTCCCTGGGCAGCCTGTTCCAATGCTTGATAACCCTTTTTGATGAAGAAAGTTTTCCTAATATCCAACCTAAACCTCCTCTGGCACAACTTGAGGCCATTTCCTCTTGTCCTACCACTTATTACTTGGGAAAAGAGACCAACCCCCACCTGGCTATAACCTCCTTTCAGGTGGTTGTAGAGAGCGATAAGGTCTCCCCTCAGCCTCCTCTTCTCCAGGGTAAACAATCCCAGCTCCCTCAGCTGCTCCTCATAAGACTTGTGCTCCAGACCCCTCACCAGCTTCGTTGCCCTTCTCTGGACCCACTCCAGCACCTCAATGTCTTTCCTGTAGTGAGGGGCCCAAAACTGAACACAGTACTCGAGGTGGGGCCTCACGAGTGCCGAGTACAGGGGGATGATCACTTCCCTGGTCCTACTTACCACACTATTCCCCATACAGGCCAGGATGTTGTTGTCTTCTTGGCCACCTGGGCACATTGCTGGCTCATATTCAGCCGGCAGTTGACCAACACCCCCAGGTCCTTTTCTGCCGGCAGCTGTCCAGCTACTCCTCCCCAAGCTTGTAACGCTGCATGGGGTTGTTGTGAACACAATATGAAGGAGCCTTCATCACAGCTATGCTTATTTCTCAGCTTTTCTGCTGTTCTTTGCCTACCCCTACTCTGAGCTTAGAACTTGCTCTGCCCTGCAGCGGGGGGCATGCTTCCCCTTACCAGGCTCTAGATCAACCCAAATGGCCTATGTTTTAGACTGCCCATCCTCCAGTGGGCATTCTAGTAAGAGTCTAACTTTCTCTTGCATCAGCTTGGCTTCCAACTCCAGGCACGTTCTGCCCTATGTGAGAGCATGGTCTGTACTCTGACCTCGCCTGTCCCAACTCATTAAGCATGCAACTCTTTGGGACCTCTTCCAGAAAGCATGATCAAAGCTACTCTTCAGTGTTCCCTCATTTGAGACCTTGTCAGATGTGTATGTCTGCTCTCAGTGTGCTTTAGACCCAAGCTGAACACTTCTATGAATCTCTCCATGCCTAAACCAACAGATTCTGTTGGACAACCCCACGTTGCTGCTATTGAGAGAGGGGAGACACTGCGCTAGCTTACCTTGTTTTGCGGGAGAGCACTGAAGAAAGCTGTTTGAGGAAAAGCCTCTCTCTTTTGGGTGTTTTGAACAGAGAGATAGAAAGTGGTCCAGCATCACAGCACAGTGAACCTGTCCCAGCATGAGGCAGGGGATGTTTAGCACAGGGGCAAAGGTTTCTGTTTTGAGAGTGAAGTTTAACATTTGCAACTGACGCTACTGCTTCATTTAAAGTATATAAACATTGATTATTTAAGGTAATATGGTGCCTCCGTTAGATAGTTTTTTATAGCATTACGATGTATAAAAAGGTGTTAGGAGGATTTCAAGGAACATTCTCTACTGCCTTCCAAAGTTTTGAATCTAAACTTATGCTTCTTCCCAGTTTAGCACTGAATATCCAACAGCTGCCAGTGGCCGTGAGTAGGTTTCAGTTGCAAGAGCAAAATAGCTGATGTTCTAAAGGGCTGTGTCCAAAGGAGTTTTGTTCTGCCTAATGGCCAAGGGGAAGATTTTCAAAGGCCAGTATGTAAGCTGAAATTTAACAGGAATCAAGATACCACTACAGGTTTACTTTGGAGGGGGAGAGGCTGAAGAGACCCATAGAAGCTGTTAGACCCCACTTGGGATGGCATTATCTGACATGGGCAGAGCGCCCCATCTCTATCCACTCCTTGTTCAGACCACAATTAGGTCTAGATTTCCAATACATGGCTTAGAAATCGCGTGTGTGTCCCCCCGCCCTTAAAATCTGCAGTGCAAAAGGCCAAGCGCTCTCCTTCCTGAAGGTAAGGGGTCTGATGCAAAAAGGAGGGTCATTTATCATCCAGCTTTGAAAGAAGTATGAAGAAACAATTGCCTACCCCTCAGAAGGAAAAGGCATTGCATGACTCAGCTTTCCTGTTTAGTTGCCGAGAGCAGTTTTGGTCTGAAGGCAAAGAGGCTGAAGTACTGAACAAGAGAAAAAGATGGTTCTGAGCGGCCTCACATGCCAATAACAGGGTATTCTTTAAACCTTTCTTGTAACAGTGGGGCGAAGAGCAGGGGATATGAGTATTCGGACACATCCCACATTTATTAGACCTCCAAAGTATTGAAAAAGCATTGTTTGAATGCTCCTCACCATTAGGCAGAAAGGAAGGGAAGTCCTAATGGAGGCAGGATGACAGCTTTCCACTCTGGAGGGGAAATTTACTTGGCAACAGTAGCCACTCTTTTCCTGGACGCCTCACAATCCTCATCCCTACCAGTCATCTGGCACAGGCTTTGAAACATCAAGTCATCATTATTCACTGTATTCCTAGCGTGACATTTTCTTCAGCAGAATTTCATATGGTTTCTGCGGCATTTTGTTATTGTTTCTTTTATGAATGTTAATAAGATTTTCTTAAAGGGAACTGGGGAAAAAAAAAAAAAGAAATAAGAAATTGAACTTCTGAGGTAAACAGAATGGAATAAAACAAAAAAAAAGGAAAAAATAAATCAATAAAGAAAAATATCTCTAGATTTTATATTAAAAATATCTAGCTTCATCTACTTAGAACTAATATATGAAAAGATTATCCTAGCATCTTGTGCATGAAATGTTCATATGGAAGAGTAGACAATTAGTATCACGTTGACAGTGTAAGAGATATGAATAACTGAAAGAAAGGTTGTTAAAATGTTTAAAATGAAATTTGCCTTTCTTCATTCATACTACTTTCAAAATTGATTTCACATGCATGAAATCATACAGCTGCTAAACACTTATCATCACTATTGCTTCAGTAAAAATGTGAGCGTTCAGAGTACACCTGTGAAATGTTTCAGGCCAAGGAGGAAAGGAAGGAAAATCTAACTTAATGCTCCTGAGACTTCTGAGGGAAGAAAAAAAGAGCACTCCTGCCATGACTTTAAATGAGAGTGAAAATGTATGCCTTCTCTATTCATGAATTCAAAGTTCAAAGCCATATGAAAAAGGAATCTAAAACCTTCTGTATATAATCAGTATATACAAAACCAACATATAGTATATAGTCAATATATACAAAACCAACATTTTACATCATACTACAGAAAAGCGAAAATGCATATACGCAACAGCGGTTTGCAAGCATACATTAGGTAACGATACCATGCAGCATTAAATATGTTTAGTAAGGATTCAGCTGGTGTCAGTTCACTGGGAGATGTACTTCTCAAGCTTTCTTCCCTTTCCAAACCAGGATTTCTTGCATTTTTCTGGTGATGTGCTGTCAGGGTTTGGGGCTGCAAAGTAATATTATCTTTGTGCTGTGATGAAAACATGCCCTTGGGGTTAGCATGCTCACATAATGAATTGCTTCTAATATACCTTGTCTGACTATTATCCGCAGCTTTGATCATTCTTGAGCACAGAAGGTGAACTTTTTATATGGTGAGTGGGGAGGCAAAGTATCTGGTTGTTAGTTTTGACTTTTCTACTTTTACTATGATCTCTTCACTTTGTTTTATTTAAACATCATTTCCTCCCCCGGGAAAATGAATATAATAAAATATATCATCCTCCTAAGCGTGACAGAAGGTTTAATCAATCTACTTTTACAAAAATCCTTGAATGGAATGTGAGAGAACAGGAATTTTTGAAATTGTTTACTTCCAGAAATATTTCTCCTCTTCAGTTGCCAATCATTTTCAAATATTTTGCTCCAGCCTTTAAGGAAGTTTTTTTTTAAGCTGCAGATAATTTAAAGCAGAGGAAAATTCCAAAAATACTCTCAATGTGTGAATATAGTCCTCCAAGTTTATTTTCTTAGCTGTATTTACTAAAGCCAGAGCACTTTGGAAATGATGTAAAAATACACATGAAACCTTGCAGACATTTTTCTGACATACAGTTTTCCTGACAAACAAAAGCTGTGAACCTTTACAAGTGTATTAGCTAAAACTGTACAGCTAAGTACAAGTTCATGTGGATTGAAAGATCTGTTTGATCAGGCCTAAATTTTTTTTGAAAACATAGGTTGCTATAAATAAGCAGCATTACTTCCATTTTGTAAGAATAAAATCTGTACATACACCCAAACAAGCAGATGTCCGGCATTTGCAAAAAGTGTGAAAAATCCTGTTCGCATCATTCTTTCTAAAATTCAAAGGAATTTACACAGGAGACACAATATACATGTAGGGACATGCGTGTCCCAGCAGGACTCTAAGGAAAGATAGGTAAAAATTATGATTTCAGTGGAAATATTAACAAAAGGTAAACCTTGGGCATGTTTTTCGGAACCGAGACTTTAAAATCATGTTTAGTGGTAGCTATGGCAGCTCGGAAAAGGAGACAGCTCAACACAGAACTCAAAAAACCTGCCCCAAACTCATTATTAAATGGATTAAGACAAAAAAAAAAAAGGCTTGAAAAAGCCTCATTGGGCACAAGATGCCCAAATGTCTTGGTAACAGACTCCAAAAGGAAATACCAAATACAGATGGTGTTTCGGTTCTTGCTGTGAGTTCAAGGGAACAGTTAACAGTTAATGGAGCGAGTTAAATACACCACTGTCAGTGATGAGGTTTAGGCATACGTTTTGGCGACCTCCGGCTACCACAGACCACATCACATTCTCAGAGTCAAATTTAATATCTTGGGCTGGGGCATCTTCTGCCCTTGGAGCCCCATTCTTCCAGATTCTGTAAGGAAGGCGCTTTTCTTATCTAGATTAATACTTAAATGGATTTTTTCAGTTGTTCCGCTTGTTGTTGTGAATTAGGTTGCCTGGAAGCAGAGCTTTTGTGACTCACTCATTTGTATATTCTTAGAGGAGATGGGGAGAGTGGAAGGAAGTAGCATGAATAAAATATAAAAATAAAATGCATTGCTTTGTCTGACCTGCTTGAAATGCCAGATTAACGTCTGCTTGATTTAGTTCTTTTTTTTTCCCTTGCCCATCTAACAAATAGTTTCATAGCACTGTGTTGAACACAGTTTATTTTTACCACTAAAGCCTTGGACCCCAGTAGGGGTTATTAGTACTATGGCATGAGTTCTAATAGCTCAATACCGTGAACACAAATCTTTTTAACGAGGAAAGATTTCATGCGCATCGCTCCTGAATATATTTGACTCTAAAGCACCTTCTCTAAGTTGGAATATGTTTCCTATTCGTTTCTTGAGCCACTGTGTTTAAATAAAATCTTCCTCATGGTCCATTTAGTTTTACTACCTGTACTTTAACCACTAGATCAAGAAACACAAAGACTTGGAAGTCATGATGCCTGCTTTTTGTACTTGGCTCTACCATTCACCTAGCGATCCCTGCTGTTTCAGTTTCCTCAGCATAAAGGGAGAGGGTGATAAAACTTTCAGATATTTAAAGCAATTTATACGAAGTTTGTGGTTGTTATTAAATTCCAAAAGGTTGGCTCGTATTTTACATCTCATCATACCAAATTCCAGCGCAGGTTTCAGGACATTTTACAAGTGATAAGTTTATTGCAGGCCTTCTGTGAGAAAAAAGCCAGGAGGGATCACATGAACTAGCTGTACAATGGAGAACTCTCCAGAGATTCATTAGTAGAGCTGATTGAAATTTGGATTTCTACTTTCTGATTAAGTTTTGAAATTTATCTTTTGTTCAAATTGGGAATGCAAACCAGTTTGTGGAACCAGTTTTCCTTTGGTTTTGTTTTGCAGAGGTCAAAGAATGTTATTGACGAAAATGTCTTTAGGGAATTTGCCATTTTTAAAAGCGCAGTTTGAAAGATGAAGTGTCAACCAGAACATTACATTTTAAAAAAAGTATTATTATTTAATGATTGTTCGGTAGTACCAATAACAACATTAGACCAATAGTACTGGTGATGACCTAACTTCATGTGAAATAAACCAGCAGAGGTTTATTAAGCATTATGGGCAGTTGTCTCTTAATGATGATTGAGATATCTTCTTCTGTAAATCAAATAATAGTATATTAGACCAGTTGTTACTAGTATTACTAAAGCATAATTGTGCAAGGGTCTAAACAGAAAAATAAAAAGGATTACACGTGGTACTAATTAGCTACTCTATTTAATTACCTTATGAAGAAAAGGAGTATTCCAATATTATAAAAAGACATTGAAATGATGCAATACATCATCAAGATACAAATCATGCAAAAATAAAAACCCATTCATAAACAACAGACCTATTCCTGGACTGATGTTAGACAATTCTTTTGAAATATACATTTTCCCTCTTTATCTGCTTTGTTTAATCCTCCTCTCAAACCATTCCATTCGTTCTTCCCTTCCACTCCTCGCTTAGAAAGTTTTCTCGGGTGGGGTGCACGGCGTTCTTATCCAGATTCCCACATGTAATTGTGAAATATATCTTTCTAAGCAGGAAAGTAATAACCCAAGATGTCATCCAATCCTCAGCCTGCAGCCACCTAATCTCATCTCTGAATCTCCATTCAGCCTTTCTTGATGTCTCTTACCGTACGGACTTTGTATGGAGACAAATATGTCACACTACAGAGCACTGAGGAAATAGCAAGGTCACCTTTAACTACACGTGGTTCAGGAAGACTTGATAAATGCTTAATATATGTTGTAAAACATAAGTAGTCAAGAAAACCTCTTATCCAAGTGATTACGGTGTCCCATGTCTGATCTAATTAAGGCCAAATGAAAGAGAAAACAAACAAATAAGAAAAACAAAGGAGGATAAACCTCCTCTCCCCCCTCCAATATTTATGCAAATCATTGCATAAATAAAAATTTGCATTTAGATAATCTGTAAGCAAGTTGTTCCTTTTCAGGATAGGAGAGGGATGGGGCTGGGTAGTAGCACGTATGCCTGCGTTAAATTTCTGTGAAGTGCAGATCATGATGAGAGGGAAAGATTAGGACAGTAAACGATATATTTAGTCATCTTCCCCCCCCTCCCCCCCTGGCAATGGGTAGCTTCAGACAGAGCAGACCTGTCTTCACATAGCCCTTCTACAGGTAAGGAAAAGAGGGAGGTTCCTGCAGAGGCTGACCCAGCGCATCAGTTCAGTCCTGAATGTCACGCTAGAGCAACTTCTCTCATTTTCCTCAACTGTAAAGCAATAATCTCATCCTGTGAACCATGGATACTTCTAAGGGTGCTGTAAAGCATACCTAAGAGCAGCGAACCTTTTCACGATATATTTGAGTTCAGTTTACAGGGCTTTGCACCTGCATTGAATAATTGTTAAAGGACTGCAACTAAACGAAATCAGCTAGCTGCTGTGAGAAAGCCTTAGGTACTGTTTTTCATTTTCAAATCTGTACAAACATATAAGATTTAATCAACTGAATTAACTCTGTTTGTTAGATGAAAATTTAGATCATCCTGCAGCATTGCACTGCACGGTCTGATGCACTTACATAGCAGTTCTAGGATGCTCTCAGTTACCAATGACTCCTTTTATACACTGGTTTCAGCTCATTACCCTGCCATTCCTTGGCAGACTGTCTCTCTCCTTTTATTTTTCCTCTTAAAAGGATTCTTTGCTGCCATCTACTTGGCACAGTCAATTACAGCAGCACAGAGTAGTAGCATCTAACCTTCACTTGAATAAGGTGCAAAGCAACGGTACAGAGTATTTTTCTCTTTTCTACTTCTTGTCTTGATCTCCTTTTAACTACAGTCAAATTCACTCAGCAGAGCACCGAGGCGACTATACTGCTGCTGTATAGTTCATCAAAAGCTGTTTTCGGTAGTGTTGGAGCAGGGTACGCCTCCTTTGAAATCCGTGATAGTTTACAGTTGCTTTGTGCATTTTGGTTCGGGGAGATTAATTTTCCGTTTTGGTTTGCTACTTTTTCAAAGCAAGGTACAATAAGCTGCACTGCGACCTGTTTGCTTAGATTTTATCCCAGGCAGAAGGCTTAGTGCTTAAACCTCCCAAGCAACTTTTTGGTGAGGATATACTGCTGAGCCACAGTACCTGTCCCTTTGCGCATGCAAGCATGCAACCCAGTAGTATGGTAAATCCAGGAGAACATCTGTGCATGTATGAAGAGCTATTTCTTCCTAAAGCTAAGGAGGATACATCAGAGGGGTTAATTCACCTTGTTCACCAGCACAGAGGAGTGTAGCCACAGCATGCAAAGGATTCACCAGTGAAGGACTTTCTCCATCATGTGGCCTTAAGGAGGCACCTAGGAAATGCTAATGAGGGATGAGAAGGGTGATAACAACTCCCTTGGTCTGTCTAGTTAACTCAGTCCCAGCCCAGACAGATCACTAACCTTCTAGCTCCCTCATCCGTCATCAGCACAGCTGGCTCTGCCAGTTTTTGCAGTGAGGTCCAATTAAACTGTTCATAACGAAATACATTAGTCAAGGAAACCGAGGGATCCTTCCCCTGGCTGGGTCTATGTTTGCAACACACAGGGCATGTCAGAACAGCCCTGCCTGATGTCTGTGGCTTGTTCTGCGGACACAAGAGGAGGAGTGAAATGTGGTGTTTCAGAGTATGGCTACCTTGCAAACCAAACCAAACCGAACAAAAAAATCAAGCCCAAACAACAAAAAAGGAGGTGGTCACGTTAGATAGATAACTTACTAGCCAACTCATGTTAAACGACAGTGATAAGGCAACTCTTGTTTTATCTAGGGTTAGAAGCTTGAGCTGGCACAATTAATTTGATGTGTTTGATGGGCAGGGGTGGTGAGAGAAGAGGTTGTGCAGCCTCTTCCCTGTCCTGTGACACACAGCACGCATCCCACCAAATTATCACAATGGAATAGAGGGAGCTAACATAGCTTTTTCACATACACACTTTGTAGCTAACCTTTCCATAAAAGCAGTTGCCTTTCAACAGGAAGACAGGACTCAAACACGTCATGTAAGTAAGGAAATTACTTAGGGGTCTTTTGGGATTCATGCAAGTGCAGAATGTCATCAGTCCTCTAAAATGATGTTCAGAAGACTGCTATTTTTCAACAATAACTTTTAGCTGAAAGAAGAGGAATAGCAAGAGAGCAGTATCACACGTGCTGCCTGTATTGCCATTACCTATTATATGCATTACCAGGAGTGTATTTGCTGAGTGCCATGAGTAAATAGCACCAATGACAAGTAACCATTTTAGGGATGTTTTGACTATCCAGGAACTCGAGGAGTTAAGACAGTCTTTTACCAAGGGATGTAAAGTGTGCTGCCTCTTCCAACTTTTTTTTCTTTCTTAATTTATGCAAATAAGTTTAGGGACTTTCCTATTCTGAGATCAGCAGTTTCAGTTTATCTGGTCTTTTCCTTTATTACGGGGACATTTTGTGAGAAGAGGATGCTTGTCATCATCAAAACCTTTTGTATCACACTGGCCCGGTGATATCACACAATAGTCTCTGGAGAGTGTTCTAGAAACCAAGCTTTCAGACATCTCGGTAGACCTCTGAACACTGCCTAGTAGCCCCACATTTTAACTTTCCTGGTTTGAGCTTGGTACCTACAGCATATGAGAAGTCAGATGTGACCAGCTTCTTTACAGGATTTGTGTGTGAGGGGTATGAGAGGAGGAAAGAGAGAGTGACGAAACCTCCATGAACAATAAAGACAGAAAGGCCCCACAAAGCATCCAGAAGAGCCCTCAGTGAAACAGAAGAAGTGAACACAGTTAACAAGCATGAATTGCCCAATGACAGACAGGAGAGGGGTGTTGGACAGCATACAGACTCCATGTAACTTGTGAAGGAAAAGCTGACATACAAGAAATGGTTGTCTATAAGGGTTGTGCTCTCTCCTCCTCTCTTCTCCTGCATCAGTTCACATCATAGGTAGCTTACTTAAGCACAAGGGCTGCCATCAGATCTCCTTAGACCTCCATACCTCACCGTAGTACCTCCCCTTTGTCCCTGGGTTTCCCTAGAGCCACAGGGGTTCCCTAGCTCTTCTCCAGAGCTGCCTTTGGAGCCCAGGGCTCAGGAGGGATGTGGCATGGGCCAGCTTGACAAAAGGTCAGAAGGTGGGCCAGATGAGCAATTCCAATGTTAAACATACAGCCAGCTCCAGGCCAGATCCCAGCAGTGTCTCATAGATACCCTACAGTGCCCTTGTCCTGTGGAGAACGTAGCATCCTGATGTCTCTGCATAACTCTAAGGTGTTCACTCATTGACACGGGACCACTGGAAAGCCAAGAGAGTATTTTCATATGGCCACTATCTCCGAGCTGTGGAGGGACTGGAAAAACACAAGAGGATCGTGATCCACAGCAGCTCTGGGGCAGCAGGAATAGAGGTCTGAACTTGGGATTCCTTGCAGGTGCTTTATACTGAGCTCCAGCTAGGCATGCATGTATGTGGTGTGAATCTTCAGAAGTTCACGTCCGCGACAGCTTACCTTGTTACCTGTGCCAATGCGTGAAGTCCCATGTGCTCTCTCTCATGTGACCAGCAATCGCACTATGGGAACACGTATATGGAATTATGCTACATGCATTCCAAATACCTGCAGCCTTCCAGGCCATGTGAAGTTGAAGAAGCTGCAGCAGTATGCTGCTCCAAAGAAACTGTCTTCCAGTGAGGTACTGCTAGAAATACTGCTGAGTGAATCTTGATGCTCAGGGCCTGCCTGACCTTCAAGCTAGGTGGACTAACGAAGAAAACAGCCTTGAAGAAAGTCAGCTTGCGCCCCAGGTTAATATACACTTCCCCTGCACAACCTCAGTGCAACGGCTGAAATAAACCTATATTTGCAGCAGTCAGCTAATGTTTTTATCTGCAAGGCTGAAGGATGCCAGGTCTGCTCACTTGGCATGAGCATTAGGGTTCCTAGTACACAACAACTTCCATATCTGCGTAGGTATATATGGAACCTTGTTCTTAAAGGGAGACTGATAAGTTTGCCTTTTGAGCCACAATAAAAAAAAGATGTGCTTTTTTGATGGAAATTAGTTGCATCCTTTACTGTACTAGCTTCTCTGTTAAGTTTATAGATACACAGAGGACAAAATAAAATCTTATGCTACTGAATAGTATTGAAAGAAACACATTTGAGGATAAAAGTGAGGTTTTAACTCATTAGCCTTATAATTAGAAGGCTCTATTATTTATCTGCATACTTTTGGGAAGATTAGAAAAACAGTGTAAGCTGGTACAGCAGAGAAACATTTGACACTTTGGGGTTTGTGTACAGTAAAAGATGTACATTAAACAAAGACAGACATTATTTTTTACCATTTTTTTAATGAAAAGACCAAGCCTCTGTATTAATTGAAAGAAACTGGAGAAGTAATGAAACTTTAGTGACAGACAAGTCTCTCCTTTTAGATAACACACCTCCCACGGGCTGTCCCCATATAACAAGAGATGCACAACATGAATAACAGGCACCATACCTTTCAGTAACCACTTGTAAAACACCCTGGAAGTGAAACAAAAACAATTATGTCAGTGAAAATTTGCACATCCCTTGTGGATGCTAATGGACAAGCCCTGACACAGAGCCCAAAGCTAAAAAGCGCCAGCTGCTCTCAACATAGCTTCAGCAGGAGTCTCGTTGGAAACGTACCCAGAAACAACCTTCCTCTTGCAAGGGATAAGTAGTTCTGAAATGGAAATGCCAGGGCAAGCACAAAGGAGTCGTGCTGAAGGTTGGACACATCCCCTGCCAGACAAGAAAGGGGAAAAAAAAAGAACATGGAAGTGGGAGTAAACAAAATGCTGCTAAATGAATGGAATGGAATGGAAAGCCACTTTTCTGCTTCAGTTATCCTTGCCTTGGTAAAATCATCTCAGTGTTTCCTAGCCACTGGCAATCAGAGTCTGTTTATTCAAACAATTCTATAAATGGAAATGGAAAACTAAATCCCTTAAGACTGTAAATAACTAGGGTGCTGCATCCTGAAACATATGAAATATTAAACAACACACTACCATTTCCTGGAAAAAAGATGATCATGGAAATTCTAATTTGAGAATGAAATTATTCCTTTTAGAATTGCTTAAAATGTAATCCTTGGGTGAGATACTATTACTTAAATGTATTTTTAAGTGGAAGAAGAGTCCTGGCCCTCATGCCTCGAGGAGCTACGAAAATAATAAATGTTAAATAATAGTCAGAATCTGCATAAACAAGTACATCTGTCATTAATTAATAGCCTGGCAATGTCATTTGGAAAAAAAAAAAAAAGAGGAAAAGACTAAGACATGAAACAAAACAAGAAGAGAGAGAACAAGATGCCACAAAAAAATGATGAAAACCATATGTTCAGCCTGAGATTTTTACAGTCTCTTCACATCACAAACAGGCATTGTATGGGGTAAGCCAAAACAACAGCAGCACTGTCAACTAAAAAAAAAAAAGGCAAAAAAAGAAAAAAAAGAGAATAGGTCCCTGTCTCTGTATTTATGTTGAATGTTTAAGTGCCTCTTCCTCAGAGGCCTTTTTGTTCTGAAGTTGTCTTTCATTCCAGGGGCACTGGGGTAGAAGCGTGCATCCAGCTCAGTAAAGACATGCTCTTAAGACAGCTCTTAAGACAGAGACTCAACTCTGACTTCCAGCGTTCACCAGGAGCACCCAGTTTGCCCAAGGAACCTGATGCTCTTATGCTAGATACAAGGTTATTGTCACAAATGCACACCGGACAGCAAATCTCTCCCACAGCCTTTACAAAAAGTCATCATAATCATCCAGAAGTGAGGGCCCAGGGACTGACTCGTCTGTCTGCCTTCGCTTAGTCGGATTAAGTGGAGGTGGTCAGACCTCCCCCAGAATCACCTAAGCATGGCACATCACAGGAAAAAGGCAGGTAATTGCTTTCTACCAACACAAATTAAAACCTGCTACTGCTAACTCCTCCAAGCACCTTAACAAAAGGAATTAACTTAGGATCAAAGGCTGCTATGTCCCATGTCTCCCACCTAAAACTCCACAGAGATGTGGCATTCAGCACCACACCAGGGGTCTGTGTCTGCATCTGCAACAGCTCCAGCTCCAGCTTCAACCTCAACCTCAAGCCCAAGCCCAACCCCAACCCACAGAGGAGAGGCTTAGAGAGGGGCAAAAGCAGGGAATAAGCAATGCAGTAGGCAGTGCTTCATGTGATGTGGCTAACATTATTATTACTAGCTAATTACTGGCGAGGAGGCTCCTAAGGAGGCTGGGGTTTTGGTTGTTTTTTGTTTGTTTGTTTTTTAAAATCCATTAGTTTTCATGGTACTTAAAAGAAACACATTATGCTGTCTTCTACTAAGGAAATTTCTCAGCTCAGGATTAGGATCTAGCATGTGCTTGTAGCTGACATCTCATAAGGATTTCTCTGTTTTAACTAGCACGATAGGTAGCTAACTGAATATTCTTTGAGATGGCCAAGCCCCTGAAGTTTGCAATTTAAACTTTGAAGTATGATACCAAGTAGCTTACAGCTTACTACGAGGGAGATCAACTCTTAACTTGGGTACTTCTGCTGGACATTGCTAGACAACCTCTTCTTTAGGATGCAAAAGATTTCAAGCGAAGAATAACTCAGCTTTGGAGCTCAAACCTCATTTAAGTTAGGAATACCACAGGCTGTTACAGGCCCCATTTTGTGAAAAATCTGTGTTAAATTTGTGGCTTGCTTCCAGATATTTTACAGAATGATTGCAAACAGCATTGGTTTTCACTTCCTATCCAGAGCTTATATGCCAGGTAAGCGGCAGGAGAAGTGCTTTGTTAACACCTTCATACACCATATGGAGGAAAAGAGGGGGGAGGGTACTTACCTTTAGGGCTGCTTTACCTCCTGCATTCATGTTCTCCAGCTGATAGAAGTTCCTCATGTGCTGTCTCATGCCTTGACATTTCCCCAGCTGTACCCGTGGGTCAATGCAGCTGCTTTACTTTGTTTTTTGGGACAGACACAACATGGCCCTGACAGGTCAGTTAGTGACTGGTGTGGAGCCACAGGGACCAGGGCCAGGACACACTGGCTTCCTCTGATCTTGAAAGCTAAGGAAGCTCAGGCAAAGCTAATACCCAACAGACATCATCTGGGAATCTCAGTTAACATAGGTACCAAATAAGGAGAGGAGGTTCAGCACAATCAGCCTCACTTCTGTGCCCGGTAAGATCATGGGGCAGATCCTCTTGGGAGATATGCTGAAACATACAGAAGATAGAGAGGTGAGTAGAAACAGCCAACATGGCTTCACCAAGGGCAAATTGTGCATGACTAACCTAGTGGCCTTCTACAGCAGAGTGATTGCATCAGTGGACAAGGGAAGATCTATGGGTGTCATCTACCTGGACTTCTGTAAAGCCTTTGATTTAGTTCCCCACAACATTCTTACCTCTAAATTGGAGAGATATGGGTCTGATGGATGGACTGTTAAGTGGATAAAGAATAGGTCGGATGCCCACATCCACAGAGTTACAGTGAATAACTCAATGTCCTAGTTGAAACCAGTAACGAGTGGTGCCCTTCAAGGGTCTGTATTGGGACCAATACTATTTAATATCTTCATCAATAACATAGACAGTGGGATTGAATTTACCGTCATCAAGTTTGCAGATGACACCAGGCTGAGTGGTGTAGCTGATTTACTAGAGGGAAAGATGTCATCCAGAGAAACCTGGTTGGGCTTGAGGAGTTTGCCCATACAAACCTCATAAAGTTCAACAAGACCAAGTTCAAGGTCCTCCACCTGGGTCAGTGTAATCGCCAGTATCACTACAGACTGAGGGATGAATTGATTGAGAGCAGCCCTGCAGAGAAAGACTTGGGGGTACTGGTGGATGAGAAGCTCAACATGAGTTGGCAATGTGCACTTGCAGCCCAGAAAGCCAACCGTATCCTGGGCTGCATCAAAAGTGTGGCCAGCAGGTCGAGGGAGGTGACTCTGCCTCTCTACTCCACTCTGGTGAGACCCCACCTGGAGTACTGCATCCAGCTCTGGGGTTCCCAGCACAAGAAAGGCATGGAACTTTAGAGTAGGTCCAGAGAAGGGCCACAAAAATGGTTAGAGGGCTGGAACACCTCTCCTACGAGGACAGGCTGAGAGAGTTGGGGTTTTTCATCCTGGAGAAGAATAGGGCTCCAGGGAGACCCTATTCTGGCCTTTCAGTACTTAAAGCGTGCTTACAAGAAACACAGAGAGAGACTCTTTACCAAGGCCTGTACTGACAGGACAAGGGGCAATGGTTTTAAACTGAAAGAGGCTAGATTTAGATTGGACATAAGGAAAAAAAGATTTATGATGAGAGTTGTGACACTGGAACAGGTTGCCCGGAGAAGCTGTGGATGACCCACCACTGAAAATATTCAGTCAGGTTGGATGGGCTGTAGGGCCTGAGAAGACTTAGGCATAGTAACCCAGGATAATTCATCTCCTCCATCCATGTCTGTAGAGTCCCAAGCGTATCTTATCTTGTTGTCAAGGTAACCCAGGATAGTTCATTTTCCCCCCATCTTCACATATCCTTGCAAGGGTGCCAATGTGATGTCCAGCTGCAGACCTTGGAATTCCGACAACAGCACCTGCATCATATCAGCGAGTTTGCTAATGAGCAAAACAAGATATCGCATATGTAAGATATGTTAATCAGTACACATTTTATTATGCATCCCTGTGATGCTTTCGCTTGAGTTTCACCCTCAAGAAGGGCTCCACTGCAATGGGTCAACATTTTTACTAGCATTGGTGTCCCGGGGCTACCACTGTGGTAATGCTATCCTTTCAATAAAGCCAAAGCTTTCACCCACTGAGTGTCATACCTTGTCCCCGAGGGACCTGCACCTGCTTTTTGCTCGTAATGTGCATCTTTGAGCAGCCCAGTCTAGTGAATGGCAGGGGGCTTGGACTAGATGACCTTCAATGTCACTTCCAAGCCAAACCATTCTGTGATTGTATGACAAGGGGATTTTGTTGGAACTATAGTCAGAGTTTGGGAACTAAGGAAATGTGGACACAATAGTTTGGGGAAAGATGAAGAGTCTGAAGAAAGCACATTTTTCTCTATCAGGCACACACATTAATTTTCTGAATGGCTAAATTGAGAGAAGTGCTTCACTGATAGCTCCTTTAAGATGCAGCCAGATTTGTTGAGGTTACCCAAGAATATGGAAAACAGAAACTGCTTCTACTTTTTGTTCCTGTGTTGTGCCAACAATGGGACACTTTATATTATTCCTTGCATGGAACAATGCCTTTTGTATGAAACAGAATTATGCTTAGTGGGAAGATAGCAATAGTTTCTCTTTATGACAGACTCTCTGTCAAACCTCATTGTAACTGCTATCTTCTAGAAAAATCAGTGCGTTTCACAAACTCATATTCTTTTCCTCATTGAACATCTCTTCCATTTTTGCAGCAGTCACCCAGGGAGTGCTGCCTCTGCCAACAGGCTGTCATGGTTTGCTGATTTGTCACTGTTGCTCCATCCCTTCAAGACTTCTCTGGACGCCCTTTTGTAGACCCTTTGCCCTTGTCTGTTTTCAGACAAATCTACATCTTTTCTGCTGACCCGCAACTTCAATGTCACTGAAAAAAAGTAAAAATATCCAGGTTCCTTCATGAAGGACAGAACTAATGAAATGTGGTTTCCTATACCTCTAGTTTCAGAGTTGGGTTCGCTGGTGTTATCAGAGTGCAAAATTTGAAGCTTATTTTAGAGGGGGGTGTGTGTGTCCCATGCTGATTCTCTAAGTTCTCACAGGAATTCACGGCTGTTCTTTCAGTGCGTTCCCAAGAGGCTGTCCTCACTCTTCCCAGCCATTTATTTCCACAGATTGCAGGCTCTTACTCCTCTGTCAGATTTGGTTGACACAGACAGTATGATCACCTCATTTTCCTGATTTTTTTTATTTGTTTGTTGTTTGTTTGTTTGTTTTTTTAAATCTCCACCTTTGTCGGTGTGCTTTTTCAGAGGCACATATTTTTATGAGTATAATAATAGTTACAGGGTGATTTTGTGCAGAGAGGTTTTAAATTCAGTGTATGGCAGCATTCTCTTTGGGGCGGGGAGGCAAGAGGGCAAGTCAGGGATCTAAAAAACATTGATTTGAACAAGAAATGTGTTTTTCCTGTTGAAAGTTAGGGAAAAAATTGAATTGCTCATACTATTTTTATTGCAAATAGTATTTTACTTTTAGGTTTTATTGCTTTAGAAAGCCTAACAGAACAAACATGAGATCTTTTGGGATGAACGTCTTTGTACTAAGCACTCTATACAGACACAATTGTTCCATTTTATATTTCTGTTGAATAACTGCTCCATATAAACTGAAAATTTCTGGCCAACTCCTTCCCTCCGCCTCCCCAAAAGACAGTTAAGTAAAATCCAGGGCAGGAACCTAATCACTAAGTTGTTTATGCTGAAATACATACCTAATTCTAATGTTGCTTCAGGAGTGGCTGCTTGTTAGTTATCCCTTTTTCTTTGGTTGTGGAATTTAATGTGCTGCACTCTGTAATTCTCATATGGTATTGCAAATAAATACCTTGTTGCAAATATTAAGGAGTAATTAGAAGATGAGAATGCTAGACTGGATTGCAGGTGAGCGCAGTGACTACTAGCACATGGTGACTTGTCTGATCATGTGGGAGGTTTTGAAACCTTTGTTCCAGGATTAAAATTTCTTAGCCAAATTGTTGGAAAAACTTTGCAGAATTTGTACATCTTTTTTTTATGGAAGATATTTGCACCTCTTACTGTAGAAACAGAGTACACATAAGCAATGGCATATCAACAACACCCTCGAAATGATCCAGAATTGTTATCAAAGGAGTACTGCTCCTGGAAAAGGATAGCATATAACTAGTAGGGCCTGCTCCCTGAACTGCCTGCAGATAAATTCTGTGAAAGCTGTATCCACAGAATGACTGCATCACAAATACCCGCATTCCACAGGCCATAAAATATTTTAACACTAAGCCAAGCAATTCATTACAAAAGATCCAAATCCACCAAAATATTGTTTCATGTAGAGGGAGCAAGAGACATTTTGAGTGGTGCAATGGCCCTCAGTCCTTTTAATACCATGTAATTTTCCTAGGTGAAGATGTCCATCCGGATGATGTCAATACTATCTCCCATAATATCCTCATGTGCAAACAGTGTTGTGCAATTTGGTATACTACCCATATAGAACTTGTTTAGTATAACTCACTTAGCATTAGTAGCTAAATTTGCTGAAGCCTCAGGCTGCAAGCTGTGAACTTTTACACAGGTACGCCAAACTTTTACCTAGCTAAGTGAAAGAAGGCCCCAGAGACAGTTTGAGCTGGAAGATACAGAAGGCCACTACAATCACCATCCGACGCAGCAGCCTTAAAGATAAGAGAAGAAACAGCTCACATAGAGACGATGAAGGGAATCAAAGAAGAACGGGAAGACCCCAGACACTAGTATTACTACTGGCCAGAAGTGTTGCATGAGGCGTGGGGAATTTAGATTGCAAGGGTATAATTGCCCAGAGATTTCTTCTTTCGGGGTCCCTCTTTGGAGGCACCCAGTTGAAGCTGCTCCACATGTCAGATAAATAAACCACTTATTTACTCTGTGGATTGGTGACTCAACTCCTTCAAGCAGGAATCTAGGGCTGAGCCCTGTTGACAGTGGCGTAATTCCTGCAGGAGGCATAATTCCCTCAACATGGATCAAGTGAAAGGAAGAAGGAAGTTTACAATAAGTGGAAGAAGGGACTGACCCCTTGGGAGGATTACAAGAATGCTGCCAGAGCGTGCAGGGATGAAACAAGGAAAGCCAAGGCCGCCTTGGAATTAAACCTGGCTAGGGATGTCAAGCTCAACAGGAAGGGCTTCTACAAGTATATTGGAAGCAAAAGGAAGACCAGAGAAGTTGTGCGCCCACTGTTGAATGAGACAGGAGCCATGGTGAAGGAGGATGTGGAGAAGGCGGAGTTACTGAATGCCTTCTTTGCTTTGGTCTTTACTGCTCGGCCCAGCCCTCAGGAGTCCCAGGCATTGGGGGAAGTAACGGGGAAAGAAGACGACTTCCCTTCAGTTGAGGAGGATCGAGTGAGGGATCAATTAGATCAATTAGATATTCACAAGTCCATGGGCCCTGATGGGATGCACCCAAGAGTGCTGAGGGAGCTGGGAGAAGTGATTGCTGGGCCACTCACCATCTTTGAAAGGTCCTGGAGAACAGGCGAGGTGCCTGAGGACTGGAGGAAAGCCAAAGTCACTCCAGTCTTCAAAAAAGGTAAGAAGGAGGAGCCGGGGAACTACAGGCCGGTCAGCCTCACCTCCATCCCTGGAAAGATGATGGAACAGCTCATTCTGGACGTCATCTCAAGGCATGTGGAGGAAAAGAAAGCTATCAGAAGTACTCAACATGGATTCACCAAGGGGAGATCATGTCTGACTAATCTGATAGCCTTCTATGAAGGCATGGCTGGATGGATAGATGAGGGGAGGGCAGTAGATGTGGTCTACCTTGACTTGAGCAAGGCATTTGACATGGTCTCCCACAGCATCCTTATAGGGAAGCTTAGAAAGAGTGGGCTTGATGAATGGACAGTAAGGTGGATAGATAACTGGTTGAAAGACAGAGCTCAGAGGGTCGTGATTAGGGGCACAGAGTCTAGTTGGAGGTCAGTGACGAGTGGTGTTCCCCAGGGGTCAGTACTGGGTCCAGTCCTCTTCAATATATTCATCAATGACCTGGATGAAGGGATAGAGGGCACCCTCAGCAAGTTTGCTGATGACAAAAAGCTGGGGGGGGTGGCTGACACACCACAAGGCTGTGCCGCTGTACAGAGAGACCTGGACAGGTTGGAGACCTGGGCAAAGAGGAACCTTGTGAAATTCAAGAAGGGCAAGTGTAGGGTGCTGCAGCTGGGGAGGAATAACCCCATGCACCAGTGCAGGTTGGGGGCTGACCTGCTGGAGAGCAGCTCTGTGGAAAGAGACCTGGGAGTCCTGGTGGACAACAGGATGACCATGAGCCAGCAATGTGCCCTCGTGGCCAAGAAGGCCAATGGCATCCTGGGATGCATCAAGAAGAGTGTGGCCAGCAGGTCGAGGGAGGTCATCCTCTCATCCTCCCCCTCTACTCTGCCTTGGTGAGGCTGCACCTGGAGTACTGTGTCCAGTTCTGGGCTCCCCGGTTCAAGAGGGACAGGGAACTGCTGGAGAGGGTGCAGCAAAGGGCTACCAAGACGATTAGGGGACTGGAACACCTCTCTTATGAAGAAAGGCTGAGGGATTTGGGTCTCTTCAGTCTGGAAAAAAGACAGCTGAGGGGGGACCTTATCAACACTTATAAATACTTAAAGGGTGGGTGTCAGGAGGATGGGGCCAGGCTCTTTTCAGTGGTGCCCAGCAACAGGACAAGAGTTAATGGGCACAAACTTGAGCATAGGAAGTTCCACCTCAACATGAGGAGGAACTTCTTTACTTTGAGGGTGGCAGAGCACTGGAACAGGCTGCCCAGAGAGGTGGTGGAGTCTCCATCTCTGGAGACATTCAAAACCTGCCTGGATGCATTCCTGTGCAACTTGCTCTAGGTGACCCTGCTCTGGCAGGGGGGTTGGACTAGATGATCTCCAGAGGTCCCTTCCAACCCTATGATTCTATGATTCTATGAAGTGTGTTGATGGTGACATAATTCCTGGCAGGTGGCATAATTTCCTCAACAAAGAGGTTAGGTCAGTAGACAGTGAAGTGGACTAAAAACTGATGAACTACTGAGCTCAAAGTGTTTTGGTCAGTGGCTCAAAGTCCACCTGGAGGCCAGTCACTAATGATGTAATATGGAGGTTTATACTGGGTCCAGTACTATTCAACATCTTAATTAATGGCCTGGATGATGGGGCAGAGTACGGCCTCAGCAAGTGTGCAGATGTTGCAAAACTGGGAGTAGTGGCTGATACACTAAATGATTGTGCAAACCTCCAGAGGGACCTTAACACGCTGGAGAAGTGGGCTGACAAGAATGTTTAACAAAAGGAATTGCAAAGTCCTGCACCTGAGGAGGTATGACCCCATGCACCAGTTCAGGCTGCGGACTGACCAAGTGGAACGCAGCTTTGCAGAAAAGGACTAGAAGGTCATGCTTGACAAGTTGAACATGAGCCAGCAATGTGCACTTGCAGCAACAGAGGGTAACGATATCCTGGGCTGCGTTAGGAGGAGTGTTGCCAGCTGGTCAAGAGAGGTGATCTGTTGCCTCTACTCGGCACTGGTGAGGGCACATGTGGAGTGCTGTACCCAGTGCTTGGCTCCATGTCACAAAAGAGACATGGACGTATTGGAGCAAGTCCAGCAGAGGGCCATGAAGATGATTAAGAGACCGGAGTATCTGTCACACAAGTAGAGGCTGAGAGAGCTGGGTGTTTAGCCTGAACAAGAGCAGGCTCTGGGGGTAGAAATACCTGGTAGCGGAATTAGAGGAGGTGGAACCAGACTCTTCTCAGGGGTGTCCAGTGATAGGCAAGAGTCAATAGGCACAAGCAGCAATATAAAAACAAAAACATTTTTCCTGTGAGAGTGATGAGAGGCATAGATTTCCCAGAGAGGTTATGGAGTCTCCATCCTTGGGAATATACAAAACATGACTCAACATGTTCCTGGGCAACCTGGTCCAGCTGACGGTGCTTTGAGCAGGGTGTTGGACTAGATGATCTCCAGAGGTCCCTCCCAGTATCATTAGTTCTGTGATTATATGATTTAGATATACCTTGCAGGTAGGTAAAGTTTATGTAAGTGATTTTATGCATTGATAAAAATAAAGAGATATGGAGTATGCTTTGCTGGGTAAAAAACTGTCTGTCTTGCAGGGTCCAAAGAGTTGTGGTGAATAGAGTTAAATCCAGTTGGTGGCCAGTCACAGGTGGTGTTCCCCAGGGCTCAGTATTGGCATTGAAAGGCATTCAAGAAATTTCTGCCTTGAAAATTATGAGGTTTGGGTAAGAGTGGTCCCTACTCCATGTGCACATGGTCTGCTTGATGCAATAGGCATGCCAGATGTTCATTAGTTTACCTAGAATAATTCTGATCAGCCTCCAGGTTGTCTGGAAATGCTGGCTAAATGTCACAACTTCTCAAATTCCTGTCAGACATGATAAAACTTCAAGTGAACTAAAACATTTCCAGGACGCTTGCCTGTCCCCATCTTTGATTTGCATACCAAAACACAAATAGATGAGTGAAAATGGTGAGCAGAGACACCGCTATGACTTATTTTCACCTTTGCTTACCAGTGTTTGCCATTGTATCATCCCTGCTGTATTAAATGAAAGAGAAAATTGTGGGTAAGGGAAAAAAATCTGTCTGCAGCGAAGTCCAGAAGAACATCTGCCCAAGTAATTTTTATGTGTGTCTCCTTCCTTAAATAGAGAAAACATCTGCTTGGTTGTAAGTGGAAAATGAAAATGAAAAAAAAAAAAAGAAAAAGAGAAAAAATTCTTTTTATTGAATTGTATCAAAGAAGTTAAAGGTGGTTAAAGAAATGCAAATAATGAACATCAGAGTCCAGATATGGGTCTGCAGTATTTAGTCACTTAATTGCTTCATTTTGAAGTCAATGTGAATTAGCCGTCTGCTTTATATTTAGAGACCTGGACTCCAGCTCTGGTTTTCCTGCCACACCACTGCCTACCTTTCACTCTAGCAGACTGCTTAGCACCAGACCAGTGGTGAGGCTGGAAGTGCTTCACAGACGGTGTCCTGATCTGAAAGCGCAGACCCTGGGTTCTGTTTAATTAGTCACCACATGGCCTCTCCTGTACAAATACCTCTAGCCCCACTCTCCAGCCACAACCTGCTGTGCCTTGAGATGGAAATGTGACACTTAAACCAAAAGTCCAGCTAGTCCACTGACCTGTTTCTGACAGTGCCCCACAGTAAAAAAGTCTTAGACCAGAGCAAGGATGGAGATAAGCTTTACCCTGCCAAACTTCTGCAGACTAGAGCAGGAGTTATTTTAAGGGCTTCCTCAGTAGAAGGTTAAAGCTGGAGCACGCCAATTAAATTACTCTTTAGGGGTCTACTTTTCATGAACTTCTCTAGTTTAATTTTTAACTGTACTTTTGGTCTTCACAATGTCTTGTGTCAATGCATTGCACAATTTATGCTCTTTGTAAAGGAGCATTTCCTTCTGTTCACTTTGGCCCTTGGGCCTGGTAATTCCCTTAGGCATTCCCTACTTCTCGTACCATGAGAAATAGCAAATAATAATTTCTGAATTATCTCCTTTTCTGCCACCATTAGAAAATGTATTTGTCCTCCACCTCCTTTCCCATTATCTCTTTTCCAGGCTGAAAAAATCTATTCTGTACAGTTTCTACGTCCTGTGTTTTACGTCTTTCTGTCATGACAACTGGAAGGCCATCATGTGACAGCCAGATATAACAGGCATTCCTTTTCATGGTACAATTGCAGCTTTTCCTGTAAAACTCAACCACAGAGAGTGTTCATAGGAAGGTGTACAGAATGGCTAAAGGAGGAAAGATACACAATAGTCCAAATAGGCCCAGTGGCCATGGAGGTCACATCCAGGTTTTTGACCATTTTTCCTACCACAGGCCAAACCCTCCAAGCAGCTTGCTCTGTCCTCCCTCCATGCAGCTAGGAACTTACACCCACCTCTCCACGTTCCCCTCCTCTGCTGCAGCCCTGACATCCTGCGCTTTCCAGATGGTGATATCATGAGCATGGAGGGAGAGACATAGACAGAAACTGCAAGACAGTACTGATACGAGTTGTGCATATTGTGAGGATGCTGCTGTCAAGGGCATCCAAATGTTACTTGGAGGGAGAAGTTCTTTTTGTTCCCTGACAGCTGATGCCCATGTATTTTATTCTTTTTTATTCCCCTAGTGGCTCTAACTCAGCACTTCCCTATGTATAGAAATTGCTCTTCCATGGCTTTTTCAGCAGTTACTTGGGAACATTGGTCCGGTCGCATTTCTGTTTGGGAGTCAAAGCTACTCAGTTAGATCTTAGCACTAGCTGATGGGTAATCTTAGCAGTATCCAGTAGCTGCTGTTAAAGTTTTCTTGGAAGGAAGGACAGTGTCATCCCCTGCTTTGCCTGGCTCTGCATACTTCCCCCCCAGCTGAGGACCCTACCTGTGCACCACAAACTACTCCTTAAATAAGAATATAACCAGAATTGCAAGCTTTTCCACAGGAATTTTGGCTACATCACATTTATAAGGCCTCCATGAGGTCTGGGTGAAATATATTTTCGCTATGGACCTAGATAAGTGCCATAAGAGCAGCGCTGCCCTACAGTCTAGCTGGATTTTTCAGACGAGCCATCTGTCAGTGCTGTATAAATAAAGGACACTGGATTCTAGTATTTAAGTGGACTACACAATTTTTTGAGTGATGTCCACCCAGTATTATTATATGTACCTTCTCTCTGTGGACACAGATGCTAATATTTATGTTAGCTGGTTTAAATTTTCTACTACCATTCATCAGGAAGTGAGCACTAAGCTGAATTTGGGAGCAGTTCCAAATTCAGCCAAGGCAGTTTATTTTCCAAAGAAAACAGAGTTGACAATAGATTTGGGATTTAGAGACCTCATCTTCCAAACACACAGACAGATTCAAAAGTTGCTGCCCTAAAATATGGAGCAAGTACACTAATTGGCCTCTACACGCCATCCTAACGCAGTCTTTGTGTATTTGTGTATATTAGACTGTACGTTTTCTGGTGCTTTTGAAAAAGACTTGAGGCGAGGGATTTCAGCAGTTCACAAGGTTTAATGTTGCATGGCACCATCTGATTTTTGCAGGTTTATATTGGCCAATATTTATTGAATTTTATTGAAGAACTGTATTTTGTTTACATTCTGGCTGGGATTTTGAGATCCCTTCGCCAAACACCCACAAATGCCTTAACTACTTCTAAAAGTACAGGTTGTACAAAGAGAAGCAATATGCAGCCTGTCAAAACCACCTTAAAGGGAACAGGCTGTTACTGAAGCTCAGAAAGATCCACGGAGCTCCCCAACATTGCGATTTCGATGGCGCTGAGGGGCTTTGAAGTATCTGTTCAGCCGCGGTAATTTAGCACGGACTGGAGGAGAAAGATCGTTCAGCTTTCTGAAGTCTCCGGGAGCACTGGGGAAAAAGAAGGAAGGACAAGAAGGAGAAGGAAGAACAAGGCTATAGCCAGGGCGAGACACCTCCTTGCCACAACAGCAGTGCTTGCTGTACGTATACGCTCGATACCCAACTTGTGGAGAACGGCAAAGAGCCATTCCTACCTTGGAATCTCTCAAGGAGCGAAATCACCGCAAAGCAACAATGGGAAAAGAGCCTTGAAAACTTTTTCTTATTTCTTAAAACAGCTCTCCCCCGTGTGCCCGCTCCCCCGCCCTCCTCCCCATTTTTGGCAGGGAGCTAGCTGTAGCAAGTAATTAAAGAGGGACTTTCACACTGGGACAAACATGCAGGAACGAAAACATTTTACATTTTTCTTTGCCAGTACGTACATTTCTGAGTAAATATTATTACAGATACTTGCATGAGCAACAGAGCTTCTTCTCTTGGAAGCCAAATGACTTTTTCTGGTTTCATTCTGCAGTTAACAAGGTCATGTCTGATCACAGTTATACCAATGGAGTAATTATACCCTGATAAAATTACAAGGCAAGGCTTTGTTTTACAATTATCCATGAAAGGTGGGAAGGAGGTGATATTGTATAAATCAGAAAGAGCATTTGTCAAATGTCAGTCACTGCAACATATTGCATGGAAGGGAAAACTGGCTTCCACTTTTTTTAAGACTTGGCCTCGGCATTTTCATTTTTCAATTTAATTTTATTTTCACAGTTTTAGAAGACTTTTTAACACAGCATATATGGCAAAAATCCTTTCCAGAAATAATTTTGCCTCGACAAGGGAATCAGGACCATTCCTGGTTGGACGTACGCCAAACCCCTTCAGAATCATTAGTCTCCTCGAAGGATTTCCTTTATTTCCATAATGTTACAGCACATCCCAATCTTCCACTTTAATTTACTGCTTTTTTTGTGATGGGAAATTGTCCTTACACAACAGCATCATCAGCCCTAATTTCTTAAATATCAATCTGCATAATCAAGATTTATGTTTATAAAAATATTGATACTTCCTCCTCTCTGTTAGGAGAGGAAAATTATGTTTTATAATTAGGCAGTGGCAACAAAGAAGATGTGTAATTATGTTATTAGCATGTGTGAATTCAGAATAGGAAGCCCTGTGCAACTTTGCTTGGGAAAAAAATGTCCTGGGCTTGCACAGTAGGTAACTGTTAACTTGCCAGCTGTTGCCAGTCTCAAAATACCAGGACTTACCATATTAGTTCACTATGGGTCAGATTCATTCCTCAGCAGTGGACACTTAAGCGTTAGCTGAGTTTCACTGAAGCCTCTGACAGTGAAACATCGGTGATCCCTAGGCCTTTCCCATGTGGTGTCCTCGTGCGTATCTCCCAGATATGTTTGCATAAGAGCAAAGCATGGCATAAAGGAAGACAAAATGAACTATAATTAAACAAAAACAGCACTAGAGATATTCTTATTTATATATCTGTACATATGTATTTGTGCATGTGTTTATCCACAACAAGGCAAAATCTTACCTTCACTGATCTTCACAATGAGCTTTAGTAAAGATGCACATTCGTTAACCCAGAGAGATTAAAATATCCTCCAAAACATTTCTTTATGTCTGAATTAAATTTTATATCCGTTAACACAGCACCTAAGATTAGAGAAACAGTTCTACTTAATTGTCATCATTTAGTGCTGCATGCCAAAATTAGGGTTTCTATCCGTTTGTCTGATGGGGTCAGGTGTCCAGGGTGTAAGGGAAAGCGGCAGTGCCAAGCCATGCAAGATGCCTCAAGCTTCTGCAGCTGCAACTCACAGAAGACCATTGTGGCTAATGACACCACAAGGAACATGGACAAAACCTCGGTTTATCACAATAAAAGGCTATCGTTCTGCAATAGAAGGCGGCCTTATGTTATCATATTAAATAGAAGATTAAAATCTGGGATCATGTGACCCTCGGTCGGTCAAAGCATTTAAACCTTCACTTTAAATCTTCCTTCTATTCCCGTCACCAACACACTTTGCACATGTCTAGAGTTAGACAGACATTTAAATGGTTTGCCGTGGCCTCCTAAGATAATTAATCAATCCCCACATGGATCTGATCACCACATAATAGGCACTTGGCTGGTAGTATACTGATCTAATCAAAGACTTTCTTCAGGCACCCTGCCTTGATAGCCATCTGACTGGCCCACATTGAGTCAAGGAGTCAGAAAGCCTGTTAGCTCTAGGAGGAATGCTTAGGTATCCCAAACAAAATATTCAAGAATTTTAATAATTTTGAAAAGAATTAGGATTTTGACTTTTTTACCCTAGCATGCAAAATATTTGAAAATCTGACATTTTATATGGCCTAGAAACTTCTATATAGCCGTATTTCAGAGATGGCATTGATTTAAGAAGGGAAATGGTATGAATTCCCATTATTTCAGCATTTTAGAGATAGCTAGTTTACTCCAGATTCCTTTCTTGGCCTTAGAAAATGCTTTAGCAAGTCTCCGTAGGCTGTCTTCTTAGTCTTTGTAAGTGCACATAAAATATTCTTATATGTAAAAATATTGCTGTTAGCAAATGTAGCAAATACTAGGCCATAGCAACTTCTGTTAAAAAAAAAAAGCAATCCGTTGTAAATATGGCATAATGAACCTTACTACCAGGAAGACACATGAGAAACTGGAGGGTGTCAGCCTCTGCTGTAAAATGAGTGCATTGAAAAAAATGCATTCAGGCTGGAGAAGAGAAGGCTTTGGAGAGACATAATAGCAGCCTTCCAGTACCTAAAGGGGCGCACAGGAGAGATGGGGAGGGACTCTTTATCAGGCAGGGTAGTGACCGGGCAAGGGACAACGGTTTTAAACTGAAAGAGTGTAGATTTAGATTGGTCATAAGGAAGAAATTCTTTACTGTGAGGGTGGTGAGAGACTGGAACAGGTTGCCCAGGGAAGCTGTGGATGCCCCATCCCTGGAAGTGTTCAAGGCCAGGCTGGATGGGGCTTTGAGCAGCCTGGTTTAGTGGGAGGTGTCCCTGCCCAAGGCAGAGGGGTTGGAACCAGATGACCTTTAGGTCCCTTCCAAGCCGAACCATTCTATGATTCTAAAAGCTACAATAGACAATAAAAAAGACATTCATCTGGTAACAGAAGTAGTGATCAATACTTTTGATCCCGTTTATGCTATTATATGGCTTTGTTCCATAAAGATCATTGGTCACTTAAATCATCATCATCATCCCCGTTCTTATTTCAAGCATCTAAGATAAAAGCAGGTCCTTCACATTAAAATTCCTGGACACAGCCTCTTACACAATAATTACACTGAGGTTCAGTCCTTTGGATGCTGCTACTTTGAATAAGCAAACTCAAGTTTGTTTAAGCTTTACCTTAACCAAGTGAGTTTCAGAACATGGTCTGGAACCTGCATAAAAGTGGGTGCTGGTTAACCAGTGCGTACATTTGCAGTATGTGGCAATATGTGTTACTTCTGTTCAAAAGGCTTCTTGTTTGTTCATTAAAACTTCACGGTTTTGTAACTTTGGACATAAATATTCCAAAATTCCTGTCTTTTCTGACTTTAGAGAGATGCTTTTGAAGTCTTCCTCATAGTGAATTATCAATAATTAATAAACGTCTGTTTCAGTTAAAACACATTGTTGTTAATCGGATACAACCATCACAGTAGTTTGTCCATACCAATACAGGCATGAAGCCACCATCCTTAGAGAGTGGATTCGTGACCAGCTCATGCGGTTTTAAATGCGCGGTGCTCCCAAAAGGGTTAGTCCTGCCCTCTCTCCTTTCACAAATACTGAGAAAACAGTACTTATTGTGGGATATTCTTTTAGGATTCCCACAATTCTTATTGTGGGATTATTCTTCTGTACCCTCAGCTGACAAATAAGATCCACCTGAGGTGGCCAGAGGTGTAGGTCTCCAGTGCAAACCAAAGAGGCAGACAGTAACACCAGGAGCTGTGACAAAAACAGCCACTGTGGACTCAGCAGAGAATGAAACACCCAAGAGCTCCTCGTCCGATCGCTCTGTGCAGTTTGATGGGTAGTTATCCCAGCTGCAAATCCAGTGACCGCTGAATGAACTGGGTGGGTGGGTGGGTGGCAATCCCTGAACCCCAAAGAGGGGCTTTGGCTCTATCTGCAGTCTTTTGCCATGTGTGACCATGAGGTCCCCTCATGGAGGGAGCTGCCAGATGACGTTGACCACTGCTGGTGGCACTCACCCTGTGTGCTCTCTTGTAACTTCTCAGCCTGATCTGCAAATTCACCACCAGCAATGTGGGATTGCTTCAGGCCCAGTCAGGCCATCTGGCTCTTTTAAATTCTTCATATAAGTCCTGTAAGTCATGTGTCAGCTTCAGGCCAGACTTCTGTGCAGGGGTAACTTCATGAATAGCATTCAGCCTTCCTCTGCTGGCTGGTTCACCTTGACACTCCGGGTGCACAGGGAATATGCCTTACCCTCAAACCTTTCAAATAAACAGGAGCAGTGGCTCTGAGCTTGCAGACAGCCTGTCAGACCCCCACAGGTGCAAATGGCTTCAATGTTCAGGTTGAGCTTAATTTGCTGAGTTGTCATGGGGTTGGTCAGGTTAAATTTTGTGATCCGCCCAACACAAGCAATGTGTGGTTGGCTTGCCCACTAACATTTAGTAGCTCTGTATACATGCACACTCACACAGATACAGGTTTCTTCTATTGCTATGTTGCTGTCTACTTGGACTTCAACACATTTCTGGTGACTGTTTTATCCTGGTGAAAAACATACTTCTAAAGAACTACCACAGGAGGGCTCCCACGTTTAAGCTTTCCAGATATGAATGTCCGCGCATGTTGGCAACACGGGTGAGGGGCTTTATTTCCCCTATTCTTCCCTTTAGCATTAGTGACATCTTGCTCACGCAAGTCAGGGGGCAAACAGTTGTACTTGGAGCCGCTCGTAGTGGCTTCTATGAGCAATTAATATGCTAGGTCACCTTGAAGGTTGCCCTCCATGTCTTTCCCATCATATCATCGTTCTCCTGACCTACAGGATTTCCAGACGTTTCCAGGCTTGAAATTCTTGGGAGGTAAGTTGGATGGTGTTCTTAAAGAAGTGCATGATGGAGGCCTGTAAAATATGTTTGCCTAATTCATGTTCACTGGCCCAAACAATATCTCTGCCCCAGACAAATCAAATGCTAGTGCTTTATCACCCCTGCCTCCCCATCACATAGGACTAACCGTGCTGACCACTCCGAAGCAGCCGAATGAAACAGAAAGGAGTTTCAGAAATGCCACAGCCCATTCTGTTCAGTATGTCCATAAGATGAGAGAGCTCAGTCCTGCCGAAGGCTCGGGCCCAGGACCCCCATGGTAGGGGTTAGCTCCACAGAGTGAGTTCACGAAACATTTTCTTGTCCAAAGATGTAAACACTAAATACCTTCTTTGGAAAAGGCTTGTTTGTTTAAAGACTAGAAGACAAAAAGCAGAAAAAAGAGATCTGGAAATGTGAACTTTTGCCTTTTTTTTTCTTTTCTTTTTATTTTTTAATTTTTTTTAAATTTTTTTTTTCTTTATGAAAACTTCTAGCACATCTTAAAACTTATAACACAAGAGCTTTTTCATTTCTTTCTCACTAAGTCAGTTTTTCTCTAGACTCAGCAAAACAAGCTCTGTTTATTAATGTGAGCTTGTCCCAAGATCTGGTTTTGCCAAGTCTTGAGCATTAGAAATCCCCTAAAAATCCTTTCCTTCTCATCCATCCTCCTAGCCTTCCTCTCCCACAACATACACAAGACGCATCCTTCAGGTTTGCTCTGAGATCAGAGTTTCCTCAGGATGTTCAGCCTCAAAGCTTGAGAAACACTGCAACGCATTAGTCACCTCCGTCACCACAGTTCCCAAATACACCAGCAAGCCAGACTTCCAGCTGATGCAATTCGTCAGCATTGCCCTGTCAAGTTTCACTGGAGACCTGATCCACGGTGTCCACCGCAGCAAACGACTACACCTCAGCCACTCGCTGGCCTCATTTTGTGGGTAACTTGAGAGGCACCATGATCAAAACAAAAGTGTGGGAAACTCATCCCTTATGTTTAGGGTCATCTGAATATTAAAATCTTGCTCAGAGTCAGCTAGAGATAAAAGGAGGGGGACATGTATGCCTGTTATGGAGATTTGTAGAAATGTAAACAAAATAGATCTTCCTATAGAATAATACTACCTGCCTCTTGCGTCCCTCATCACCTAACAATAACATAAGCATGTGCACAAAAAGTCAACACAGGGACCACATACCTAATAATATTTTCTTTTTCATAATCATGTGTAAGAGCTCCGCATAAGATGTAATTCACACAAGAGGATTTGTTATTTTTTTTTCTCATGCCTTCTCTGGATTTCCAGATTTTGAATGACACTTGCAACAGGACAGCTTGCTCGGCAGACCTGTGGTGTCACAAAGCGGGGCAGCTTCTACTCCTCGTGGCACAGGCCAAAGGGTAGGGACTGTACGTGTTGCTTACGCAGTGATGATACTCACATTCCTCTAAATAACAACACATTCACATTCACAGTACAAGCCAAAAGATAACTACAATGCCGTGGTAAAATAATATCTAACTCCATTGTCACCTAAATCAGTACAAGTGAACAGTGAAATCAGGAGAGGTACATCAGCATAAACCTAGTATGAGTGAAAGGGGAAATTTGTCCTTCAAGTCTTCTAATCAGCTTCCTAATAGAAGCACAGCTGTGTTTTCTGCTCCTGTTTTCCTCACTGGATGTGGAGGTTAATATATTTCTAAATAATTTTCCAGAGAAGTTTTGTTTTGTTTTTTTTTCCACTGTCACAGAATGGTCGAATGGATTTTCGTCAGACTTTCTCCCAGAAGCCATTGGCTGAGCTCAGTGATGGAAAATTTCAGCCTAGAAAGTAGAACCTTTCAGAAACTCAGGAGCAAGGGAAAACACTGGACTTGGAGCAAAAACTGTTTTGCAGCCTTAACTACAATACTATGTCAGCTTCCATGTGGGTGCTATGATACAGACATAGCACTGATTTACACACGCAATTTTTGAAACTGAGGCAATCAGCGTTAGTTATTTTATTGACCAATAACACAAGAAAAACAGAAGATGCACACAGCTGGGATATGCTACTGGCCTGATTTGACTCACCAGACTTTCTCAGGAAATGCTTGAGCATGTTTCATTCAGTAGGTGTAGCCGGCATGCCTGGACATAGCGCACCTCTTCTGTTTGATGTGGCTTCCTAGGGCTTGCACATCCTTTGTATCACATAGGCCTGTGGGCGCTCAGGGCAAAATGAAATTGGATGATGATTAAATGGCAAGTATATGCAGTGGCACCCTTCGAAAGTCCTCTGATACTATAAGAACACACAAAGCAGAGCCCCCGTGGCAAACTCATTTCTCCCAGTTGTTAGCCTCCTGCAACCACGCGATGGCACAGAGGATGAGCAAGAGCAAGTCCAAGGCAAGAAACTTCATAAACACTCTTGGAATTTATTTCTCTTCACGGACACCATCATTCATTTTCTGTATGAGAATCAGCAGAGATCTAGACTGTAGGGGCAGGCAGCAAAATCATTGGAAGACCTCCTAGTTGTGTGACATACCCTTTCTGGTTTGCTTTTCACAGTCTGTGAAATACTTCTGTTGATATGTAAGACAGGGCTTGCTAACATAGCCGTAGCAATTTGATTCCAGCTCACACTGAGCAGCTATGCTGGTTTGTATGAAAGAACTCTTTAGACTAATTGTGCAAGAATAAGTGCCCACAGAGTAGCAATTACTGTGTCCTCCCATGCCAACTATTGCTCCCTTAGAGCACCAGCAGCAGCTCAGGAGAAGCGAGTTTGCTGCTGATGTAGTTTGCAGCAAGAAAAGTAGCGAACCTAAACAGAAGCAACGTAAAGGTCAGCTTGTGCATCTGACTGTGCCTCCTCAGCAGCCAGAGCTCCTGTGCTAGCCTACAGCAGGGACCAGAAGATGCTATTTAGCCTTTCAGATTGGTGAAATGTTTTTGGATTCTGAGTAGGAAGTGGTTATTTTTTGTAAGCTTTGATCTGCAGTGGAGTTTTTTTTTTCTCCGTTTTACATTAAAAAGGCAGAATAGCTAACCATTCCTTTGAGAATAGGAGATAAATTAATTCTTGCACCAAGTTTAGCAGAAATACTCAGAGAAGGGAAAATGTATGTTCCCTACTGTAGGTGCCTGTGGTTGCTCTTTTCTTATCGTTTCCATTAGAGGGTGCTCTTGTTTCAAAAATTCCCAACCGAGGGTTTCTACCATCAAAGAGTTGCCTTTAAAGCAGGTCTTCAAGTTAGGTGGTCCAGTCCAGTTACTAAATGCTAAGCAAGGTAGGAGACAGCATGATTAAACAAGATAGCATTACTTATTTTCCCTGCTGAACAAGTCAGGAGCACTGCAGACATTAAAGATCAAGAGGCAGCAGCTGTGTAGAAACTGTTCTCCTTGGAGTCTCTCATTACATAGACCCTGCACAGAGCCTCACTAACAGGCTAAAAACACTTTTCAGTTTCGTTCTTTCACTCCTTTAAAAGGGAAGAGGCAAAAGGACTGTTTACATTTGCATTTTAAAGTTCATTTATACAAAATCCTTCCACTTTGTGCAGGAGATTGGAAAGAAGCTGAATCTGATATTTATAGGATTTTACAAGTAGGTGCATTCTAAACAACTCCAATAAAGAACAAACAAGCACAGAAGGTTTTTCTACTGTCACATTGGCAACGATGACTCAGTGCAAGCTATTCTCTGCTGGAAGAGGAGATGCTTGATCTCCGCAGCTGTCCCTCCTGAGAGCTCGCATACGATAGCCTACTTCCCACAGAACCTTCCACCTAGAAGGCAGCAGGACATTACTTGGGGAGATGCTCGTGCTTGCACAAAAGGCACAACACAGCCACTTGGCATAAACTTCTTGTTGTGACTCATTTCCGTTCCTCTCTTCACTTCTACTCTTCCCTTCACTGTTTCTGGAGATCATGAAAATTGCCCTCAACTGTCCTCAATAGCTGGCCTTCCTCTTCACCCCAGCACGTGGTGTCACGAAGCCTGTAGTCCAGCTCCATCCTGAGTTTTATAAGTGCTCAGACTTGAATGATTTTGAAAGATAGCAACAATAACAACAGGTTCCTGGAAGTAGAGTGTTGGCTGAGCACTGTCAATATTTGAGAATCTTACAGCTAAACATGTCTGCATCTGCTTCAGATAAGAGACAGTTGACCCTTCAGGCGCTGTGGAAGGCTCCCCCCGCTCCCACGATCCAGCTGCAGACTAAGGAGAAACAAAACTCTCCCACCACTTCAGTTGCAAGCAATTTACAACTGACACTGCTGGCTATGATTTCTACTAGCGTTTAGCAGCAGCTGTGCCCCCAGCTGGGAGCTTTCACTTTCTATTTTTAAAATCAGTGAAATCAAGAGCATATGGGGCCTATAATTTACCATGTATTTTTAATAATAAAATCCACTCAGCAGCGTATCAGACTGTAATTCTACCCTGGAGATGATTTGCTCCCTAGGAGATCCTTTATCAGGGTTTAATATACCTGATTATATTGGGTGTGTGACATTCTCGGCAATTTGCTATCATCAAAGTGTGCAGTATATCACACAAAAGCCTATGCCCTACAGTGTTTGTTCCCCAGCTCCAAGCACAGAAGCAAATCAGTGACAATAACTTCTCACTTCGGTGCAATATTGGAAATTGTGCATGACGGCCAGTTACCTCCAAAATACCTTCTTATTCCTGTGTTATGACAATAGTTAGTGAATACAATGTATTTGGATTCATAGCACATTTGTGCATCTAAGTGGTTTGTGCCTTTAAGTGCCTATATATTTTAAGCAAAGCTATATTTTCAGGCTGCAACTATTTCCAGCTAGGAGACAAAACTAAATAGGAGAGCAAGAAAGAGAAAGAATGAAGGAGTGAGAAGAAAACTAATGGATGGCAAAGGAATAATGCAGGTGATCTAGTTTTTGCTTGGCATAAACAAGAAGACAAGTCTTTCAGAATTACAGAGCCAATGAACGTTGTTCTGTTTTCCCCTTGCCCCTTAAAACCAAGACCACTTTTCTTCATTTCATTAGGTCTAAAGCTAAATGCCCTACAGCCTAATCTGGATGTCCATCAGAACTAGGCATACTCCTGCTTTAGGCTACTCTAATCCGTGCATTGAAAGGTTTTGCGATTTTTTTTTTTGAAGTCAGGAGAGTTACACTGACATGTAGCTGGTAAGAAATGCTAGAATGGCACAAATCACACAGGTCTTGAAAGAAAAACAGCAGTTTCACAAATGTGGTTTTCAGGCATCTGTATGTAAGCTGGTAAGCATTAACTATACAGCAACCCTTCTGGCGTTCCCATGTAAGCAAAGTTTTTATTTTTTGTCAAAGGACATTTTAATGTCAATTGCCTTCCATGTGTGAGCTTACAAGGCCACCCAGACCTTTCTACATTCTGTCCCACAGATGCTTAGAAGGCCTAAGTAGTTTACAACATTTTGTTTATAGATGATCTCTGACTTTCCAGGAGCACCCATTTCTCATCCATTTTACCTTATTATCACCTGGTAAAATCAGGCAACCCTTCAAGGTTTCCTTCAACAACTATCCATTTTCCTTTGAGGTACCAACATAGGCTTCTCTGACATTCTCCCTGTATTTGCTGTTGGACTAAGCCATCAGCCTAACAGGTTTTCCTCTTCCTGGAGATATGTAAACTAAAACCTGGTGAGGTCTCCACCACTGGTGTACCTGATGGTCTCCTTCTTATCACCAATAAAATGAAGCTCATCTACAGTTGGTGGTGATCTACTTTAACGACCAATGAAGTTTATAGTAAGTTTCTCAGTAGTGTTTATATTGCACTACTAAACTACATTACAACTCTTGTTGTTGCTGATGGGGATGGAGAGTGGAGAAAGGGGTAGGAAAATCCTGCCTGTGGAAGTTATTACTTGTCATATCCCATTTATAATGTGATATATACATTGCAGGTGACAAGAACAAACGTTCAGAATGATCATTTTAGGGACTTAAATCTAAGGATCTGCAAAATGATCTCTTTGACTTAGTGGGTTGAGAATGAATGAGACGGGCAATGAGTTCTGTGCTTAGGACTGAAATGTCCTAGCAGGAGTGGCCAGGGAAGCTTGCTGAGCTGCTGTCTAGCTCATAGGTATAAAGAGAAGACAGAAAAGCCAGCATCTTTCAACAGCTCTAAATTCATGTGAAATAAAATGATGTCAAAAACAAAAGCCTGGATCCTGTTGGCAAACACCAGGAATGGAACAAAACCAATGAGAACAATGTGGACAAAGCTACTGAGCTGAATGCCCCTAGACCTTGGAGCCAGAATTGTTTTCCTAGTGCAATCTTCTGCTGCGAAGCTTCTATGAATGCAATTGCTGATTGGTTTAACCCAAAGGTTAATTGGTGTGAAATAAACAAATCCTCTTAGCATCATATTTGACTTCTGCTCAGTCATCAAGTTCTGTTTGTGTCTTATTCGCTTCTCCTCTCAAACCATTTCCAACTTCATTGTCTTCATTTTTTGTTACTCAGCCAGTTATCTCTAAAACTTACCACTAATAGCTATCCCTGTTTGGGGTGACACCTATTTACAAGGGCAGTGCTCACCATCCACAGCCATCTTGTCAGCTGAACTTAATATAAAAGGCTCTGGAGAATCAAGCAAATGCTTTAGCTTTTAGATCATTAGACTGTTCTCCTCTAGCACTATCTGATGTAGATACAATTGACTCACTGAGAAGACCAAACTGGAAACTGAAAAGTAGCTTGGCTAATAATGTTCCATACTTGAACCTGCTTTGGCAGTAGGATAGATAACATTACTTAACAGGGCTTTTCCATCTCTGATTTCTAAATTCCCCATTGATTGAAGGAAATGGTGAGTCAATAGGTTAGCAGACACTTCTGTTTGTCTGTTTTGCTGGCTCCTTTATTTACTCTATATCTCTTGGTTACTCCGGGAATAAAAAAAAACCCACATGCAAGTAGGGAGACACAGAGGTCAAAGCCAAATGAGGTTAAATAAAAATTTCTTAAAACATGGCTCAGAAGGTAATGACTCTTGAGCTGCATTTCAGGTTTTGTGGGGGATCTGGCTCAAAAATTATTTCTTCTTCCTGAACTGGGCGCATGGTTCAGAGAGTTTTCACCCATGTCGGACGCCTTCCGTATCAAGACTGGCTTTCAGACCACAAAGGCAGCATCCCGCCCATAGCTGGACATGCATGAGGATTGCCTGATTTTTATTAGTTAGGACAGGAAAGTGAAGGATTAGCAGTTGGAGTAAGAGTTAGTCAAAGTCCTGGGATAGTTTGTGTACAGAGATACACACAACCTTGCCAATGTAGGAGAAGCTTTCTTGTGGTGTTTGAAGCCTGCAGCTTTCCTACACAGAGGTTACAAACTGGTTTCATTTCTCTGACTAACACAAACCTGCTAGGAGCTAAGAAGAAAATAACTTAGTCATTTTTACTTTTTGACCTGAGGTAGAAGTTCAGCTCATGTTCCTGGCATCAAACCAGTCTCAAAGCAGCCATCTCCTGTGTCACATTTATAGAGACGTTCCAAGAACAAAAAAAAAGACAAAAGAGCCCACCCATCTCATAAAACATGAATTCGAGGTGATTAAACTGTCTGGTAAAACAGAGAAAGATGAATTGAGGTTGAACATTGGGACACAGGCTTCCAAATACCAGAATTGCTGATACTAAAGAAAGAAACTGGACCAACGCACCCCTTTCTTATCTCCTTCTGTGCCAGGAGAGGCTACCACTCTGATGAAGCAGTGGAAGGGCAGAGGTATTGAAGAGACTCTGAGCAAAACTCTGAATGCAGATGTCAGCAGCAGGCAAGGCAGCACACGGCTGAAGGCACCAAGCCGCTCCTGTCAAGCTGGCACATCCACATGGCACAAAGCCTTTCTGTGATACTAGATCAGGTCCAGAAGTAGAGCTCAGCAGCCTTACCTCTCCTGCTCGTTCCATGGCGCAGTGAAAATAAACCCATTGTACCACTGAGGCTGAAATGCTGAGCCATTATTTTTCTTTCATAATGTTTGTTTCCAAGCTGGCTATGTTGCTGTGCCAGGGATAATGTGGGTAACATTCACTGTGAAACACTGGCAGCAGGTGGTTTTCTAGGAGGCTTCTCTGCTCATTGGCAAAGAGAGAATACCTCCTTCACACCACCACGCATGCCCTACCAGAGGAACAAAGAACAGAGCAGTGCCTTCTCCAGACATACAGTTGCCAGGTCAGTCCTTTAAAGGGCCTGTAAGTCCCCAGGAGCACCCGAAGGACTGCCTTGAACACCACATATATCCTAGCTTACAAGATGTATCTGTGCATGGATGCGCAGTCCTCCCACCGAGACTGTGTGCCTGCAGCCTCTACTGAGCCCCTGTCCCAGGAGGAAACTGCTCCTGGGCTGCACATTGAACAGAAGCCCTGAATAACACAGCATGACCTCACCAGGGAACACCGAAAATGTCACTGACTGGTTGTAAACTGTGAAACTGGAAAGCAGTGTCCCTCTTTCTTCACATTACCTCTTCCACCCCTGGCTTGACCATGGTATCATCTGCTCAGAAGCTGGTCAGGGGAGCTCTGCATAACAGAGGCTGAGGAGAGGGACATGCTCTGTATTAAGCCTGATTAGAAAGATTAGAGAGTAAGGAATATTAGGATATTTCCTACCTCCCTTTATGCAAGTAAATGAGGCCTAAATGGCTCCTGAGAGGAGACAGAAGACCTCAAGTTAAGCGCTTTCCAGAAAGTAAGCAAGGAAGCAAGCCCCCCTACCCGGTCCCCTCCCCAAGTCTGCCTGTTAATGTAAATTTTCAGGAATTATCCTTTTAAGAGATAAAGGGGAGAGAAGGAACAGAGAATATGATTGTGCCTTGCAGCCAATTTGAGAGGGGAGCTGAGCTGGGTTTGGCATAATGCCAATTTGCTGGCTCAAATTTCACCTGTAAAAGCCCTGTAGACATTAAAAAAGCATTCATTATCCACCCAGACACAAAAAACTCATTATGCTCTATTTTTCCAATCCTGCTAACTATGCATGAACTGTTCCTGCTGAAGGACAGTATTACCTGCTTCCTTCAGATTACTTGCCGATCACAGCAGCTCATGGGGTTTTGCTTTTAATGAGATGGAAGGTTCTTTGACTGAACTTCTCCCAAATGACCATGGACCTACATGTGTGGATTCCTGGTTCCTCTTTAAAGGGCTCAGCTACAAGCATGAGCCCAATGCTGCTCATCTCTCCCACTTCTTGGGACATTGACATACAACAATCAAGTGACTTGTTGCTTGTAGCCATATGAGCTTAATGAGGATGTCGTAGCCCGAGTGAGGCATTTTCCGCCATTTCTGTGTATAACAAACCTTGTGCTGACTATTAAAGGATACTAAATTTCTTCCATAATGTATTTAGGCATTTTTATACAAATTTGCTTTCTGCATGCTACAGAAAGGTCTATCTTGAATTTAATGATGAATGTAGACATCCGTATTGAAAGGCTTTACTGAACCCTATGGTTAGATTTATTTCAGTTCTACATATACTTTTATTAGCACTTCGGCTTCAAGAGGAAATGTGTTGTAGCTACCCTTAGCCATGACATCACAGCTGCTAGCACAGCAATAACCTCTAAGCACCACAGTTAGCACTTTTCCAAGTGAAGGCAACTGTTGTATCTGGTGGTCAGACGCTAAGATAAACTTTGGCAGTGAATTAGCAGGCTGCAGAGCACAGGTGCTACGCTGGGTGTGTTCCCTGCCAGTTACTTACAAGCTGAAACCAGGATCCCTGCGATCTGAAGGCTGCAAGGCCATCAGATAACCCAAAGGAATGCTTATGCAGGACCTTATCTCAGCTAACACCTGGCTTTATTTTGGTCAGATGACTAGTAAGAAATTTCCACCCAAGTTAACAGTATTGCAAAATGCCACCAGTTGTTCTGTGACTGCTATGCAAAACCCTTACACCAGAGTCACACTAATAGGAGAGGAGTAAGTGTGTGGTATGTGGCAGTGAATTTGCTCTGGGGCCAGGGTTCCCAAGGAGTTGGTGTGTTATTATTCTGTGAGCAGCCAAGTGCCTCCTGTGCTCATGCATATATGTGACAGCGGCTGCCTATTTTAATACCACAGCCAAGTGCTTTTGGGAACCCTTGCTCTAAGGCATGTTACAGCTTTTCCCTCAAGACCCAAAGGTAATTTGGGACCCTATTTTTTTTCCTAAGGAAGGTTACTTCAGCTTGCATACACTCTTCTGTGCAGCCCTGTTTTCACAATAGCAGGTACTGGCATCAAGCAATTCTTAACAGAACGCTACCCAGGTTCCTGCAAAGTGAGTGCGCAACAGAAACAGAGGGGTAGGGCAGGCTTTTCTTGCCATGGCTAAAGGCATCCTGCACCGAAGGGTTTTTTCTCTATGCAGATTCCTTGGAAGAGACTAAGATGGTAGAGTCAGAGGGACACAGTCTTGGTAGATGAATCACATCTTATTTGGAAACCCAGGTCCCAGACTGGACGGTTGGCAGACCAGTTGGCTCCATCCGGTATAAGAGGGTCCTGGAGCCAGAGAGCAGTTGCGATGTGATGCTAAGTGAAGTGCCAGCCCTACAATGAGGGGCTGTGAGACAGGAGCCAGCTGAGTGAATCTTCAACCAGCAACTGTGAGACTTGGCAGGTCTGGGATTGGCACTGCAAAATGGTTGCAAAACTAGCCTGAGGTGACAGCAGGGCATATGAAGAATCTTGTATTCCTCGTACTTACAAAGACTACAGAGAAACCACCAGCCTCAGGCTTTCTTCAGCTCTATGGTCACTTGAAAACTGTAGCAAAGCTGTATTTTGAAGCAAAGACAAAAACCTAATAAAATGAATGGAGAAGATCTGATTGTTTTTCTGCAGCTTTTGGTTTATGCCTCTCCAACTAGGTGGCTGAATTCTTGTTTAAGAAATAGCATGGCAAATGTTTGCAAGTACATGCATCACGTGTGAGGATTAATACAAATGCTCTTCAATCCCATGTTTATTTCTCTGAAGGGCATGGAGGGAAACGGCAAGAAAAGTCTTGAACAGTGAGAAGTATTTGGAGCTGAATCCCCTGCAGACACTTCCAAAGGTTCTTTCCCTCCATAGCTGCTGCCTTCTCCCACACTTGCCCTTTATCTGTTTTTCCTCTTGACCCCTAGTAGGTTTTTTCACACAAGTTCCCATGCTGTACGCTTACAATGCTACAATTGAAGACTAGGAGAAGAGAATTCCTATTTTTAGTTCCAGCATATAAAATGTTATCTAGGGACAGGTCATTTTGTCCTAAGTGATCAAGCAGAAAAAGGATATGGCAACAAATAAAACCTTAGAAAAGATATTCACGTGGTTAAGGCATTAGCCTGTTAATTCTGGAGTTTTGTATTCCTTTTCTCTCCTACAGTCTCCTTAGGCCCCTCATGGGTTAATTTCTGTTCCTCACTTCTCTTCCTGTAATATGGGGATAATTCTAACCTATCTAACAGCTTGTTGCAATGATGAATTAATTACTAAGTGACAGATTTCCAAACACATTAGTGCTTACTGCCATAACAAAGTCTTTTATGTAAACAAATACCCCTGGGAAAACAGGAAGCTTGTTTTAAAGGTTGCTTTTGAGGTAAATTCCTATGCCAGCACTCCCACCATGGGCGCACACCCACACCAAAGGAAAAAAATAGGACAAATGTATGGTGTCATGCTTTAAAGATCTTGAAAATCAGCCAAATCTGCAAAATGCTAAGGAGACTTAAAGCAATACTTATACATCCTGGGGCTAATTCTCAGGAATGTTGAGTACCCTCTGCTCCCCACTGACTCTGAGTTGTGGGCACTCAGCAAATTCAGATGTAAAATAATAATTTAGTGAACAAAAGGCATTTGAGTGAAGCCTTATTCCTCAGCCTGCGTATTTTAACAAATGCAAACACACTTACCATAAGAAGTTCCACCAAGCTCAACTGCTGTAGCATCTGCATGCTAGGTGCAAAACTGGGAGATCTGTAGCTTAAAATACAAAAAAACTAGTGATTATCTCTTTTCTCCTTAACTGACTGTTCCCCCAACCCATGAAAACGTCCTTGTGTGTCTCCCAAGAATGCAGACAGGAAGGAAAAAAGGGTGAGGATTTTGCCATTACTTTCTCCAGTCTCTAGGATGGCCTCAGGACTCCCCTGACCTCTCCTATACATCCCTGAGTCCCAAGACCTTCAGCACCATGTGAGCAAACTCCAAAAAGCACTGGCAGACGGGAATCCTTCTCTGTTGCACCAGTTTTTCTTCATAAGGTGCTGGGTGAAGAGTGTTATTTTCCACCTGGTCAAAAACCACGTGACAGCTTTGAGTGGAGGAAGCATTTCGTCCTTTCTCAGAAAAGCAGCTGGTTTGTTTCTACTTGAAAATGGAGCTTAATTCCTCTCTGGGCTGAGACAGCTTTTAAAACCTGATTAACAATAACACCTGGCTTTTGGGGATGTGATCGCACCAATGCTTCCCTGTCTGAAAACACTTAGCCTTTGAGGAAGTTAACATCCAGACCTGTGCTCGGTGTTTAACCGTAGTTAAATGCTTCCTTTGAGGGTGTGTGGAAGTTGGTTTTTATAGGTGCAGAAGAGGCACCAAGGTGCGATGGTGTGAACTGCTAGCCGGGGGAAGCGGTGTGGGACCGGGCCTGGCCACACAGCAGCTGGCAAGCCAGAAGTCCAGCGTGACAACACCGCCAGGTTCGATGTGTCACCACTCCCCTCGCCGGCAACATGTCCAGCCAAGCCCGGGAGGATCAAAACCTGAAAAACAAATCAAAGTAAATTCCAGCCTAAAAGGCACACAAAGCTCGTGCCCAGTACGCGAGCCCCCCATCCTTCATCCACGCATCATGGAACATTTGCTGGTAGCAGCGCGCACCGAGCGCGCAGAGCACTGGAAGGGAAATACCGGAGGGGCAGTCAACACTGCGGTCCCTGTTTGCCAACCGGGGCACGCTCCTTCGGGCTTGGCCGCGTCACCGCTCCTCGCTGGTGACCAGCTTCGCCTCAGACCCACCTCAGAGCTCTCTGTTTTTTTTGGCGGGGCCTGCGACCCTGGGCAACCCAGCCCGGTGTTTGAGCCTTGCCCGGCGCGTTGCAGAACGGAGAACACATGTTTTTTTGTTTCAAAGATATTGCTTAAAATAACTCCATCTCTAGAAAGTTGAAGTTGGACACCAGCCCCCCCATCCCTTTCCTCTCGCTCTCCCCTCTTTGTACAGCTGTGGCTCCCATGAGGACCCAAAGACAGATGTGCCATGAGGATCTGGTTATCATTCCTCCATCCCACCCCCCACCAAAACAAGAAATATATATATATTTCTTTCTCCGAGCTGCTGGACAACAGCAGGCATCTGTGAGAAGAAGTGGGGAAGGAAAGCACTGGCTGAAAAACATCCCCTGAGCCCTCTCCCCCCTCCCTGTCGTCCTGTGCTCTCTTCAAACACGTTTCTAAACATACCAGTTTTGGTCTGGTTTCCTGGATGGCACATCTTCATGTCTAGCTGGGCTCCATCCATTACCTCATGAGACAGGGTAGGACCAAGGTGACAAGATTGATGAAACGTTTTGAGCAAGGGGAATGGGTGAGGAAACCTTCCAGGACAGCAGTGGAAATGGGGCAAGGGGTACTTGAATATGTTAAAGTCATCGAACAAATCTGTTTCGGGAGGGAGAAGGTAATTTATATTCTAGAGAGATAATTTGGCATTCCCTCTTTGTTTGTCCTACCAAAATGATGAACTGACTAATCTAATTTAATTTTATTTATTTTTTATTTTAAATTCAGTACCTGAATTTGCCCATGTTTCTTTTTTTTTTTTTTTTTGCGGTTTGGAGGGGGGTAAATTAAAATGCCTGCCTTACCTAGAGTTCAGAACTAACCAAGTTACTTCCACTTCTGGAGGGTCCTATATTTTATTCCAAATTGGCACAAGATCTGTTCAGTTATTCTTAGCCTTGCTGACACCTTTTTGCTTTTGTTACATTAAAGCATGGATGTGAAGAGGGAAGGGACTCTGAATTCTGGATCCTTTTCCACTGAGCTGCTAATTCACATTAAGAAAGGTTAAGTCTAATAGAGCACTGCCTTATGTTGAGGCCAAGAGGAAAAGGAATTCATCTGAAAACTCACTTTCCAGGTGTATTAACCTCTTCAAGTGCCATTAGGCTGCATATGTGTCACAGCAGCAGCTCTTTTATGGAGGAGCCCAGATAAACTGCCTTATTACTCAGCTTTCAACTCCAGTTCTCTATAGCTCAGATCATAGCTCTGCTATGGTTGCTACTGCTGCTTAATCTCACCTTAATCTCACCAATCTCAGGCTGTTGCCTGCCAGGAGTAAAGACACTCCTGTCTACAGTTTGTACAGTTTGTGTACAGTTTTTACACAGGGTGCACCATTTGTACACATCTGTTTATATATGAGGGCATTCTATACAGAGTGAAGAAAGGCGGCAAAACCAACTATATGGGATCATTTAATCAAAACTTTTGGGTTTTTGTAGGCAAATGCAAAGGTACCCTCACAGTTGAAGGAGAAGACTCTTGCTTCTTGGGGAAAGCTAGAAGGGTGAGGAGCTACTGTGTTGAGGAAGTTGATCTTTGCTACTTGTATTCCAGCATGAAGTGCAGTAAAGGACCTGAGTAGCCTAGAGGTACTGGCTTCTGGGGAGTGTCTGCCTGAAACCCTGCATACGTAGTTGCCAAATATGAAGAGGAAAGAGAGAGGAAGGCTAGATGGCTGCTCAGAAGGTGCTCAGGGAGTTGGAAACAAAGATTACTGTTTGCCAGCTGATGGACAGAAACACATCTGTTTGTCTTCAGCAGGGGTAAGAGGTACAGGGAGTGGAAGAAAATTTGGTTTTGTTAAAACAGAGAAATACAGATCATGGTGTTTGGCCACATCAGAAAACCTGAAGTTCATTTGAACACTTTAAGGAAACAAAACTCTGGGCTCAGCCTCAAGGGAAAGAGCAAACAATTTACTTTTCACTCTGTCTCGGTTCAGACCAAGTTAAGAAACCCTTTCCTATGAAAGGGACAGAACACGATGATCAAAACAAAGCAAAGTCATCACTACCAGAGTCCGGGTAGTTCTACGCAGAGCTTGGTATTGATCTGACTTCTGCAAGGGGAGAGTCCTGGGCAGTCTAGTGAATGCAGATGCACAGCCAACATTGGCTTGCAGTGCCCAAATTAACTTGTTAAAATGCAAAGAGGCTGCAAAAGGAAATGAAAACAAAACAAGAGAGATATCTGCGTATATTCTGCTCTTTCAGGATGTCTACTTTTAAAGGGAATCTTTTTCATTAACCTCTAAACAGTTCATTTTCCTATCTTCTTTTTTGAAGAGGAGCTACTTTAGTGGTGGATTTTTCTTCTAAACATGCAAAGTTTAATTTGTATCCCCAGTGAGACTACATGTGTGACATAGGCCAAATTTTTAATGTATCTTTCCATGCACGTGGAAACGTAACAGTTCCTGAAACATTTAATGAAAGCTGTGTATGATCTCTTCTAAAGCTTCTCTGGACAGTGTCAATCTCAAATACAGTATAAAGCTAGCACTAGCATTGACACAGTACACCAAAAAAGCTGTGCCTTTCTTCATGAGCAAGGGCAGGAGAGAACCACACTGACCAGGTGATAGGACAGAAGACAGAGGTGGTGTTGCGGAGGTGTCACTGGAGAGCAAAGGGATGAATCCCCAGCCGGCAGCACATGGTGCTCTCAGTTGGCGCTGCCCTTATCCAGGCACTCTGACGCCCTGTGAGGCTGGCAAGCACCCTCCCTCCAGGAGGGGAACTCCCTCAACATTGGCT